>NC_092504.1:50466563-51100670 GCF_047511675.1 Marmota flaviventris | reverse complement strand
AATTTATTTATTTAGAATGTGTTGATTAGCAGACAATAGAAGGAAAATCTATTATTTAGCAAAAATTTTAAGCAATTTACAAGGTAATTATGTCTTCAGTTATCTTTTTACAGATATAAACTGCAAGTGGAAGAAACCTTCAATCTATAGTACAATATAAAAATTTTTATCATAGAATAGTTCAGAGACATATTTACCAAGACACTTGCCTCAGATTGATCAAGCAGGACACTATTACCAAGTGTATCAACGATAAAATTTTAACAAATTAAAGTAAGGGGGGAAGTCCATGTTTATGAATTTTTGGAGGTGGCCCTGAACTTATTCAGTAACTGCCATTTTTTTGCTGTCTGGAGATATATTTGTAAACAAGCATTATTTGACAAGTGCTTTTCTCAGCAGGGATTCTTGGCCAATTACTGCTGAACAGCTCTGCATTGAAAATGATTCACCCGCAGTGAATCAAGCTTAATTCATTGAAGCTGCAGTCAGTAATGTCCCAGTAAAGTGCTTCTGACAGTTGTCAGCAGTTTGTATTTGAAAAGTCCAGTTTCTTGTCTCCAAATGTTTTGTATGTTCGAGAAAGTGGGATGGAGGTGTTCTGGGAAAAGAAACACATAAGGAAAGGGGAGACTGAACTGCTTGAGAGACAATCAGAAAATTGTACATGTTTTCACTGAAAAGAGACAGGAGGAAAAGTTTGTTTTAGACTGTTTCTCGATTTATAATAGGACCAGGCCCATAAAACAGATTGGAGGACATAATAGATTTGTAAAACTAAATGGCTTTATTTTGTGGCCTTGTCCTTCTGTTGTAATTCATTTCCTTTTAGATAAACCGGCAGGACCCCACAGAAAAAGGACAGTAAAATCACTCCCTCACCAGGACACTACTGAACAAGAAAAGAGAGTCATTACCTCTATTTGAATCATAGATTGTTGGAACCAGAAGGGACCATGAAAAGTTTGGGCTTTTCACTTAATAAACCATGAAAAGGAGGGCAGGAGGAGGCTGGGTCTTGACATTTTAAGCTCTTTCTTGGAGGCCAGGGTGACAGGTAAGAGGATTTCATTTCTTCATGTGAAAAAGAAGACGGCGCACAATTCCTGATTTTATAATGGAAATTTCTTCTTGATTGGACATTTCCTTGTAATTTTATCACTGGTAAAGATTATTAAGTCTTTATTCTAATTAACATAGGATCTAGTTGTTCTTGGAAAAGAGTTCACTTTCTAATATTTAGAAATGCACTATTTACCATTTTTATATTATTACTACACTCTACAAAACGTAACCATTTACAATGTGTGTATCTGTACATAAAATATCAAAATAAACCATGTAGCTAATTATAGATAAGCATTCCCAAATTATTTAATTAAATATTTTATTCAGTATTACCCACTGATGAGAAAATGAATGTGCTTTTGTTTTTCCACTATACTTCTGCTGTTTGACACCACCACTTGAATCCCCTTTGTTTGGAGTGCATTTTATGTATTTGAAGCTTGAATAGCTAAATAATTTCTCTCATTTGGAAAAAAAAAACCCTCTACCTTTGACTGTAAAAATACACAATAATATGCATGAGTATATAAGTTAAATATAGCTATTTTTTCCTTCTCTGAGTCAAATTTAATGTTCTTATTAAGAAGAAAAATATGCTATTTATTTTTGAAGAAATAACTACTTTAAAAAGTATTTATAACTTCTTATGCAATATTTTTTCAGTTTAAATTAGCAGGTATTATTATACTTTAAGTGGATAGCTTGAATTTAAGTTAGTGAAGGTACTTAATAATTTGGAAATTGTTACAGTATTTTTGAGAATCGTAAAATAGTTTTACAATGATTTTCATAAAGCATCAGAATTAACTGAATATCAAGCTGCACATCAGAGTATGAATATCAGACTTTACTTATTAATTGTTAACATTTGATTGCAGTATTTACCTTTACTTTTTTTTCAGAAAGACTAAATTATGGTTACAAAACTAGCATGAAAGTTAAAGCTATAAATTGTTACCTTTAGACTCAGAATGATTTTTACTGATCTAAGTATGTCTAGTGAGTATATCTATCTCAGTAGGGGTGAAATGGCTCCTACCGATATGTCTACTAGGTATATACATATTTAGTTATTTCTTTCAAAATTTATATAATCAATAGGATAGGTAGAATTTCTCAGAAGGAGTTATTCTAGTCTGTTTTATACATATACACACTTAATTATAGTTAATTTATATTAAAGAATTTATCATATGTTTTATCCCAGTCTAATGTAATTAAATATAGTACATATTTATACAAATTATCGGTAGATTATGAAAAGGAAGATGAATTCTAAAGGCTTTGTAAACAGATTGAAGTGGTTCATATATTTTTCAAAATAGGTTAATAATATAACCAACAAAATGTGTTTATTCACTGAGGTGAATTAAACATAGAAAATAAATAATGGGAGAGTTTCATAGAAAATAAATAATGGGAGAGTTTCTAATGTATTCATAATAATTTTTAAAGTACTATATAACTCTAGTGCTACAAGAATATTCTTTAAAGCACTATATACCTTTAGTGCTTTTAGAAAAATGGAAAGTTTGACATTTATTTGCTGTGAGCATCTTTTATGAATTATTGTTTTCATTGAAAATATTTATTTCAAAACACAAATTTTCCTAATTTATCTATTTTTAAGTTTTTTTTTTAAATTTTAAATTTCCAAAACATCACAAAATATCAATACTTAGGAGAATCTCCTTTTATTTTGCATTTACTTTTCTCTTTATAGTTTTTGATTTTCCAGACATTAATTTACTCTGAGTTAATAAAGTACATTTAGAATTGTTAAACAAGGAAAAAATGAATTGCAGGGATAGGGGTAGAGCTAAGTGACAGAGTATTTGCCTATTATGTGTGCATATAAGTGTGTATGTATGTGAATATGTATGGGTTCAATCCCCAGTATCCCCAGTACAGACCCCTGCCAGAGAGAGAGGGAAAGAAAGACAGACAGAGAGGGAGGGAGGGAGGGAGGAAGGGAGGGAGGGAGAGAGAGAGAGAGAGAGAGATTGCAGTGTAAGCATTTTAAATATAAATTTTGAATAAGAGCTCACTTTAAATAATTCATTTATTAACATAAACAAAGTTCATTTTAAAGAAGGTTTTTTTTCCTCAAAAATATAGTAGGATTTACTGATTCTATAAGTAATACTGTAAAATAGCTATGGTGTGAATTAAGCTACAAATGGTACATGTATTCTTGAATATTAACATTTGATTGGAATTTGCATCCTTCTTTTGACACCAGAGATTTCACATATAAAGAATTTATTCATCTCATTCTTATCATATTAAACAAAATATATAGCTTAAATTTAACATTCATACTTTAATAACAGAAAACGTTTAAATGAATGACTTAAAGCATAATTCTGACTAGTGAATTTTGTGAGAAATAAAGATTTTAAATTCACATTTAACTTCTTTCCCTGTAATCTTAAAAAATCCTTACTGGATGTAATCTTTTAGTGTAAAAATTTAAATTAATAACATATGCTATAAGAAACATACAGTTTTCATAATAACTGGTAAAATGTTTACTAAATTACAGTCTTGCTTTTTTCCCCCCATAAAATCTCAAAAATTTCATCTAGTATCCCTAATGAGAATCCTAGGTGTAAAAAGTCGTAAATGAACCAGTAATTTAATAGGTTGGAATAAAAAACTGTGCTTTAGTATGATGGCATTTATTAACTGCTATTTAATGTTAGTTTGACTTTTTCAAATGATTTTTTATCTTTAGCAACTTAAAGAAACCATAAAGAATAATGTCTACTGTTTAAAAATTGTATGCAAATCCTCTAAAAATTGTGTGAATTTGGCCTTTGGAGTACAATTTGTTCTATTACATTTAAAGAAAACCTGCTAAGTTCTGTTTATAATTGAACTTTTTTTTAGCTCTTCTTTTCCTATAGGATCCACAGCCTTTAGTTTCTTATCATTCTATGAGTTACTTTATTGATATTATTTAAATGATTCCTTAAACAATGAGAAAGCATATAGAAATTTTTTGAATGAAAATACAGGTCATGCCTCCTTTCCTCTGTATCTCCAAGTGACTCAGTGTCCATGCCTTTTACTAATAGGCACTTCTTAAGCATAGTTTGATAACCTGTCTAGGCTATGGGTATGTGCCCATGGATGTGTTTGGGGTGTGTGGAAGGGTTATCATAAGATTGGAGAAAGGACTGGGAGGGATGTCAATGTAGTATTATCCCAAATTAAATATAAATCAATGTTTGGCTTTTATTTTTTTTTTATCTTATATAAAGAGAATACCACACACACATACACACACACACAC
The DNA here is from genome assembly GCF_047511675.1 of Marmota flaviventris. Classification (NCBI taxonomy): domain Eukaryota; kingdom Metazoa; phylum Chordata; class Mammalia; order Rodentia; family Sciuridae; genus Marmota; species Marmota flaviventris. Next base: position 51,096,304 of record NC_092504.1, on the reverse strand, counting down.
ACACATTCTAATTTTGTTTTAGTTTCACCATGACTCTGAAGATACAAACCACAACCTAATTAAAAACAAAACAGAGCAACAAACAAATAAAAAAGCTTCTTTAGTTCAAATTGATTCAGATATTTGGTGTTTTTCGTCTATTTTTTTAAAAATTATTGCTTTATAGTTATATGTAAAGATAGAATTCATTGTGGTATATTCACAGAAGTACGTGGCATAATTTTGTCAAATTTATTTCCTATTTCCTCCCTTTTCCCATTCCTTGTCCCCCCCTACTCAATCTCCTTTCTCTACTGATCTGTCTTCTGAGATCTGCCTCCCTTCTTTTTTTTTCTTCTTACTTTGCTCTAGCTTTCAATAAATGGTTAAAGACCCAAATAGACATTTCTTCTATTTTTTTTTAATCTGTTTTGTTGAGACATGCCAAATACTTGTGGCATTAGACACCCCATGAATTAAATAATTGGGATTAAAGTGTTTGTAATAATTCTAATTATGTTTTAGTTGCTGGACTATTGCCCAGGTCATCTTCTCTATCCATCAAGTTTGTCTTCAATTCTAAATAATCTGGACCCACAGCTCTGAGTAAATAACTGTGATAAAAAAAAAACCCAAACCCAAAACAAACAAACAAACAACCACCACCACCACCACAACAACAAAAGAAGAGCCAAAACCTGAGGGTTGAAAAATTTTGCATATGCTTTGTGAGAAAATGTTCTTACTTAGAAACATGTTTCAGGCTAACTATTGGAAGGTTTAGGGAAAATACAGTCTGTTCTTTTACTCAAAGATGGATAATGTCTTTTTTCTCTTATGATTTCACACTCTTATTTTCATCTATCACATCTCTTTCTCTCCTTCTTTCCTTCCCCCACAAAGGCAGCCTAAGAGGGTAGAGAGCCCATACTTGGTATGTTCCAGCACCCCCAGGAAACCATGATTTCAAACAGGCATTAAAAAGATAATATTCTTTTTTATTTTTTTAAAGTAAATTGGGGACTTTTCTCTAAAGGCAAAGAATAGACAGTATCCAACTCAGTCATACTTTTTGTGCTTAATCAGAAATACAGGAGTTTAAGATGTCTCTGTCAGCTTTGCCTCTCTTAAAAGATTCACTAATTTACTTTGGACTGGCTGAACCTTCCTGTTCCAGGATGCCTGTTAATGTCTTTTCTATGGAAAGACATACTCAGCAGGTAGATCTGGCTGGCACCAGAAAAGCCCAGCAGTCCCCAGCAGGAGCTGCTCTGTGAGCCAAGTTTAGCTTTCACTCAAAGCCCTCCCCTCCAGTATTAGCTGGAAAGGTGAGACAAATTGCCTGGTCCTGAGGAAGATGACTGTGAGCTCTCATTTCACTCAAGGGTTTCACTCTAAGCAGTGTAGTGATGCATAATGAGCCTCCTAGAAAAGTCTACAGCCAGCCTTTTGGGGTAGGGAATACTTGAAAACTGCTGTGTCCAAAGCATCTTAACCATGAGTCTCTAACCACCATATTTGATTTCTCTTTAAGGGAGGGAGGGACACAACAGCAGCAATAAAACTAAAGAACCACTTTGAATATGCAGATTTGGAAGCACTGGTTTTGAGTTAAGACTCTGAAACACAGTAGGAAAAAAATTAGGTGCTGTGGAATCATAGAAAAATCAGAAGAACAAATAAAACTTTGGCTTTGTAATTCCAAAACAAACACTTTTTTTTAATGCTAGTCTCTATCACTTAAAACTTTAAATTCTGCATTTATTTTTTAATCCAGTTCATTTATCTGTAATATACTTAGAATAACACTACTTATGACTATTGTGGAGAACAAATGGAATAAAACAATTTTTTCAATTGGTAGGACTCTACATGGATATAATTTGTACAAAGAAAGAGGAAGTCTAAAAATAAAACTGATTAAGTGTTCTGAATAGCTCATGTATCTTAATTCTTTGTTTTCTGCATAAAGTTAAAGGTAAGAGCTTATATTATTTGAGGTAATTTTCTTAAAAATAAAGTAATATCTTACTTTTACAAATACAACAGAAACCCAGGTCCATGAACACTTAGTAGCATGGAAGTGGCCCATGTCATTAGAGCCTTGTAGCTTCATTTTATTTTATTTAAATTTTTATTATTGGTTGTTCAAAACATTACATAGTTCTTGACATATCATCTTTCACACATTTGATTCACGTGGGTTATGAACTCCCATTTTTACCCCGTATTCAGATTGCAGAATCACATCAGTTATACATCCACTTTTTTACATATTGCCATACTAGTGTCTGATGTGTTCTGCTGCCTTTCTTATCCTAGTAGAGGATAGGAATGTAGCTTCATTTTAATTAACCTCAGTGTAGACTGCCTCTTGTGGAAGTACCTCAGAATTAGGAGATGTACAGACGAGGAAATCAGCTCTGCAGTGTCTTAGGTGTATGGTCTTGACCTATCCACTTCAGATTGCACATAGTTCAAGTGAGATGTTAAGATACACTTGTGAAGTTGCTATGAAAAATTAAATAATAATTTTACATAGGTCACCCTGTAAAATTCCTACAACTACATGGATACCCCAAAAAATGTGAGCCTCTGTTTTTTCTTCACTACTATGTATGGGGTATTTGAGTCATGATTTTACAGTCACAGGTCATAATCTTCCTTTCATTGGATATTTAATAGGAATATGGGGTGGGAAAACAATCTCACAAAGGGAATTGCACAGAACAGGACAAGATAAAAACCAAGCCCATGGCGTTGTCCTAATTTTCTGTTGATTTTCCTCATTATTTAATGTTGAATATTGGGATGTGACTGGGAAACAAAGGAGAAATCATAAGTATAAAGATCATGGATTATAAATGTGACATTTAACCTCATTTTTCCCCCAGGAAGATGGTGGTACATATTTTTTATTAGTCATAGAACATATCAAGAAATATAATCAAGTATTTAGTCTTAGCATAGTATGTTATTAGTTTTACCTTCAAAAATATATGTATTGTATATGTGTATATAATATATGTGTATGACACATATAACATACATATGTATATGTCATATGTGTATAATATATATGTATGTGTTATATATGTGTATATATCAGATGTTTATAATATAATTTATTATACATATACACATGCATTTATAATATGATCCATATATAGAGAGAAAGTCATTAAAATGACCTGAAAGATAATGCTAAAAATTGGAAAGTTGGGAGCATTGTATTCTTAGAAGTTTCTTGAAACAAATGTCTGATACTGTAACTTGACACCTCTGTTTTTTATTTGAAACATACAATTTACTAACCTGTTTAGTGATATTCTGAATTTAAAATATTACTTATCAACATAATTGGGTTTTTATATTTTCAGAAATGTTTTAACTTAATTCTCTGGGGACTTATCTTTTTCATATGGGTGGACATAAACAGGTATAAGGAAGTTTGAAATGTGTTTAGATTTGCTTGTAAAATGTTTAGGTTTGTGTGCTCATGAAGGTGCATACTCTATGTAATAGTCATAGCTAATATTCATTACTGACTTACTGTGTGCCAAAAATTGCTCTGTTTGATATACGTATTTTCTTCCTATAAAGGAGTCTAGGAAATAAGCATTATTACTATTATTATCATCATCATCACCCTTGTGTTTTATACATGAGGAAAGAAAGACAAGGAATACTTTAATAATTTGCCCAGTTGAAAGATGGTGCCTTCATTTAAACCCAGGCAGTCTGATTACAGTAATGCTTTTACCAACTCTTCTTCAAGGGGAGATTGTTGTCCTCCAGACTTCCATAGCTACTCTGACCTTTGTCCTCTGAAATAAAGGTTTATTCCTCAAACAGTGAGAAGTATAGTAAAAGTATGTTCAAAAATTCATGTGGTGTTCAGGAGGCAATTCCTCTTATGCTCACTCATAACTCCATTAAATAGTTGGATCAACTGCTGATTATCTTACTCTTGGACACTGATTTGGCCCATCCACTCTTAGTTGTCTAGACCTCCATTAGCACAGACCATATCTCTTCTCATGCATTTCCTTCTTTCCATTTCAAGGCATTTATTTTTTTTTCTTTTTGCTTGTTTATTTAATTATTATTATTTCTTTTTTTTCTGTTTGTATACAAAGTATATTCACACCAATTCGTGTCTTCATACATGTAATTTGGATAGTGATGTCCATCACATTCCATCATCATTTCTAACCCCAAGCCTCCTCCCTTACCCTCCAACACCTATGTCAAGGCATGTATTCTTTACTACTTCACTTATCCTGTGTTATTTTAGTATATAAACAATTCAATTCTCAATTTCTAACCCAGACTAGATTCTAGGTCTAGATTTTGGTACACAAAATCCCATTTAAGAAACTCTCTCCTCCAAACAATGCTATCTATTGCTGATCACTAGAAAAGGGAGTTCTGAAAGTATAATTTTAATCTAATGTATAACAAAATATATTTTTTTTCAGTCAGTTCTCACAATCAGAGAAGGCACCACAGAAAATGTATTTAACTTTTTCCTTAAAGCAAAACCCTGCATGTTTTTTCATTATATACAGAGTTATGGTAAACATTTTATAATTACTTTTACATAGTTTATATTATGAAATTATATCATTGCATTTGAATCTGATAAAAATGTCTGTAGGATAGATTAGAACAATTCATTGTTCTAAATGAAGGAACTGAAATAAGAAAGTTTGTGTTATTAAAATGTCAGGGGCTGGAGATGTAACCAGTCGTTATAGCGCTTGCCTTGCATGTGAAAAGTCCTGGGTTTAATCCCCAGCACCACCATCAAAAAAATAAATAAAAAAATAAAAAAGTCAGAAATTATATAAAAACCAACATCTTATTACTGTAGAATCACTGCCACACTTGTGAAGGAAGGTGAACCTTATGTTATCTAGAAAACCTCTCAGTCTCTGTTTTTCTCATCTGTAAAATGGGAATATTATTAAAATATAGTTTAGGATTGTAAAAATTAAGTGACTTCACATCATTCAAGTACTATATAAAAGTCTGGCATATAGCTAACAATATATAAATGTTAAATATTACATGTGCTAAAAAATGGTGTGGGTTGGCACTCTGACATTTAGCAAGTTCTAATTTTCTGCATTAGTCAGTGAGTACTGTCTAATATTTATTGTAAGTGGAAATACCAGAAGAAAAGCACTTGACTTCAGTTCAATAGCTGTAGCAGCTCTTATTTACTCCCTGGGTAAAACCTTTCAATGGTCCTCTAGTGCCCTTAGGATAAAATCTAAACTCCTTGAGCCTAAGTACAAAGTTCTCAGTGATTTGCTTCTGCTAACCTCTCCTGTGGTTGCACACTCTGTGGGAAGGCTCCTATGGTGGGGAACTTCTCTCAGCGTGGATGGATTCTCTGAGTTCAGTTAGAAACATGATTTTTTTTTTTCCTTTACCTGGATGGTTTGATCTTGCTGCCTAGGTCTATAAAAGATGATTTCTCCAAGTTTGTGTGCTTGTTTTTATTCCAGGTCTAGCTTATTACACTGAAATGGAATCGTATTTATATTTATCTTTACATTTCTGATCATTGATTTGTATATAAATCCCTGTAAAAATTAAACCTTAACCAGAAAAACTGCCGCAGTCTGGCTGGGCACAAATCACGAGCCACTGAAGCAGGAACAAACTTTATTTCTGACCTCCATCAGCATGCTCCACACGCTCCAGGAACTCCTCCCAAACGCGTGGCTCCTCCAGGAACCAGCAGCTGGAAAAATCCTCCGGAAATCCCTCCTCCTGCATTTCCCCAACCAATGGGAACTCTCGGGGAATCCCCGGGAATCCCCAGGAGAACTCCAAAGTATCCTGAGAACTGCAAAGTAGCAGCCAAGGCAGATAGTAATGCCTTGCCTGTCAATCAACACTATTGACAAAATGCCAGGGGCCATTCCGACTCAGCTGTGGCTCTCAGCAAAAAACAGTTCTTGTTTTAAACAAAAATTCACCACTAAAAGATAGTATGATTTGCCAACCAAGGCAAGTTAATTCCAATGAAACTGGCAGTACAATATATTTTTTCCATTTATTGAATGCATCAATTTGAAGAAAGCATTGCCTGTCTGCAAACTCACTAAAAGCCAGCTTCAAAATTCAGTTCTCCATATGGAACATCAGTGAAGTATGTTATACTTAATAAATTTATGCTTAATGAATGAATGGCATTAAGTAAATTCTTCAAGTGACTTTAAAGTCCCTACTTTTAACCACACTGCCTCACCTTATTACTATATTGCTGGTGGACCCAATATAGCTTCTTTCCTAAATCCATACTAATAGAGTCAGAATTTCTGGTTTTATAAAATCTCTTATAAATTGAGAAGTTGCCAGGTCAGAAATGTATGATTTGCCAAGCAGAGAAAGTTAATACCAAGAAATCTGTCAGTAGAATACTATATTTTAGATTTACCAAAATCATTTAGATTTATCAAAGGTAAATAAAATTCTACTGGGATTAGCATGTCCCCAGAAAACAATTAGTGATATCTTCTGCCCATTATCTTTAAAAAAAATAATCAATTACTGATTTCCCCCTCTAATTTCTTAAACTCTCACAGAATATATTAAACTTGAACCTTTATCAGTTAACATAAAAAACATTTTTTTTTCTACTTTAAGCATGACTTCATTTTACCTACAGAAAAAAAAAAATAAAACATCTGTTTCTTAATGGTTTAAATTTCTTGGGAGTGGATGGATTTACTCTTTCACTTGTTCTAGATTTCCTGGATTATTTTCACTGTCACATAGTTTATGAAGCACTTTAGATTTACAATGTGGTGGGAATTATCAATATTGCAGGTGAAAAAACACAGAATATGTATACCATCCACTATGTGAACAGAATGGCATTAAAACAGATTTATATGGAAAAAAGTTCTTTTTAAAACTATAGTTTGTTTTATTTCTGGTTAGTGTGTTTAATTAATTCCTCTCTCTAGGGAAAAATATTTTCATTTTATGTAAAAAAAAATAGCAAATACATAAACAGTACCAGTGGTTAGTTAATGTTGGACTACTCAGCTATAAAAATTCTTCAATTTGAACCTTTCTCTAGATAGGAGGGGTACCACATAATCTTTATTACATAGGCTTTAATTCTCACAATAACTCTAAGATTGATACTGTTTTCCCAGTACATTAAAGAAAATTGTATTTGTAAAAAGTTCAGCAAGTTGTACTGTGTCATATGATACATAATGTGATAAACTGGGAATCATGGGTATATGATGCTGGAGATCATGGCTGTACCCATTCTGCAAGAGATTGCATTGATCTAAATGTGCTTAGCATTATCATTTGAATTTTATTTATGCATATTATCTTTCAAGGAAAGAATCGTGTTTTATAAAGCTCATCTTCTTCAAAAGAAAATCAATTAATATAAGAATAGATATGTAAAGAAACCTTATATTAAGAAAATATCTATCATGAATGCTAACACAATTTAATAGAAAACTTTAGCATAAACTTTAAGTTACATAGTCCTCATTCCCTGCTAAATACCTGTCAATTCATCAGGAAACTGACAATTTTTCTGAATCTGACATTTGAGTGAAGATAACTTCAATAGTATTTTGTTTGAAATATTGAATGAATGATGTCATAAAAAAATTCTTGATTTTCAAAATATGCGAAACTGATTTTTACCTGATAGGTTCTTATATATTGTGGAGAGCTTAGGCTATAACATTATCAGTGGTTTCCAAAAACATTTTTTTCCCACATAGCAGAAATTTCATTGAAAAGAAGTAACAGTAGAAGACCAATACCTAAAGCAGGCAAGGAGAGAGCTATTGGGTTTTTCTGGCTGTGTCTGTGCCTCCTGCTTCCTTCCTTTTATTAGCTTGTGATTCTGAGACTTCTCTTTTGAAACTTGAGAGGCCATTGTGAGCTCAGTTTGAAAACCACACTGTGTTAAGATGCAAAAACAATGCTATGTGGAAGATCAGTGTGATATCATATTGACTTCTAGCTTTCTAAATATCTAGCTAAAAGCAAATGATGATGTGCACTATAGTTTACTTTGAACCAGTTTCCTAACCCAGAGGTGTTCATAAGAATTAAAATAAAAACATTGTTAAAGATATCGTGTCTGGACCCTTCTAAACTCAAAATTTATTAAAACAATTTCTATAAAAATCTATAATTTCAGAACCTGAGAATATGTAGTTTTAGAACATAGATAATTCTGTTTGTCTTTACTGAATAACCCTTGTTTAGATCAGAGGTACTAAAGATAGAAAATGTATACAGAACTGGGGCCTATCTACAATGATATCAATAAAAAGATTAGAGGCTTCTACCACTATTTGATATCACCAAAACAAATCAACTGTATCATAGGTGGATTCACCCTATTGAACTAAGCCTTATCCTAGTTCTAATGTTGTCTAATTCTAATTGAGTATAAGAATCACTTGGGTGAGTGATGGGGAGAAATTGTCTCAAATGCAGTCTCTTAGGCTCCACCTAATAGCCTGAGATTGCAAGTTTTAAAAGGAGCCAATGTATTTAAAATTTTAAAAAGTACTGCAGATCATTCAAATGTGGGTGGTAGAAACACACTTAAAACAACAACAATAACATTACCACCAACAACAAAATGAGATTCTGTGTTAGTCAGCTTTGCATCACTGTAACAAATACCTGAATAGTCAACATACAAAAAGAAAGGTACATTTTGTCTCACAGCTTTGGAGACCTCAATACATGATTAATTGGCCCTATTGCTTTGGGCCTGTGGTGAGGCAGTGCGTGATGGCAGTAGTACTTTGGTGGAGCAAGCCAATCACTTCTTGGCAGTGAAATGAAAGAAAGTAAAAGGGGTTGGTTGGAGTCCCACTGTTACTTTCAAGGTCATGCCCCCTATGAGCTTAGGACTCCCACTTGGCCCCACCACAGGTGTTTCTAACACCTTCCCATAATGTCATGCTGGGGACTTGGACTTTAATACACAAACTTTTGGGAGACAGGTGTGTGTGTGTAAAATAAATAGCTAATACTCAGAAAATGCTGTCTAAATGTTTTCTATCATTAATTTATAAAAGGAGAATATGAAAATATTCTAAGGCTAAAGGTGATATAGATGATTCTCAGATTACCCTATGTACAATAGAGAAATACAGGATGTTAGAGGTCAGAAAAGCAAGTATCCAAGTACAAAAGAAAAAAAAAACATTCTAAGTATAATTTGAGATATAATCAATCATATAGCCATTGATTTCAAAACTGATCCTCAAGGCATATGCTTTGATTAATATTTCCTTAGATAATTATACCCTAAGACAGTCTGACTCAGGAGAGGGACATTGATGGATTATTTCATAGGTAATATAAATTCAAACACGTAGTCACAGGGACAAACTTTCAGAAGGAAGGTGAGTAACCAGAAAAATACTCCTGTTTTATTTACTGATGTGTCCTGGGGCTTAGAAATATTTTTGACACTTAAATAGATACTCAATAAATATTTATTGAATGAATGAAACTTCATTGTTGGTGGTATTGTGTTCCATAGCACTTGGACAAAAGTTCCTCAGTTGTTTATATATTGTCTGTATTATATAGGATTATAGTAAATTACATATAATAGAAAAACTACCCAAAAGTGACTTAATCTATTTTAAAACATGTTTGAGAAAGACATTTGTGGGTAGATGTTTGGTGCCTTGTTCAGGAGCTTAATGATGTTAGGAATCCTTGTGATTTTCTTGTTCTTTCTCTATTCTCATTGCCTATGGTTGCAAGAAAGCTGATAGATCTTTAAGAATCACATCTAATTCAGAGTAAAAATGAAGGGAAAAAGAAGAGCCAAGAACCAGGTCAGGTGTGTTATTTCTTTAGTTAATACAACAAAATTTTCCCAGCAACTGGTGAGCAGATTTTTGCTTCTTTCTCATTAGAAAGAACTATGTACAGATTCACTAGATTGGATGGAGGGTAAAATAATAGAAACATGGTTATTATCATTTGCAAAGGCCAGTCATGATTCATTTTGCATTGCCACTCTAAACACAAGTGAGATTCTGGTACCAAGGAAGGAGATAATTTGTGGATATTTCACAGATACAAAACAGTATATGACACAATATTATATAAATGAGAGTATTTTTATTTTACTTTATTGTTTTTTTTTTTCTTTTGTAACTTTTGTTAAAGGAAAGATAACCAATTATTGAGGTATATTCTGGCCAAAAATAGGTTATAGGCATGAGACTAAGTAACCAAAAATGATTACTCCTACCTTGTTCTTACATGAGTCATTGTATTTTAATAGACTTATAATATTTTTATTAAAAATTTTCTCGATACTTTGAATTTTGGTAGCTTTTTTGAGATGAATTATTAGAACTGTTAATAAAATGCTTGTAAGAGCCTCTAAAATTATCTGACTCAATATTTATTGTACATTATTAGTACTTCTCTCTGTATTGCTTTATATTTTGAATGATGACAAAATATTATCCAAAGATCCCTTGTACTATATTTTTCTATTTTAGGTAACAAAAGAATCATTATGTAGGGTTTACATCATAATTAAATTGTAACTAAGTTGGAAGATTAACATAAAAATGACTAACATGAAAATAATAACTCAGAAAAAATCAGGGTTATTTCTTATTTTATAAAAAGGGCCACTGGACCATCCCATTGTTTTCTCATGCTCAGTAAATGCTGTTACTTTAAAATAAAGACTATGAGTTTGTGGAAGCTTCTGTCTGTTTTAGTTCATATTCCGATCCAATCAGCATTTATCCTACCCTCAAGGCTGGAATGCTAACGATTACACAGATTGTCTTGAGGTTCAATATATTTCTATCAAGCATTAGGGGTAATTAGGGACTGGGGTAAAGATTCATTGAAAACAAAGAATCAATTTTACACACATTTTCCATTATATTTTAATAGCTTTTTGTTGATATTTGACTTTTTAGGAGACAGTATATTTAGACAAATAGATGCCCTACTTTGCCTCAATTCGTGTCCCTAGAGCATAATGAATAGCAAAATCAAACAGTTAAGAAAAGAGAATTCATCATTACTTTCTTATATACCTTTCTACTTTCTGAAACTTGTACTTGCTATTGAAAATGTGATAATAAATTGTGATTCCCCTAGGAAAAACTAGTGTCTGCTCCGCTAAGATTAATATATCTGAGGATTTCCATCTTATATACAATATGATTAGATCATTATGGTAGATGTTGGCTTCTGTAACATGCTATCCATAATTCACTAATTTAATAAAACTCACTAATACAAGAGTTAAGAATTTCAAAGGAGTGAATCTTTGTATTCAGCAAGCTAGACATAAAAGTGTGATATAGAAGCAAGTGTGATATAGAAGCAAGAGAAAGAGCTTTGGAGTCAGATCGACTTGGATTTAGATTCCAGCTAAGTGCTTATTAGTTCTGGGACCTTGGGCCATTGGCCTATTTAACTTTTCTCAACTTCAATTTCCTTATCTGTAAAATGAGAAACATCACATACTAAAGGATCATTGTTAGGATTAAGGGACATAATATAAATGTATAGGTACATATAATTTTATTACTCTCAATCACTGATGTTACAGATATGAGAATTGAGGGCTTCAAAGTAAAATCATTTCCTCAAGGTCACAAGTTAGCAAAGCCAATGTCACAGGACTAATGAGTATTATATGTACCATAAATTACATTCAAAGTTATTTGTGAATGAGCACATTTACTTCAAGTGTTGAGGAATTACAATATTTTGTTTTCAAAAGGAATAGCATCATCTAATGACTATACAAGTGGTGGTATAGAACTAAGCAAGTATGAAGTCAGAGTCTTCTGTGATGTGAACATATTTTTATTTCTCTTATGTCATCTAATGCTGATCTTTCTCTTTAGAATAAAAACAACTCATAAGATTTGACAAATTAAATTATTATACCTGACAAGGTAGGCCCTGAAAACCATATGCTAGTGCTCTTTTCATGCGATGTGTCTTAGAGTATAGCAGACTGCTCATTAGTCATAATTTAGCTTAGTGTATTTCTGAGTTACCTTTCCCTAAACACTTTGTACAGACTAACAAGTGGATAATAACTCTGAACTCCTTTTTGCCATCTCTCTGGTTATACTTTTAGAGTGTATTAACAATTCAAAAACTTTAGTATACATTTTTGGTTGATTTTTCTTTTTTAATTTTAGAGACAGGATCTTGCTGAGTAGTTGCTTTGGGCCTCATTAAGTTGCTGAGGCTGACTTTGAATGCATGGTCCTTCTGCCTCAACCTCCTATGCCACAGGGATTACCGGTGTGCATCACTTCACCAGGCTTGGTTTATTTATTTATTTATTTTCATTATAGATATATGATTCTTGTTATGACCTTTCTACTGACTAATTTTTGAAGAGTGATAATTAAAACTTCTATATGATGGTATAAATATTTTGGAATAAAATAAAAAGAAAGAAAAAAGAACACAGATGAAATTATTTTGAAACAAACAATTGAAGGCACTGGGTGTTCTTAGTAGTAAACAATTAAGTGCAACATTACAATCCAAAGAGTCAGCAAAATCATCTGTTTTAGAAATCACTTGAAGACAAATAATCAGTTCAAGTAGCTCATTTGTGAATGTCGTTGGAATTCTGTGAATAGAATTTTGGAGTTATCCAGACAGGATGGAAGAAAACAGACTCTGGAATTAGAAAGATGAGTTTGCCTTCAAACTCTTGCCAATTTTGAAGTTATTTCCATTAGATTGTGTGTCTGCCCAGAACAGCAAGTCAATTCTCCACTGGATTAAGCAACAAAATTGATTTTTCCCACATGATAGCAAGTCCTAGGAGAGGGAGGTTCAAGTTTAGAAGGATTAGCATCTCTGTGATATAATTTGGCATAAGATACTTCCCATACCTTCACTCTGCCAACCTTCATCAGCAGGCTTTGCTTTCCCACTAATTCTCCTTGTTTTCTCTTGACGATTGTATCAGTTCCAGGAAGTACATCCATATTTAGAAACTTTCAAAGCAATCAGGAGTTATTCTTTAAATAATGTTTTCCACCAAAAATTTTCTTCCATGGAAGAACCCCTTCAAAGCTCATTGGACAGGGCTGAATTAACAGTGGGACCACATAACTGGAACTAAAAGAAATTCATTGCTGTTCAGATGTGGAAATAGAAAAGAAAATGATTGAATTAAATGAGAAGAAAATAGGAACTCACCTTGGAAGGACTTACATTAAAACAAAAAGACACAATTGTAAGGTTTGAAAAATGGGATTTGTGGCTTAGAAAGGACTTTCTGAATGTACGATTTTGAATAAGTTTTCAGAGATCAGGCCTCTCCACTAACAAACCACTTAGGAGACTTTTAAAGTGAAAATTAATGACAAAAAGTTGGCTGGACTGGTGATACTATAGAATGAAACCGAAGAGTCAGTTTAGAGAGTTATGATTGGATATACCTAGAATCAGTGGAATTTTGTCAGTGATTCAATATGGGGATAAAGGTGATGGAAGACAAGGGTGACTGATTTCTGGTTTGCCCAACTAGTTTATGGCATTGTATTCACCAAAGAAAGGAATACAGGAGAAGGGATTTTTTTTTTTTTCTTTTATGGGGAAGAGATAGGCTGAATTTGGGATCATTTAATGCCATAATTTGGTCATAAATACTAGGAAGTTTTATAAATTGATAGGAATTTTAGAAGTGAGAAATAGTGTATGGATTTTGGGAGGTTCATTAACATTTAGATTATAATAACTGAGACTTGGGAGTTCATGGGTGCCTTCATAGAGGTCCTTCCTTATGGTTATATGCTTATATCATCTTTAAAGCCATTCACTTACCCAACCAACAAAAAATAAATAGACTAGCCATTTTTTAATAGAAAAATAATGAGATTTATTGATAGGTTATTATTATTTTTTTGTTCTAATTATATATGACAGCAGAATGCATTTTAACTCATTGTATCCAAATGGAGCACAACTTCTCATTTTTCTGGCTGTTCACAATGCAGAGTCACACAGTTCATGCAGTTGTACGTATGTAGGGTAATAATGTCTGTCACATTCCACCATCCTTCTCATCCTCACACCCCTTCTCCTCCCCTCACTTTCTTCTGCCCAATCCAAAGTTCCTCCTTTCTTTCCTAGCACCCCTCCCCCCATCATTATTTGGAATTATCATCCACATATCAGAGAAAACATTTGGCCTTTGGTTTTTGGGACTGGCTTATTTCACTTAGCAAGATATACTCCAAACAACCCATTTACTTGCAAATACCATAATTTCATTCTTATTTAAGACTGAGTAATATTCTATTGTGTATATGTAACACATTTTATTTATCCATTCTTCTGTTAAAGGGCATCTAAATTGGTTCCATAATTTAGGTATTGTGAACTAAACTGCTATAGACTAGCCATTCTTCATCTTTAATTGTATGTATGGACTGACACTAAAAATTTTGTTCTTTCCAAAAGCACCTTTTTTATTCTTTCAAGTCCTAATCAAGAATTATTGTCATAGTGTAAGAAATGGAGACAGTATACAAAAATATTGATTAATACCAAGGTTTGAAGGGTTGGTACAGGAAGAGTAACTTCTTTTTTTTAGTACTGGGGATTAAACCCAGTAAGCTTAACCACTGAGCAACATCCCTAGCAATTTTTATATTTTATTTAGAAGCAAGATCACACTAAGTTGCTTAGAGCCTCTCTAAATTGCTGAGGCTAGCATTGAACACATAATCCTCTTGCCTTAGCCTCTCAAGCCATTTGTTTTATAGGCCTGAACCACTATGCATGGAAGGAAAGGTAACTTCTAGAGGGAAGAGAGACAGAAGAATATCACAGAAATATGTTGCATTGGAGATGAAACGTATGTTTTGGTATGTTTATCCATACCAAATCCCACAGATTAGTCAAATGTGTATTGTAATGGCCAAATGCTACCAAAAGATAAGGCAAATTGGAGCTTAAAATTACAAGATTATTGCTCATGAACTTGGTAACAAAAGTTTGGGTAAAATGGTGGGGATTGTATAGGCAGATTGAAATGACTTAGATAAGAAAAGAGAGGGATGTGAAGGAATAGATAGGAATGTTGACAGCTCACTTAATAATTTGATTTGTAAAGAAAGCAGAGAGGACCTTTGCTGAAAGAAAATATGAGGCTTAATTTATATGTACTTTAACTAAAATCTTTACAAATTATTTTATGGTTAATCCGCAAGAGAATGAATTACTCAAATATAGGTTTGTTGGGTAATGTTAATGGCCACTTTGAGGTTACTGTTAAGTTAGAATGGAACCATTTTTTTTATTATGTAGTGCTTTTCAAGTAGTGTTTAGCAGCCAGAGATTTTGTACATTGTTTATGCATAATTAGGACTTAGTTTCTGGCCTTTGTATGTCCAGGGAGAGAGGAAGCTATAATAAATTGGTTTATGTCCAAATCCTAAGTGGGAAACTAGGCTACAGGAATAACACACAGGGCTCAATAACTGAACAAGGTCTCAGTTATTGCTTCTACTTTCTTTCTCCTTCATTCCTCTACTGGGTCTCTGAACAGGACTGTAACCTGTCAGTGTTCTTCCTGAACCTACTGTAGATTTGCTGATATGATTAGATAAAAGAATATATACAAATTGCTCAGTAGATTTCCTGACATATAATAAGCACACAATAAGTTCTTTTCCCGTATTCTTCTTTTTTTTCTAAAAAATGCTATGTACATTAGTTGCACAAAATGTGAAGAAATGAATATGCACCTATTCATTGTCCATGGAAATACAGTGGGCTAAGGATTTTTACCTTAAAGCCAAGATATGCCAGAAGTCTACATAACACCCTTAAACCTGTAGCAGAATTTTCACCAAATGTATAAACTTAGTTTTCCAATGAAAAACACATGTCCTCTTTCTTGACATTCATTTGGTCAACTGTTCTTTGTTCCCTGAAGCCCTTGTCAAATTATAAAATTTAGCCTGGGAGCAACAAATCACATCTGTGCTAAATGGGACCACGGAAAGAGGAAAGACAGCTGTATAGCTGGGGTTTGTTCCCACAGATTAGTCAAATGTGTATTGTAATTGAATCCAGTAGCTTTTCTGCTATTGTTAAATAAAAATCAAAATCCATAAGCCAGTTTCCATCAAAAGTTCACTGTATGCAATGAGACTTTGATTCCGTGTCTGTAGTGAAAGAGAACGCTATCCTATCTGCTCCTAATCCAGATTGTGTTTTCTTGTTTTTTGGTTGAGACCTAACCACCATTATAATTGTTTGTTAAATGGGAAGATCTTAGGAAAAAAAGAAATAAGAAAAAAAACAATGTAAGAATAAGAATGTACCTTTTGGCACCCTGTTGTCCCTTCATTTCCTCAAGGATCACACATTCTCTCCAGATGTAGAGCTCATCTATGCTGGTGGACAATGATGTCATCAGATACCCTTGAAATGTCTTCTGACTCTAGAAGTGTGAAAACATTCATTCTGGTGTCTCTCTGTCCTGGGGAATCCAATATGTTTTCCCGTTCTTAGTGACTAATGTTAGCAAGATGTTAAGAGAAAAGCACTGTGATCACAGTGTTATGCAGTAAGTTATGAATGTTTGAGTTATAATCATGAAGAGCATATTTGTACCATTAACTGGAATTATCCAGAAAAGAGAAATCATTGGAATGAGTGAAGTTGAGTCCATTGTGCTCATTTGCTTCTTGTTTCCCTTGATTCCCATCAAAGACTGATAACAATTCTTTGCCTATTCTGAAAGCAAATTCTTTCAAAGCTTTTCTTGTTTGAGAAAGAATTAAAATTAATGGTGTATAGTAACAAAATTAAAACGTACTTATGATTAGCTAGAATTAGTTTCCATTACAATTTATTATTTGTTTGCATCCATAGTTAAATGACTTTTACTTATTAACACAGTTCCTATGTGAATTTTTCACTCCTATATATAAACTTTAGGAATTTGCAATACAGCCCATACTCACTGACCCCTGTAGAGTTATTTTTTCTGGAAAATGAATCTTCTTAGTTACTGATTAGAATACCAACAATTACACCCATTTCCATCATGATTATAAGATAGATAGCTGAGGGAAAATGACATTGAAGGCTGCCTCTCAGTTTAATCATGTGGCTCCATTTTAAAATATAAATAATAGAATAAAAACATTTTCCATAAAATTTCTGGTATCTAATTAATGTCTTCCAGAGTAACTGTGGTATCAAACATTTCCTCTAATTATATTCATTAGCTGCTTTGCCCGGACAAGTTTTAATTAAGTTGTACAATGAAGATCAATACTCATTTTGTATTCATTGCAATTTACAACAAGCATATATACTGTTCAGAACAATTTAATTACTGTAATTGTAGCACAGAAGACACTTAGTGGTTGTACTCTATTACTGCCAATTCCCTTTTTTTGAATAAATTTGGTAGTACAATTTGGAAATAAAGTTTTGAAAATTCACATTTAAATATACCTTGTAAATTATTTTTTTGTAACTGTATTTTCATATTTTTAATTTTATATTTATTTTATTTTCTATTTTTATTATGTAATTAGTAGGGGAAATGGAGGCATTAATGACATCAGTGACAGACTGTTTTTCCCATACACCATCATGAATGTTGAGAAGCATAAATGTTGATGAATAAATATGAACACCTGTAATAACTGCACTGGTTTTGTGAAAAATTAATATATAATTATGTGGTTAAAATACTGTTTTTCTATTTCCCTAAATAAAACTAAGATTGTTTTATTACTTTTTTTTTACTAAATGAAAATGGGTTTATTACTTTTATTTTCTTAAAAATTTGGGGTCTTATATTTCCAATATGGTACCTTCTGTTAATGAAGATCCTGCTAATGTTGTACTGTAAAAAAAAAAAAAAGGTGAAAGAATAGATCTTTTTTTAGTAGCATCAATAGGTATATACCAGGGCTTCTCAATTTTGGACTAGTGAAATTTGGGTCAGAAAAATGGTTTCCTGGTAAATTTGTGGTGTATTGCAGAATGTTTAGGTTTATGCCTCGCTTCTTCCCCTTAAATGCTAGTAGGGAAATACCTTTCCCCCTCCCCTAGATTGTAGTCCTCTCCAGATGTTATTAAGTATCAATGTCAAGAAACACAGGTGCATGCTGAATCAGCCACACCCTCTTGATCTGCCCATTGCACAGATGATTCATTCATAAGGCAAATATAGCCATTCAGCTCTTGGAGCTCAAAGTAAGTTCATGGACATGTGTCAAACCTGGAGTTCCAATAGAGTATTCAGTAGTAATAGCTAGCTTATAGTAGGAAACTGAGGATCAGTGATGGCTTCCTGAAAATGGTAATTCCTGAAATTCATCTTGAAGGAAAAAAGTTAGCAATTCAAGAAGGGAGAGGTCATTTGAGAAAGCTTAAGAGTCTTGTTCAAAGCCCAGAGGTAAAATAAGTAAGTAATAAATAGATAAATAAACATATTTATTTAAATATAGTTAAGTGATATATAGCAAGTTATGAATATATATTTAAATTTATATATAAACTTTAATTATTTTTCTCTGAGACATATGATGAACTATTCCAGGTCTAAAGCATTTAGTCTGCACTTTATGAACAAAAATTTAATGTATTTATCTCAAGAAAGCATTTTGATAAAATCATGAGATTGAATATAATTCTATTGTAGTTTTTTCATGTATTTTGTAGTGTATTTCAGTATCGATTTACTTCCTGTCTGTGTTGAGCCAAAAAAATAAAATAAAATAAAAATAACATGTAGATTATAAGCTAATTCAAGTGATGACAATAAAAGAATTTTGAAAAGACATTTGGAATTTTGTTTGTAATAGGGAATATTTCAAATTCACATATTATTAAGAGACTTACAAGACATGTAGTTTCACCAGGCTGGCCAGTTACAAATTCCTGGAATTCCTATGCACATCAATTTGCCACCACAGGATTAAATTTGATTTGACTACTGTCACAGTAACACCCTTAGTTTGCTGATTTGCTCTACTTTATCTAATCTACACTGATACACTGCTGCTCAATATCAAAGATGAATCAAATGAATCATTAAAATGAATAAACATAACAATTTAGGTTCTGCACTCCCCTGGTACTTAGTCATGTCTAGACACAGCCCTAGTGTCCCAGAAAACTAAAATGAGGACAAGGACATTTATGTTTAATGTAGCCTATTCCCACAGAGAGCTGAAAAATCAACAATAGAACAAAAAGAAAAAATATGGATCTCACTGAAAAATTATATGAAGTGGCCTGACTCATAGAATCTGCAATTTCAGAGAGTAGTAGAATAATTTTGGTTGATTTGCTTTTGTTTTTGTGGTAATAAACAGTGGTTTTTCATTTGGGACATCTTTCTTTTAAGGAATTAGTAATTCCACAAATGATTTTATTGTTCCATGAAGGCAATATGTTTTGAGTACACCAAAGTGATACAAACATTATTTAGTATATATTTTCTGTAGTTGAAGAATTCAAAAGTAGTGATAGAGATAAACAAATATATTGAACAACAATAACAACCTCCGCCACACTAGCATATTTTGTGTTCTAGAATTCTAAATTACTGATTAATTTTAATGTTACTAGTATTATTATGGAATTTTAACTTAGTTTTTAAGATTTACATTCACGAACGTACTGCTTTGCCCACTAATTTGGGCTACTGTAATAAAATGATGCATAATAAAGACTAAATATTTGTGTATACATTTTATAGCATGTACAAAATTTCAGTTTTAATTTTGATCATAATATTCTCAGTCATGATTTTATCTTATATTCTTTTATAAAGTGTGACAACAAATTTTCCAGTCCATCAACTATAATTTCTTTTGTTCCCCAGGTTTATATTGGCAGATAGAATTTTTTTTGTTGTTGTTGTTTAGAATCAATGTTTTGAAGATTCTGGCTCTTGAATGTGGTTTATGAAACTGCACTACTTCTTACCAGGAATAACCCATGTGGTTCCCTTTTGGATTCATATGCCATGTTCATGCAAAGTTAGTCAGTTGTACAGTGGGCCAAATGTATTCATATGAGATAAATATAATAACTTAGACAATGAACTATGACCCAGTTCTAAAGCATTTGATTAGATAGTTCTCTTTAAACTAGTAAGATTTCCCAGGGACAGCGTACAAGGACTATGTGGATATGTATGTATGTACGTGTGTGTGTATCTCTGTGTGTAAGTTTGTGTGCATGTCTGCATATATACTCACCCATGTCTTCCTTTATAATGATGATATTAGATTGCTACTCTGGAATTCCTAAGTATCTTAGGCTTTCCAGATATAACAGATTAGAGAATTTTATATGAAGCACATTTTAGACTCTAGTCACATCTAAGTAGAAGACATCTTTAGGGATGCAGTGGACTCTTAACTATAGCAACAACCCCAAGAACTCCTATCGTTTTCTTGTCTTGTTTAAGGGTGTGTAGATTTATTTCTTAATTAAACTTGCAATTTGTATTACAGATTTCAGATAATATCACACTGTTATAAGCTTGGGAATAGTTCATTGCTGTATAATGTAAATTATTTGTTAATTGCTTCATAAGCACTTTCCATAAGAAGATAAAGTGTATTTAGCTGCAATTTTATGGTAGTGGCTTAATCCCCAAACATTGTGCCTTTAGCCAAGCTACATGGTCCTAAAGTTTTTGTGGGCATTTATTTATTTATTTATTTATTTTTCTTATTATTTGATCTTCTACTTTTCATTTATTTGGCAAAAAATATCTAAGGTAATGGTGTCCTTTTATATTTTGTTGTAAATGTTCTCTGTTTATTGAAAATAAGTTGTTCTCTTATATTCCAATGACATTTTCTACAAACTATACCTCTTGTGATCATCACAATGAAAGCTTAATCTAATTTCAGTTACACAATAAATGTGTATGTTTTTCTGTTCTTTTCTTTTTTACATGTTTTTAATGTAATGATGGGATTTTTTTTACATATTCATATATGTACACACTATAACAATATACTTTGGTCCATATCACTCCCCAGCATGTCTCCCGCTCCTTCCCCAATTTTCTCCCCTTGGTTCCTTTCCTCTACTTATCTCCCTCTGAATTATTTTTCTTTTTCCTCTCTAGCTTCTACATATGAGAGAAAATATATGACCCTTGACGTTCTGGATTTGACCTATTCCTTAACATAATGGTCTCTAGTTCCATCCATTTTTCTGCAAAAGACATCATTTCATTTTTTCTTTATGGTTGAATAAAACTCTATTGTGTGTATGTACCACATTATCTTTATCCATTCATGTGTTAATGGACACCTATGCTGGTGCCATTGTTTGGCTATTATGAATTGTGCTGCTGTAATCTTGGGTATGCATGCACCACCATACTAACACTATCAAAATAGAGATACAGATATGTTGTTATTGTTGTTGTTATATATCTCACTCATCTTTTTGTTATTTCTCTTTCAGTGAATTTATTGGATTCACGCACTGTTATGGGGGACCTGGGATGGATTGCTTTTCCAAAAAATGGGGTAAGATCTTATTAAATTTTCCCCTAAACTTAAACTAAATGCATATGTATCATTGCTAAAAGTCACAGGAGGTTGAAAATTCACTGGATATGCTCCTTAAGACAGAAGGGAATTGTGATAGGGAAAGAAGTTTCAAATCAATGAATATCAGTTATATTATATTCCTCTCTTAGTATTTTTCTCCATAAAAAGATACAAAGGTTGTTCAAGCATCAGGAAATTTTAACATTGAAGTAAGTAACAAATTTTTAAAATTAATTTATATATAAAATGGACTTAATTTTCTGCTGAATTGCCTTATAATGGTTATATTGTACAGGAAATAAAATTTAATATGTATAAAATCATTGTTAAATCAAACCTGGAACCATTTTTTTTTCATTTGCAGAATTATGGAATGAAAATTCTATAGGAAATTCATCTAAATTCCATTAATTAAAATGTTTTTCAGATTATCAGCTAGGTCCGCATTCAGAGGTTGTTTTCCAATTTTGAATTTTTCTTTACTGAAAATTGCTTAGTAAAGATGGTTTTATTGGAAGATTATTATAATTAACAATGCTTTCTACTTCATTGGTGCATATTACAAATTAATATTTTGTGTAAAAGAAATTAGAAAAGTCTTTTTAAATCTCAAAGTATTTTTTCTTGGTATATAAATTCTTTGTAATTCTTAATGTAAGCAGACAGAGTATGTTAGATCTGACAGATTTACTCTGTAAAACTTGGAATAATACAAAATTTTATTTGGAAAATGAAATTTTCTTCTTCCTTTTTTGGGTATATAAAAATCATATAGAATAGCGTATATCAGTATATAATATTTGTATATGCATATAACATTTTTAATACTAACAATCTTTCTTCATAGATTATATTAAGTACTTCATTTTTTTTCTGCTTAATTAAATACATATCCGTACTATTAGGTACAATATGAAAACATAAGAAAAATAATATCATATGAAATCATATTATACTGAAAATATTAAATCTATTTCATGAATATTACATTAAAAACAATATAGACGGAACTTTGTATTAACTAATAACTAAATATTTTAACATTTGCTATCTGTAGTTACAATCTAACAAACTGTTATCACAAAGACAAATAACATTTTTTAATCCTCATTTAAAGAAAAACATTTAAACAATTTGAACATTTAAAACTTTTACTATAATATATATGCAATCAGCTTTAAAAATTATATACACTAAAATTATTTTACATGATGTGGAAGGTTAATTTTAATTTAAGTAAGGGAATGTAACCAACCTTCAAATATCAATACCAAGAGCCCAAACTGTTTACTTTTGTTTTTCAAATCACTGAGAAAATCAGGTATACTAATCAGTCCTAAGGTATACTTATCAGTACTAAGAAAATTTTTATGGAAGTAAAACAAGTAGTATTGTTTTAACTCATAATTATATGTTAACATCTATTCAATATGTGTTCTTTTTATTTCACTAATCTGGAATTTCTTTTCTCTTGTTAAAAATTATAGTTATGTTCTGGGGATGTTAATTCAGTGGTATAAAGCTTGCCTGACATGTACAGGGTCCTGTGTTCAATCCCTACTTCTGCAACAAAGTTATGGTTGCATTTAGAATTTTGATGTAAAAAGTTAATACTAGTAGAGTGTTAAGGTATAAGAACTTTTTATGCAACTAAAGAAAAAAATGTGTGATCCAGATATAGTCAGTGTCAACTTAATGGTATATATTACATTAAGGATCTTCCTTTTTTTTAACTTTCTTGTAATCTTTCCTTTTTTTCTTATTGCCTGTTCTTGAGTTCTGTTTTTTTTTTTTTTGTTTGTTTGTTTGTTTGTTTTTACTTTCATCACCCCTATAGAAAGAGATGCTGGCTAACAATGATCAATAAGTACTTAACAATGTATTTTTGTACTCCATACTTTTATACGTCAAAAATATGTTACTGAATATGTATTTTAAATGCTTTTTCTAATAAGATGGCTGACATATTAAAAATTATTTTTCTTTAGAATTCTGAGAAAATATGACATATTCTCTTTGAATTTAGTTTTCTGTTTTTCTCATGTTTCCACTCAGAAGTTATTCAAAAAAAGCTTTGACAGACTGTACCTATGAGAGTTAAAGTACGTTGGTATGGTTGCACTTGCAACTAGGAATTTGCGGGGACATTATGCAATTTTGTAAATGATTTGTTTATAAAAATAAAATTCTTCTGTATAAGTGCTCAGTTTTTTCCAAACATTGCAACTACTGTGTGTTTTGTTTTTCTTTCTTTTTTTTCCTACTTGTTGGATTGGTGCTGTTTTTGTTTTTCAGTCTTTTAAACAATATGTATCTTTTTAAAGATTGTTGTAACCTTTTATGCATGATGCTTCCTTAGACATATCTGATGTTAATAGTGAAGAAAGACTAGTTAATTTAGAAGAGTTGAATGGTATATAGTTTTCAAACTGTGAGGAAGATGTGTGGTATCTACACATTATATTTGTTTTTAAATGTTATTTAAATGTGAGATAATGGAAATTTATTTAAAGAAAATGAGTGTTTGCAGTGAATACAATTATAATGATATATATGTATATCTGTGTGTGTATATATATATATATATATATATATGTATGTATTTTAACTTTTAACATATTTTGAGTAGCTTGTGTCAAGTATGATTAGATAAGCAACATAATCCTAGGTGAATGATAATAACAAAAATTGTGGAGTAAGAGCTTCCCAGCTCTTTTCCTAAGTAAAAGTCATGAGAAAATTGAAAAACATACTCTGGCAAAACACACTTATTGGTCTGAGGTTTTTTGTTTTGTTTTCAATATCTGTCCAACAATTAACTGCTAATAAAATTGCACAACAACTTTGATGGCTACACATGATAAAGAATACAGGTTTTACAGAATTACTTTAGTGATGTTGTTAAATAAGCAAACAAAAATGAGCCCTGCAATAAGGGGAGAATATAACTTGCAGAATTGACACATTGTATTATTTGATGTGCTTGGATTTCAGTACAAAATCATGAGACATGTAAATAAATAAGTAAATTTTATCAATACACAAGATGAAATCCACCAATATAATTATATTGAGAATTCCCAGATATTTGACATATTAGAGAAGGGCTTTAATTAGCAATTTAAAATATGTTCAAAGAACTAAAATAAAATGTGTCCAAAGAACTGAAAAAAGTATAAGATTGATGTTTCTTCTAATTCAACATGTCAGTAAAGAGATAGAAAATACTTAAAAAAAGAAATTAGAGTTGAAATATATATCAAAACTGAAATAAAAATATATTACAGGGGCTTATCCGCAGATTATGGTGAAAGAAAAATCAATAAACTGAAAGATGGAACCATTGAGATCCAATTAGAGAAAGTAAAAGGAAAAATAATGAGGAAAAGTAAAAAAAATAAGATACTTGGAGGAACAGCACAGATATAATGGGAGTAGCAGGAAATAGAGGCCAGAAGGATCTGAATAAAATTCAAAAAAATTAATGCATAAAAATTTTCCAAATTTGATGAGACATTAAAACACATATTTAGGAAGTTCAACAAACATAAGTAGAAGAAACTCAAACAAATCCATCAGTAAACCATGGTTAAATGATCCAAAGCCAAAGAAAAAGAATTTTAAAAGCACTGAGAGGGAAACTTATCATCATATAAAATAAATACTCAATATTATTAATGGCTATTTTTTATTACAAACAGCGGGGTGCAGAGGGCTGTGGAATGACATATTCAAAATATGATAAGCTGTCAAAGCAAAAATTCTATATCCAGAAAAGTTGTCCTTCAAAAATGAGGAGAGAATCAAGACCTTCTCACGTAAATTAAATCTGCAAGAGTATAATTATCAAAAATAAATATTTTTTTCCTTTTGGAAATAGTATCGTAGATTATTCTCATATGGAACCCAACCATTTTTTCCAAAAGAACTATATCTTTATTTATCTTTAATTTTTTTCTTTCTCTTTACTTCACTTTCAGAGTGAAGCATAATCTTACAAATTATATATATTCCCTTAAATTTGATGTATGCATTTTATTAACAGTTGGTTTTAGAATAGTTTATTTATAATATAGTTTTATGATTTGATGTAGTTTGATCATGCATCATTTAATGATGGAGATACAGAGAGATGTGCCATTTTATGATTTTATCATTGTGCTAACATCATGTGTGTACTTGTACAAACTAAACTTAGGCTATGATGTCACTGGGCAATATAATGTTATGGGACCACCATCATATATGTGATTCATCTTTCACGGAAACCTGGTTATGGGACACATTAACTGTATTTCAGTAAAAAGAACACAGTGCTCCTATTTATCTTTTCATAGACAAGAAATTATTTTGCAATCATTTCATCTCAAATTAAAATTGTATCAATTTCATGTTAACATAGTTTTTAAAAAAGTATATTTTTTATTTAATAGATATCCTTTAGTGTTACTTTTGTATAAGATATTATGCCTATTCTATAATTCATATCAAATTGAGCAAGGCAAGGGTCATATCCTTGAGAAAGGCTGATATAACTTAATTTTACTGCTTTATTATTTCAAGAAATATTTGCTCTGTACTAAGTGATGAAGTCTATTCTAGAGACACTGTTATTATTGTTTTATGTTTTAATGAAAAGCTAATTAAGGTTTGTAATATTCGATGAATTTTCTTCCTCTAAATAGTATTCCTGGTCTAAGATGAACCAGTCTTTTGTTGTTGTTTTGTTTTGTTTTTCTAATTAGTTATACATGACAGTAGAATGCATTTGACACGTTATATATAAATGGAATATAACTTCTCATTCTTCTAGTTGTACACGATGTAGAGTTATACTGGTCATGCAATCATATATGGACACAGGGTAATAATGTCCAATTCATTCTAGTATCCTGTTTACCCCTTAACCCCTCCCCTCCTTTCATTCCCCTCTATCTAATCCTAAGTACCTCTATTCTTCCTTAGTACTCCCCTTATTGGGAATTAGCTTCCGCATATCAGAGAAGACATTCTGTTCCCAATAGTGAGGATACGGTCTGGCATATTGTCAGGTGTGTGTGTATGTGTGTGTGTGTGTGTGTGTGTTGTGCACACACACACACAAGTTGAATTAGTGTTGTGGGAATTTAAAACCACATAAAGTAAAGAAGTGAATATGTGAATATTTGATTGAAGGTAATATATTTTTTTCACTTTTTCAGATTATTCTCCTGAATGTCAGTTCTTAGGGATTGTGTTAGTGAGCTTTCCCTTACTGTGACCAAAATACATGACTTTAAAATTTTGAAAGAATAAAGTTTATTTTGAGCTCATGGTTTCAGAG
Source organism: Marmota flaviventris (assembly GCF_047511675.1). Classification (NCBI taxonomy): domain Eukaryota; kingdom Metazoa; phylum Chordata; class Mammalia; order Rodentia; family Sciuridae; genus Marmota; species Marmota flaviventris. The sequence continues at coordinate 51,069,391 of NC_092504.1, read as the reverse complement.
GATCGGCCAATAGTATGCAAACTCCATTGCTGTGGGGCAGAACATCATGGCATAGAGGTATGGGGAGGAAACAAAAATGGCTCAGCTTATGGTGTTCAGAAAGCAGAGAGGGGATAGGGGATGCAGAAAATTTGAACCTTTTCAGGAACACCCCAAATGACCTACCTCTTCCAACCATACCTTACCTGCCTATAGTTTCTACCTAGTCAGTTTGAACTGATTATGCTACAGCTCTCGAAATCTAATAATTTCACCTCTGAATATTCTTTAATTAACATAGGAATTTTATGGGGACACCTCATATTCAAATCATAACATTAATCCTCTGGACCCCAAAAGCTTATGTACATTTCACAATGTAAAATGCATTTAGTCCATTCCTAAGAGTCCCCAGTCTTAACAGTTTCAGCATTGTCCAAAAGTCCAAATTCAAAGTCTCCTTGGAGACTGAAGGCAACGTCTTGCTTGTGAGCACCTTTAAAAATCAAAAGCAACTTGCCTAAATCCAATATACAATCCCATTCCAAAAGGGAGGCCTAGGGGTATTGAAAGAATGGATAGGACCAAGGCTAGCCTGAAAATCAGCTGGGCAAACATTTTCTGCATCTCCACATCTGCCATCTGTAGCATATAGTGGCAAGATGTGATCTCCAAAGGACTTTGGCAGCCTCATATCTTTGATCTTGCTGGTGATAGTGCATGTGCCCTCCTTTAGATTGGCTTTGTTCTCACACAGCACCTTTGTTAGTGGATGATCATATTGCTGACATCTCTTTATCACAGGGGTTTCTCTTACAACGTTGGATTCATGTTCACAGCTTCTCACAAGAATTCCCTATTAATATCTTTTTAGAACATTCTATGGCTTCTCCAGCCTGTATCTCCAAACTCCTCTTGCAAACCAGTTTCAAAATTGACTGAACCACATTTTCAGGTTTTTCACCACAAGGACCCCCACACTTCTTGGTACCAATTTAGTCAGCTTATGGTTACTGTGATCAAAATACCTGACCAGAACAACTTGGAGGAAGAAAAGTTTATTTTGGCTCACAGTTTCAGAGATTAAATCCATGGTTTGCCAGCTCCCTTGCTCTGAGCCTGAGGTGAGGCAGAACATTATGATGGAAGAGCATGACAGAGGGAAGCTGCTCAGTTCATGGGAGCCAGGAAGTACGAGAGAGGGGAAAAGGGGCTACAGGGAAAATGCAGCATTCCAGGGCACACCCCTAGTGATCCACCTCCAGCCATACCTTACCTGTATACAGTTATCTCCATGTCAGTTGATTCACTGATTGCGTTATAACTCTCATAACCTAATAATTTGATCTATAAGTATTCCTGCATTAAAACAAGGGCTTTGGGGGGTACACCTTATATCCAAACCATAACAGGGATGAATTCTTTATTTCTCAGACTGATTAAAGAAATGAACACTTCTTCAAGTCTAGGTCTAAGAATTAGGCAAGGATATAAAGGAAACACTGTTATTGTATCCTCATTGTCATGATTGTTTCTAACATGCCATACACATGTTAGAAACAATCATTTCACCATAATGCTTTTTGTGTGTGTTTTGTGTGTGTTTATCCTCTTCATTATATTATAAGCTTCTCTGCTATTCATAGCTATTTCATATTTACCATTCTACTGTATTTCAAAACTTGGCTCAGTTCCTGACTTGTAATATAACTTGAATAAATATTTATTGAAAGGATAACTTTTTTCATATATATATATATATATATATATATATATATGTATATTTTATAAAAAAATATATATATAATATATAAAATATATATATTTTATAAAATGGAGCATAAATTACTTAGGTGTAGTTTTACAATAAAGACTAAACAAGTGTGATCCAGGAAACAGATTGGCACATTTGGCAGCCAATAAATGTTTTTTTTTTTTCTTTTATTGACTTTTGTTCTGTGTTTCTATTGTCTTCATACCAAGAGTTCCATCAGTCCATAAGGTATTTAGTTTGTTAATTTGTTTTTGCACATAAGTGTGCATTTATGAATTTATTGTTAGTGCTTAAAAATTGGAGGATTCCATATAGAATTTGAATTTGTAGTTTCTCTGTTTATTCAGATGTTTTAGAAAGCCACATCAAAAAGATTTCCATGACCTCAATAGTCCTAATTGTAGTGAAAACTACAGTTTAAAGAAATTAAGCAAATTCTCTTATATGACTCTCTTTTCACCTAACACTCTCATTTATTTAAATTAACCGTATGTGCCCTTTGTAACTGTTGAAGTGTTATTATTTCGGTTTTGCACAGGCATCCAGATTTCCTTTGTTTTAGAAAGAACTTTAATTTTTTTCTCTGCTGAGTACATGCTGAAATTTTTTCCTTCTAGTCTGTGTTTTAGAATTTACCTTAGCTAAGACACATCATTTGAATCTGGGCTTTAGAATGTCCTTTCTAGTCATTGTATATGGGATCCACAGTTTGTGAGTGTGTGTGTGTGTGTGTGTGTGTGTGTATGCACGCCTGTGGGCACTTTATGGTAGTAAATTTAACTCTTCTTCCCTTTTTCATTCCAGACATACCTAGAAGTACTAGATCACAATAGATTTTATGTAAATTTTCTGCATTTATTCATTCAACAGACTTTTATTGAGCTCTGAATATATAACCATCACTCCTGTACAAAATTCCTGACTTCCTGGAGCCTGAGTGAGCTCATGGTTCTGTGAATGAGTAATCAGAGAACAGGTGATAAATAAAATGTTTACTATTCTTATCTTTTCTCTCCATGTAAGTGCAAAAGTGTTAAAGAGGTGACAATATTTGTTCAAGGTCACTAAAGCAGTTCATAATATATTTAGGAAAAGCATGTGTTCTGGAGTCACACATGAGTCGTTATATGGTTCTTTTTAATTCTGTCCTGCCATAATACACACACACACACTTCAAGGTCATGAATACATGTGACTAACATATATTCCCAATTCCATATATATGTAGTTAACATTTAAATATGTATATACGTAGTTAACATTTAATCCTAACAAGGGCAATGCACAAAGAGGTAATTAGAATTCTTTTTGTAGATGAGGAAAATGAGGCTACTAAAGGTGAGTAATGTACCCAAGATTATACACTTAGTAAGAGACTGAATCTGACTCAATCCCAGGTCTTCTAGGAGTAGTTATCTGAAACTGGAAGTGAGCTTTGGTAAAATTTAATGTCTTCAGAGACAGGAGAAGGTTTTGTAGTGTAGTTAGCACAATGGAAGAATTGATGCTGGAGAAGAAATTCACCTCAGAGAAGGTTTTAAATGGGACAGTGCAGATTGTATTCATTCTTTTCTAATTTATTATAACTTAATGGGCTTTTCTGAATCTTAGTTTTCCTATCTGTTAAGCAGGGAGGGTAGCTACAATGTCATATATCTCATAGTGGTTTTTTTTGGACAAAATAAGATAATGTATTTAATGTATAATGTGATCCCTAAACCATTCAAGAAATAGAAAGTCTGATGTCTTATTGTAAAAAGAAAAACAGGCAAAACACAGATTGACTTCAGGCTCAGTTAATATAAATTATGATAGTTCAAATTTCATTTCTAAATTTCATTGCTTATTTGAGTAAACACATTTTTATCTTCCAGGTTGAGCTTTTAAAACAAAATCATGTTGGAATTCACAAAATTTTTCCAGCCTTTACCAATTAGAACACAGTTCTAACAATAGATTCTAGTGATGGGGCTACAAGATAAGGAGGACTTGAGATTCATCCCTTCATTCCTTACATTTTCACCACATTTTATTTTAAGATATTTGTAAACTTCAGAGTCATTTTATTTTTTTTTAAGTTAATAGGCTTTATTTTTAAATGTGCAGAAAAGTCAACGGAAGACATAAGGAGTTCCTGAGTATGACCTCACCTTCCTCCCAGCTCTGTTTTTACAATTAATATACAGCTTTTTATGGAGTACATTTGTTATAAATGATGAGCCAACATTGATACTCAGCTATTACGTAATTTACATAGTTCACATTAACATTCACTCCTGTTGTACATTCTGTGGATTTTGACATATATCTTATGACATTTATTTACTAATGTAGAATCACCCAGAAAAGTTTTATTGCCTTCAAAGCACTCTATGCTCCAGCCATTCATCCCTTCTCCTCACTCAGCCCTGAAAAATACTATTATTTTTATTGTCTCAATAGCTTTGCATTTTCTAGAATGTTATACAGATATAAGCACATGGTATGTAGCCTTTTTATTTTGGCATCCTTTACCTTACAATATGTATTAAAGACTGCCCTGTCTTTTCTGGATTGATGATGCATTCATTTTCATAATGGAATATTTTACTATTTTGTTGTATGCCATTTTTAAAAAAAAATATTTGAATTAACTCTGTGTATAAACTTAAGAACTCCATTTCTACAAACCCCACTTTCTCAAATATATCATAGCAAATTCTAAGTCCAGACTTTAGGAAAAAAAATTAAAAAAAATAAATATATAAATATTAAAATATTTATTAAATATATAAAATTAAATATATTAAATATTTTATTTAAATGCAAAAGTTATATTTCAAATAATCTCATTTCAGTTACAATGATCAAAGTATTTAGAATAGATTAACAAACCTCACAGCAATACACTGGTCTCAATTTTCTGTTATAATCATTTTGCTAAATAACAGGTAACCCAAAGACTGTTTCTGAAATAAATATTTTATCACTTAAGACTCTTCTCTCATTTTCTTTCTACCCTTAAACTGCCAATCTCATATTCACAGCTTTACCAACTGACATGTATACACCCTGCAGATATATTTTGCATCCTACAAATTACTCTAAAGTTATTTCAGTCACCCTCTGGAACATTTAATCTTGATTAATCTATGTAATCTAAGCATGGATATAAACATCATTGTTTTGGAAATTCTCAGCAAGTGCTTCAAAACTTATTCATAGGAGAATAAAATTAATGTGTAAATTTTTTGTTTAGAACAGGTTATGCACTTAGTCTTTGAAATTCCACCGTTGCTTTTTATTTCCATATGCTGCTGTTACAGATGGCACAAAGTACACCTGCCTCCTTTGATTTGGTGGAAACAGCCTTTTCCCCCTGGGCTTTCTATACTTCCTGGAGCACACAGTGGGGAAGCCTCTACACTCCCCTGAGCATCTCCTCTGAGTTGTATTGCAAGCTCTACTTTTGTTATTGCTATATTTTCATCTCCCAGTCAAATAAAAAGAATAAACATTATTTTAATCTTTTCTTACGGTGATCTGAAGAGTATTAGAATCATTCAGAGTAATTTATTCATTTGAGGAAGACTTTAGAATATTGACTGAAGTCATATTTGTTTTAAAGTGAAACAGAATAGCTTCATCTTTGCCCCCAAAATAAAAAAAAAAAAATTAAAAAATAGCCCAACATAGTTATTATGTCAAAGCAGGTGTTTAGGGATTTTCTTGTTTCATTGTTACTTTGCTCTATATTCTAAATTCTTTGAGAAAAAAATCTGTGCACATATTTTTAAGTTAGAGATAGCCCAGATTTTAGATTACTCAAAATGGACAGTGAATACATCATTAATATCTTTTGTGGTTTCTTCTGAATCAAGAAAAATTAAACTGAATTTTCCATCCTGATGCTCAGATTTCGTGTGTGTGTGTGTGTGTGTGTGTGTGTGTGTGTGTGAGAGAGAGAGAGAGAGAGAGAGAGAGAGAGAGAGAGAGAGAAAGAGAAAGATTTCATGACTTCAAAAATAAAGACAAAGAATTAGGAGAAATATTTGAACACTTCTCCCCTCTTAAATTTTGCTTAGGATCAGGATCAGAGTGACTTGCCAGACCTGCATTTTGGCTTTGCTACCTACTGAAGGAGAATAAAGATAATGACAAGCACTGAGGCCTACACCAAGCATGGAGAGGCTAATAAAGATTAAAGTAATGCTGAAGTGGGTAAAAAAGAACACATTAGTGGATATAGAAAAGCTCTTTTCTTGGACAGTGATAGAAAAGAATCCTAAAGGGAATGGATATTATAATTTATAATGCAACTGCTACTGTAATGAAAAACATGCCTGATCCAAAGTAGCTTTATATTCATTTAAAACAACAACAACAACAACAAAAAAGCACATCCAATCTGTATGGTAATTAAGATAAATAATTTAAGGAATTCAACATAGTCATTAAGCCTACACTGATGTTTAGAAGACACAAAATTTTGCATTTAGATTTCCCACATGTAAACTTAGCAATTATGAAGGAAGTTCTTTAAAATGTCCAGCTTTGGTTCCGCATATGAGGCAAATGTTGTATTTGGTTTTTGATATCTGACAGTATGTGGAATGAATTAACAGTAGTCACAGTATATTTTTGCAAAACAGGATTGACATGTATTTGTTCACTAGGTTCAATCTAATTATGTATTTAAAGTCATTATGAAATAATGTGAGTATTTATTTCTCTAGCAGCTCCAAAAACACTTTCTCCACATTATAGGGCAACTTATATGCATAAGCTGGAAAATGAACCCTTCTCTTTATCCCAGCTGCAACTGGATACCTAAATGTTCCATTTTGATTCTAAATTGCATTCTACTTCTTGTAGGAAAATATAGCTCAGAGATGAGTTCTCTTCCTCCCTGTTAGTAGATCATTTTGTGAAATCTTCTTCCCTCTGTCCAAACCTCATCAATTGTTTCCCCCTGGGGGTTGCAGTGTGTACAGATTCCATACTCATTACTTTGCCTAAGTTTACATCCAGCTCTTGTGATTTGTTTCTTCTTTGAATTGCTTTTTCCAAGTTTGTATTCATAAATCCAAACAGATTCCAGTTCATTTCTGAAGAATAATGTACACATTACTGTTACTTCACCTCTGATGTGAGGTATCTGTGCATATGCATTTACCAAATGACCATTTCCCATTATAATTCCCACTTCTTTCATATTGGATACTAATATATTTTTTTTTATTTTCCCTATTATGTAGTATAAGGGGATTTGTAGGTCTTTGTCTAGATAATTATTGGCCAAATGATGTAGTTCATGCAAAATCTGGGCCTAAAGTTCTTTTTCATCTGAAAAAAAATTCTCTGATTTCATTGATATTTGTATCACTTTCCTTATGTGAATATAATGATTTTCTTTTGCTCTCATCTTCCCATTCATTAATGAAGATATTAAATAAATCTAGGCCTTGAAGAGGTCCCTGGAGCCCAAGCACCAGGTATTTTTCCAAGTGGTTTGATTGCTGTTTATCAGTATCTTTTTTTTTAAACCATCCTTCAGCTGTTTTCAATTCATATGACAGTGCTCCCATGCAAGTCAATTTGAATTAATTTTGCAAGCAAATGCTTTATGGTTCTGAGTACATAATCTCCTTCTCCCACAGAGAAAAAATATACTGTAATCATCCAGCATTCCTGTTGATTATTTCCATTAAAGGCAGCAGGGGGAGAGAGAATGCTCAAGACTCCTCTCGTGTTTGAAGTTTTCCGAGGCTTTTACTATTCATTGCCTTGTTCTCCGTCTTTTTTCCCCTTTATGCTATTCAGTGCTTGCACTAATGTAGAAAATGATGGTCCAAACTGCTCACCCTGGAATTTTGGTCCTTTGGAGCCAAGCCACTGCTGTCTTTGTGATCTTATATCTCATCACACTTTCTCCCAAATGAACTGATTTCTGTCTTCCAAACTCCTCAAAAGATTTATATAAATTCTTACCTCTAGCATTTTGTACAAATTGCTTTAAATACTCTTTCTCACTCTCCATGCAGCCCATCTTAATGCTAATTGTTTTCAAAGCCCAGCTCAAAGTATACAACATGAAACCTTTCATTATTACCTAGAAGAGTGACCACTTTCTAGGCTGAATCAATGTAGCACTTGTTATGTATCGAACACACTGAAAATTAGATATTTGTAGTGCTACTCATTGTTTGTGTGAATACCATGAGCTGCTCTAAAGATATTTTTTATTTACCTTTAGTTTTAAGTATGCAACTTTCACAAACATACATACAAATTTTCCATTAAGTTTATTCCAAATTACTATGCCTCAAATATAAATTGACATTAAACATATCTGTTGCTGGTTGATACACAATAGTTGTCTAACTCTTTAGACAGTTGTTGATAATTTATGTGTATGCATATATGTATGTATGTTTGTATTTATTTTTCTACTGGAGATTGACCCCAGGAGTGCTTAAACACTGAAGAACAGCCTCAGCCTATATTTTATTTTTTAATTTTGAGACAGGGTCTTGCAAAATTGTTTGAGGCCTTGCTAAGTTACTAAAGTTGGCTTTGAACTTTCAATTCTCTTGCCTCAGCTTCCAAAGCTGCTGGGATTACAGGTGTGCTAGTTATTGATTATTTTTTTCCAAAAGGATGCATGATTATTTTAGCTAAAAATGAAATAAAATAATAATGTCAAAATTTAGCCAGGCAAAGTGGTACACAACTGTAATCTTAGCAATTTGGGAGACTGAGGGAGGAGGCTTATAAATTCAAGACCAGTCTCAGCAATTTAATGGGAATCTGTCCAAAATTTTTAAAAATGAAACATATTAGGAATGTAGTTCTGTAAAGCAAGCCTGGAATTAGTACTCAGTATCAAAACAAAATATCAAAATTTGGATATAGAGATTTCTGTTTATTTTGTGTCATATAAGGCTGTGCCAAGATAACTTTATTGAATTATACAAATTATTTTATCCAAAGTTTGCATTTTTTAAGCGCTGAGATTACAGTTGTAAACTGGATTCAGTTCCTCTCCTCAACTATTAAAATAGATAAATTTTGATTCTTGTTTCCTAGATTTTTAAATAGATGGCTTGTATAAACATACATACAGATTTTCCATTGTTTAATCCAAATTACTAACATAAAAATATTTGTCTCCTAAGAGGCAGTATAATTAACATAGAGACAATGAAATAAACTAATCCAGACCCAAATTCTTGTTTCAAGTCTCACTATATGACATATAACAATCTAGTTAATCTGTTTCTCCATTTTTTGTATCTATAAATTATATAAAATACTACTTACTAAACAAGTTATTTTAAGGATTAAAATGAGATAATCATGCAGGGTTTAGCACAATGCCTGGACATGGTAAGCACTGAATGTGTGATGTTACTATTCTTCCACTTGGTTTCTGTTGTTTTGATTTTGGTATTTACTCAATGCAGCAGGTACTTACCATTTGAAAACCATTCTGTACCCTGATCTAGAGCAGGGGTACAATGATCGACATATACTCAATAAGCTTGACCTTTGAAATAATTTTTGTTCCTATTTTAATCCTAAAGTGTCTTGGTATGGGGGAATATTTAATTAAAAAGTTATTGAAATAGTTTGCAAGAAGTATGTAAGTTGTTCACTCAAATATAGCTTATTATTTATTATTCTGTCAAATTTCAATTGGTTGCACGTAACATAAACTGAGTAACTTAAGGCAAAGAAAGGAACTCACTGTTAACTCAGAAAAATTAAGTCAAGTTAACTCAGGTCAATTGAATTTTTAGAATAATGGTACCAATGGATTGAGCAAGTTCCTGTGGTAAACCCCACAGTGGTTTTCTTCACTCTCAGGTACCTGTTTCTGTCCAGTTATTTCTTTATTTTTCTCTCTGCAAAAAAAAAAAAAAAAGATTTCTTTGCCTCACTTTGCCCATGACTTCTGTACAGTTCAAACTTTGACATCTTATATTAATATTAATATTAAATAGACCAGTTTATGCTGACTGGGAATACTTTAGATTGCACATAGAAAGATTATGATGATTCTACATGGTTAAGCTGTCGATCACTGATGCACCAACTCCAGATGGGTGTGGGGAGAGGACAGAATCATGCACAGAAAGTGTTCCTGAGGCTGTGATAGACAGCTCTGCAGTAAGATCAATATTTTTAAAAAAAGGAAAAAGAAAAAGAATACTACCTAGGCTTCATTCCAATTAGTGTCTTTTAGAAATTCTGATGAGTCAGCATTTCCACAAGTATAAAGTTGTTTTCCCATGTCAATTTTATTTAGTTATAAAAATGGTTACCAATGTGAATTATTTTATCATCTAAATTTGCAATGAAATGGTTGTTACAGTGTATAATTTTCACCATTCTCTAAATTCTGATCTATACAATATGTATGAATTTTACACAGCACTCAATTTTATTTGAGTGACCTATTTGATTTATTTAAAATCATAATAATACTTGTCCCACTATTTGTACATTTTGCCTTTTGTGACAGTCACTGATTCTCTCTTACTTATCATTGTTCTTTTCTATAACACAAATACCTCTGTTTCTCTGTGCTATTTTGTCAGCAAAATGATCTTATACTCCTTTCTATAACCAGTTATTACAAGTAGGAATAATACTAATAACATCTTATTAGCTCACTGTTTCCTTAGAGCCTCAGAAAATCACCCTTGTGATTGCTGACCTTGTTCTGCAAGTCCCTATGCTGCATCTAAAGTTGTCTCCTGCTTAGAAGCAAGCTAGATACAAAAATACAGAGACAAAAGAGGACAGCAACCTTTACTCACTGTTTATGTTGCTTTTCTTTTGTGGAATTACCTTACATGATGTTAACATTCCCAAAACATTATTAGGAATATTTAACAATGTAGTTTATGAATCTACACTCATTGAAAAAATATATTCCAATTTAGCCTTATTTCTTAAAATTTGCTCTAGGACACAGATAATTTAAATGGTGTGTATATTCTTTATGTCTGATTTAATCCTTTGCGTTATTCTACACTGTGTACATCAGGACAGGGCAGCCAACAAAGCCGTAGGGAAAAGTTTTATTGTAAGCAAAGTTTTGTAGTATAGTTAGATGTGCATGGACTCCAGTTGATTATAAAATGCAAATGTGTGATAAGCTGATGAATCACAAGGTGTGATGTGATCACAAATTATTCAAATAATGCAAGATAATTCAGTTTGTGTTACAAATTGTTCTAATCTGCACAATTAAAAGCATAACCATGAGCATAATCCTAAAAGATTCACTTCATTAAGCAGGCATCTCTGGCTAACTGTTTGCCTTATTTTAATACCAGACTGAAAAATGAAAAAACTTAAAGGCAATTTGCAGTAGTGACAGTATACTGCATTTATGTCCTCTTATAATTTTTGAGCTCATTGATATTTTTAAAATATACAGATTGAAGTTATTATGATCAAAATACCATATATAATTTTAACCCTAGTATCAGAAAATTTAATGTGGCTCCAAAATGAGGTATTGCAGTGTCATTAACCTGGAAGGTTAAAAGCAGCCATCATGTCATCAGATGTTGACAGTGCCTTCTACCAGTCATCAGTAATTTTTATGGTAGCATTATTCATTAGCGTACTGAAGTTCATTCCTGACATGTACATTTATTGTGTTGTCTTTTGAAAGTAGAATGAGAATGAAGATACAATATCATGTATGCAATCAGTAAAATATTGAAGTGAAGTTTTCATATGCAGCCTCCCCACATCCTCCTTATTAGACAGGCCAGATATCAGGTAATGTGAAACTATGAAAATCATATAACAAAAACAGCAGCATCAACAAAAGGAAACAATACAAACAACTTGAGTCCATGCTGAGTTAAATTTGTGAGTTATCAAAAACTATAGTTATCTCAGTTTGCTTATCTATTAAAAGTGTTGTTAATAATTTTTAAGATTCTTAAGAATGCCTAAAGTTTATGCTTATACTGCTGTGACTTTGATTTATAATCTGACATGATAACCAATTATAATATTTACAAAATTGTTAACACTAGAAATAATTCATAGTTGAAAGAAGAAATCATATTTGCAGTTCTATGTGGACTGGTAAGGTTGTAGCATTGAAGTGTGGATTTGGTGAAGTTTACCAAGCTAGGTGCTAACTTGCTGATTTCTGTTTTTTTCAAAAAGGTATATGTGGTCAGACACAGAAAAGGCAATGCTAACATGAGAGATCTTTCTGTTGCTCAAATGACACATTCCATCAAGTAGTTATGCATTTATAAACAAGACCAATTTAGAGATATAAATAATTAAAGAGTGACAACATTTCTGAATTGATGGAAGTATTTCCCAATGACGTTTTACCAAAAATTGTCTAAAAACAGGAATTAAGCATTCCAGAGGGGTTTGGAATTAAGTAAGCTTGGAAAATATTAAATTAAATAGAATTAAATAGTTTTCTGTACCTGCTGTATTTTACCGATTATTTAATGATTATTTAATATATTAAAGAGAATGCAGGTTCTCTCAAATGATTTGATCAGCAATCATCTTTAGCATTTACAAATGTGATCATGCAAAAATACTCAGCAAAGTGCAGGTTCAGAAATATTTTAATTAAAAAAAGAACTTGTATTTCTTGTAAAACCTATCTGAATGCTGTGATATAGAGAAATAGGAATACAGAAGTATCTTTTAAAAATTAATTTTAATGGCACATAGAGCAATAACTGAGAATCACGTTCCTACACATGCCTGAAAAATTTGTCTAAGGTACCATAATAACAGCTAGCTAGCCTGTCCCTGAGAATTACATCCTAGAGTTTCTAATATATTGGATGGGCCAGATCAGGCTTGTTCTGTATTTTCATTACAGAGATGTAGTGACCTAGACTAAGTTATGGTTGGAGAGGAGTTCAGATCTACTTCTTACAAGGGGGCCAATAAAATTCACTTTTAATTTACCTAAGGGAAAACGAAATAATTTATAAAGCTTATATTATATTCTAAATAGAAATTTATATAATCTCATATATTGCTCCATGTATAAGAGAAGGCAACTTTGTAAAATCCAGTTCTTTTCCCTAAATCTACTGCATCACACATGAGCAAGTAGGTTTTCTAAGTATAATTTGGATTTAATTCATGTAAGTTTGCATATAACAGCAGAAATCATGCTTTTGAACTTCATTTCTTGATATAGTTGTATATTTATTTGTTCATACATTCATCCAACATGTAATTGTCTGGTCAACCAAATGCTAGACTTTTGCTAAAAAATCAGGATGAAAACATGAAACAAGCATTCATTGACTTGTTTAAATGAATTATAGAACTGGTGATCATATAATTATACAATTAAATACATAAAGCAATACAAGTACTTTGAAGATTTATAAGAAAATGAACTTAAAACTTTCAATTCTAAATATTTAAATAATTGATTTAAATAAGGAGTTAGCTAATAGTCATATTTTCTATGGACTCTTTAAAATAATGAAAAGGGCTTATATTCTAGGATATCACAGCATTTATTACAATGGTTATAACTCAAACGTTCAAAAGCATATTTTGATATTGTATTAAATTAATATATTTTGTTTTTCCATTGCCAGTGGCAGATTTAAATATTAAGCCATGTTTTACACAGTCACTTTTCTAAATGCAAAGTTGTTTCTCAAAGTGTGACTTAGACATATATTAACATTTATTGAAATATATTATTTGAATACATATGAAAATAACTCTCAAAAACTATATCCTGGGACCTAGAAGTTGGTTGTATTGATTGAATAATACTGAAATTAGTTTTATCTATTTAAACTATGAATTGAATCAATTAATCTTATATTGTGGGCAATTTCACCACAGTGACAAGGAAATTTTTAAGGTTAGCTCATTTTTGCAATGGCCTCCTTTTATGAATTATGTCAACTAGGTCAATTACTAAATCTTTCTACAGATGAGAATGTTGACTTATCTCATAGGAGAATAGGAAAGAAATATTAAACACTGCTTAAAATTTGACATCTTAATATTCTTGAACATGACATCTTACTAACCTCTTGTATTACATGAGTAGTAGGATTGCATTTACACATGAAAGAGGTACATATGTAGTGTGAAAAAAAAATTGATAGATGAGGTTTCATTATACTCATGTGAAAATCTGCAAGTTCCATGGTATATATTTTATTTGATAAATCAGCAATGTAAGAAAAAAGCAAAACAAAAGCAGATCCCTGAGGCACAACAAGTCTCTTCACATGGCCTTCTCTTTTATTATCTTAATTTACTAATACATTTAGAAGACTTTTCTAAACAAAGTTCCATATGTTTTATATTCAATGTTTGTGTACTATTAAAATTTAGTATGTTCTATCATAAGAGATAAAATTTATTTCTTTTAATCTTAAATTTTGTTGGTGTTATAATTAATGTAAATAATCATATAATAAACACTGAGATATCAGGTGGTCATTCCTTCTGTGTCAATGATGATATTTATTCAATAGCAATAGTTTTAAATGACAATTTAGTCATTGAATTTGTAGTTCCTCTATTTATGGAATTATTTTAAATCGATGGTTCCCTTAAGGACATCCACTTTAAATTTATTAAAGATATTTAAAATATTATGAGGGATACAACAAATGGGACTCATTTTGTTATGATTTCAAAAGAAAATACACTGTTTAGGGGTTGGGGTTGAGGCTCAGAGGTAGAGTGCTCACCTACCATGAGTGAGGCACCAGGTTTGATCCTCAGCACCACATAAAAATAAAGATATTGTGTCCACCTATAACTAAAAAATAAAAAAAAGAAAATACACTGTTTAACTGCTGTAAGGGGGAGTTCTTGTCCCTGTCTGTAGGCAGCATGTTGCATATCTATCAATATATGGCAATCAGTCTGAAGTGTTTGTGAAACACTAATATGAAAGACCTTGAAAGATGATAAGGAAAATAAAAATATTGAAATTTTGTTCTGAATCTACCATTTTTGTTATGTAATTAACATTTTTGTATTTGAAATAACTAAAAATTTTATTCAAGATAATTCAATAAAATTTAGTTATATTTTATCTAATAACTTTCTAAAGTATAGTGGTCTTTCTACTTTACTCTTATATTGTCATAAATCTCTGAAACATAAAACTTATTCCCTTTTCCATTCAAAATTTTTAAAAATTATTTGATGTAAAGCATAATTGATGGAATATAAGGTTATCAATTAGATTATGGATTCTACCTTAATTTCTTACTATTTAGTTACTAATAGTACAGCTATATGAATTATGGCATTTTTTAAGTTTTGCATGAGCCTTAGTAATTTTGTCAAACAAAACCATACATTTCCATTGTTAATTATAATATTTTCCATAGTATTGTCAGAGCATATAAGTCATTGTTAAACTGCTTTGTTCATTTATTTGTTAAGAATAAGGTAAATACTCTGTGTCACCACTTTTTTACTGCTGTAACCAAAGAAGCTAACAAAAACAATTTGAAGAGAAAAAGGTTATTTTGGGGCTCACAGTTTCAGATGGCACAGTCCATAGATACCCATCTTCATTCCTCTGCGCCTAAAAAGAGGCAGAATGTCATGGCAGAGTGATGTGGTAGAGGAAAAGCAGCTGGGTACATGGCACCAGGAAGCAGATATATAGAGAGAATTATCTGTTAGGGATAAAACATATAATCCAAAGGCAAGCTCCCAATGACCTACCTGCTTCAGCCATACCCTACCTGTCTATAGTTACCACTCACTTAATCCCTACCAGGGTGTTAAAACAGTGATTGGATTAAGGCTTGGTTAAGGATCTCATAACCCAATCGTTTTATCTCTAAATCTTCTTGCATTGTCTCTTGTATGACTTTTTTTGGGAGCACTTCACTTCTGAACTACAATAATGTGATTTCATCATGAAATTTTATTATGTTGTTGTATTATACTCATAAAAATATAGGTGATCTGCTACAATTATATCAGGAGGCAGAAATATTTCCATTCAGGCAGTCATTATTAAGTCACAAATGCCAAACATTTTATGCTATAGTCTCCATTAAGTAGTCATTCTGATATACCCAGAATTTTAATTCCCTGGATTTCCTACCTCATATAGCCATTTTGTAAAGCTGTAAAGGAGACTTTATAGTACTTATTGCAAATCAACATAATATTTTATATTGTATTATCACTAACATATGCTTCCCATTGTTAAAAAAATCTGAAATCAGTTAAATATAACAAACTTTACTTGAATAAGAAAAAAAAATTCTATAACTGGACAACATTCCAGATTGATGATAATTCTGAATGCCCAATCCCACTAGGCATAGGTTGTAGTTATTCAGGGAAAAAGAAGTGAAGTGTAGAATAGCTTGATTGGTTATGGTAAGCATTTGCTTATGTGGTCTTCTTTTGGTAGCCTCCAGCTTCTAACTGGGTAGATAATCAGCTACTATGAGTGCCTGAGACTCAGTTGCTTGATTACAAGGGTATGGTCTTAGTTAGGTTACTATTTGCTTATATGTGTTGCTAGTGCACTATGTAAAGAGTCCTCTTAGGGCCAAACTTGCCAGTCAAGTCCAGAGGCTCTTTTAGGATAAATGCCATTCCATTCAACATTATGATAGCATGTTAAGTACATGATAAGTACAGTACAAGAAAAGTGAAGTTTTCTTTCTTCTTCTCTGTGTGTCTCAATGGCATAATAGATAATAACCATAGTTGTTGAATAAAAGAATAAGTAAGTGAATGTAAAGTTGAAGTTGAAGGAATATTTTCACATTGATAAAATTATGAGGTTTAGGTTCCTAGGATTTATGAGCACTAAACATTCTCAGTTATAGCTCTGAATGTGATTTTCATAGGAAAGGGTTAATTTATATATGTACATATGTATGTGTACATATGCATTTGTACACATACATATGTACAAAATTTGTGGGCTAAAAACTGTCTTCTGTTAAAAAAACTGTTCTATTTTTTTGGATATGATTTCCAAATTCCAAATAGGTTATTTAAAATTATATGGAATTCTGCCTTTTTATAAACTAATGGCCTAAACCCATGTTATTCAATTTATTTGGTAAAAATTTTTAAATTTAACAATTAATATATGCTTTTAAATATTAACACACATTTTGACAGTTCTCAATCTTGCAGGACTTCTACATGATGTGCCAGCCACTCTGCTCTTATTAATAATTAAAGTTACATGGACTTGAAGTTTAAATACTCTGCAATTTACCTCAACAGCAAAATCAAGCTCATTTATTCCCTTTCTCCCATAAGTAAAAAAGAATCAGGCAACAAGAATTTCCTAGAATTAAGAATTATAGAGGAGATGATAGTATACTGTTCATAAGCCCATGACTCAAAAATTAAACCCAAAGCACTCCATGAATTAAAAGTATAAACAACATGATAATTATTATTTCATTAAAAGAGAGAATTCTAATACCAAAATAAGCATCTAATCTCAAGATAAGGAAAACATTCTTTAAATTGAGAAGTCTTGTTTTATGAAATACCTACTATATTTTTCTCATTTCCTTAAGAATTTGTGAAGACTTTGTCATGATCTATGTGCAAACATTTGGAGATGTGCAAAATCTTATCTTCATTTACAAATGAGAACACTTAATTTTTTCAAGATTTTATTGAATTTGTCATATTGCCTTCACCTTGAACATACACTGTTGAACCTACTACCTAGGTCCATATGTGAACAATTAAAATAAATTAAAGAAGAAGTGTTTTTTTCCTTAAAAACAACTTTCATAGTTCTATGATATATAACATTATTACTAGTTCAGTAATTTTACCCAGACACTAGTTGGTAGAGTTAATCAAAAACTGTAATAAGTCTGAAGTTCATCTTTGAGGAGTAAACCAAATCAAATACTGTTGAGAGCTGATTCTAAACAAAAGAAAGTTACTTTCCTGTAAACTAAAGCAAGCAGAACAGAATACAATTACACAGGACTAATATAATGATGCCTATAGCAAGTTGGGCCTGACTGAATCATTTTAACCTTAAGACACTCATCTAAGGTTTTAATCATACTCCTTAGGCTTCAGGAAAATAGATTCTAAGTGAAACTTTAATCTGAGAACTTAATGTACTGTAGCCTCTTCTTCAAACTAAGATACTGATGGTAATGACCTTCCGTTTTACCCTACCCTTTAAATCTTGAATATACTCTGGAACACATTCATGTACAAACACATCTAGGCATGCATACACACACGACCTGGTGTTATGTAAAAGCACTAGAAGATGCTCAGAATTAAATTTGTAAAATGCCAAGAGTCTTTATAAAAAGAGAACATGATAGAACATTGTAACAGAGTTTTCTGGGAATAATCCCACATTTGATCTCATATCCTAGAATCTGGGCACCTAACTGCATTTCTGGTTCTGGGTATTAATTTTTCTCCTGGATTATTTATTTATAAACACATTTTAATTTATTTTTATTCATTTTGTTCATTTGTTCCATAGCATAACACTAAATGTAAAATATTGTTTTGTACTAATTATTATACACATTGTAAATGGAAAGTTGGATGCAAACTTCCTGCTTGTCAAGGTCTAATTCAAAGGTCTAAATTCAAAACCTTATCATTCACTAACTATATGTGCCAATGACTCTACTTGACTCTGGAGTATATGAATATGTTATTGTTTCCACCTTAAAAAACCCTTATATTCTAGTTAAAGTCACTTTGTCAGTACATGTGTTGCTTTTTCCCATTGTCTGGCCATTGTGACATTTGCTACTTCTGGGTTTAGGTATCTTTTAGGTTGGTGTATATTTTTATACCAGCCATATGCAAAGAACCAAATAATTTGTGTGAAGACGTGATGTTTCATCACGTTGCCCTTTTGTTATCTTCTTGTTTAACCTTACAAACATCACAGCAGTATTTTTTTAGTGAAACCAAACTATACCCTGTTTGAGAGGAGAGTTGTTTCTCCAAGACTAGTATCTGAGGTTGGCAAGCAGTCCATTATTTCCTAATAAGCTTCAGTGTGTCATTGGAAAAAAAATGATGACTTGGTTCTTGCAGAAACATGTGAATGCCTGATAATGCATGTGGAAGTTTGAAGCATGCTCCTTCCTCCTGAGTCCTTATTTCCTTCTCTTTCTCCTAACTTGATTTGAGCAGCAAAAACCACACTACCCTGTGTTTTTCCACTTTCCTCTTATATAAAGGGAAAGCATATGGGAGTATATAGAAGTTCATGCAAATCTAATATCTGACCCTGCAAATTACTTGGATCTATATTCTGAATACAATTATTTGATTTTTCTTTGTTCCAGGAAATTTTAATTTCTTTTCAGTTCAAGCAGACCATTAACTAAAGAAAACTTCACTAGAGAGCCCAATATGCTTTTATTTCACAGCAAAAAATGTAAAACCTTTTCAAGAACTGAAATAACTTTGAACATTGTGACATATGCCTATAATACCAACAATTTGAGAGGCTGAGACAGGAGGATTGTAAGTTCAAAAAATCAGCCTCAGTAATTTAGCTAGACCCTAAACAACTTAGTAAGATTCTGTCTCAGAATAAAAAAAAAATTAAAAAAGGGTTGGCGATATGGTTTAGTGGTTAAGTGATCCTGGGTTCGATCCCCAGTTATAAAAATTAATGCTGAAATATCATTTTGAACTTGATTATTTTAAGAGAAAAGGGTTAAATCCACTTAAAGATGAATGATTTTTGAATGAATATCCAGGATGTGCAACTGTCTTAAGTAATATATAAAGACTAAAGAGGAGGCAGATATAAAAACTAAAAAATAACAATAATTAAAAAGTAATCTTCATTTCTGTGAGTAGCTAAAAGAATGACAGTTATTTGATTACAAAAAACAATGTGATTCACTGAAGGAACATTATACTAATTAACTTTGTTTTTAATATAAGCATTTTAATTTGAAGAAAGGGATGCATTCTTCACATAGTTTTGTTTTGATTTTGGTACAAGTGTTTGAACACAGGTGTGCTTAACCAGTGAGCTACATCCCTACTCCCAGCCCCCCCACCTTTTTAAAATTATTTTTTATTTTGAGACAAGGTCTCATTTAGTTGCTGAGGCTGATCTTGAACTTGCAATCCTCTTGCCTCAGCTTCCTGAGCCACTAGGTTTACAGGTGTGGGCCACTGTGCCAGCAACAATAGGGTACATTTAACTCAACTCTGTCTTTGTTTATATTTCCAGTTCTGAAACCTGAGCCTCATCTGGGCTTCATGCCAAGAAAAGGTATAGTTTTGCCCTTTTTTTACCGGCAGGCTTAGTTATCCACACGCTATCTCAAATAGTGAGCATAAGAACTTAAATATATTCAAATCACTATAATAGAGAAAAGAGTATATAACTAATCATGATAACAGTTGTTCCTCAGAAAAACTGAGTTAAGACTCTTTAAGTAATATGCTTGGGATGTAGGAGAAAGTATTAAGACAGAGAACAGAAGAATAGGCTGTATCATGTATCAAAGAAATTTTTGCTATATGTTCCTTTTGTATGAATGGTTTTTATGAATTTCTATTTGTAGAGTGAATGGAAGAATCAATTTAATTTGATGAATGATTAAATATATGAATATATATGTACATGTATATGCACATATGTTTATATATATGCATTTATATCCCATGTACGTGCAAAATCTTCCCCCTTTCTCTCAAGAAACTCTTCATTTAGTTTAAGAGACTGTCACACTATAAATACCTGTGATTCAGTGTACTGTACCTTTCACATTTATTGGTTTAGTGTTGTAAGATAATTTTATAGAAATCTGGCTGGATATCAGACTCACCCAAGAGAGATGGTATATATGATGTTAGGTCAAGAGCCAGAATTCTTTAGTGATATCACCAGAATCAGAGATCTGCAAGTCATTAACTCTACTACTGTGTTTTCATCTTCATAAAAAGAGCTTCCTCATTGGACTGAGATGATGATAACTTGTATTAAAATACATAAAATATTTAGGAAGGTTCCAGGTTATATCACATTCTCCATAAAATTTAGATAATTATTATTATCACTTACATTTACTTGGCACCAGGATTTTGTAGTTTTGGTATAGGCTGGTGTGAATTTCTAATAATATGCATTTTAATAATCACCAGAGTCAGTTTTGATACAGGTGATGAGGCGAGGTGCTAAGCAACTCAGTGAGACCCTGTCTCTAAATAAAATACAGAACAGGGCTGGGGATGTGGCTCAGTGGTTGAATGCTCCTTAGTTCAATCCCTATTACCTCCCAGGCCAAAAAAAATGAATATTAGAAACTTTTTTTCTGGATCATATAGATTGAGTACTGACATAAAAGAAAATAGGAAGTTTACAACATTATTATTAATTAAAATGGAAATGTTGAAGAGATACTACTATGAACAAATATTTTAGAAGGAAATAAAAAAGAGAAAAATGTAATTGGTTTTGTATATAGTAGAAGTCAGCTATTGTTTTCTGGACATGTATATATTTGTATGCAATCTTGACCCCATTTAAATATATGGAAATTCTGTGCACATAGATATTTACGAATATCTGGCCAATATATATTAATGAGACTCACTCAGTGTATCTCTTGCTGAATGTTTAATTCTGAATATAATTTTTAGTTGATAGAAAAAATGAGTTAAGGTGGTTAAAAGAGAAAAATATTACCTCAGTCATGACTCATTTTTCATTGAGATACATTTTAAAACCTGTGCTGCATACATCAAATTGAAATATTTAATATCAATATACAGTTTTGTATGTATATGTTTTCTATGTTACTGATTCTAAATTAAATTTTATGTTCTATTATCAAATAGCAGGACTCCTCAATTAGTGTCTTTCATTTAATAAAAATAGTTTTTATATTGAAATACTTAAATATATGAGTGTGTGTGTGCATGTATCTTTTTTCTTCAATAATGAGAACTGAACCCAAGGTGCTTTGCCACTGAACAAAACTCCCAGTCCCTTTTTTTTTTTTTTTTTTTGGTACCAGGGATTGAGAGGCACTCCATCACTGAGCCACATTCCCCAGCCCTATTTTGTATTTAATTTAGAGACAGGGTCTCTAAATCTAAGTTGCTTAGAGCCTCATTTGCTGAAGCTGGCTTTGAACTTGGGATTCTCCTACCTCAGCTTCCTGAGCTGCTGGGATTACAGCGTGTGCCACCATGCCCCGCTTCCCAGTCTTTTTTATTTTGAGACAGAATCTTGCTAACTTATGAGGGCTGCCCAGAGCTTGTGATTCTCCTTACTCAGCCTCCCAATCACTGAGATTACAAATGTGCAGCAAGACACCTGGATTATATATGGAATATCTAGTAATTGGATTGTGAAAGTTTGAAGACCCTTAATTTCTCAAATATAACTCACAGCCTCTGTTGAAAAGAAAGTGTTTCAAGTATATAGGACACATTAAAATATTTATTATGGATTGGTGTGAATGCCTATGAAATAGTGTGAATGCTTCAAATGGAGTGCTTTAAATGGAATCTCAGGCTAGGCACAGTGGCATAGGCCTGTAATCCCAGCAATTTAGGAAGTTGAGGAAGGAGGATCACCAAGTTTGAAGACACAATTCAGTGAGACTCTGTCTTAAAATTAAAAAAAAAAAAAAAAAAAAAAGGTGGCGCTCTCCTTGCCTCTCTCCCGGCTCCGTGGACTCCTCCCGGCGTCTCCCTCGCCTCCGGGACCCCGCTCCCCGCCCCCCGCGGTATGTCTTGATCCCGAGCAGCGGGTTTCATGGGGCTCCTCAGGATTATGATGCCGCCCAAGTTGCAGCTGCTGGCGGTGGTGGCCTTCGCGGTAGCGATGCTCTTCTTGAAGAACCAGATTCAGAAACTGGAGGAGTCCCGGTCGAAGCTAGGTTAAAACAAAACAGAAGCAAACAG
Organism: Marmota flaviventris; assembly: GCF_047511675.1. Lineage (NCBI taxonomy): Eukaryota > Metazoa > Chordata > Mammalia > Rodentia > Sciuridae > Marmota > Marmota flaviventris. The sequence continues at coordinate 51,046,719 of NC_092504.1, read as the reverse complement.
AGGAAGATGGCGGCGAGGGGAGTGCATTGCCCCCGTGTGCTGCTTCACTGTGTGGGAGTATGACAAGTCAGGACGGCTAAAGGATATCTTGTTAGGAATTTCCAGCAATAGTGGGGTGCTCCGGAACCTGGAGGAAGGATTTCCATCGCACGAGGATCAGCTACGGGGACTCAAACGCGAGAGGTTTGTCGCACGGAGGGTAACACTGCTTATTCAGCAAATCGCCCCGCGGCTAGAATCTGCAGCATGCGCTGGGATAGAGACGCAGGGTTACAGCGCTGCAGTTTCTGCCAGCCGCGCAAGCACCGTACTCAGGGCTGAATTCTGGGTTTGAGACGGGGGAAGGAAGCGGTCCATCTCGGTTCTCCACACCGGTCAGACCACAGAGGAGGCCAGCAGCCACCATGTTGGTAAACTGACGTCACCACCCCTGTTTTCGACTGACCGCAGCTCATTCAGCCATAGAACAGGTAATTTCAGGCTGCAATTCGCCTGCGGCTTGCAGACAGATTGCTAGGACTCAGCGCCTGGGTGCTTCTTAGAACCTGATCTTATCAGAGTGAATACCGAGCGCGGGGCGGCCGAGTTCCGGCTCCCGGAACTTCCCTGGCCCGGGGCTAGGAGCCCGCGGAAACTGCTTCTCGGTCCGGGTCCTGCTGAGGGCCGGTCAGGACTCACCCGGTGCTTTGGTTGCCCGGCAAGGGGAACGAAATGCTGCCATTCGCATAGGATACCAACATGGCAGAGATCTGATGTCTGCAGAAAGCAGCGGAGGAGGGAACTTCATCAATACCAGTGGTGACATAAGCAGTTGGTCTCCTGGTAGGGGGGGTGAGGCACAGTCACCCGAGTCTCCTCAATTTGTCGTGGAGCCAGAGGGAAGGAGCCGGGCCGCCGCCAGCGCCCGGAGCAGGCCCAGCGGCTCTCCAGCTTGGTGACCGCGTGACCCCAATTGGAGAGGGGGTGGAGCGGAGCCGCCACCCGCAACCACAAGGTGGGCAGACCCGCGACCCAGTGGTACATGGGTGTGGTAGGAGGGGCAGGGCAGAGCCGCCATTCGCACTTGCAAGGTAAACAGACCTGTGTCAGCCTGGCGGGTCAGGCCCAGTGGCCTGCCAGTGTGGTACACACGTCACCCCAACTGGAGTAGGGGCAGAGCAGATCCTTCTCCCACGCCCGGATCAGGCCCTGCCGGTGTGGTGGTCACGTGACCCCAATTGGAGTGGGGGCGGAGCGGAACCGCCACCCGTGCCCGCAGGGTGAGCAGACCAGTGATCAACCTGCAGATCAGGCCAAGGGGTCCGCAGGCGTGGTAGGAGGGGCAGGGCAGATCCGCCGCCCGCGCCTCCAAGGTAGGCAGACCTACAACAGACTGGCGGATCAGGCCCAGGAGCCTGCCGGTGTGGTACAAACACCACCCTAATTGGAGTAGTGGCAGAGCAGAGTCGCCGCCCATGCCAGGAACAGGCCCAGCGTCCTGCAGGCGGGGTAGCCACGACACCCTAATTGGAGTAGGGGCAGAGCAGAGCCTCCACCCGTGCCCGAAAGGTGGGCAGATCTGCGACCGACCAGCGGGACAGGCCCAGTGGCCTGCCGGTACGACAGACACGTCACCCCATTTGCAGTAGGGGCAGAGTAGAGCCGCCGCCCGCGCCTGCAGGGTAGGCAAACCTGCAACCGACCGGCGGATCAGGCCCGGTGGCCTGCTGGCGTGGTACACTCGTCACCCCAGTTGGAGTAGGGGCAGAACAGAGCCGCCGCCAGCTCCCAGAACAGGCCCAGTGACCTGCCTGCGTGGTAGCCACGACACCCCAATTGGAATAAGGAGAGAGCAGAGCCACCGCCCGCACCTGCAGGAAAGATACGCAAGCAGTATGAAAAGACAAGGAAAGAAAGGACCACAAGCAATGCAGGTCAACGCAACTTTAGAAGAGGTAACAGCTGCAGCAGATGGAATGTCAGATAAAGAATTCAGGATATACATGCTTCAGATGATCTGGAGTATCAAGGAAGACATTAAACAGCAAAATCAGACAATGAAAGATCACTTCGACAACGAATTACGCAAACAAATCCAGGAAGCAAAGGATCAACTATACAGGGAGATAGAGGTTATAAAAAACAAACAAACAGAAATCCTAGAAATGCAGGAAGCAATAAACCAACTTAAAAACTCAATGGAGAATACTACCAGCAGAGTAGAACACTTAGAAGATAGAACATCAGACAATGAAGACAAAGTATTTCAACTTGAAAAGAACATAGATAGCTCAGCAAGACTGTTAAGAAACCATGAGCAGAACATCCAAGAAATATGGGATAACATTAAGAGACCAAACTTAAGAGTCATTGGGATACAGGAAGGTACAGAGCTCCAAACCAAAGGAATGAGAAGTCTATTCAATGAAATAATACAAGAAAACTTCCCAGACTTGAAGAATGAGACAGAACCCCAAATCCTAGAAGCCTACAGGACGCCGAATGTGCAAAATCATAAGAGATCCACACCTAGACACATTATAATGAAGATGCCCAACATACAGAATAAGGAGAGAATTTTAAAAGCTACAAGAGAAAGGAAGCAGATTACATTTAGGGGTAAGCCAATCAGGATAACAGCTGATCTTTCAACACAGACTCTGAAAGCTAGAAGATCCTGGAATAACATATTTCAAACACTGAAAGAAAATGGGTTCCAACCAAGAATTGTGTATCCAGCGAAATTAAGCTTCAGGATGGAGGATGAAATTAAAACCTTCCACGATAAACAAAAGTTTAAAGAATTCGCAGCTAGAAAACCATCTCTTCAAAACATCCTCGCCAAAGCATTACAGGAAGAGGAAATGGAAAATAACAATGAAAACCAACAGTGGGAGGTAGGACAGTAAAGGGGGGGGGAATAATCAAAGAGGAAAACAAACCATGTTTAGTAACAGAAATAAACAAATATGGCTGGAAGAACAACCCATATCTCAATAATAACCCTAAATGTTAATGGCTTAAACTCACCAATCAAGAGACACAGGCTAGTAGAATGGATCACAAAACAAGACCCAACAATATGCTGCCTACAGGAGACGCATTTGATAGGAAAAGACATACATAGGCTGAAGGTGAAAGGTTGGGAAAAATCATATCACTCCTATGGACTTCGGAAACAAGCAGGAGTGTCCATACTCATATCAAATAAAATAGATTTCAAGCCAAAGTTAATCAAAAGAGATAAAGAGGGACACTACATACTGCTTAAGGGAAACATACACCAACAAGACATAACAATCATAAATATTTATGCCCCAAACAATGGTGCAGCTATGTTCGTCAAACAAACTCTTCTCAAGTTCAAGAGTCTAATAGATCACCATACCATAATCATGGGAGACTTCAACACACCTCTCTCGCCACTGGACAGATCTTCCAAACAAAAGTTGAATAAGGACACTATAGAACTCAATAACACTATTAATAACCTAGACCTAATTGACATATATAGAATATACCACCCAACATCAAGCAGTTACACTTTTTTCTCAGCAGCACATGGATCCTTCTCAAAAATAGATCATATATTATGTCACAGGGCAACTCTTAGACAATATAAAGGAGTAGAGATAATACCATGCATCTTATCTGATCATAATGGAATGAAACTGAAAATCAACGATAAAAGAAGGAAGGAAAAAGCATACATCACTTGGAGAATGAACAATAGGTTACTGAATGACCAATGGGTTATAGAAGACATCAAGAAGGAAATTAAAAAATTCTTAGAGATAAATGAAAACACAGACACAACATATCGGAATCTATGGGACACATTGAAAGCAGTTCTAAGAGGAAAATTCATTGCTTGGAGTTCATTCCTTAAAAAAAGAAAAAACCAACAAATAAATGATCTCATACTTCATCTCAAAATCCTTGAAAAAGAAGAGCAAAACAACAGCAAAAGAAGTAGAAGGCAAGAAATAATTAAAATCAGAGCTGATATTAATGAAATCGAAACAAAAGAAACAATTGAAAAAATTGACAAAACTAAAAGTTGGTTCTTTGAAAAAATAAACAAAATCGACAGACCCTTAGCGATGCTAGCGAAGAGAAGAAGAGAGAGAACTCAAATTACTAGCATACGGGATGAAAAAGGCAATATCACAACAGACACTTCAGAAATACAGAAGATAATCAAAAACTATTTTGAATCCTTATACTCCAATAAATTAGAAGATAGTGAAGGCATCGATAAATTTCTTAAGTCATATGATCTGCCCAGATTGAGTCAGGAGGATATAGAAAACCTAAACAGACCAATATCAATTGAGGAAATAGAAGAAACCATAAAAAGACTACCAACTAAGAAAAGCCCAGGTCCGGATGGGTATACAGCAGAATTTTACAAAACCTTTAAAGAAGAACTAATACCAATACTTTTCAAGCTACTTCAGGAAATAGAAAAGGAGGGAGAACTTCCAATTCATTCTATGAGGCCAACATCACCCTGATACCTAAACCAGACAAAGACACTTCAAAGAAAGAAAACTCAGACCAATATCTCTAATGAACCTAGATGCAAAAATCCTCAATAAAATTCTGGCGAATCGGATACAAAAACATATCAAAAAAATTGTACACCATGATCAAGTAGGATTCATCCCAGGGATGCAAGGCTGGTTCAATATACGGAAATCAATAAATGTTATTCACCACATCAATAGACTTAAAAATAAAAACCATATGATCATCTCGATAGATGCTGAAAAAGCATTTGACAAAGTACAGCATCCCTTTATGTTCAAAACTCTAGAAAAACTAGGGATAACAGGAACATACCTCAATATTGTAAAAGCAATCTATGCTAAGCCTCAGGCTAGCATCATTCTGAATGGAGAAAAACTGAAGACATTCCCTCTAAAATCTGGAACTAGACAGGGATGCCCTCTCTCTCCACTTCTGTTCAACATAGTTCTCGAAACACTGGCCAGAGCAATTAGACAGACGAAAGAAATTAAAGGCATAAAAATAGGAAAAGAAGAACTTAAATTATCACTATTTGCAGATGATATGATTCTATACCTAGCAGACCCAAAAGGCTCTACAAAGAAACTATTAGAGCTAATAAATGAATTCAGCAAAGTGGCAGGATATAAAATCAACATGCATAAATCAAAGGCATTCCTGTATATCAGCCACAAATCCTCTGAAATGGAAATGAGGACCACCACTCCATTCAAAATATCTTCAAAAAAAATAAAATACTTGGGAATCAACCTAACAAAAGAGGTGAAAGACTTATACAATGAAAACTACAGAACCCTAAAGAGAGAAATAGAAGAAGATCTTAGAAGATGGAAAAATATACCCTGTTCATGGATAGGCAGAACTAACATCATCAAAATGGCGATATTACCAAAAGTTCTCTATAGGTTTAATGCAATGCCAATAAAAATCCCAACGGCATTTCTTGTAGAAATAGAGAAAGCAATCATGAAATTCATATGGAAAAATAAAAGACCCAGAATAGCAAAAACAATGCTAATCAGGAAGTGTGAATCAGGCGGTATAGTGATACCAGACTTCAAACTATACTACAGAGCAATAGTAACAAAAACAGCATGGTACTGGTACCAAAACAGGTGGGTGGACCAATGGTACAGAATAGGGGACACAGAAACCAATCCACAAAACTACAACTTTCTTATATTTGATAAAGGGGATAAAAGCATGCAATGGAGGAAGGATAGCATCTTCAACAAATGGTGCTGGGAAAACTGGAAATCCATATGCAACAAAATGAAACTGAATCCCTTTCTCTCGCCATGCACAAAAGTGAATTCAAAATGGATCAAGGAGCTTGATATCAAATCAGAGACGCGCCGTCTGATAGAAGAAAAAGTTGGCTACGATCTACATACTGTGGGTTCGGGCTCCAAATTCCTCAATAGGACACCCATAGCACAAAAGTTAATAACTAGAATCAACAAATGGGACTTACTCAAACTAAAAAGTTTTTTCTCAGCAAAAGAAACAATAAGAGAGGTAAATAGGGAGCCTACACCCTGGGAAGAAATCTTTACTCCTCACACTTCAGATAGAGCCCTAATATCCAGAGTATACAAAGAACTCAAAAAATTAGACAATAAGAAAACAAACAACCCAATCAACAAATGGGCCAAGGACCTGAACAGACACTTCTCAGAGGAGGACATACAGTCAATCAACAAGTACATGAAAAAATGCTCAACATCTCTAGCTGTCAGAGAAATGCAAATCAAAACCACCCTAAGATACCATCTCACTCCAGTAAGATTGGCAGCCATTAGGAAGTCAAACAACAACAAGTGCTGGCGAGGATGTGGGGAAAAGGGTACACTTGTACATTGCTGGTGGAACTGCAGATTGGTGCAGCCAATTTGGAAAGCAGTATGGAGATTTCTTGGAAAGCTGGGAATGGAGCCACCATTTGACCCAGCTATTCCCCTTCTTGGTCTATTCCCTAAAGACCTAAAAAGAGCATGCTACAGGGACACTGCTACATCGATGTTCATAGCAGCACAGTTCACAATAGCAAGACTGTGGAACCAACCTAGATGCCCTTCAATAGACGAATGGATAAAAAAAAATGTGGCATTTATACACAATGGAGTATTACTCTGCATTAAAAAATGACAAAATCATAGAATTTACAGGGAAATGGATGGCATTAGAGCAGATTATTCTAAGTGAAGCTAGCCAATCCCTAAAAAACAAATGCCAAATGTCTTCTTTGATATAAGGAGAGTAACTAAGAACAGTGTAGGGACGAAGAACAGGAGAAGAAGATTAACATTTAACAGGGATGAGAGGTGGGAGGGAAAGGGAGAGAGAAGGAAAATTGCATGGTAATGGAAGGAGACCCTCAGGGTTATACAGTGGAGGAGGTAGAGAGAGAGGAGGGGAGGGGAGGGGAGAGGTGGGGAGGGGGGAGGGTGGAGGATGGGAAAGGCAGTGGAGCAGAACAGACACTAGTATGGCAATTTGTAAATCAATGGATGTGTAACTGATGTGATTCTGCAATCTGTGTATGGGGTGAAGGTGGGAGTTCATAACCCACTTGAATCAAAGTGTGGAATATGATATGTCAAGAAATTTGTAATGTTTTGAACAACCCACAATAAAAAATTAAAAATAAATAAATAAATAAATAAATAAAATTAAAAAAAAAATAAAATCAAAACGCATTGAGGATGGAGTACAGTGATAAAGCAACCCTGAATGAATTTAATCCCCAGTACCACAAAAGAAAAAAAAAAGACTTTAAACAGAAACAATTATAAATAGAATCATTTTCTAATTAATTTAGCTGTATGCTTTGTCACCAAACATGAGAAAAACATGAAACTAGAACATTTGGGGTATATTCATTTTTCCTGTAAAAAATCATTGCAGAAATGAACTCTATCAGCAATAAAGCTATGTGAAGCCATAAAATAACTACTTAAAGAAAGATTGTTAGGAAAGTGTTTATGCTCTGAGGTTGTCAGTTCAAAGAAACAGCTCTGAATTCTTGCAAAAAATAATGAATAAAATTAATTATGACTCTTGGTATATATAAAACATATTTCCTAGCTTCTAAAATTTTCTAATAATCATTTAGTTACTTCTTGTAATAATAAATTTTTTTTTCTTTTGATACAATTTATTTTTTTAAAGCAGTTTAAATTGAAAGTTTTTAAATTTGTTTTTTAATTTAATATAATCAAGGAATTAATGACTTTTTGCTGCTTATCAGCTACATATCAATTTTATTTTACTATTTATTCTTATGATTTTTCTTCTTCATTGAAATCAAGTGAACTTGCAAGTCACTTAAACTAAAGTCATTGGGACTCATGCTCTTCTATTGGGGAGTAAGTGGAAGAGAGCCTGTCCCAATGTTTGAACCCAACTACTCAGATCTTGTTCCCTGGCATGATAGGAATTCCAAATATCATTATATAACTTTAAATACTTTATATGAGAAGAAGGAAATAAAATCTGGTTAGAACAAGCCTTAACATTGTAGGATATAAACTCTGCTTTTATTTACGTAAATCACTGAAGCTTTTAAATGTTATATTTTGAAAATTTAATATAATTGTAGAGCTTCTGATTTCTCCATAGCTTGTCTACTGTCACTTTGCACTGATAATTAGAAACCAGATATACAAAGATAAATGAAATTCGCAGAGACTGAAGTAGTACCCTTTCCACAAGATTAAATTCTCTCCACTACAAAAACTTTCTTGGAACTGCCAACTCTTAGCAACATGTGACAGAATTGAGTTTAACCTTGTTTTGTCTTTTCTTGCTATTCTTTTGGTGGGGATTATTGCAGAGAGGAAAAAAAAATAGTGGCTGGAGCAAAAGACTGTCAACATTTCAGAGTTGACATGCCAAGTATTCTTTGACTAAATTGTTTGTAGCAAAAGGAGGGAGAAATAACTGCCACTCAAAAGTTTCATTCTGCTTCCCTGATGCAGATCTAGTGCATCACTGAGTAAAACAGAGTAAAACATATTGCTCTTATATTTTCATTCATTCATTCATTCATTCTTACTACATTCAATGTATATTGAATTTTTATGCTTCTCCTAGTATGATTCTTAACGCAGGGGGTGGGTGAACTGTTCACAAACAATTGATAGGTTGCTTTGTCATTGAGTAAAGGAAATTAGTCCCTTATGGGATATAGATATGTAAACTAACAATGGGCTATAGATTAGGCACTATGAAAAATGTGTGCAGGGGGAGTTATCACAATGTAGGCCATTATGATATGATAGTCCACTAAGTGGCCACAATCTATGCAATTATCAGCCAATACCAAAATTTAGCATTTCCCAAATATGGGACCATTCAACAGAGTGCTTATGTTTGTTTTGAATAAAATAGTTATCCAATAAAAGTGTGGGAAATCGCACATAAATCTAAACAGATAAAAGTACTGTGAAGCTTTACTATACATATGTGGATACTACTCAGTTTTACTTTACAGATGTGTGTGGAATTCTCAAAACTTTAAATTTATTAACTTCCATACAGAGAAAATAGAAAAAGCTCCCTGATTGTCTTTCTAAAGAACACTTTTATTTTCCATGAAATACTTAGTGGGATTCTAGTTACATGGAAATTGAACAATGTTACTTTACTAACTACTTAAGCTGTACTTCAAATTAAAGAGAAAAATGAAGCAGAATAGATTTTTTTTTTTATCTTTGGAGGAATGCCAGAGAGACTTTATTGATTCCATATACTTTCTTTGCCTAGGAATGATTGTTTTCCTATATTTTTCTCTTATTTTGCTAAGCATCATGGTGTAATACGATAAAATGGAATCTTTGAAATCACATAAATATGAATTCTAACTTTTGTTTATGTTGATCATTAATTGTGCAACTATCTCTCGTGGCCTTTCCTCCACTTTATTCTCACTTCTATCCTCTCCTTTCCTCTCTTCTGTGTTTGCCTGTGTTGTGTGTGTGTATGCATTAAGTCCTACACAAATTCCCTACTTCTAGGATGCCAGAGAGAACACCACAAAATCTAACACCATGAGATTCTTCATGCCTCTCTTATGATAGTAATCACAACTTTCTTTGCTTCCTTAATCTCTAACCTACAACAATCACTCAGCTCTTCACTTTACAATTTTGTTATTTCAAAAATATTATATAAATTCAGTCAAACAGTATTCAATATTTTAGGGATTTTTTTACTCATAATAATTCTCTAGAGAATCATTAAGTTGTTTCTTATAACAACATTTTCTTTCTTTTTAATGCTGAGTAATATATTGTACCACACCTTGTTTAACTATTCATCTATTGAAGGTCATTTGGGCTGATTCTAGTTTTGGACTACTAGAAATAAAACTGCTATGAACATCCATGTACATATATTTGTGTAAACATATGTATTTGTTTACTTGGGATAAATGTTAAAGTATGAAATTTATGTGTTAATTGATAATTGCATACTTAATTTTGTAAGAAACTGCCTCTTTTCCAGATTGGTTCTACCATTTTCCCTTCCTACTAGCAATGAACAATCCAGCTTCTCCACAACCTGATCAGCATTTGATATTGTCACTATTTAAAAAGATTTTCTTCAGGGTAGAGGTATAGTTTAGGGCTAGAGCTTGCCTCTCATGAATGTATCACAACCTTATTTCAATGCTGAGCACTGCAAAAATACCTAGATGTCCTTCAGTTGATGAATGGATAATGAAAATGTGGCACATGTTTGTGTGTGTATATATATGTACATATATATATATATACACATGTATGTATGTGTGTATATACATACATATATACAGTGGAATACTATTCAGCATTAAAAGAGAGAAAAATCATGGCATTTGCAGGTAAATGAATGGAGTTGGAGAATATAGTGCTAAGTGAAGTTAGTCAGTCCCCAAATACCAAATGCCAAATGCTTTCTTCTATATAAGGATGCTGATTCATAATGGGGTTGGTGGGGAGTATCATTTCCTTGATGGCTAATGACATTTTGAATAATTTTTCTTGTGCTTATTTGCTGTCTATATATTTCCCTCTGTTCAGTAAGTTGTCTGGTTTTTTGCTCACATTTAATTGGTTGGTTTATTTTTTATCGGTAGGATTTGAATTACCTTTATTTTTGCACATTAAATTTTGTAAGGTATACTAGTATTAGTATTAGCTGACAATTTTTTGTTATTTCAGCTCTTTGAATTTGCCATGTATTCTCTTCTCACCTCCATTGTTTCTGCTGAGGAACTGCATTATCATACTCTTGTTTGTCTATATGCGATGAGTTATTTTTCTCTAGCCACCTTCAGAATTTTCTAACGTCATAACTTTCAGCAGTATGTCTAGGTAGGGAGTCTCTGTGTGTACACTAATTGGGTTCAGTGGGCCTTTTGGATTTGTGGAACAATGATTTTATCAAATTTGGGAAATTTTTAGATTTATTCAATTGTTTATCTGTCATTTTTTTTTCTCTTAATCCTGTGTGTACTCTCATTACAAATATGCTGATATACTTTTTTTTTGTCCTAGAATTCTCTGAGGATCTCTTCATTAATCTATTGTACTTCTCCTCTTCATTTAGACATTTACAATTATATAATTGTTTGAATATAATAAAACATAATAATAATGAATATAATAAAACTATTTTGCATAATAGTTTTATCTTTTGGAATTTTGCATTTTCCTCAAAATTTTACATTTGCAGGCTTCATGTAAGTGAATTATTTGTTACCTTGTTGATTTATAATTCCTACTGAAGGTAGGACTTTGGAATATTTGAGATATCATCTTGGCGCATGTATCCTTGGTCATGCAAAAATTCTGAGTTTAAAAGATTTAAAATTTACCATGCATTGCTCCTCAGTGTTGACTGCTAATATATTTACCCAGCAGCAGCACGGGAGAGTTTCTGTTTTCTATAGCCTCTATATCCCTTGATATAGCTGCCTGTTTTTCTCCTAACAAACACACTTTTAAAAGTGTGGAGCTTTATAGTGCGTCCAGTGTAACCAGCCAAAATAAAATGGAGAATTTATGAAGAATATAGGACTAATACTAAGGAGTTTGAGAGGTCCACCAGCCCTGTGAGTTACCGTTACTAAGGATGAGTTCCACAGCAGACAAAGTATCAGTTACACAGGAGAGGGCAGTAAAGGAAAGTCAGAGACACTTAAGTGTTGTGATTGTAGATATCTCCTTCACCATCTCAAGGGTCCTGTTTGCTCATCTACTAATGGATGTGGAAATAGCAAATAATAACTGAGATAAATTAAACTAAAAAATTCTGAATTTGTGGTCCTCTATTGATTTATTTGTTATCTATGTTCGTATATTTTTGATTCCTATTATCAGAATATATTGATGGAAGAAATTGTCCTGGGAAGCAATGAAAAAGGAAGTTAAGATGTTGTTTTAATAATAAGATTGAAATCACTGTGATTAATTTCTGTTGCCACTACTAACCCAAGCAAAGGGTCTCAAAATTATTAAGGGACAATATAGGGAGGAAAGCAATAAATATAGGCAGAAGACCCTAGTGGGAAATATAAATGTAAAGACTTCTGCTTAACTTGTCATAATTCTACTTTTCCTGTAAATATTTTGTCTTTGCCAAGAATTCTTAGCATTCTTGAAAACATAAATTTTGCTGGGTGTGGTGGCACAAAACTGTGATCCCTGTGGCTCAGGAAGCTGAGGCAGGAGAACCACAAGTTCAAAGCCAGTCTCAGCAACTTAGTGAGGTGCTAAGCAACTCAGTGAGACCCTTCTCTAAATAAAATACAAAATAGGGGATGTGAATCAGTAGTTGAGTGCCCCTGAGTTTAATCCCTGATACCAAACAAACAAAACAAAACAATAACAAAAACACATCAATTTTTATAGTAATTTCAAAATTAAATAATGATTAAGAAGAACAATAAAATATATAGTTGAATGGTTAGACAAAAAACATCTTGCTGGTTGCTGTGGTGTTCACCTGCATTCCCAGCATCTTGGGAGGCTAAAACAGGAGGATCACAAGTTCGAGACCAGCCTTAGCAAATTAATGAGATACTAAGCAATTTAATGAGAATCTAACTCAAAAAAATATATAATAAAATTAAAAGGCTGGGAATATAATTCAGATATAAAGGCCCCCTGTGTTCAATCCTTCAGAACACACACACACACACACAAAAAGGGGAAAGAGAAAGAACAAAGTCCCTAAATATCAATTGACCAGTGTCTTTAAATAGTATGGTCTGTTATGAAATTATTCAATCTAATCTTGGTCAAAATTAATTTGTTTTAAACTAATGATCAAAAAATACATAAATAAATACCATGAAGCCAGAAAATTTAGCATTATCATTACAGAACTATCACTAAACATGAAAAACTTTGATATTTACCTCTTAGTAAGAAAGGTGTACATGTTTTCAAAGAGAATATTTTTGTTGATATTATTAATTTGGTCAGAAACAAGCTTAATGAAGAATTTCAGGAGGGGAAATTTGAAATAGACCTATGACTCTTCCTTCCTTTACTTCCATCTCAATGAAAGAAACTGAAAAATAAAGCTGTTCCCTATGGGAGTTCATCTGCCAGTGGACAACACACTGACAGTAGACAGCCTCCATTCCTGTAGATTTCATCAGGACTGCTATGGTAAGAAGATGGAATGGACCATACTCTATGTTACTGTCACTATAATCACTTAAACTTGAACAAGCTCACAGCCCAATGTGGCTGTTTCCCCAACAAAAGAATGAGATGGAAATTTGAGTTGAATAGCCACTGATTACAAGAACATGATTAATGAGATATGGAAATGATTTATGGATGCTTGTTGTCAAGGCCTACTCTACATAGTATAGAATTATCCACTAATGGATGAGGGCAGAATAAAGAACAGACAGCAGAGGCAGCATTATATTTTCAAAGTATATTTTATAGACTGGATATATCATCTATCCCAAGTTGCAAATGGTTTAGTTAAACTGTATTTTTGGGGGGATGGGGGCAGGATAGCAAGGGTATAATTGTATTTATTTTGCCTGGAACATTAAATACACAAGAGGTTAATCTATTTTCATTAAATTGAGCCCCAAGTGAAATAGTTATTTTTTTCCTTTCTTATTTACTGAAATTTTCATGTAGCTTTGGAAAGAAAGCTTCATGAAGAATATGTAGCTATCTACAAAAGGATAGTATCTATTAAAGAATATAATAGTATTACTTTAAAATTTTACATGTTATTGAGAATATATATGTTGAAATAATACCAAGAACAATCTTCAATATTTTACAATGAATGTGAAGAAGGAATTCTTTATAATTTGTGCGTGAGTATGTGTTATGTGTGTGTTCATGTGAAATTGTGAAACATGAAAAAAATATTAGACTCTTCTTAAAATCTCTATGATACATATGTATTAAGTAAGTATATAAAATTGAGATCATAATCATTTTATAGAAAGATATAGTTAGAGGCTGGGTTTGTGGCTCAGTGGCAGAGCACTTGCCTAGCATGTGTGAGGCACTGGGTTCGATCCCCAGCACCACTTTGAAAAACAAAATAAATTCAAATACAATAAAGGCATTGTGTCCATCTACAACTAAAAAGAAAACAATTTAAAAAAGAAAGTATGTAAGCTGTTGTTATAGTATACAAATGATTGCTTATATTATCTGAGTCCTGCATGATATCAAATGTTGAACTGACCATCTTTGGTTTAACTTGATGTAAATCCCTGGGGAGGAAGCTGCTATAGCTTATGCAAGGAGATGTATGGATATATAGTGGTGCTATCACGAACTAATCTAAATCAGAATTCCACAAACCTATTTGATTTTAGTGCTTCTTATAAAATTACAACTCATGGCACAAAATCATTGAGAAATTAGATCATATGTACTGTAGGTAATTTGGCTGGTTTTTGATCAAACACTAATGAGATCGTTTAAAATTTTATTAAGTTTATTAATTTGTTAATTTCAGGCATGCCTGCCCACTTAGCTCATTCTGTCTTTTAGAATTATTATTGACTTGGTGATAAGTTTGAATTTGTTTTCATTATTCAAATCTCAAGGAAGAATGCCAGATTTTAAACCTTGAAATATTCGTGACAAACTCTTTCATTTTATCTATTTGAAACTATTAATATCTCCATTTTTAATGAAAAGTAGAATAAAGTAAATATAAGCATACTTTTGATGTGTATATTTTCTCTTTTGGCTTTTAGATTACCTTCATCACACTATTTAAGTAAGATATAGTAAGATATACTTTTTTTTTCTGTAATTCCAGCAGCTTTGGAAGCTGAGAAAAGAGGATCACAAATTCAAAGCCAGCCTCAGCAAAGTTGAGGTGCTAAGCAACTCAGTGAGACCCTATCTCTAAATAAGATACAAAATAGGGCTGGGAATATGGTTCAGTAGTTGAGTGCCCCTGAGTTCAATCCCTGATACCCCTCCGCACCAAAAAAAAAAAAAAAAAAAAAAAAAAAAAAGATATACTTTTTGATTAAATAATAAAGTTCTCTAGTTGTACATGTTTTATCTGATGTGCTGCTTTTTGAGGTTTCCAACCTCCAATTCATTTCTTGTGACCTTGGATTAATTTGTTAAAGAGTAAATCAAGCAAGAAGTGATTCATTTTATTGAAAACATATCAGTAACTGCAACATTGGAGAAAAGTCTGATTTTTTTTTCTCCCAGGAAGAAACTCTCTTCTTAGCCATTCAGACTTAGTATTGTATATAGATGCTCAATTGTTCATGAATTTCCCTTTGAAAATATTCATAGGAACTTGAAAGTCTAAATCTGCCTTTTTCAAGTAATTTTATTTGTATCATGAATTGAATTTGAGCTCATAAATATCTGTACTATTCCATGGGCAATAAAGTAATCAACTTCAGTTTTATTTCATACACAGAAAATTAATTGAGTCATTTCTAGCTGTATTGCCACATCATACTCATGAATTTTAAAGATGTTTTAAACAACTCAAATTCCTACTTGATGCAAGTCTTTTCTTTTCCCCCACTAATGTATTATTGAGGAAATGTAACCAGATTTCAATTCAAATGATTTCTGCTGGAAGTTGATACATTTTGTCATGTTTATTTTACTAAAGAACCATAGCTACTAAAGAGATTGAATTTGTAAAACAGAAACTCTGTTACACATTTTATATTTTTATATAATTTTTTCCTTAGGTTTATACATAAAATCAGAGATTCTTCTGTTGCCCAATGGGCTGTTTCTGGTCTTGATCCAGAAATCTGGAAACTAAACAAGGAAGAAATGACATTAAAATTCTACAATAAATGTCAACATATTTATCTTTGTAACAAATTTATCTTTTGAAATACCTACACCATTAGGTAATGAAATATTTCCTCTTTTTGTTGGTCAGAATGATATCATGTGCCCCTATTTATTATGCATTATAGTTTTAGCCTTTATAATAGACAAAACATTAATTATCATCAATGTTCTAATTGTAGACATTAATTGGTATATCCGTTGCTCTGGGTCTCAGTTTATTCATCTGCAAAATGAAGTGGTTATGTTTTATATGATTATGTTATTCACACAATGTCATGGAAAAATTGATTTAAACATGGCTGTATCTCCAAACTATTATTCCAGTATTCTCTTAAGTTTGAGCTTTGCACATATTGTAGGATCACCTTTGAATGACAACAAAAAGCATGCTGACACAAGAACACGAACTTATTCTCTTTTATTGGCTCCTCATTGTTTGAGCATTTGGGCAGTCACTGAAAAGAAAGTTGCACTGAAAATTTTACCCAGCATACACTGTTTTTAGTAATATGTTGTTTCTTCCTAATGAGAAATGGGTTTTTAATTGATTGTAACACCTTAAAAATAATAATAGCCAATATACATACATTCACACATGAACCCACACAAAAAATACCTTTCCACCAATAGTTGGATACCTCACCTTATTCTGCCACTAAGCATGTTTCCAAGTCACTTATCCTTTGAATTTTTCTGATCTAGTTTCTCTCAGAGAAAATATCCTACATTGAATGTACTAGGTAGGAACAGAATTCTGTAGAACAAGCAGACAAATGAAATCATTAGAATATCCAACAAGAAGGAAAAATTTGATTTTAGGTAAAATGTGAATTTTTTGTCAGAGATAAATATTATGAAATGTTAAAAGTTTTATAAAATATAAGATTTATAAAATATTATAGGTAAGGATATTAGGTATTATTTATCATGTGTCTGGGAAAGAATGAAAATAAGAAATGTATTCAGGTCTAAATAAACACATTTTTATCAATTTTAAGGAATTTAGCAAAATAAAAAATAGGAAAAAATAAAGCTGAAAATCTGTATTGAAATTTAAAGTAGTACAGTTAACTACACAAGAATAAAAAGAAAATACTCTCACTCTTTGAAGTTTTTAAGTGTATATATAAAATTTCATTTTATTTATGCAGTAGCAGAAAACTTGCATAAAGTCTACATTTAGGTAAATATATTTTGAGGTAGGAATTAGAGTGTTTTGTTCTTGGTTAAAATGGGTAAAATGCCAGACTTCAAAATTTTAATGCATATCAAACTGTTCTTGGGAATTTTCTAAGATCATGAAAGCAGTATTGCTCTTTTTCAAACATCAGTGTTCTAGTAGCTTAAGATAGGGATATCTTCTATGAAGTTAGTGAAACATACTGTAATACAACATGGATACATACACTGAATATAATAAATTATATCTAAAACATTTTGAATAAAATTTGAGGCATGTCACTTATTTTGTTTTAGAGTGTTTTAAAAGGCATTATATAAAATATTGTGATATTAAAGGATAATGAAAAAAGAAGCCTTTAAGCAATAAACAAGGTCTTCCTAGAAAGTTGTGTTTTTGTCATGTCAGAGAAATGCTGAAGACAATGATTCTTTGCCCAATTTTCACATCACTCTGCCAAAAAAAAAAAAGCCTCAAAACCCACTAAGATTGTCTTAATATCATTTGAGGATTTGACTCAAACAAGAGTTTAGGTACAGTACTACTCTATGATGTACTATCTTCTGAGATTTTAATTTGTACAGAATAGTGTAGAAGGCTAATCAGTGACAAAATAAAAATGTGTACTCTGAAAACATTTTCAAGAATACAATATCTAAATTAAGCTATAAATTATAATTGGTAAGATGTAATGATAATGAAAATAGTTATACAGGCTAATATGCCAAACTAAACTCATAATAATTATATGAATAATTGGTTTGAGAAAATATATTTAAATAAATGCTTAGAGATTTTTAATAAAAAAAATTGCTGAAAAAGAACTTCCAAAAAATCTGAATTCATAAACTTTCTAATTTGAATTGATAAAGTTTAGAAAAGGTACAGAGAGAACGTCTGTTCTTTATAATAGAATGTCAGTCATATAATTGTTTATTTGGCAGGTTTGAATTATTTGAAATTTAAAATGAACTGGATTTCTGGACTAAGGGGAATGCATGCATGTTTGGCATAAGTTCATTCAATACAAAATATCTCTTGAGCACCCTCCTCTGTGTTCTGTAGTGTCAGATCCTGAGCTGCAGTTTATAATAAGACCATCATGCATGTCCACTTGCATATAGGTTTCTGAGTGTTAAGATATATAAAGAAAGGCAGAAAGATTTTTATGGTTACATGATGACTGAAAAAATGGATATTTAGTTTTAACAGTGTGTGGTAACAATTAATGAAGTGAATCAAGAAATTGCGGTTTCTTTTTAGGCAAGAAATCTAAAAGGTCAGTGAAAGGCAGATAGGGAGCAATTACTTCTTAATGGTTTGGGTAGGAAGATGGTAATTCCATGATACACATATGAAAATAAGTCCCTTCCCCACTTTCCTGATGAATGAGGTAGCCTGATCAGGCATGTGTTTGGAATGCAACTGGCTTGAAGAAAAGTCAAGCCAACCCCAGCTGACTATGTAGTCAGTTTTCCAAATTTTAAGGTAGAATACAGGAAATAAGGAGAAAAAAATGCAGAATATAGGAAATAAGGAGGAAAAATATGAGAAGCATGGGCTCAAAGGATGAGAGCTGCCACAGCTAGAGAGCAGAGCTATTGCTCCTTATTGTATTCAGTGATTTGTGCTTCCCTAGTACCCACGTTCATCAGTAACCAAGGGATTAGCAAATATTTTATTACACCATGGAATATTTGTAAAGGCAACAAAATTGAACAGAAAAACATTATTTTCTATCTGTGCCCTTCATTAAATTCTGTAACCTCCTTGTCACGACATTTTAAAGTATCTAGAAATTGGCCTACTATATTCATATTACTTAGTGAGTGTTATTTTCTCTCCACTGCCCCACCCCGCAAACCTTTCTTTCTCATGGCTGATTTTTGCTGAGGAGAGTAAGATGACCTCTTAATATAAAAAGGGAAGAAACTACAGAGGAATTCCAAATTTTTATTTAGATAATCTGTAATAACTGAAATAATTTTGTCCATTTCTTAATGTATTTGTTTAAAGGAGGGCATATTTAGAAAATGTATTTTTTACCTGTTTGATTTTTTGAATAGCTTATTGCCACAATTATTTAAATTAAAGTCTTCCTGTTTGTCAAGGAGAAATATAAAATGTGAGCCTTAATTTGTATTTTGGATGCTTGAGAAGAAAAAATAAATAAAATCTTACCACAACAGATTTTAAATTTGAAGAAAATTACAGTTTTTCTCTCCTTAATTGAGAATATTCAGAGGAACAAAATGCTTATGCACATACTTTGAAATTATCACCTGAAGCAGTAACTATTAAGCTGTCTTGTCAAGTGCTGCTTGGCTTGCATGTTTAATAATATTTGTGCTACCATGGACTTCGTACACACAAAGACTGAATTGCTTGGCTTGTAGTCTTGGAATCTGCTGCTTTTTTGCTTGCTTTTATTTGCTACAATGATCTTACTGGAATATATGATGCTGAAATAGGTCTTCTGAAGTGATTTAAGGTGAACAATTTAAAATCCATTTGTATTTTGTTTTGGACGACTATCATAACATAAAATAAATATTTAAAAAGTAATAGTGTAATATTTTGTTTTTATTTCTTAAAGAGAAGAGCTTTAATGCTATTTTCCTTTTGTTAAACTAAAGACCATGTATTTAATTTGTCATGGTAGATGGATAATTTTCAGTTTTCATTTGGTTAGTTGAGGTGCTGATTTGCATGAAATATTAATTGTTACATACAGGAACGATTTCTAATGTAGAGATGTATACTTCAATCATTTGTGAATAGTTTAATGATATAGTGGTAAGACAGAAGGTTGGTTTAGAAAACCAGAGGCTAAGTAGAGTTTATATACATTTTGAGAGAAGACAAAAATAAGATTAAATGAAAGAACCAATGCTTCTCAAAACAGCAGAATGTGAAACTTGTTAGGCAAGATAAAATCTTAATGTCTCTCATGTGAATTTAAGGAACTCAGCAGTTTTATCTCATTAGCACCTTTTACTTATGTCTGCCTGATGACAGCTAGAATTTTGAGAAGGGCCATCTGAGGTATGAGATTTATTTGCACCCTTTGTGCTTTCACATTTTGCCCATCTTTGCCAGTTGGACAGAATGAAGAAATAATGCTACACTTAATATGAAGTCTAAAAAATGTCTCATAAAATTTATCTAAAATAGTCACACATTCTTAACTTATTGGAAGTTAGTGTGGGTTCTTTTCTCTCTGTTTCAGTGACTTTTTAATGATTTAAAATAAAACCAAATATAGTTTTGTGAATATACATTCTATAAGGCTTAAAGAAAAGTTTTGGGCTATCATGATATCTTTATCAGGAATAAAACTTTGGTGCTAATACTGTTCTGGAAGTGCTCATTGTACATTGAGATTCTCAAAACTGGGGTACTTTATCAGGAAAAAAAGGTGTATACCTATTCTTTTAACTGATCATATTTTGAAAGCTAAATAAATCATACTCAATTATTTTTACATCCTGTACGTTTTCAGAATCTTAAAGTAACTATTCATAAAGTAATGCATTGATCAGAGGGAATTAATCCATTCACAGGATATAACAAGTCAGTTAATTTTCAAAATTACAAGGCTGTGCATATTATAATCCTGTAATTTCTATTTTGTATCTGTGTCTATATTTGTAGATAAATTCATGAATACATATTTAGCTATCCAATTAGTGAAAAAGTTCTGAGTTGCTAGGTTCAATGAAATAAAGATCTAGTATTAATTTTAAACTAATGTATTTTTTTCATATTATATTACATCAATGTACTATTTGTCATGTGACAGAATTAAATAAGTGACTTTTCACGTTACATTTTTCACGTTCTTTTTCACATTTGCTGTTCTTTTCTCATTTTATTTTACAAATTTAGACATTTTTCCCCCTCTCATACTTTATCTTATGTGTTACCTTTCTGCTACTATGACAAACGTTTATTTAATCAAATTATAAAGATAAAGGGTATATTTTGGCTCATAGTTTTCAAGGTTCCAGTCTATGATCAGTTGACCCATTTTGTTTTTTGACCTATGATGAGGCAGCTAATTATAGCAGGAGTTTGTAACAGAGCAATACTGCTTACCTCATGGACAGACAACAAACTGGAGGAACAGGAAGGGAATAAGGACCTAACATCCCTTTGCGGACATGTCCCCAATGACTTACAGACTTCCTACTATGGCAAACCTTTTAAAGATTCTACCACCTCTCAATAGCTTCATGGGAGGAGGACAAAACCTTTAGCATGTGGATCTTTTGGAAATATTATCCAAACCATAGCATCGATCCTATTTGTTTATATACTACCGTTCTTCCAAAAATACATACTTTCTCCGCTTTGCTTTTATTTATCTTAACTACATTCATTTTATTTTACTTCTTCTCTGAAGTACATGCCTCCTCCCCAAAAGATATTGGAACATATCATTCATATTTGTTCATCTTTGAGTAAATCCAAAGAGCTTGTAATTTCTTTAATTTAAAAAAGGAGGGGCTAAGGGTGTTGCTCAGTGCTGGAGTGCAAAGTTGCATGGTGACACTCTTAAGTTCAATACCCAGCACCAAAAAAAAAAAATAAAATTTCTTGTTAATTTCTTCTCCCAAATTTGTAGGGCTCTTTCTCTCAATACTGTATATGGAGTTTATGGAGATTTCTATACATGAATGGATTTTCTTTCATGATTTTTTTCTATTTTTCCTGTTTGTTTTCTATTTCAAAAATTTCTTTATCTCTTTTTTATATTGTACAGTGGGAAGAGATTGGTGAAGTTGATGAAAATTATGCACCTATCCACACATACCAAGTATGCAAAGTTATGGAACAGAATCAGAATAACTGGCTTTTGACCAGTTGGATATCCAATGAAGGTGCTTCCAGAATCTTCATAGAACTCAAGTTCACTCTGCGAGACTGTAACAGCCTTCCTGGAGGACTGGGAACCTGTAAGGAAACTTTTAACATGTATTATTTTGAGTCAGATGATGAGAATGGAAGAAACATCAAGGAAAACCAGTACATCAAAATCGATACCATTGCTGCTGATGAGAGCTTTACGGAACTTGATCTTGGTGACCGTGTCATGAAACTGAATACAGAGGTCAGAGATGTAGGACCTCTAAGCAAAAAGGGATTTTATCTTGCTTTCCAAGATGTTGGTGCTTGCATTGCTCTGGTTTCTGTGCGTGTATACTATAAAAAATGCCCCTCTGTGATACGGCACTTGGCTGTCTTCCCTGACACTATCACTGGAGCAGATTCTTCACAGTTGCTTGAGGTGTCAGGCTCCTGCGTCAACCATTCTGTGACAGATGAACCTCCCAAAATGCACTGCAGTGCTGAAGGGGAGTGGCTGGTGCCCATTGGGAAGTGCATGTGCAAGGAAGGATATGAAGAGAAAAATGGCACCTGTCAAGGTAAGAGTTGCCTGTGGATCTACAGGGGCTTTCTGCTTCAGTTGGATCATGTATATGTATTTCCTCCAAAGATTATGAGCAAGTGACCTTTTACTTTGCTAATTTATGGAGATTCTTACTCTTCAAGTTTGATTTCTCTCTTCTCTGAATTTTAAAATTCCTGGCAACGATGAAAGATTTAATGTAATATTTTATTGGATATACATAATTAATACTCAGAGAGTGTCTGACTGGCTGTGCAATATTTCATATTCGCTTTGCTTTCAGAAGTTTTACTTTTGAACAACACAAGCCAAGAGATTAGTAACTTTCATTGTATGATTATGGTCCAATGTTGCTGTTTTCTTTCTATACTTTACTTGCTGTATGAAAGTCTAATGCAAAATCTTACAGGAGGCTTGTTTTGGTATGCTTTAAACTGCCTTTTAAAATGTCTTCAAAAATAAGTTCAGGCATATGAATTTCACAGTGAAACATTTGTAAACGGACAGGACTTGGGTTAGTATGTTGTTTACATATGGTTGCTATTACATGCTTGCTTTTTAAAATTTACAGATCAATTTTAAATGCATAATAAGCAATGCCCCATGAAAATAACTGTTTGGAGATAAAGCCAATACATATAAAAGGTCATTTCGAAGCAATTTGCACTTGGAGATTTTTTTCTGTCTTAATTTTTCTTTTAAATTGAAACTTGATCATGCATGCTTCCCTGTTCATTTGAAAATGCTTTCATTTTGCCTGCAGTGTGGTAAGTTGCCCTTTCAAACTTGGATAAGTATCAATGGCTTTTTGGAACAGGATAGTACTTTATGTCAAAGTGAAGACATTGGGGGAATCTTAGAGGGAAAAACAAACATTTTTTTTCCTTTAAATATTATTTGTCCTAATGAACTTGAACTTGTTTTCACCATGATGTGTGTAATGGGAGTTCATGTTTATTAACTAAGAAGAAAACCAAATGCTGAGCAGTCCCTCAGTTCCATCTGGTAGCTTCAGGTGCATTTTTATTTCCTAAGTTCACTGTATGTATTATGTGTATCAAACTTGTAAGTTTGCTCAGGCCAGCCTGTAGATGGGTAGACATCCAGGAAATAAACTAGGGACATTATCTGGAAGTCATAATGACTTTGGTTAATTCATTCCATTTAGAAACACATTGCATATACTTTAATTTCTTATTTTGTATTCTTTACAATATTATCTACAATTAATTCTATGGTTGTTTTTCTGTGTAAGTTGTAACTCGCCAACACTTAATTTGTACCTACATACCATGGACACCTAAAAGTTTTGTTAATTCAAAATTATGTTTTTGAAATATTTATATGTTGGTTAGGGAAATGAATCATAGTTTGTTCAGAACTGGATTTCAAACAAAGTTCTGATTAACATTCTCTTAACTTTTTGTTTTGAGCAGTTTTACTGGTTCACAATGAGGTCATATGTAATTGTAGAATCAGAAGCAGGAGTTAAATTTAATCTCTTGACTATATTGTAGTCTAACATATTATAAATATGTCTTACTGGTTAAGTGTAAAATTTTGTTTCTTAGCCTTTTAAAGCAGCATGGGATACTTGATTGATTACATTATTTTAGAGAATATATGGTGGCTTAAGATCAAACCACACTGAGCTTTATCTTCATATCTGCTTGGCAGAGGCTATAAGAGGCCTCTGCATTTTTAGAGGATAAATTTTGATTATTGATGGATTAAGCATTCTGCTGGTACTTATGAAATATCTTGAGGGACTAGTATTTCTGACAGTATGTTTCTTAGTGGAAGCATTTAACACATTTCTTCTTTCTCCCCTCATAGTACTAATAATTGAATCAGGCCAGAGAGACAGAGGAGATAGGGGGGTGAGCTGCAGAGGTTGCACTATAGAAATCTTCATGAAGCAGACTCTCTTATAATTCCTGCATTTAGCTCCCCACCCTACTAGCCTAGTAGGAACAAAGGCTTCAGGGGCCAAGTGCAAGTGATCTATATACTACAACAGCCAGAGACTGTTCTATACTATGTGGTGTATATGAATAATGCTTTATGGTGTTTTACAATGTACAAATGATGTACAATTCCATTCTAGGAAGATTTTTTTTTTTAAAATTGTTCTTTTCAGTTATACATGAGAGTAGTGTCTATTTTGACATGATTAGACAAACATGGAATATATCTTATTCTCATTAGGATCCCAGTCTTGTGGATATACACAATGTTGAGATACCCTGTTGTATATTAATATAGGTACCTAAGAGAAGTTATGTCAGATTCATTTCACTGTCTTTCCAATTCCTATCCCCTCTCTTTCCTTCATCCCTTTTGTCTAATTCACTGAACTTCTGTTCTCCCCTCCTTCTTCTGGGTTAGCTTCCACATATCAGAGAGAACATTCTACCTTTGGTTTTGGGGATTACTTGATTTCACTTAGTATGATAGTCTTCAGATCCATCCATTTACTGGAAAATGTTATAAATTAATTCTTTCTTATGGCTGAGTAATATTCCATTGTCTATAAACCATGTTTTCTTTATCTACTAATTTGTTGAAGGATTCCTAAGTTGGTTCCATAGCTTAGCTATTGTGAATTATGCTGCTATAAATATTTATGTGGCTACATCACTGTGTATTGATTTTAACTCCATATACTGCAGAGTGGCATGACTTGGTGTTTTCCTTTCTAGTTATTTGAGGAATCTCCACACCACTTTCCACAGTAGTTGTACCAATTTGCAGTACCACAAGCAATGAATGAGTGTACCTTTTTCACCACATTCTTGCCAATATTTATTGTTACTTGTATTCTTGATAACTGTCATTCTGAGTGGAGTGAGGTGAAATCTCAGTGTAGTTTTAATTTGCATTTCTCTAATTGCTAGGAATGTTGAACATTCTTTAAAAATTTGTTGACCATTTGTATTCTTCTTTTGAAAAGTGTCAATTTAGTTCCTTTGACCTTTTATTGATTATCTATGGTGTTAAGCTTTTTTAGTTCTTTGTATATCCTGGAAATTAATGCTTTATCTGAGGTGCCGTTGGCAAAGATTTTTCTCTCATTCTGTAGGCTCTCTGTTCACACTCTTGATTATTTCCTTTGCTGTGAAGAAGCTTTTTAGTTTGATTTCACTCCATTTATTGATTTTTTATTTTACTTCTTATGCTTTAGAAGTCTTATTGAGGAATTTGGTTCCTAAGCCAACGTAGTAGGAAGTTGGGCCTACATTTTCTTTTATTTAGTGCAGGTTTCTAGTCTAATACCTAGGGCTTTGATCCATTTTGAGTTGAGTTCTGTGCAGTATAATAGGGATTCAGTTTCATTATAGTACATATGGATTTCCAGTTTTTCCAGCACCATTTGTCAAATAGGCTATCTTTTCTGTAATGTATGTTTTTGGTGCCTTTGTCTAGTATGAGATAACTATATTTTTGTGGTTATGACTCTGTGTGTTCTAATCTGTTCCATTGTTTAGGAGGAATTTTGAATGTTCTATAAATAATTTCTCTTTTTGGATGACTAAATAAATAAACAAAATTTTCAAGTTTGTTTTGGTGATTTCAGAAATCACAGATATTCTTGAGGCATTTTATATCTATACGTAATGTGTGTATGTAAATGTAAATATGTGTGTTGATGGATGTGATATAAAATGCCATTATTATTGTCAGTCATTCTATGATCTTAATACCCTATCCTCAAATTTTAAAATGTGAAATTGATGTTTGGAAATTATCCTTGATTAGAAAAAAAACTAGAGAGCTTTCTGACACCTCTTTCCTAATCATTAACCGTTACAAATTGTTTACAGAATTTAGCAACCCATTATCTCTTGAAATCATCCACTTCTATTTCCTTTTTCCTCAAATCCCTAAGTATACCTAATAGGAAGGAACTTCATTTTTGAGTATACTGAATGATATTATGTGTAGTTTTAATTTTGAACAATGTGAATATATCACTTATGTAAAAATGCAAATCTTGTGGTTTTGCACACTCATTACATCCCACCACTTTACAAACTTCTTTGGAGTCCTTCAAGATCAAACTTTTGTAACACCCTAAAACTCTGCATGGGTTTGGCCCTTCTTATCTCTGCAGACTCTCCTCCCCTCCCCAACTACATCAGCTCCTCTTAGTTCTCCAAGAGAGTTTACTTACCTTCATTATTTGTTTTGAAAGAATCCCGTTCTCATCCCCTGAAATATTCTTCAACTTCATTTATGCCAGTTAAGTAATTCATACTAATCCTTCAGATCTGTAGTCTAGTATGCCTTCTTCAGGGAAGTAGTCCCTGACTCCTCAAACTAGGTCAAATCTCATTGTTATTTACTCATATATTTTCCCTTCAAATAATGACTTTCCCTACTTTGATTACACTATATACCTCCTAATGGCAGGGTTCCTGTAGGTTGAGTTGACAAGTGAGAAATCAAAAGGCAAGAAGAAGGGAAAGGGTATTCCAAAGAGAGGAAAGAAAAATGTGTAAGGGCACAAAAGAAGACTGCATTTTATAAATATTGAGTTTTTTTTTTCTACCAGGTATTAAATCCAGGCATACTTAACTACTGAGCCACATCCCCAGCACATTTTTATTTTTTACTTTGAGATGGGGCCTTGCTAAGTTGCTGAAGCTGGCCTCGAACTTGTGATCCTCCTTCCTCAGGCATGCAGATGTGCACCACTGTGTCCAGCTAAATATTGTGTTCTATTGATTTATTTTACCTTTGTATTTATCCACAGAACATATCTTTGCTTGGACTGAAAATTTACAAATATGTCTTTTTAAATGATCGTTTCTTAATCTTAAAACTCTCAGGCCAAAAATCTCAATTTTTAGGTATTAAACCATATGTTTTTGACACTTTATATATTAATTATTATAGATGTAATCTTAGTAAATTTTGCAGAGCCTCTTATATCACATATTAAAATATATTTATAGGATGGCCTTATTGCATAATGACATTTAATTATTCAGTTTCTTTGATATTAAATTATGTTAGAATATAATTAAGGATGTAATTATATTAAAAGCTGAAGTTTGAATATATCTATTATAATGATTATCATATATTAACATTTACTGAATCTGTACATGGTAGTCACTGTCAGATTATGCCCATGTGACCTGGTATACTTACACTCATGGGGGAGTTGACCAAAGGACTTTTAGAGACTAATTCTTCAGGGTACAGAGTATTGGGCAATATTGAACCATATGGCTTAAACCCAGATGACAACCAAGCAGTGATTCAGTCATCCTGGCCAGTTTAGCAATTCATAATCTGTCATCATTATCCAACTCCCTTTCATTTAACTTCCTTTAAGAAAAATCAACTTCCTTACTCATAATAATCTGGTTTAGGTGAGATAATAAAATACTCTGGTTTAACTTAAAATATACTGTATATTAATTTTTGTGAGGCAACTAATATATAGCCTAAATTTTCAATAATAATTTTAAGTATACAAATTCATTTCTCTGAAATACTCTGTACTTTCAGAAATAAGTAATGTTTCCAAATCCATTTACCCAAGTGTGTTTCCCTACTTGTTATTTATTATTATTTCTGGTGAAATTCATGCAATGTTTTTCCTTTAAGAGTCATGTAAGAAATTTTTTTTGAGTATAAAATGGTTAGCAAAAACCCATTTTGGAAGTTTCTGCTTTTTATTGAAATGAATGTGTTTGACAGAAGTAATTGAGTTCACATGAATCAAATGTTGCCTGCTGAGTTCTCTTGTGATTATGTTGCTGACTTACTCAGATGCAAGGCAAGACCACTAATCTTCATCAGTTGCTGGTGGAATGAAGTAGTAATTTGAAATTAGCCCTGGATAATTATAGTTTCACTTTTATCAAATGGAGGAAAGAGATTTAGATTGTAGGTCACTGCCAAAACCAGTCAGAGTGAAGAAGGTATATAGTGCATGCTAAAATACAGGGTAAGGGAGGTTACACGTCAAGGGCTGTGGAGAAAAAGCACTTATTAATTGTCCAACTGGGAGATGATTGCACAGCAAGGAAAATGTAGTGAAAATACCCAACTCAAAAAAGAGCCTTGATTCAGAAACAGTACAGATACAGCAGGGAGCAGTATGTAGATCATTCATACTTCTGGTGCGTATTTATGATTGAAGCAAAATTGGCTGGAAATATAGTTTATTAGATGTTCCTGTAATTATACATTGGAGAGCCTAGTTATTTTTAATTAGGCATATTACCAAAAAATCAAAGAGGTTGAACTTTTGGTTCTATTTGGTATGTTATTTTATGCAACAAAGGAAAACTAATTTTAATTTCAAAATTCGAAAAAAAGGGTGGTGATTATGGAAGTTCAATGTATCATTGGGTGTGTGTGTGTGTGTGTGTGTGTGTGTGTCCTGCTGCTGAGATAAACCACCGAGACAATTAAACAACTAAGTCCTTTCATCCATTTGTGGCTATTATGCATAAGGATAATAAAATAGATGATCCTTTTTTCTTTTTTCAATTTAAACAGGTTTCTGACATACTTTTTGGATTAGTTCTATTAAAGTTTTAGTGATATTCTGCATTTGATTTTGGTTTTCTTCCTAAATAAAGGTTTCTATTTAAGTCAGATATTCTTTTTAGTGGGTTGGAGGTGCAGGGTGGTGGCCTATTTCTTGTAGGATATTTAACAGCTTCTTTGATGTCTACCCAGTAAACGCACTAGGAATCCCAGATACTTCCAGATAAGGCCAAATACTCTCTGAGGATAGTATTGCTCTTAGCTGAGAGAACTACTAATCCAACTATTCTCTCACCCCAAATGAACATTTGTGCCAATAAAATGTTTATGAACTGTTGCTTTTGTAAAAGTTTATATTTTTTTATAATTTCCAAAACTTTTTTTTTGAGATGTGACTGATTTAACTTCAATATGGCAAGAATTATACTTCTTTTGAGAGATAACATACTCATTAAGCCCATTCATTATGAGTCAGAACACCTGGGATCATATTCTACCTTTAAAATTTACCAGCTACCTATCCCTGTGCAAGTTTCCGAATCTCCCCAAACTTTGCTTTCCTCATCTCTACCTACCTCTTAGCAATCTCATGAGATAGTTAATGAAAAGTGCTTAACACAGTATCTAGCACATTATACTTATTCAGTAAAAATGAACTATTTCCTATATCTTCTATTAAAAATAAAATATATTTACATGAATATATGTCTTCTATTATAAAATGGTTTTATCTAATTCTTGAGAAATTTATTTATTATAGGATATTTTTACAGTTTTATTCATCGAGTGAAAAAAAGCCATGTAAATATCAAAAAACTTCCTTTATAAATATTTTTCTAGAGACTCAGCATTGAAAGATTGGCTATTTCTTTAAAAATTACTATTTATTCTTTATTATTGTACTGTATCCTGCCTGTACAATTCCTGTATCCTAGGAATGCAGGCCTATATGCATACAAACAAGCATATGGAGTCTTATCCAGTTACAAATCATGAGAATTTCTAAGAGTGGTGCTAACACCTGTGGTGGAATTTGCTAATTTCAGGTAGGGTCACAAGAAAAAGTTTTTTCTAAGGAGCTAATTTTTAACACAGATGGGGAAACAACAATGCAAAAATTACAGGGATCAGTGTAGTAAGCTGAGGGAATTTCCATTGTAGAGATCTATTTTAATATATTAATTTTGTGTTTCTCTTTTCTTTATAAAGTTCTTATATTAAAATCAGAGAAATGATATTCCTGAATTTGTAGGCTAAGTGATGCTGTTCTAATGCATGTTACATTATCTTAAAGATAGAATATATCTAATAAATTATCTGTGGTCAAATACATTCATATCAAACTTGAAACAAACCAATTTATTCATGAGTGGTATTGTTGGCTAGTTATTTGTAAGTGAAACCCATTGAAGGTATGATAGGCTTTTAAAATGAAAGAGGGGGGTCAGAGAGAGAGAGAGAGAGAGAGAGAGAGAGAGAGAGAGAGAGAGAGAGGTTAATTGGTCCAACAGTGGTTTAACTATTGAATCTCTTGGTGTGTGGAGGAAAAATAGGGAGACAGCAATCAAATAAATGTAATAGAAGGACAAACATGCCATAATGTGTTCTGGTCAAACTTTTAACTTTGATGTGTGCATGGTTTTGAGTGTGTATGCATTTTCAGTTTAGAATGAATCTAACAGATAAATGCTATGCCTCACCTTTGCAATAATAATAATAACTCCTTATAAAGGAAGATTTTTAACATTAATGGATTTGAATTCCGTCATGATCATGTGGCTGAAGAATTACTGATCATATTTTACATTCAAATGTCTCACAGTTTTGCAAAATACCACTCAAAATAAATGTTTACAATGAGATTCACTAGATAATCTCCTTTTATTTTAATAAGTTTATATAGAAAAATTATCAGAAAAAAAATACTTTAATGGCTAAGATCTCCCAAAGATCTTTCGATATCTTACATATGAAGAATCTAATACTTGAATAAAATTATTAACAGATTTCAGAACTTAAAATGGATTTGTGAGAAGTATCAGGAAGTTTTTGGATAGGTGGTAAATTAAGGCATTGTCCTTACAGTGATGCAAAAGACAGTTCAAATCTCATTTTTCTCTTTGTTAGATGCGTGAACAAGGCCAAATTACAAAACTGGTCAGCTTATTTTTCTTCTCTGCAAAATGTTAAGTGCTATGAGATGAAAGGTATACATGTAAAATGCATGCATTGTTGGCCTCCCTGGGAATAGTATATGGACCAGCTGCAGTGGCCTCACTGGGATTTTTTTTAGAAATGAAGAATTTTAGTTCTCACCAAAAAAACAAAAACAAAACAAAACCATTGAAAGTAAATTTACATTTTACTGAGATCCTTTGATAATTTCCTTATACATTCAGATTTAAGAAGCACTGATATAAAACATTCTTGGACTGAGCACTGTTTTCTTCTTTACAGATTAGGAAACTGACGTACAGATAAATTAGGACCAGATAGCTACAGAAGTAAAGAACAGGAAACATTTGTCCTATCCCTTTGAATATTTGTCAAATTTTTTTACTATTCTTTTTTTTCAAAACTGTTATGCTTTAAATATATAGTTTTTCCTCAAAATATTCCTTAATGAAGTTTCATTTTGTAGATCAATTATATAGCTTAATAGTATTAGATCCTGTTGATATCTTTTTAAATGTCTTCTAGTTTCTTCTTAAGAATCATATTTTTACTATCAGTTCTATCATAAATATTAACAACAAATATTCAGTAAATTAGGGGGAAATCAGACCACAGGAAAACAGAGGAAGGTAGAGAATTAAAGGCAAATAGCCCCTATGCCTAATCACTTGGTTCATGAATTACTGATGATTTATTTTGCCTCTTGAGGAATGCACATGTTTTTCTTATTGGCTCATAGAAGTTCCTCACATGATTTAGCATTTCCTCATACTGATGTGTAGGATTGGAACCAAATTTTATCTAATTCTTTCGTTTTCAACATTTGCAGAACAACACATTCATTTTAAATGATAGTTTTTTTCCGGACACACAGAAGAGATTCTGATTCCATTTTCTAGTGCAAGCTAGGTTGTCAGTACCTTTTTTTTTTTTTTTTCCTCCAAATCTTCCCAGGTGATTGTAACATGCAGCTAGAATTGTGATATTTGAGATTAGTGCTCTCTGGCTTTGGGTGATTGTGTAAATGTATACCACAAAACCTCACCTAGGAAAGGCCACTGATTTTAATTCCTGAAGAATACAATTTCTTTTCCCGATCAAAATGTCACCAGGACATAAGCCTCTTTGTGCTCTTTCAGTGCACGTGGACAGATTGTTTTATTCAGTATCCTCTAGAGGATGTGTGCAGCTCCTCAAGGTTTCATGCTATCTGAAGGGTCCCCACCTGGTACAAGGCTATGGCCCTTCCTCCTGGATCCTGGGACATTAAAATTTAAGCCTCCCTGTTTCTCCGGGACCATCTCACCCACCCAGCCTGCAGGTCAGCCAAGGATCTGTTCTGCATGCAGCACACCAGGCTTCAGCTCTTTGTTTCTCTACTCTTTTTAGACACTTCTAGGGTTGTCCTTCTTAGACATATTACAGTTATCTTTTGGTGATTTCCTTGCATTTTAAAAAATTATAAATATAACAAAAAGAATCCCGAATTCATTCTATATAATTTCTATGTGATTGTAACTGGAACATTATCAGTTTTCTTAGATTTTCCATTATTAGAACTAGAAACATTCGATTAATTCTTAATTTTACTCTCTAGTTCCTTAGGTAAATAAAGTGAAAGTAAAAAAAAAAAACCTTTTAATTTTGAAAAATTACTGTGAACATGTAGGAATATAAAGTTAGTAAAGGATATATAATTTCCTCATTTGAAACTCTCTCATTACTAAATGAAAGGTATTTATTATTTCAAAAGTTTAGAATGGTTTATTTTCTCAAAGATATATTTTATTTATGTTTTATTCAACACTCACTTAATTTTATTATATAATTTAATACCCCAAAATATTAGTTAAACTATTTAAAAATTTTGGCAAATAAATTAATTTTTTAAACATTGTAATGGACAGAAAAAAAGTATTAAGTTTTCTTTTACTTCTTCTGCAAATAACATCAGAATTAAAATGGTTTATAAGAATTAGGAGGCAAATCCTCTATTTCATTTATCTTTTCTGATCATAATCTCTCAGGTTTTTTTAAACAAAAAACAATATTTCTAAAAATTAACATAGGGAAAAAAATACCAGTTTTGAGTAAGCAGTACAAAAGAAATATATTCATGAAATGTGAGAACAAAAACCTAGTAGGAAGACTATTTTGTTTAAACTAATTTTAGCATAAAGAATTCCAAATGATACCACATTTATTTCACAAAGCAACTCAGAAATTATGATTAAGTCATGTAGTCCATATAAAAGAAAGTAAAAGACATGAATTTGGAGGCATTATGGTAATACTGTTTATTGCAATAAGATTAATAATATTTCTTCATGGTACTAAAATGTTGATATAATACAGATAGAAATCTTGCTATGTTTCATACACCATGTATTACAATAAAATGAACAAAACATAATAATTCTTCCATGTAGAATAAAACAAATTTAATTTGGGGTGGGAATATATATTTAATTTGTTGGAATACCATGTTTCATTGCCTTTATAATAATTTGAGTTGGAAATTACGATGGTCAATAAGTTAATAGGGAAAACCAAGTCTATGGTGAGGAGTGAGGGACAGAATTAAGCTGCTCAATATAACACAGTGACCATAATTTATACTTAGCATTAGAACAATTTATTTAGCTTTCCTCTTTTATTTCTATACTTGTATAATATACAAACACACTTAATTATAATAATATTGTCATTTGTAATTATATGTAGCTTCAGTGATAAACCAGATTAAAAAGTACTGTCTTATTTTAGGCTTATGTCAGGATTAAGATGTTAAATGTTTTGGGCTTCATCTGTATGTATTTATTTAGTACACCTCCTGTATGGATTGGCCTTGAAAAATCTATTTTACCAGTTTTGACGACTGCATAGAAACATCCAACAATTAATTAGAATCTATTTTCAAATGTAGCTTTCTTTCTTTCTTTCTTTCTTTCTCTCTCTCTCTTTCTTTCTTTCTTCTACCTACATAGCTTAAATTACTCAGAGAAAATTAACTGTACCTTATATATTGAAAGTATACAACTTATTGCTTTGAAATTTTATTTGTATATTAGTCCAGAAAGACATGCCAATTATTAGACAGCAGGAAGCCATAGGCATAGGTCTTTCTAGAAATCACGTCAAGTTATAGCTACAACAACGACAAAGTTGCTTCTCAGCCATCTGTATTCTCTTAACTGGTTTTCTTATACAGAAATGCTTTCTGTCCTTTCTTGCTTCCAGTGGTGGGTGTGGCTCACAATTTTCTTCCAGCATTTGATTATCTTAGTGTTTAAATTCTTTGTCTGCATTTTAGGCTGACCTGTAGGGTTTTATGTAAGAACCAAATCAACTATTTGTTGATATGTTTTGATTGTTTCAGATCTTGACTGAAGCTTGTTCATTTGAGTGCCATTAAGGTGTAGTTTAAGAAAGAAAAGAAAGAAGAACCCCAGTTTGGAGGAAGTAACAATTAGAGCAAATGATAATTTGACTGATGGATAACTCCATTTCTTTGATGGAATTATTAGCAGGAATCAGATTTGGAGAATGAATGCTCCCAAGTTCCTGCTGTGTGATTGTAAAGGAGAATAATAATACACTACTCCATATGCATAAGGGCTTTTCCTCAGATGAATTCAAAGCACTTTGAAATGATTCCAATAGGACATTTTGAGAATAAAGAATCAAATTTTTATTTTCTATATCATGAATGGAAAATTCATGTGATCTGATTTCACCAGTTTCATAGTGTTAACTCCCATCCTTCTTTTTCCCAGTCTAACCAGTTTTATGCCTCACAATCTGAAAGTGACATAATCACTTGGTCCTGTGAACTGTTCCCCTGATTTAATTTCACCTATTCTCAATATTTTCTAATGCTAAAAGCTTCTTTTCTTAGAACCAGACTGACCTGTATTATTTATTTATTTAAAGTTCTCTTTAGAAGGTTTTGTGTGTCATCTGTTTTTGCTCTTTTGGTTCAAGCATGATTTAATATGTCAACATTGGTTTGCTTAACTGCGTCTGATTGTCTTCCATACTTTACTTACAAGTAGGCAGTCGCCTTTCAAGCATGCTGCTGCCCAGATAAATGAAATGTCACAACAATGAGGACCCTTGTTTTGTGACAGCAGTAGCTTTCTTTGACACAGTCAGTGGTTAGAAAAGGGGGTGGGAAGAGAATTTAAACAGTAATAATTGAGTAGACTGAAGTCAGGTTAGTGTTCTTCAGACCCATATACATAAAAGACAATAAAATTATATACATAAACTTGGGGGAACTTCATTGTTCATGAAGGTGAAAAGGAATTTAAATCTGGAATAAGAAAAAAATTTCCACTACAGACGAGAGAAAAAAAATCTGTTGACAGTTTCACCAAAAATAATGGTCATAGATAACACCTTATATATTTAGTTTGATTTCTTCCATACCTTACTTCCAGGTCCTTAGTTGTTATTTCTGTCAGTATATAAAATTAGAAACCAATCCATAAAAAAATTATTCTACTGTCTCCTGATTTAAAAACCTGGCTTAAATTTTAAACACTGGAGGCTCATGAAACTTAATACTTACACAAAAAAATCCTTAGTATATGAGTCAACCTAAACGGCAAGTTGAGGCACAATGAATAAGAGAACAAAGAGTTTATTCCAGCCAAAATGAGAATGGCCACCTGGAATAAATACACAGCAAATTTATTTAGCTTCTCAGAATAAATGTTCCCAAAATTATATCAGAGGATTCTGGTTTAATAGAAGAAGAATACCACAGGTGAATGACTGGGCATCAGTTATTTATGTTCTACATTCCAGGTAAGAATTGCATTAATTAGGAAGAAGGTGCTCTCCAATTATTTAACACACTAATGGCATCCCTATGTCTACAGGGAACTAAGTTGAAGCAGTTAGAGGTTCAATTAACCAGATCATAAGGCTTCAGAATCAAAGAGAACGTGACTAGTGTCCTACAAGCCATGTCCACCAGGCCTGATGAGAGTTTGCAGATTTCCCTCTATTTTATTGATATATTCACATTCTTTAAAATCTTAAAGCAAACTGGACATGCTTTGTCCACCCAGTTTGTACCAGGCTCTTGTCAAAGCCTTTATGTTGTTTGTATCAGTGGAATCATAAAGGCTTGATTTCAATTTAAGGAATAAATAAAGTAGACCAACCAGGCATGTTGCAGATGATTAAATGTGTATTACAGTACTGGTGAGATGATTAATAAGAAGTATTAATCAGGAACTGAAGGAAGAAGAAATTAAGCATTCAGGAAACACAAGAGTTGGGTGAAATCTCTGAATTTTAAAAATTATGATGAAGGTGAAAGTCTTAGCCAAGGGCAGCCTGTCATCATCAAGGGAAAGAATGGCCAGAGCATTCCCGTGATCAGACCTCAGGAGGGCATAAGCTATTTTCATCTGAAGTTAGAAAGGAATGGAATTAAAGCTGAGGAGAAAAGGACCTTGTTCCTAGAAAATACATTAGTGGGCCAAAGGGAATAGTTTGACTTTCAAGTGGAGTGTAAAATGCAATAGTATACTAGAAATAATAGGAATTTCAAGATGTAAGACCTAAGATTTTTGAATACCAGAATTGTCAGGATATTTCAACTGTGGTGGTAAGGCAGGAAGAAAGGTTGACACATATGCAAAGAACTGCTAGTGCCTGTATTGTTAAATGTTTTATTCATATTGTCTTTTAAGCTTGACAACATCCTGTGAGCCAGTTTCTGGGGCAACTAAAGCTTAGAACATTAATTTTACTAAGATCATACAAACTAAAACCATAAAGTAGCAAAATGATGATCTGGGATTGTGGCTCATTGGCAGAGCACTTGCCTAGCATGTGTGAGGCACTGGGTTTGATTCTCAGCACCATATATAAATAAATAAAATAAAGGTCCATTGACAGTTATCTATCTATCTATCTATCTATCTATCTATCATCTATCTATCTATCTATCTATGCAAAATGACATTTGAATCCAGGTGTGTTTGTTTCAAATTCTGTGCCTTACTATTATATTATACATTCTTCCTTAAAATGCAGTTCAGAGTCAATTATGTCACCTGAACTCAGTCAGCTGTGAGCATAATCTGTTGTCTGTGTGAGCTGCACTGCAGAGCAAATGAGGGAGAGATGCACCCCTAAAACACCTGGGAACAAGAGCATTGCTTTTATGGGAGGTTCTGCCCATGTGTGCTCATACTGAGTGAAAAGGCTGCTGAAGGTGGCTCAAAAGGAAGAATAAAGCAGTGGCTGGGAATGGAACAAATTAGCAAAGTAAGGCCAAGTGAGCAAAGCAAAGCGCCAGGATAAAGGACATACAGGGTGCTGAGGCCCCTACACTGAGCCATTGAGGCACCACAATTAGGCAATAGAAATAGGAACAAGATGTCCAACATGATTTTTCTGAGAACTTCCGAACCTGGGGAGGAGGAACTTTTGGCATATGCCCGATATACATGTTGTATTGAAGAGAGAAGTTGTGTCAATGTGTTAAGAATTCTCTATCCGGTTCCCATCTCTCTGTTTTTCACATTTCGTGGGCATGTAAGTTGCGTTGACTTACTTGCCTGTTGCCATAAATGGCACAGGAAAAATTAAACAATATATATTTCGTACTTCAATATTCAAGTACCATTTTTATTCAAGTACTGTGTTGTTCATTTTGTTTTGTTTCACATGGAGGGCCTGGTATGGAAGCAATTAAACAAAACCTTCTTGTAATATGAGTGGGGAGTCTCTGTCAGGATTCTGACTTGGGAGCTTCTGCTGCACCTCGTGGCCCAGACCCAACCTTGAGATTGATCCTCTCCACCATGAAGAAGCTAAAGGATTTTCCTCTCCCCACCAATTCTAAAGATTCTGAAATCACCCAGTAGGTCCAAAGTTTCCAACTGGAGGATACTTTTATTTTGACAGGTGTTCATGACATTGTTAATGGTGGGAAGTGAAAAATGAATAAGAACCCAAAACAAAGGCAATAGGAAAGCCAAAAATTCAGCAACATAAATTTATAAGCAAGATAGTTCAGTTAAAATAATTGTTATTTTTCTGTTGACTATTCTAAGTTAAAAAATCATCCTAATAAGAAAGGCAAATGTTCTTATGTTCTAATGAGGAAAACAGATCCAATACAGGATTAAAAAAAGTTATTCATGCATTATTAGACTAGATATGTATGCTACATATGTAGAAAAATGTATAATATTGATAATAACACAGCCAGACCAATACTGTTGTTTCTGTATTAGATATGAGGGAATTGAGGCTAATGTAGATTCAATATGGTTCTGAAAAATACGCAGTTAGTAGTTAGCTTCAAATACAGTTCAGTTAGGCTTTAATGGATATTAACCTTACTTTTCTAAATTCTCAGAATTTTAATTTAAAAATAAAGTTTAATTATTAGAGTTATGTGTTGGGATAAATGTATACACAAAGGACAAGTATGGAAAAGATTGTAGCATTGTGAAAAATAAATAACTGCCACTTGCTTTAAAAAATGAAATTCAAAGATCAACATTTGCAATTGCAGAATAAGGCAAAAAATAACAAATTCTACATATGTGTATAGTCAGTAATGTTAAAGAATCACAACTGAACTCAACATTGTACAGTTATTATATAACTTGAATACATAACTTATATTGAAAAAAAATTGCATAAAATGTGATACAATTATAAGGAATTGGTAATCTATAACCATTTTCAAAGTACAAAAGATTGTAGTTTCATATGATGCAAATTAACATATCTGCAATCAAACATTAATAATATTGAGTGATATTTCCTCTTCGTATATATCATGAAAATTGTGTAGGAATTGAGAAAAATATGACTGCAAATTTAATTTTGCTAAGATCAGGCTGTCTATATCTGTCTGTCTGTCTGTCTCTCATACATGCTTTCTATCTGCTTCATTCCTCCCTTCTTTTCCTTCTTCCTTTATACTTCTTTCCTTTTCTTGTTTTCCTTTTAGGAGACATTATTTTCCTCATTCCGAAGAATTTTTTTTTTTTTTTTTTTATTTTTCAGTGTATTGAAGTAAGAAAAAAAAAGGTTGGTGATCTTTCTCAGTTTTAGAATGACAAATATTACTAGTTTTTACATTATAAAACCCTGTTAACGGAAAATGTTTCTTCCTTCTATTTTATTCAACCAGTTTTCAATTTGTAACAAAATTTTAAATGCTTCTCAGAGCTTATAGGTTTATAACCACTGATTATATCAACATTTCAGGAGAGTTACACAGTTCAGTGTGACTGTTTCTAATAATCTTCAGATTTCATTTCTCCCTCCTAAAAACTCCTTCTTCTTATAGTCCTGGAGACAAAAATATTTCCTTTTAAATCTATTCTGCCATTTCAGCTTCTCTACTACCAAAATGAATATATCCTGTTTAAAACTCAGAAAAGCACTGACTACTTTAGCTCTTAGGTTAATTAAAAGACAGTTGGGAAATATTTTTCCTCTCCAAAGTAGTATTTGACCTTGAAAAATGCTGAGGCCTAGCTCCTAGAAAAGATTTAAAAAGCAGGTTGTTATTTCATTTTTTTTTCTCTTCTGCAGTTCTTTTCTAAACCTACTTCATTATTTGATTGATTTGATTACTTAAACTTATATTCTCTTAATTTTATTTTGTTTTCCTTTCATTCTAAACTTTCTCTGCTATGTATTAATTCCCTTAATTTAAGTACCTTGTTTGATTCCTTGAGAGAATCTTAAATTGATTCCCAAAGAGAAACTGTCTTGGCAGTTTTTGCCTCTTTCTGCCAAAAGAAGACACTCAATTGTGTTAATTCAGAATCAGGAAAGAAGGTGGAACTATTGCAACATATAAAAACACAGCCTAGCTTATAACTATTTATTAAATGTACTTGGGAATTTTTCTTTACAATAAATCAATCTCTTTTGTTTAAATAAGAAACAAGGATAAAGAAGTTGATGATATTAATAATAATAATAATTCCTGCACAATACTTTCATAGCAAAGTCTATGTGCCATACACTATTCCAAGCAGGTGCTATATTTTAAATTTGATTTAAAAAAAAAAAAGAAACAGAGAACAGTAACAAGAATAACAGTTAAGATGAGTTGGACAAAACCATGGGCCATTCATTTCAGAGTCTCTGATGTTAACTACTACACTGCTCCAGAAATACGGAGACCAGTATGATGTGTTTTATAAGAATTGATTTTACCCTCTCTCCAAGTTTTTCTTTGATTTTCCTAACAAAGCTTTTGGAAAACAGTTAAAAAGAAAGGAAGGAAAAAGGGAAGAAAGATAGAAAAGAAAAAAATCCAAATCCCACATGACTGATATGTAAAAATTATATTAGTGATAAATATTTAAATAGAAAGCCTTTGTAACATCATTCTCCTAAGATGTTCTTTTGGGTAAAATCTCACAAATACTTAGGTACTTGATACGATTTTACTCCTAAACAGGAAATAATTCACATACCAATAATTTCCATTAATATGCCATTGATTTACATGCAAACTATCTAAAATAAACACACATTATTATAAACCAGGTGCCAATGTTTTTATTTAAAATATTAATATTAAAGTAGTAGATACCCATTTCTTTTAGGTATTTAGTTTTTGTTTTTATCAGTTTCATTCACTCTGCTACTTTGCAATGCACAGTTGAGAAAAGATTGATGTATATATGTGTGCTTTGTCCCATTGAACACTTTTTGTGGAGCAAGGTATCTGTGCTGTTCTACCCCCAAATATCTTTATCATTGAACTCCTGCAAGGAATTTTATAAAATAGAAATTTGTGAAATATTTTGATTTTAAAAATACGTCTAAATTATAGTTTAAATTCTATAATTGAAACATTAAAGACTGGCACTTTCATTTGAAGATAATTCTCTCCTCTGGCATTGCTATTATTATCTAGATAAAAGTCAAGGGGAAGTTCTGGATTTGAACACAATGATGAGTTCGTGATTGAAGAAAATTTTCTCATCTGCAAGTTTTTGTTATATCTTGTCCATTTAGTTCATTTTATTATTTTAAGAAGAAGGAAAATCCTGACAGAATGGAAATACTGGATATAAACTGTAGGGATTTTTTGTATTAGTTGGATTGTTTATGTATTGATTATTTTAGTGGATAATATTTACCAAACTAAGTATCTTAATATGTATGAAGAGATGACATTATTTATACACGTGTGAGTATGTGTGTGTGTGTGTGTGTGTATATATATATATATATATATATATATATATATATATATGTATATATGTGTGTATACACACATAAATACATATATATGTATATATATGCATAAATACAGCCAGATATATACATACATATATGTATATACATATATGTATGTATTTTAACCTACCTTTTGGAAAGATGCTAATGTAAAAAACTCAGTGTATTTTATGTGAAAACCAATAACACACCTGTCTTTCTCATTTAAAAAAAAAATCAAGTTTTATGTGTTCTGAAGGGTGATAACCACAAGCCATAGGGAAAAGTGCTGGACCACATTCAAATTAGCCTTATTGTTCTATGATATCATCCTGGAGTACAAGGTTAATTAGTACCATAGGCAATATGCATTATTCATCTCTGCAATCAAGCTTTTATTCTGCTGGGTCTTTATCAACTGCAAATTGTTGTTCTTCTCATAACAAAACCTTGATAAACTATTGTCGTTTTTAATTTTACTGAATTATATTGGTAATATGTACATTAGTTCATACACTTTAAGTATTCTGAAGGTTCCATTCCAATCCTGAGAAACAGACAATATAAGATTAAAGATGAATGTCCTAGTCTGTAGGAGGACATAAATGTTCAAACAATAAATTTTTGTTGCTTATGGTAGGTTCTTTTTCTTTCTTTTTTTAACTTTTAAATTTTTTTATCTCTCTATCCTATAGAAAAATATTTGGTAATATTGTGCTTACTGGCAACAGTTTCTCCTTAAATAACTGTTTTTCAAATTTTTAATTATTTACTTTCTCTCTTTAGAATATAGACTCCCTGATAGCAGGACTTTCATAAATTTTGTTCATTGTTTATCAGTAGCAGACAAAAATGGCCTATAGTTTAAACATAATTTTAAATGAATTTAATGAATATCCATTTACATTTACAAATAAGAATATATGTCTATTGACCAACAGTTTATTTCAGGAGTAAAAACCAGGAAAAAATTGTATTAAGAATAGATTTTTATATTTTACATCCTCTTGTATAGAAAAGACAAAGAGAAAAAAGATGTAAATAATGTCAAAGGTAACACAGAAATGAGTATTTATTAAGTACATAATTCAAAGTTGTACACTTGAAGGCTGACGAGCCAGCAGCAATCCCAATGGTGATTTTTCTTGATTCTCCATCACTGTGGACTTTTCAGTAAATACACGCAAATTGATAAATTTCTCTTACCTATTTTTTCTCCTAGAAACCAGATTATGATTACACACAAACAACACAGCTATGAGCCAATTAGAAGAGATTTTGAGATTTAGTTTTAGCTTTTCCTTTGTTCCTAGGACTATAGAGTTTATTTTCCATATCTATAGATATTTCTGTAGCTTTCATTCATCTGGCACAAGTTATCAGAAAATTTCAACTTCCACAAAGCATTTCAGCTTAACGTTTTTTCATGATTTTCCTATATGTATATTTTTTTCTCCAGTAGGCTAAGATTAGAAAAACTTTGGGATTGTTTTTCTTCTCCTTTTTTCCCAGTCACTACTCCCTTCTGATATTTACTAAGATGGAGTCTTTGCCTTCCTGAGGAAAAGAAAATAAGAGAAATATTTTATGAGCAAGAAATACCTGCTCTTGCTTCTCTGATGCATAGTTTTTCATATAATTTAGTTTAAATCTAAAATCTGAAATGTTATTCAAGGTGTAGTTAAAAATATACACCACACTGCCTTAGCCTAAGAATAGAATTGTGGCATCCATAAAATCAGTCATAAATTATCTTATGGAAAATTTTAAGCATATCTAAGGAATCAAAAAATCAATGTTGGTATCAGTCTATTAAATTATTATTTTTCCCTCAGAGTGCATTATAAAAGTTTATTTTATGACTTATTTCATTTTATAATTAATTCAGAAATGTAATCAAGCAGAAGAACATTTCTATATGCTTCATAGTGTCTGCATAAAAAGAAAGAAATTTGGAGATGTGTTTACATAAACATTCCCGCATTATCAAAACATGAACATTTTCTACATTTCCAGTTAATCTTTATTAACTCAAATGATTTTTTTTTTCAGAATTTCAAGTGTGTATTTGTAAGAATTACAAACAATTGTTGAAACTCTTGTGCGTTTATCTCATAATTTTAGCTTTCTAAAAAATGATATGATTCCTCACACTGACTTGATTTTAACTATCAGGCAGTATTGTTCTGAATCTAACAAACTTGAAGACTGTATTGAATATGAGGAAAACAAATACAACAAGCATCAATTAGGAATTTTCTTCTTAATTATTCCTAACTTTCTAATTTTGTAAGTAGGAAATATTTTGAAACTATTATGAAGCACCAATTATCATGGCAAAATATTCTGAATGTAGGGACTTTTTTTTATGTTCATGTGCCTCACATTGAAATGTTAGTAACTAAACTAACACAGTCCTAAATCCTGAGATGGTATATGGCTATTTAAGAAACTAAGCAAAACTGCCCACCCAATTATTTTTAGTCCTACACAAAACAACTCCTTCTGCCTTTTATTATTCATTTATACCTAGGAATAACAACACTGACAACATAATGAACAGGATGGAACAGTAGAAATCATGTATTCTCATGCCAAATTGCTTATTTAGTTAGTTTGTAATTAAAAACAATTACAATTAAAAACAATGTAATTCCCTTAAGAGTTTTTTTTTTTTGAGTAATCTTTAATTTTTTAAAAAATATCAAAGGAAAGTATTGCACCTGTAAGCTATAGAAATAAGCCTTTATAGCAATTTCTATCATAAATTAACATATTGAGACACAAAGTAAAATAATTGTTTCCTACTTTAAGCTACCTTTTCTATTTTAAAGTCTAATTGAGTCCAAATTACTATAGTATTTGATTATTTCCAAAAATGCAGTCTTACTGCTTTTAATAGCAAGCTTTAACATTTATACCAATGGAATTCTTTATATAAGAAAGTTATTATTACAGGCTTGAATAGGTTGTAGGCAGCATTAAGGGTGCATTTATCTGATTTGTCTACATTTTCTTAAGTTTGTTGCCAAATTATTTCTAAATTTTGGTGCTAAACATTGTGTACATATTGGTTGATGAATCTTAAAGACTTATTTTCTAATGTGTCCTTCCTGACCTTCCATTAAAAAAAATAAACAATATATACACTTTTACTTGCATAAATTGAAATATTTTACTTTATAAAACTTTAATTTACATTTATTCTTTACATAGTAGAAGTCTGTAC
This sequence comes from Marmota flaviventris, assembly GCF_047511675.1. NCBI lineage: Eukaryota > Metazoa > Chordata > Mammalia > Rodentia > Sciuridae > Marmota > Marmota flaviventris. The sequence goes on along the minus strand of NC_092504.1, from coordinate 51,002,146 downwards.
CATTGTTCAGTAGTTCAGTAGTTACTATCAACATTTTGCACTGCTCATGTATCAAGGGCTCAGATGATTCAGAGCATGTGCAAATGGGTTAGTGTCTGACCTGTGTATTTGTGTCCCTCTGATTACAAGGACTGTCCATGCCCAATACTCCCTAGTTCCTGTCCCAGGCTGAGTTCCAGGGCTAGCTGTACCTGTCTAGCATTCTGGTCCTCCACCTGTGCTGTTACTGACTTTTTCATGGGAGAGAAGAAGAAAGGAGGAAAAACTACTGCTATCATTTTTCCAAGTAAACCTATGGGAAGAATTTTAGAAGTAGCAAAAGTTACCTGGACTGTGAGTTGCTTTTTTGGGGGGGTCAGGGGGAGGGTATGATACTAGGGATTGAACTCGGGGGCACTCAGAGCACTAAGCCACATCCCCAGCCTTCTTTTGTATTTTATTTAGAGACTGGGTCTCACTGAGTTGCTTAGCCTTTGCCATTGCTGAGGCTGGCTTTGAACTCGAGATCCCCCTGCCTCAGCTTCTGGAGCTGCTGGGATTACAGACTTGCACCAAGGTGCGCAGTGTGAGTTTTTATTGTTTGTTTGTTTGTTTTCAATATCCTGCCCTCCAAAACAAAACAGCTAGGGGAGGAGATGGAGAAGGTTTTATATCAGAAACTCAGTATATAATCTGAAAGAACTTGAATCATATACTAAAGGAGGGTGAGGAAATTAGAGCTGAGTAAGAGATTAGATGTGGATATTCATATATTATGACTACACAGGTAGATATATCATCACAAGAAGTAACTCATCTTTGTTTATTAAAGTTTTTTATAATTGAAATTATTTAATTATTCAGCAAATATTAATTAATTATATTAGGTGCTACATGGTCTTCTAAGTTTTGGTGATACAAATGTGATAAAAGAACAAAAGATTTACTCCTAACTCTGGATTTGTGGAACACACCTGTAATCCCATTGACTCGGAAAACTATGGCTGGAGGATTCCACATTTGAGGCCAGTCTCAACAACTAGCAAGGCTGTTACTGAGAACCTGTCTAAATACAAAAAATAAAATGGGTTGGGGATGATAAAGCACTCTTGGGTTTTAATACCCAGTACCAAAAAAATAAATTAAAAAAAGATGAATTCTCCATTTGGTTACATTCCAGTCTTGTGTAAGAGAAACATGATAGGACTTGTAAAAGGGATTTCAGGTTTGATGCTTAGTACATACAATCTATATTATACTTTTTTTTCTTAAAGTGATTTCTGGAAACTGTGGTTGTATATCTACTGATATTTTAGAATCTAGGGTGTTAGTTGCATTTTTTCATCTATTTATATTTTTGTATTGTTGTGTTGTGTGTAATCTAGTCTGTTTCAAATTAAAGCCTGAATAATAACATATGTACCAAATTTGGTTAAAATTTTATTATAGGCAAGGGAATAATAAGTAAATGGAGCCTAAATTATAATTGTCTAAATTAACAGATTGAGAATGTATTTCCTGTGTTAGTCTCTAATAGCCATATCAATCACTTCTGAGCCTCCATAAATGCATAGCAACTTGTTTCACATGCTGTTGTTATTACACAGCAGATTTTTTTAATCACATAAAAATGAAAATACTGTTAATGATTTATAAATGTCTTTGAAGTGAACCACCTAATTATCACAGGAATGAATACAGCTTAAAGTATTAATTTAAAAAGGTAACCTTACAAATACTGAGGTCCAACAAATAAAACTTATCTTTTTAAATTAGATATTTTTCATATAAATTTTGGAAATCAATATATATATAAACTATTAACTGTATATATAGTTAATATATGTTCACTCTTAGGAGGTTAAAATTATAGCAACAACAAATTAAACCTAATTCTATGTTCAGATATGATAATAATAATAATAATAATATGAACAAACAGAAACCTCACCTTAAGAAATGATTCTTAACAAATCTTTCTTTCTTTGGTTGGAAAAAAACTGCCCATGAAAACATTTCATCGGCAACAGTGATAAGAGCTTTTATAACTGGTCAAGAGCAGAGTTTTGTTTTTCCATTTCTATGGAGTATAAGATTCATCTATTTGTAAGTGGAGAGAGGTTGTCATTTCCAGCTGATGGACATGGTGCAGGTGGCAAGGGACAAGGCATTTGCATAGAGTATCAAGTCACAGCCGGAACTCCCAGTGGTGCTACTCCAAATGCCTGCCTGTCCTAACTTCTTGAACTTTTCATGTGTCCAGGGTGAGAGATTTCCCAAGTGAGTAGAGTTATAAAATAAATGACAACCCATAGTGGGATATAAGAAAAATATGGCAAAGTCTGTAGTGACTTTTAGTTCTTCATCTTTATGTTTCACCATGAAATAAAGCATAATACAGGGATGGCACTTAAATGCTATAGGACAAATTTGCCTTAGTTGCATAATTCAGTCTTGGTCTGAATACAGGTGCTACCCATTCTAAATTTCTATATTTAAGCACTAGCCTTTTTGAGCTTGACAGATGGTTTTATTGTGTTTGAATACTTTGTTGTGCTACATTCTGCAGAGCATATCATCCTTTTACCTATCACTTGCTTTCTGAAGGCCTGATACATTGGATGAATTAAAGTTGAGAGAAATCCTTGTGACAATGCCATAAATGATAATTGCACATTCCATATACTTTGTACTTGTTAAATTATTTTGCCTTGCTAATTTTCTCTCCTAGATGGAGAGTTCTGCACTGGGAATGTTTCTAGAAGCCAAAGGTTTTGGTCAAATTTGGCAAATGTCATGTCCTTGATTAATTTTCTGTAATTATTTCTAATAGAGTTCTCACTGTCTCAGGGTGGTGGAGGTGAGATTAATCGGCTTTTAAAACTGTTTTTTTAGGACTAAATCTAATTATAACTTGACTCTTTCATAAGGTGAGGGGAAGGAGTGACACAGTTTATATATGGAAACAAACCAGCATAATAATTCCATCTTTTTTCAGTGTTGGGAGGAAAATGTTGAAACCTGAATGGGGAGTCCTACTAGGTAGTATTCAGGCAAACTAACATCTCCTTGTTGAGGTAGGGCAGTAAGAGGGAGAAAAAATGGACAAGTTCTATTGTAACATTGCATAGGGGTGCTGTTTGGTTAACGAGAAAGTACCTACGGGGCTGCTCAAGTTATTAGAGGCTCAGCTATCTGGATAACTAGCCGTCCAAGTTTTGGGGCAGTAGAGATGCTGCAAAATGGGTCAAGTTTCAGAAGGGTAGGGAAGGATTATTGTAATAACGTATTTTTATCTTTACTCACTTCATCCCATTCCTCTATACTTCCTATCACTTGTTCCCACTGAAGATTGCATAGTTCTTTATATTGTTTTCCTGGGTTTATTCTTTTTTATGCCTTGCACACCTTTGCCCATAATTTAAGACTTACTTCCTCTTTGTGGGATAGTATTTATTCAAATTCCATCCTGTATTAACCTCTCCACCTTTTGTCTACAGAAAGCCCTGCCAGTAAATCCAGATTTTTGAAGTATTACAATTCTTCTAACTCTCATTGTCAACTGTAGGTGATATGTCATAGACCCCATTTGTATTTTCAGGGATTTTTTTATAGGAAAAGTCAGTTAGTAATAGGACTTTGCAGAAACACTCAATATTTCTAGAGCAACACTGGATCATTTTTTCATGGCATTCAGTAATTTGAAAAAAATGAAAATATTACACTATATTTGTATTACTAGCAATTTATTTAATAATTTTCTCTTTATTGGACATTTAGATTATTTTCTTTTCCTTGTGGAGTGACATTTAAATGAATTTTGACCATATTCATAATTTTTTTCTTACAGAAACTTAAGCATATAATATATGTATTGGGGAATCTTTTATAAGTTTTGAAAGATATTTAAGTATAATAAAATTGTTTTGATAACAATTAAAATTATCATGAAAAATATGCTTTCTTCATTTAATTTTTAAATTTTTAGGTCTGTTCTAACACATTTGTCAGATGGCATGTACATAACCTGAAATCCATTGCCAGAGACATAGATTTTCAACCACAATTGCTATGCAAACTTTTCAGCTAACATATGGCTCATTATACTATTAAAGGTGATAGAAATTGATGAGTGTCTTTTGCACTATCTGAATTCTTTCCCTTCATTTCACATATTACTGGGATGAATCATGCTTGGAAGCTTTTAGATGTTATTGGGGTTTAAGTTTAAATATCAAGCCTCAATCCTTTTCCTAGGCCATATGTTTAATTCCATAATGCCTGCATTAAAGCACAGGGATATATTAAACTGAATAAAATAATAAAATAATTGGGATGTTATTAACATAAATAATAAAATTTTTATATATGAAAGTAGTATATATTTGAAAACTAATTACAATATGTTTTTGAAAGATAAAAGCAATCCTGTGTATTCTTGGCTTGAGCCTGGAAAATAGCTTCATTATGTAGGGGCAAAACATTAAGAGGAATATGAGAAATCCATGATCTGTTTCTAAAATGGTTCTCAATCAGTAAAAAACAAACAAACAAACAAACAAAAAACACAATGCAAGGTGCAGAACTAAGCTTCATAGTTACACTTATGGCATAATTAAGTTATTTTTTCCTTTTTCCTTAAGACCTTATTTTTATTTTCTTCAGAGCTCTTGAGGAGACATTCGACTCATGAGAAAATTATTCTTATTTTATAATGCCATTGCTTTAGGAACAAAATGTTCATTACAGTTGGAAATTATTTCTAAAAATATTTTCAACTATACCATCAGAAAAAGAATGGAGACAAAAGAAGCTCCTAACCCTTTCACCTTAGAATTTACTTCAATTACAATATTTTTTATTAATTCAGAAATTACTTTAAATGAGCTAGCAAGGAAATTGATGTAAAATTTAAAAGTATAGGATTTATTTTGGAGAGTTACATTTCTAATATAGAATACATAACATGATTTTGAGAAGTTTGCTCTGATTTATTAATTTTACAATATAGATATAATATTTTAAAATGTAATTAACTTTGAACAAAAATATCGAAGCGCTATTAAATAATTGTAAGAGCCAGAATTTTGGCCTTATAGGAAAACAAAAATAAAAGAGAACAAAACAAAATCCTAAAAACATACTTTAAAAACTATGTTCCTTTTTTACCAAAATATACATTTGTATAAAAAGGTATTTAAGACATCAGAAACCAAATTAAGTTAAAAAATAAGTTTTGTGGGTGCCACAGTAAACAATCTCAAAAACAATGATTGGAAAACATGAATACGAATGATAAATTATATCATTGAGAAGTAAATTTGCCCTCTCTCAATTCCTTGAACTTACTCATTTTTTCATCTTGCTTAAGTGTTGCCGTTTATTAAGAAAACACTGAAAAATTGATGTATTGACATTTTCACTTACAATCAAAAGCACTTTGATGTTTTTTCAAAAACAATACCATAATAGTCCTGTGGTAAATTTTATGATATTCTGTTGTCTATTTTAACACTTATTGACTTAGAACATTTATGGAATATAAATTTTTAGAACTTTTTTAATGACCCATACTATGCATTTCACTCATAAGTGGATCATATTTTTTGTATGTGGGTTACATTGTGAAGGAGGAGGACAAAGAGGATGTGGAGGAGGAGGAGGAGGAACTGGCTGGAAGAGGACAGAGAAAATGAAACCAAGGATCTTTATACTCTTCCTGTTTCTTCTGGTTCTACATGTAGTCTTGCTGGAGAAAACATGTCAATCTATCACTGATTGTTTTACCTCTACTGACTTATCCTAATATATATCATCATGTAAATTTATTATTAAAATATGATAAATTCCTTGTATATTAGGGTTTTAAAAATTGATTTTGATTGATAAAAGGTTTATACTGTCAGAGATTAAAAATAAAAATCATGCTAATGGCTTAAAATATACAGAGACAAAGCAATCTTGCCTAGGAATACTATGATTTTTTTTTGAATTATAATAGTATAGAATATCCATACTAATCTGTGTTTTCACCTGAGAATGTGATGACTCCTCTTTCATTGGTCTTCATCATAAAAACTGTATCTTTTCTTTGTCCTACATCAGTGAAACGTAAATGGTAAATAAGGGTTGCTCTGGAAAGGAGAGCTGACTAGGGTATTAAGTTTACTTCAAGACTCAGATCATTTGGGTGTGACATGTATGAAACTAGAATAAAGGAGAGATGGTTAAAAAAAAAAAAAAGGCCAAGACCACTACCTCAGGGAACTACAGCCAACTGGCCAACATTGAGACTGTCTGGACTCAAAAAGCAGATGCTGCTCTCCAAAATGACTTTCTTTATCTTGAGGCGGGTTGTGGTGGTACTAGGGATTGAGCTGAGGGGCACTCAGGGGTCTCACTGAGCTTCTTAGCTCCTCACTTTTGCTGAGGCTGGCTTTGAACTTGTGGTCCTCCTGCCTCAGCCTCCTGAGCTGCTGGAATTACAGGTGTGTGCTGGAAATGACTTTCTTAATTCTGCACTGAGATTGAATCAAACAGATTTTAACACTTTATGAATTGACTAAGGCACCAACCCTGGTATAGTTTGGAATTAAGAGGGTACTTAGAGGCTCCAGTTTTTTCTTTCTTTATTAGGGAAAAAAACAAAAAACAAAAAACACATGTCTTCTGAGTGAGGAAAAATGTCTCTGAACTCATAGAGCATTTAAGCTACCTAGTTGCTCAATGCTCAAGATTCCATTATGGTCTGTGTCCTTCGATGCTAAATTGAGATAACACACACCTACACACAAAGACACACATACTCACATACTCACATAGATTCATATAGTAGATATTTTGTTGCTTACTTGAAAATTTCGGGCTGTAGATATTTTTGTTTTTTAGAGAAATCATCTCTATAGCAAGGATATTTTGAACTTTTACTAAGTGTTTGATTAAACCTAGTAACTTTTATATCCATCCATGGAAGATGTTAATATGCTAAACCCTGGACTGGGGAACATTGTTTCAAGCACAACATGCCTTGCTAAGTTCAAAATACTAAATTTTGAGATGAAATGGCAAAATTTCTACTCATATTATAGATATATTTTTTAAAAATTACTAATATATGTCTATAACAAATGAAGGCTATCTAGTCTCATTTTGTCTTTTTCATTCATATTTGAATTCTCAATTTTTTCATATATATGATGAGTAAAAGAAAATAGTGTGTATCTTTAATCAACAAAATCAGTATTTTAATAGCTTATAATTTATCTGGTTTCAATTCAGTTTAGTTCAAAAATACTTGTCTTCTCAAAGGAAATGAATTTTAACCCTTAAAACATTTTCTTAGTAACTTTAGTGAAGGAATGAATCTGTTATTCTATTATCATGAGGGGATTTTTCTCTTATAATAGTTGATTTTGCTACATCTGAAATGCGCCTTTTTACCCCCTTTTAAGTTTAAATTCATCTTTAAAAGGAACACTTAGAAAATCATAGGGCTAATGAATATAAAATAAAAATCACTATTTAAATTGGCAATACACCACTTGACTTCACTTTCCTTTGTTATTTATTTGAATTTGTAAATATATTAGTTAACATTGAAAACAAAAGTATTTATTTGAATATGGTGATTCTAACCTAAATATTTTTGCTTTATGTCATTTAATATTATGATAATGCTGTTATAACTTCACTGGCTATTAATCTGTCTTCAAAGTAGAGGCTCATGATATAAATTTATGACACCTGTATGCTAAATTCATTATTGTCTATGAAATAATATTGGTGTGTTGAATGTAGCATTCAAATGTGTTTTCTTTCATGTTTAGGAAAAAAATCAAGCAATTTTTTGAAATCACTATCATTATTAAAAAAAAAGTCAGATTTAGTGTTCGAATGTAGACTGATGCTTAATGATTAAAAAAAATATTAAAACTGAAAATCACTAGATACTACTTGTTATGACGTTAAAAGTAATCTAATACTTGTAACATTGAAGAATTCATTGAAGGCGATTTGTTTTATTTTTTATTAGAAAGTATTTTCTCTAAATTACTTAAACAGTAATGTTTTAAAAAGTATAAATACATTGTTTAGGTTATTATTCATTTTGTTAGACTATTCCTGTTTTTCAAAAATAATTATTTTCTAAAAATAATTTTTTCTTTGTAAATTGAATATAGTGATTTCACTATAATTGCTCATTTTTTATTAATATGGTAAAATAAAACAAAAAAATCAGTGAAATAAAATTGTATATTACAAAGAAATAGATTTAGGGTTGTTCATTTATAAATTTTTAAATTTCCTCTCCACGTTTGTTTATAATTGACATATTTTATAAATATATTATTTGGCATTAAAATTTGTAAAGTATTTATTTGCATATAATGAGATTAACTTGAATATATTTTGTATTATCCTTTAATATTGTGATAATATTCTTATAGCTTCAATGGCTATTAGTGTATCTTCAGGGTAACTGTTTGGGATATAAACTGTACTGGGGACTGAGCCCATGGCCTTGTATATGCTCAGCAAGTATTCTACCACAGCTGTGCATCCATGTTCTTGTTTATGGATGATATTCAAAATAGAATTGTGGTCAAAATATATTACATAACTCTTTGGTATTTTGTGAAAAAAAATGTGAGTATATCTGATTATTACATGGCAGGACAGAATTTTCCATGATTAAGGATATTAAAATCAAATGCAACAATAGTTTGGAAGATAGAATTGTATTAGTTGTCCAAAAAAACTCTATATATTTAATTCTCAAATTCGTTATTCAAGCAAAATAAGTGTATTTTCATAGTTTTTGTTCAGTAATTATGTTGGTATCACATGTCAGTGTGATATATACTATTAAGAAAAATTCAAAGTTGTTTGAAGAAAGATGTGAAGATGTTTCTCTAGAGCATAGAAAACTTGGAATCATGGCTATAAATTTTACCCATGACAATAGAGAGCTTTTTAATGAAGTAAAACATGTTTTTTATTTTTTATTTTTACTAAAAATAGACACCTTTTTTCCGCATCAGTTATTCATGACTGTAACTATTACACCGTTCCTGCACAAAGATTTTGCATATGAGAATCAGCTAATAATGTATTATATCTGTGAAAAACAGTCAAAGAAGGGGATTCATAGTTCAGTAGGCACAGAAGGTCAGAATAAAGGATGAATAGTGTGGGACAATGTCAGTTAAAACAGGACACAAATTATACAAGAGTTCCCTATTCTTCCTAAATTAGAAGAATTGATCCATACTTTAAATTTCACTGAGTCAGTAGAACAAACAACTCAAGCCCTTTGGTTGAAAAGTGCAGTCATTTTCTTTGTTTTTAGTGTTTTTTGGAAAATATACTTTCAGATATACACATTTAGATGTTTCATAAAATAATTATTTTTATGAATTGCTTGAAAGAATGTTTTGATTGTTATTCTATTCAATTCTCAATCATATAATAGTATGTCACCCATTGGCAGAATTTGGCTATCACTAATTTGTACTTAAATCTTATTTTTTTTTTTTTACTAGTGAGAGACTTTTTTTTTTAGTCTATTTTCTTTAATAGGTAGGATACTAAGAAAGCTCAAATTCTAACATTAACTTACATGCGGCAGTATGTCACCAGCTCAAAATACATGACTTTGGTATTGTAAGAGTTTTAAGGACTTTTCAAGACAAAGTATTAAGATTTCAAAAAAAAAAAAAAAAAAAGTGTTCTGATGCAATCTGTTCAAGAGAGGGATGTACTATAAAGTACTTTTCTAATGGTAAATCCTCCACTAAGTTTTTCCATTAATGCTTCTTTTAATGAAATACTTTAAGAATGAAATGCTTTGAAGAAATTTCTTTTACAAAAATTCATAAAAAGTGATTGTCTTTTTTTTTTAATTTTACATTCACAGCATGGGAATAAATATTTTCAATATCTTTTAATTGTCAACGTTTGATAATTACACAAATAGAGAAGAGTGAAATATTTATAGATGAGTGTGTATGATCAGTGTGTGGTTTCTTCAAATGTGTTTGTGAGACCTATAAGAGTCTGACCATGTGAAGCCAGAATTAGGCAGTCAGTGTAGATAGGTAAATCAGGTCAGGTCAAGGAGGCCAATTTTGAGTCTGGGAAGTTGGAGACTGTCCCCTGAGGGATCTTATCAAGAATCTGCCCCTGCTCCAACCTGTTGCCAAAGTCACCTGTCCCAGGAATTTCCCCTCCCTACAGGAAGCTATAAGGTTGTTAAGGTGTCCTTGGCTATTCCACCCAGCTCTTCCCCCTTCAGCCCACCTGTTTCCTACCTTTGGGCCTCCCATCAAGCATTCCTGGGCCTAGTCACATGTGCAGGAAGGAGAAAGATAAGAGGGGAAAGGCAGAAGAACAAAGGAAGCCTAGGACATATAAAAGGGCATAACACCTTGCTTCTAGGGATATCAGGATACCAGCTATGGCCCCCTTCTCTCTTGCAGGAGAAGTCAATGTTGCCCCTTTTTAAATAAACCCTGGTTCATATGCTTGCCTCAGTGTGCTTTTCTAATGTTCAAACTTCAACATGTGGGGAAGCAGGACTCATCATCAATAACCGGTGGTATCACATGTATGAATACCCATTCTTGAAACTTCCATGAAAAAAAAAAAAGAACTACATTATGAAACAAAAGGAACTATCTAAAAAATAAAAAGAAGTATAAAAATTCATTTTCTGAAAAATTCATACATTTTATGTGCTCTTTAAATGTATAACATTAAATGCTCTTAAAATGAAAAGCAGTTTATAATAATTAGCATGCTGTCAGTTGCATTTCACTCCTGTTTAGAATATGGGTAGTGCAATATAGACAAGCCCTGAAACTAAAAAGAACAGGCAGGCATTGCTAACCAGCAGATGTTTCTATCCACCCCAGTGCTTTAGGACCCATACTCTCAGTGCCTGTACTGTGAATTAAATTGGAATAGCACTTTTCTGCCTCTCTGGATTTCCATCAAAAATATAAAGAATGAAAGAAAGAATTAATGAAAGAAAAAAGAAAGTAGGTAGATTTGTAGAAAGGGCATGAAATTGATTTAGCAAATGATTCACCATTGACATTGCAGTTTATTTCCTGAAAAAGTTTGTTAGGAAAAGGTGTCTCAGAAGAGTACTAGTTTATGAGAGTGGATTTTTAAGGGACCCTGCAAGGTGTCACTTTGTACATTGCAATTGGATATGAAGAGTGTTAAGTGGTGCCCTGCAAAATATCTGTATACATCTGCCAGAGAGAATTGTGTGTTTAATACACACTGCAATTTAATCCATTTAGACTGTTATTATATTGTGACATGTAAACTGAACATCTTTGTTGCATGAATGGAATTGCTAAACAGAAAGAGGAGACCCCATTGTTTTTCACCTTACAGACATGAGAAAATAGGGACAAAAAGCTCTTAATTACCATATTTTCACTTTGTCAAAGTAGGGCCCCCACAGAGGTCTCTTTGTAATGCAAAGGATAGTGGAATTGTAAAAGACAAGTTTGAAAAAGATTTTGAAGAAATTGGGGAATTCAAGGTTATAACCCAAGAATTGGCTAAATGAAATATTGTAGTATTTCTAAAATACTGTATTTGAAGAAAAGATCATCAAGAAGAAAAAAAAATAGAAATAGTCTCTCCATTATGTTTACAAAGTAGAATGCAAATTTAAAAAGTGTTTGTACTTTAATTGAAATTATAAGTTTTCACGCAATTTTGAATTTAGATTAAAAGTTTATTGGTTTTATTCCATTTTTTTCTTATACAAATCAGTCATTTTAGAACGTTCTGGGTTGTTTTTTCATTGCCATTTGTGTATTTACTATTAGTTATAGAGCATGATAGATAGTGTAATAAATATATAGTTTAGAATTCCCTTAGTGTTAAAGACTGTCTTGCTCTTTGAAAGCAATTGCTGTCTGCTAATGTATTTATTTTGCCTTTCACATATACAAGTTTTATAATGTACTGAAAGCATAATAATATTTGAATTATTGGTTATAAAAATACAGTAATATATAGAGTCTTACATTTTTAGAAATAGAGATTGAAAAAAATATTGAAGTAGAATAAAATGAATTGGAGTATGAACAAAGTTAAAATGACTAAAGGCCATATTAGAAGTCTCTTTGAATTTCCCTGGAAAACTTTGAAAACATCTTTTCTAATTTTAATTTCCTCAATCTCTTTCTTATAGAAGAGTAGGAGTGTAGAAATTAAATACTGTGTGAAGGCTAAAAAGAGACTTTTTGAAGTGCAATTGGGTTGAACATATTAGGCACCAAAGTTGAAGTGCCTTTTCCACAAGATTACATAATGATAAAATTTAGTTAGTTAGAGTTCTATTAACTCTGATCCTTTCAGCAAATGAGTCACCATTGACATTGAAACTTATTTCCAAAATAAGTTGGTTGTGGAAAGGTAGGGATTTTAGAAGAGTCGTAACTAATTGGAGTTAATTTTTAAGGAACCCTATGAGGTATCAGTATATAACAATTAGATATGAAGAGTATTAAGAGGCTTTCTGCAAAATCTCTACTTCTGCCAGGCCTCCACCTCATAATTTTAATTAGCTATATAACTTTTGATGATGGACTGTGTAATGAATAGAGGAAAATTATAGGCTACTATATGATTTGTTTCTGGATATAACTGTGCAAAATAGCATCATAAATAAACAATGAGTGTATGTTAAAGTCAGTTTCAATAGAGAACATTGTGTGTTAGAATACTGGTAATAAGAAATAGAGACAACTGATAAGTAATGTTGTGTCCTTGCATTGTTAATTGTTTCTGTAAGTGTATATGTCCATCAACCTAAATGTAAAAATAGTGCTCTATTCTCAAAATACTTAATCCCCCCATCAAAGTAGATATTTTTCTATTCTTGGAAGATTAGAAATTTCTTAGATACAACTTTGGAGAAGAAGACATTACTCCACTGATTGATTTTCTTAATGACTTAGTGCATGTATCTAGGAAGTGTTTAAAATTTTTAGTCATGGGATTGGTGTTAATAGGAGCTAAGATCAACTATCATTTGTACATGTGTCTAAAAAGATATGATAAAAACAAGCTCATGTATACATGCCCAGGCTAGACACCAAAATATATGGAAGTCTGTTCTGGATTCACAAAGTCAAAAATCATATGGAAATGAAGGAGAATGGAATTAGTAATCTTGACCACGTTCTGGTGTGATATGCAAATTTCTAGTAGTTGGAACTCCAGCAATCACCCACAATTTAACAGGCAATATATTTTAAGAGAGTTAGTTGCAGTGGTTGTAGAATTTTAGTTTCTATGAACAGCTTCAATTAATAATGAGGAAAGCAATTATTTTGAGATATTTGTGGTAGTGAAATCACAAAGTAAAATATGAATGCCAAGGTAAAAAGGCAGAAAGAAATATTTTTGCTTGTTTATTTAAATATTTACAAAGTACAACCAAGAGTCAAGTAGGGTAATAGGTGATAAATTGGTTCAACACTTAGCATTGGGGTCTTTAATAAAGGATCTGTAACAACAACAACAAAAAAGTTTGAGAAGAAATTTTCTGATAATTGTGGAGCATGTACTGTAGTTATTTTGGGTTATTATCCTTGGATTTTTCTAACCGGATGGAAGAGTTCTGAATACATTCTATTGATATTATTTAGTTCTTACAACTCTGTATATAAAAATCTCTATCATTACTCACATAAGATTTTTCAATAGGACCGAAAAGGGAAAATTGCTTTATTTTCCTCCAATTAAAAACTAACCATGTTTTCATGTGCTAATTTCTAAATATTTTTATCAAAATTTCTTGCCTCAAATCTTTAGTTTTCACACTCATTAAGAACAAGATATGTGGTTTTGGTATTTTCTGCAGCACATGGTTTTCTGCTGATTCTTGTGTTCCCATAAGAGAGATATCTTGATATCTTTGCCAATAAATCTTTCTCTGACTCCCTTGCATAACGAACAGTATATCTGTCCCATGCATGGATATACAGTTGCAAAATTCCCTTATGAATTTTTTATATGAACTTTCTATGAAAATCAGCTCCAGGGACTTGAGGGTATATCTCAGTTGTAGAGCACTTGCCTGTCATGCACAAGGCCCTGTTTTTGATTCCAAATGTGCATGTGGCGCGCATGCACACATACATACACACACACCCACCCCCCCCCACACACAGGCACACACATAGAGAAAACAAATTAAAGTCTGTAAAGTATTTCTTCTTGTGTTAATAGAAAATCTAGTTCCAAGAAAGGCCAACTGCATTTTTTCCTTTAAATTTAAGGGAATTTAAGTATATCCAGAAAGTTGACCATTATTCATAAGCATTCAAGAGAACCTTAAAGCTCTCCATTGTGTTCAAGAAAAGCAACTGAAGTATGACCTTAGGAGTTAAAATCTAAACTCTGGTCAGTTAATATCAGTAAAATCCTATATAGTGGTGCAAATGTGGGTACTCTTCAGTAGGAAGAAAACATACAACTGAGACATATGAATTTCCTTAAATTGTTTTGAATAAAGTCTCAAAGTAAAAAAAAATCGAAATTGAAATTTTGGATCTACAAGTGTATGTGGATCACTGTTCAGAAATCACTCCCGACTAATGTGTCACATAAATGCGATGCCTAGCAAGCCTAATTGTTTTAGGAAATGACAGCCAATGACCTTCAAATTACTCAAAAATTCAAACAATTGGAAGAAACAAGAACTCTCTGGTTTTCAGTTGAAAGTGGTTGAGTTTCTGATAACCAGAATTAATTCAATTGCAGATATTGATTAGGTTATTTCTGAATATTTTTATACCAGATGGCCACCAAGAATGTCTTGTGATATTACACCCCCGTGGGAAGTCTGAAGAAATTCTGCTGTATTCAGAGCAGGAAAGCAATTCTTTCTAGGCACTTATGTTATTTTCAATTTTCTAGTATATCAATCTTGCTTAAAAATTATTTCCTAGAATGCCCCCCCCCCAAGCAACCTTTTGCAGTTCATTCTACCCTATGGTTTCCAAGAAATATACCACAGATCAATATATATATATATATATATATATTGGCTTTTAGTGTAATGGAGGTACATGGACTTGGTGATGAGTTGAAGCAGTGAAAGAGTTTAAATCAATACAATATGTCTTAATTTCAATGGTCTAATGCTCTTGTTGCTCTCACTTTCTGCTTTTACTCAATCTATGCATTTATACAGTTGTGAGAAATTAGAAAGTGACACTATGATCAATGAACCACTGTGAACAACCTAGAGTCAAAAACAGACTTTCGAGCAAAGTCATGCTATATTCTAGCAAGTTATGTTCAGTCTACCCTTTGCCTGACTGTGCTTACAAACTATGGATTCAATCAAAGGGACAGTGGTACTCTAACCTAGATACTGCATATACCTGTGACTTTGGATAACATCAGAATTTTGTACTTGCTACTGGAAGATTGTGTAACAAAATGTTTGGCATTCCAACAGTGCTCCTATAGGAGTGTAGACATTTGAGAGGTTTTCCTCATTTTAGGTAAGGAAAAATTTAAAAGTTCATTTGTTTTTAGAAATAGAAGAATTAAACTGTTAATTTTTTACTGTGTTTTTTTTTTTTTTGTCTTTTAACAATGCCATTATTGATACAGAAAAAATTCTTTGCCAATAATCCCAAATCTTCAAAAATGTTGAGAATAGAAAAAGTTTGAATTTCCAGTATTTAATCATTACAAATAAGTGTCTTGTGCTTATTAATGAAACTGCTTTAAAGTCACATTTTCTTCAGTAGGAGATTTTTCTTCCTGTCAAGAGTTTACACATTAGTGATTTAAACACTATGGATGGACAAAGGATTCTCTAGGGGTTACTTGACCATTCAACATTGAGCCATTTAACCAAATTCAAAGCAATACTTTTTATCCTATATTAGTTCACTTATCCTCATTTATCCTCAGAATACCCTTTGAGCCACTTAACAAACAGGAAGTTTGTTAGGATACTTTTGTGAATATAAAGATTGAGGGTTTACCTAGGGATCTTTATATTACTCAACTCCAGTAACTTAAAACACTACTTTGCAATTGGACAAGGGCAAATTGACATGGATTGAAGTAAAAAGAAATACCATTGCCTTCCCCTATCACTCCCAAAATGGGCCAAGCAACTGGGGTGTAAGGTTGTTTACAGCAACAGTGATAAACACTTCTGTGCAATGATTTCCCTATTCATGTCATCAGGGAGAGATAGTAAAATTACAGAATAAAATTATTTGGGAAGGACTTCAGAATAATACACAGAAGGGAAAAATCATTTTCTTCATGGAATGAAAATTAAGTGGTGATACAAACAATAGCAACTTATTCTTTCATAAAGGGAAACCACCTTTCAGAAAATAGCATTACTAAACTGTGCACAGAAGATTGTAAAAATGCATAACAGGTATCTGGATAACTGTGTCAATTTTCCTTAATATATTCCTTATTTGAAAAAGCTTATGTGATATGGCAATAGCCAAATGATCATTTTATATTCCAGCTAGGATTGGGAAGACCTGTTAAGAACGATCAATTAATGGGCTGTAGATTCCAAGGTTTAATAAATTACAATTCTTCACACTTGCCCAGCATGTCACAGCTATAGAAATCAACCTTTCTCACTAACCTGCCAATCCTTTTCTGTGAATGAGAGGTTATATTTGGACATTATTTCATTAGTTGTTTATGGAATTGGGCTATATGCTTATGTACCAGCACTGGAACTGAGAGGACTTTTGCTCCTGTGAATATACATAGGAAATTTTAAAACCAGTGCCTTCACATTAAATGATCAAGACATTTCATCCTGTCAGAAATTAACCATGTAAAAGAAACTGCCAGCAACTGCAAAATCAGTTCAAAATTCTTTCGCAGCTATAGGAAATGAATAAATTTAGTCCAGAAGTCATTGAAATTGTTGACACTATTTCTTTTTTTTTTTTTTTTCTGGAAAACATTCTAAAGTATTCTAATACCCACAGCACTTCCAATACCCATAGAGGTTTGCACATAAACTCAGAGGTCTTAAACATGCTCACCACACTGAGGAACCTGCTCAAGGAGCCTGCTAGTTAATAACTTCTAAAACCAAAGAGCTGGTAAAATCTCTGTGAAAACACTGCTTTGTGGAGAGACTCCAGAGAACCCTCAAAGTTGCTGTTGAGAGAAGGAATGGCAGGAACCCTTAAAACAAATGATTTCCTGTCCAAGAGGAGCTGACTCACTAGCAGAGTGCGCTCTCAGATGGGGATGGGGAGACTCCACTGCCCACTGCTGCTGTAACAGCTGTTGGAATTGAGAATTTCAGTGCTTTTGTTCAAATCCTTCCTGGTTTACTTTTGAAATCGTTGTTGAATTTTTGAAAATGTTCTCTGTATTGTGTGCATGCTTTAGATTCCTTTATGATGAGCATCTGTGAAAACTCAGCATTCTAAATTTAAATTTTTTTTTATTAATAAATAAATGAATAAGCAAGACAATAGAAGAAAAACAAATGGGCAAAATATACCATTCAGAAATCCTGATCTCAGATAGTTATTACTAAGTATTTTAAAAATAATCTTTATCTTTTATTTGTTTATTTTTTTAAAAAATAAATTTTAAATAAATATTTTTTTTTTTTTTGCCTAAAGGGAAACTTGCTTTGGACAAGTTTTGGCAACCTGAATAAGATATTAGTTCTCCAGACAAAAACAAAACAAGCCTGGGTTTAAATTCTAGTAACAAATATTCTATAATTATTTTTCTTTTCTTGCTCAATAGAAATAAAATAGATTTCTGAAATTATCAATGCATTTGCATTATATTCTATTATGCCATGATTAGTGTGTTAAAGTGCTCAAAAACTAATGCACATGCATACATAATTCAAACACACATACACATCTAAAATGAAAACCAATAAGTAATCAAGTGACAGACAAGATATACATAAAATATCCTAATGAAACTCCATTTCACATTTGCTAAACAATTCCACTGTGCATTTTAAGCTTAACTTTTATCTATCAACTGTGGGAACTTTAAATATACATTAAGTGATCTGTTATCATTATCAACAATGATAAATATACTTTTCATTCTGCTTACACATAGCTAGTGGAGATAAAGGGAAATAAATTTTCTGAATACTACAAATCAAGACTTTTGACATGGAATTCTTAGGGAGATACTGCTATCATTTTATTTTTAAACTCACTTTACCCTAGCTCTGTACAGGTCCTTCCCTTCCCTGTTCATCCATTCCTGAGGTCCTAGACAGCTGTTGGAATGTTGCTGCATCTGTTTCTTCTTTTTCAAACTGCTCAACTGGCTCTGCCTTTCACTCCCTCACCAAATTTTCTTATTTATTTTGTATTTTCTGGTTTTGGACCCACATCTGCATGCACATTGCTCAATATCTGCTTGAATTAATTTAGTGAGATGATCTTCATGAATTTAGTTTGTGATTTTATTTTTATTTTATTTTATTTTTTCTGTTCTCTTTATTGGTGTGGCCTCAATGCCTAGATAAAAGGCTTTCATATCATAAATACTTGATAAGTATTTGCTGAATGAGTGCTGATAGTAGTAACAGCAAAATTAATATGTATCACATTATTATAGGAGAGAGCGGGAAAGAGCAAATTTAGCTAACTTTAATTTTTGAATGACAATTACATAGGTTATCATTTCTGCATCATAATGATTTCCAATCTGTCTGTAAGCATGCATTGTTAAACTAATGAGATAGAATGTGAATGATAAAATAAGAGAAAGCCACATACATACCCCAAATATACACATGTAGGAGATATATTCAATCATAACCACTATTACCATGTTCTTTCCCCAATCTGTTTTCATTTTTTAGTTTTAGTAGTTAAGCCCAGAATATCCTATGTAGAATTTAATGAATTTGTACATCAGTTCTATTTTTAAAAATATGTTACTAACCATTAATACCCCTCATCTAAAAGGAAACTGGAGAAAATGAGACAGGTCGTGATCCACATAAAGGACAACAGAATTTATCAGAACTTTTTGATAGAGGAGTAAAGGAATACTCTATATGGAATTGGAACACGGCATTGAAAGATGTTTTAGACTATAGGATGCTCAATTGTTACTTAGTATCTGTAATACCTCTCAGTAAATCTGTATTTGGCTCTAAGCCAATGCAAAGGAGCAAAGATGAATCTAGTTCTTTTAATTAATTGTATGTGGCTAAAATAAAATCAAGCTAAGTGGTAAAGCTAATGGCCTATTTGCTCAATTTTACTCATACCATGAAAACAACATTAGAGATAAAATGTACAATTGATATCATTATAATAATCCTTAAAATCCTTAGAATCCCCCCAATTCTATGAAATTATTCCCCATGTGACTTGAATCACCATACATATGATAAGGCTGGATAATTTTTTTAAACAAATACAAATTTTTTGTTAGCTGTAGAAACATTGCTTAGTTCTCCTTATTCTACACATCTCTTTGTCCACAGTTGTTTTCATGGAGAAGAAAAATTATATTGGTCATGCTGAGGCTATTTCTAATCCTGCAGCATGCTCCTCTCAGTGTTCTCAGCATGGGCTGAACTTCTACCAGTGAGAGGGTGAATTGTCCCTGGCTGAGCCCTGCCACTCACAGAACAACATTTTATTGACATCATAATAGTACTTGCAGGACCTCTTGAGGCTGTTTCATTTAATCCGACTTGTGGTGAAATAACATATCCACACTTGCCATCAAATTGGTGTTATGCTTTTTCAAAGCTGTTACGTTTGCAGAAGAATGTGATGTCTGTATGAGAAGTGGCTATTGATATTTTATCCAGAGTATAGGTCTTCCTAACATCCCACAGTATTAGTAGGATTTGGTGAAGTCTACATATATTCATCTTTATCAGAGTATTCTCTTAGTTATGTGTTTGAAAATGGAGTTGGGATTGGATTTAAAAAGACTATTAGTAGGAGAATAAATTTTGGAAAACTGTTTCATATTTTCCATAGTTTCTTTTTCCCCCATTTAGGTTAATTAAGAACTACTTATAAAAAATAGTTTCTAAATAGATACAGGATGAAAAATGCCAAATTAAATATATTATCTCTGGTTGTTTTTCTGAATATAGCCTTAGCTATATTGACAGTCTGAATATAGCCTTAGCTTGACCTCTTGATTTGGGGTATAAAAAATCACACTAATCAACTAATCACTTGTTAGAATATTCCAGTGATCTTGGAAGAACTTGACAAAGTAGCCAAGTTTTGAAAAATGTGTTCAAGTATGTAACATGTAAAATTAAAAATAATGGTATCTTAATACTGGTGAGGAAACAGTTGATATAGTTTTATTGAATGTTTTGCTTTGTGCTGATAGCCATATGCAGATAGATGGACATTTTTCTTTTTAGATTAAATTCAATGTCTGGAATAGGCAGTATATATTTAAACCACTATTTTCAAATCAATGTTTGATTCAGGTAGTGTGTTCAAATAAGTCCTCAGATATTTTTTCCCCCAGTAAATTCATTTTTTGTCCCCAATCCTTGTCTAATATGTAAAAACACATATCCAATGCTGTTGGATATACACCTGGGAGTAAAAAGTTTGGGGCACAGAGCATGTTCAGCATTTTGGAAGACAACTTAGAAAGAAATACTTTAGGGTTAATGGGAGTGAATTCATGTTAAAATATCAATAGAGAAAGTATAAAAACAACTGTATAGAAAATATAAGTTTCCTGAAGCAGACAAAAGCAGTGTAAAACAAACAAAAATCTATATATCTCTGTAGGGAATAATTGTAATATTTTCTATCCAGAGGTGAGCTTTTCCTATTGCTGAAGCATGACCACTGAGTGGTAGAACAAAGAAATTTTACAGGTTATTAATCCAGGAAATCCAGTGTCTAAGTGTGTTCGCCTCTCAATTATGTACCCTGGACTTTAAACAGTTGTTGGTAGTAAATTCTCAGTAAGCATCGTCTATATGAAAATTAATCAGCTAATTCATAACATTATCTTTAGAAAAACTGAAATTATATAGAATAAAAAGAAAATTTAACACAGAAACACAATGGTGGAGACATCTATTAGCCACACATAGGGGAATAGTGCATTAATAAAATACATATTAATTATTGCCATTATCTGAAAAACTAGAAGAACAGATATTTAGGAAAAAAATGAATCTAGAGTATATTTTATTATTGTTTTTGTTTCTCTGATCAATTATCAGATTTTAGTCAGGTCCGACTTCTTTCTCATTTGTATTTCCTATACTATATTATTCACTTTTAATAAAAATCAATTTTGTAAAAAAATAAGTAAAATTATTTGGTAAATAAAATAGTGTTGAATTTTGTTATTATCATAAGGAGTGTAACCACAGGTATACCCATCTGAGTAATAAAGTCCTAGGAATTTAATGAAAGCAATAAATAAAAAGGAAATAATGAGGAAAGTATATTTTTATTATATAAATGAAAATTATATGAGTTTTCAAATGATTTGTGTATATCCTAGATTTGCAGAAGTATATATGTCTTTGTGTGTGTGTGTGTGTGTGTGTGTGTGTGTGTGTGTTTGTTTTCTTGACTGGCATCTTCAAAGGTATATGGAATTAAAAGCACAGGATAAAGAGGTACCTTTTGAAGTGAGCATTGAATAATAATTTTTTTCTTTTGTACCAGAGACAGCATGTTTTACTAAAAGACATTTTTTCTTGAAAGTATAATGAAATTCACCATTTTTAAAAAAAATATGCTTGCTTTGCATAGGTGCCCAAGAATATACCTAATATATAAAATGAAATAAAACTTCACTAGACTTTCCTATTAGGATGATGAAAATTGCCCTGTTGCTGAAAGATTTTCCATTTTGAGGTAAAAAAAAAGTTATTTAAATTTTTAGGCAGCTGTGAATCTGCTCATATATAATTCATTTCAAAATATTTGAGGTTCTACATCTGAACACTTGATATATGCACTGTAATATTTATACAGTCAGTGAGATTAAGGAGGTAGCTCAGTCTTTCACAAATATTTGTTTAGCACTTTTTGAAAACTACTGTGATTCATTTTTCTTCACATATAAGATTTTAGGAATGAACTTGAGCATATTCTTTTATCAAGTGTTTGGCTTGAGTTCTGAATTATCTGGTAAAAAATAAGAAGCAAAATATATCAAAAGAGTATTTGAGGACAAGTAAATATTCATTTTGATTCATCAAGAATCTCAATGATATAAAATGTTATGCAATAATAATTAGTGTGGATGTAACTATTAAGAATAAGAAATTTATATAGAAACAAGACAGTAGATGGAGAAACTAACATGAAGTAACAATCACTCTAAGCCAGTTTATCCTTAAGGATATAGTTCTTCCCTCAGATTTCCATACTCAAATCAATGTTCAAATCAGCCTTCCAGTGTTGGACAGGTCCCTGAAGGCAATAAGGTAGATTGGATTATTCTTTGATCCATTTAGTTGCTTAAATTTTCATGATAATATATATTCAGTTGTATTTCTTCTTACAATGAGCTTATTGTAAATATGTGTAGGATATGAACTTCAAAATGCTGATTTATTCCTAAACTCCTCATTGAGATTTTAAACCTACCCTACTCAGAGAATAAAATCCAGGAGACAATATTAATTGTGAAGTATTGGTCAGCTGTTTTTACTTTTTTGAATCACCCATTTGTCATCCTATCTAAAATAGATAAATTACCCCAAAGCAAAAAACATGTGGAAACTGCCCAACCCACTAGCTAAGCATTCTACCCCGAAATAATAAAACAGATTTACCCTAAATTGATTTTTAGCTATTATAGAATATATATAATCAGATAAAAATAAATCTGGTTTGTGTTTTACAGTTTAGCACACCTAGAAATATAATTTGAAAGCGAAACAAAAACACACAGAGAAAAACCCTTGAACATGATTGGTATTTTTAAAGAATCTTAAATAATGTTGTGACCTGACACTAAGGGACTCTTTATACTTTTACAAGTATTTCTGTCTCACAGTGTGAATTAATCACTAATTGCCTTTGTGTGATGAGTTGAAATTGGTGCTTTCTTCCTCATTGCTGGCTAAGACATCTCACCTCCCACTTCTTAAAGAGGTCGGGGCTCAGGCCTCTCCTTGAATCCTAAATGAGGTTTGTCAGTCAAGCGTAGCAAAATCTAATCTCATCCAAAGAAAAAGAAGAAAACAGACCAGAAAATGATCTGATTTTCCGATTTCATGGCCAAGGTTACCCTGGGAAGTGATGAAAGTGGCATTTAAAGCCCGTAACTAAGGTGGTGTGCCAAACTTAGCAGTAATAACGGATAAACCGTGTGGAAAGATATCGCTTTAACAATTTTACAGTTGCTAAGTGTGAAAATTGTAATGTGGTCAAGCTCCAGGAATCCATGGCAGTCAGTTCAAAGAACTGGAACAATGCTCAACTAGAAAACATTCTCAGCTCCTGTAACTACTAAATACTGATGAACTCAGCTTCGGCTTTGGCTGTTCCGACATCAGGCCACTGGGTGAAGAACA
Source organism: Marmota flaviventris (assembly GCF_047511675.1). Classification (NCBI taxonomy): domain Eukaryota; kingdom Metazoa; phylum Chordata; class Mammalia; order Rodentia; family Sciuridae; genus Marmota; species Marmota flaviventris. Next base: position 50,978,589 of record NC_092504.1, on the reverse strand, counting down.
GCTTCATTAGTGGTGGTGTCTTTTCTCCCTCTGCTGTGAATGAACATGTAGCATCACTGAGGAGACAGGTAGAAATGTACCGAGGCCTAAATCATCACTCAGCACGATCAACATCATTTATGGAGTTTTGTGTTGTACTTCTACCACTTCTAAGGAAGGAAAGAAAATTATCTATATATACTTGCCAATGCAGATGTGATAAATATATTATGAAAAATTATAGCACAAAATTCATTAACCATTAGCTTCTGGTGGTGTGAAAATTTTACTATTTATATAGGAGTATCTATAATGCAAGCAAAAACAAGTTTAATCAACTTTAACTGTTCATAATGCTTAGTGGTGTAACCAATGTAAATAAAAATTAGAAAGACCACTTTAATTATTTGCTTTGATAATTGATGCTATTTATTCAGTTAAAAAATCATGAAAATTTTAAGCATATTAAAATTCTAATTAGGAAATATCCCATAATATGTACTTGGCATACTATAATAAAAATGTAAATTCTGCATATGATAGACACCCATTTAGTAGTTAAGAAAAGTAGGGATACTTCACTACATTTAGACTCCCACCAATAGCAAATTATGAAGAAAAGGAATATGTTGCTTATGTTCTTCTCTTTTCTCCTATATTTTCTTTAGGTTCAAGAAAGTCAATTTATATAGTGTAAATATGTATTCTGGTTTCACTAGAACTGTTATGTTTTATACTCTTGCCTGGGGTAATTATGAGAATTACTTTCTTTAAAGTCAGTTTGCTTGGATAACAAATTATATGCTCCCTTTCTCTTCCTGTATATGTGTGTGTGTGTGTGTGTGTGTGTGTGTAAAACATGTATAAAACATCCAGGTATGCATAGCAGTTACCTTTTCTGAAAGTAAACATGTGTCTATAACTTAATGAGAATCTCTAAATCTTGATTGTTTTAATTCCTTTTGCTTTTGGCATTGATGAGTCAAGAGAGATTTTCTTTGTTGTTTTTTTTAAACAGGAACTTAAAAGCTATTGTGAGCAAGTGTCAAAAAACTAATATTTATTTTGATCACTATACCTCATAGAATGTCCACTAAGGGCATCACAGTATTTTGTGATATTATTAAACACTTATCAAATGAAATACTCATTTTCACATGTCAAAAATGGAGGGATCTCAGCAATTCAGATTCAATCTGTTTTCACATTGATTTAATGACTAGAACAACATAAGCACTTATTTCCCATCTCCCATCACTGATGAAACAAAAGGTAGGGCTAAGGCCTTATCCATACTGAGCTGCTACTCTAGCATTGATCTATACCACTACCCTGAAGCAAAAATATTAAACAATTAATAGTCTGCACCTAAAAATAATCTTTACTTAATTATTTTTGATTCATTTCAGAAAAGAAACAGTGATTTAATGATAATAATTGTAGTTACTATTATTTATAAAAGGCTTACAAAATTTATTACACTATGTAAGAAAGTTCTAAGGATTTCTGTGGATGTGTTTCTTTCAAATGTCAAATGTTTTTAAGTTATGAAATATACAAAATAATAATGTTAATATATAGTAATATGGAGGATTCTAAAATGTTATAATATATTTAGTTTTGTTAACAAATATTAAGTGGTTTTGTGGGGTTTCTAAGCAGCACAGTTCAAAGATACTGAAGAGGATTATATTCAAGCCTACTATGATAGGAACTTAGTTTAATTTTAACAAATACCTCTGTGTATCAAAGTCTTGTTATATGTAGTATGTTTTTAGAACTTTCATAAATAATTTTTCAATGTTAAAATTAAAAAGAAATTACAGCTCTTAATCTAGTTTAAGACTCTTTTATATTAAGATGTAATACTCTTCTATATAAAGATGTAATTGAAATAGGAATTTAAATTCATTTTTTGTCTTTTATCTTTTAAGCAAATAATCAATTTAAGTATCACTCCACAGATTCAGTTATATACTTTTAATATTAAAAATTGCTTTAATAACCTTCTTTCCAGAATAAAAGATCACCTTATAATATTTTAATATCACTCATTCCCAAACACCATGAAATTGCATTCTTGTATTTTAGTTGACTGTATATTTCAAACAGTACACATTGCCATTGTTGTATAAATATTAATATATTTTTCATGTATTTATATTTGCGATTTTTTATTATTTTTGTGTCTAGATTCTTCTGTGTATAATCATTTATTTGAATATCTTTTCGAATTCATTACTTTTGTTCCTGCTTGTAATAAATTTTCTCAGATTTGTTTGTCTGAAAGCTATATTGAATCTTAAGAATGTTTGTACTGACTACAGAATTCTAGGTAGCCAGTTATTTCCTTGCAGTATTTGATGACAATTTTCTGGCTTCCATTTTTTCTACTGGAAATTTGTTAGTCAACCTTTTTGTTTTTATTAGTATTTATAGTTATAAATAATGTTGTGGTTCATCTTGACATAATCATTCAAGTTTGGAATATAATTTGTTCGTCTGCCTTCAGTCCCCAGTACTTCAGTACTTCTCTTTTCCTTCCCCTGTTTTCCTTCCTCCACAATACCTCTCTACTTTTTCTCATTTGAATGTAATCTGACAATATTCTTTCATTGATTTTTGGTAGTTTTCTTTTTCTTTTTTTTTTTTTTTGCTTTTTGCCTTCTGAGTGTTTGAAAGATCTGCTGTTTTTACTACACTTGCGCACTAATACAGTTCACTTGCCACAATTTCATGGACATTGGCAGAACACAGAATATTCCTTGATTAGAGACATCTTTATTTTTCAAGCATTTGTAATAGTCAAGGTAGTTAGTACCTGTGCAAGTTCCCCTAACCTGAATTCCCACTTTGTGATGAAAGGGGGACCAGGTGACACTTGCACAGTAGGTAGGTGGCATTTCATCTGAGAGATTTTGAGTGCAAAAAACTTAAGTTTATTGTTTTATTGGAATGTATAAATGCCTGTACTTTACTCCAGAGCGAGGGACTATCCCTGTCATCCTGTTCTATACAAATGTCCATGCAAGCCTTGTCCAGATCAAAACTAGTCAATGTCTCTGCTTATAAAATATGCAAACATGAAACATCTCACAAACATCCTTTTACTTTGATTGCATTTAGAGGCATATTAGTTTTGTCAGTGCATTTTCTTTGTCTCATGCCTTGTTTTATACACTTTTAATTTCTCTATTTTTCTATATTCCAATCTGGATTTTTTTCCCTCTTATATTCTATTGTACTAATTCTTGCTTTGACTTTATCTAATCTGGAGTAATCCTATTCATTGTAATCAATTTTATTGTACTATTAAATTTTTTAAATAAATTTTGAAAAGTACATAAAATTTGTAAAAATTGCATTTTATTTTGTAAAATGTATTATTTTTCACAATGAGCAATGTGTTTATATTGGAATTTTAAAATAGTTGTAACTCATAGTTATTTAATATTCATGTAAATACTACAGTCCCCACGGGTCAGTTGATATTGCTTGTTATTTTCTGCTGGACAGTCTTGTGATCTTTGACTTAAAATAATATTTTTCTTTGTGAAGAATGCTTTTGGCTCAGGGCCTGGGTACTAGTAATATGGGATCATCTCAATCCAGTTTCAGGAATCAAGATAATCTGATGCTAAGTAGAATTCCATGCATGATGGCTTTCTGTTTCATCTGGACTCCAGTATTTCAGGGGTTCTTTCTATAGCAAATAGTATATAACTGGAATCCCTCAGCATGACTTTGGATTGTCTTATAATCCAATTTCTGTCTCTAATGCTATGAGGCTGTGTCCAAAAATAGCAAATAGCTATTTTAAAATTTTCATTTTACTTTTTTAATTTCCCTCAGAGGTTGAATTAGTCTGAATTATCTATTGCATAAATATTAAAGGAGGAAGTTCAAGGGTGTTTTTACGTCTTTTTGTTTTATAAAAGATAACTGAAATGGCTTAATCAGAATACTTCCTTTAGTAAACCAACAGGAAAAAAAATAAAATTAATGGGCTTTACAAATCATTTTAACCATGAAATATGTAAAAGTCTAGATAATGTATATTGAGTAACCTTTTAAAAAACTGCTTCCCTGCCTCATTTGCTCATTTTTATTACCTATTTTTATTTTCTTCTCATCACCAAAGTGATAGCAATAAAGTCATTTTCCTTTCTTTTCCTTTTTACTTGCTCTTGAATCTTCACTATCTTGTCCATTTGATCCATAGGCAACTATAGGCAGCAGAGAGACCACAGGGTGTAAAAAGCCAGGCTCATGCCAGAATGCCTCTGTCATTGCCATCCATTTATTTCTGTGTTTGCAAAATACTCTTCTTTTCCCACTCCACACAAGCACCTACACAGATCTCTTTCTCTCCTTTCTCTGCATTGATTCATCACACCAGGAATTTGTGAGCATCTGTTATTACAGTTTTCACAGTGGTGAACACTATATTTAAGGTTGCATTGACACTTCCATTACAGAATTGTTGCTTCCAGTCACATGAGGACTTATGAATAATTATTATTGTAGGAAAGAGGTTGAAATTTTCAATGAATGTATAATGCATTTAGTTTACTTTGCAAGTTGATTAAAAGATGGATTATGTTGTCTTGAGTTAGTAAAAATTTAAAAAGGGAGTGTTAGCTCTTTGAAAACATTTAGTGATTGATAAAGATGCAATGTTTCTTAAAATATTAATGTTCCAAGTTATGATTTTTTGTATAAGTAGACTTTAGAGATCTTGATGTTCACAGACATTGTATTCTTATTATCTTGGTGAGATTTAGAAAGTTAAGAGTTAACTGAGAGAGTTGAAAGTTAGGAGTTTCAGTTGCTCAATTTGAACAAATGGAGTAATGGCATTATTAAATCACTTTAAGGAATCAGTGACAAGTTGCTAAAATATCTGTGTTTCTTGCTCAGAAGTATTGAATTGCAGAGAAAATTAAGTAATTGAAAGCAATCAATAATCATTAGAAAAACAGACTAACAGACATTTAGAACAAAAAGTATTTACAAAATGAAAAGAACAATATTGCATTGGAAAGATGTGTTGAGTACACCTAATTTTTTTATACCAGGGATTGAGCCTAGGGGTGCTTAACCATGGAGCCACATCTCCAGCCCTGTTTTGTATTTTATCTAGAGACAGGGTCTCACTGAGTTACTTATCACCTCCTGTTGCTGAGGATGACTTTGAACTCATGATCATCCTGCATCAGCCTCCTGAACTGCTGAGATTATGGGAATGAGCTGCCATATGTGACCTGAGTCTACCTTCTTTTTAAATACAACTCTCAAATATCAGCATAGCTTGTCCTGATGCTTGATATCATTTCCAAAAGAGAATAAACTATTGATGATAGGACATATAAACATTTATTTAAATTAGTATACAATATAGCTACAACTTTATCATTACATTTTCTAAATTCTCATCAGCTTGGTGTATGAAATGCAACACTCAGAGGTGAAGATCTCAGTGCTACCATTCTTGCTGATTTATCAGGTATTCATAAAATAAAAATTTTAAAAAATCACAAAAAACTAAAATCTTCATCAATGTGTGGTTCTTGGGATTGGGGTCTTTAAATACAGACACCTGTGTCAAATCTGGCCCAGAGTCTGTTTATTTACATTACTGTTCATTACTACTTTAAAGTTACCACTCAGAGTTGTATAGTTGTGACAGAGATCACATGGCCTGGGAAGTAAAATATTTGTTATATGGTCCTTACAGATTCCTGCTTTAAGATATTGTTGGTTATGATAAATAGTGCATGGTATCTTTCCAGTGTTTCTCTAAAAAGTGACTTATGCTGATGTGTCAAATTGGCACCAATGGCCAACTGTCACTGGAACACTCATCTATTGCTGCCAAATGGGTATGCTTCCAGAATATGGCAGTTGGTCTGAGTGAAGGAAACACTGGCCCTATATACAAGCTCTTTTTGAATCTAAAAGGAATAGCAACATTTGTGCTACTTGTGTACATCTTTTGCCCCTTAGAAAATCACCCACTGTTCAAAATAAGCTGCCTTTTTTTTTCTGCATTATCAGATTAGTCTTTACTGATATTCCCTTAGTTTGAGCTCTAGAATTCAAAATTTTATGTTTTTTTATATCATTCATATGAAAGTCATCAATTTATTTTTGTGTTATATTTGTTTTCCCATCTAGACTTCTTGGTATAAGAAAATGACCAATAATAATTATTTTCATATACATACACACACATACCATTCAAACCTTGGTGTCATATTTTGCCTGCATCTTTCAGCTTTGAGATGTGGTCTACATAGCAATGTACTATCTTCCTAGTTCTCTGATCAGGTGTGATATTACCTTGGAAAATGGAGATCCCATCTGCTTAGGGGTTTCCAAACCCAACGTGACTACCTTCAGCAAGTGATTTCTTTGGGAATCCCATCCACACTTTGTATAATCAGGGAGAAGAGAAATGAAACAAATTAACTGACAAGAACATAGCAGAAATTTTACTTATTAGGTGAAAATACAACCTGATTCTTTGACATCATATTACTTTGTATTAGCAGTAGCAAACTTACTATGGTAGAAAAAATTGAGCCTGGGTAAAATGATGCTCCTTTGAATCAAATATATTAACAAAAATAATAGCATCTGCAGTAATTTTATAACCACAAAATAGTTTTTCAACATGATTGAACTTTTTGCCTTTTTTATATGTAGTTTAGAAAAGGAAAATATTTGAGACTTAGAAGGAAATAAAAACTGAACAGCATATTTCCTTAAAAGTAGAAAAATATAGAGATGGATGAAAATAAAGAGGGAGGGAGGGTCAGTGAGAAAAGATAAGAGAGATACAGTTGTATTTTCATGGTTGTTAACTGCCCTCTCATTAACATAAGGCAGCTGCTAGACCTGACTAACACTAGAAAAATGATTTTTCATTAAAAAGTGAAGAATCCTAGGGTGAGGGTACTTGAAACTCACACCATTGAAGGGAGTGGTAGGTGGAGGAGAAAAAGAAGCAGGCTGGCGCAGTGGTGCACTCAGGTAATTCCAACAACTGGGGATGCTGAAACAGGAGGATTGCAAGTTTGAGGGCAGCCTCAGCAATTTAGTGAAGCCCTCAGCAACTTAGTGAGGCCCTATTTCAAAATAAAAAAATAAAAAATTGGTAAAACAACCCATGGTTCAATCCCTAGTTCTAAAAAAATAGTTAACAACAACAACAAAAACGGGTTAAATATTTACAACTTTCGTCCTATGTCTTGGTAAAATCTTAGAATTTAGAAATTAGGTGAAGCCAGCCAGGTGTTAAATAAATTCCACAGTATTTTAATCATTGTATTATTACTAGTGTAATGAGAATCTGCCATCTAAGATACATGTTTGTGGGACTCTTTTGAAATGTTTCTCCTCCTATACCATGCACACAAAAAATTAGCCTTCTGTATTGCTTTTTGTTTTCCTATAATTTTTCAGATCGTCAACACATAAAATATTTTTCAAACATTTACTGAAAAGACATCCTCTGGGCACCAAACTTAGGGGAGAATAAACAGTTCAGAGAGCTGAAAATGCTGATTGCTTATTGAACTATAACATTGCTAGTGACAAAGTTAGGCTAGTGTCAGATCCCATTGTTCATTTAAAGCATGCGGTTCAAGAGACAACTTGATTCTTTTGAAAAGAAATATCTCTATGCTCATATTTCTTCCACATGGAAAACATTACTTTTCAAAAATACTCTTTAGGCTTTAAGAATATATCTTTTGGTGTGTATGAAGAAATTTATTGTTGACAACTTTCTTGTTGCTACTAGTTCATTTATGACATTCATGATAAGCTTTTGTATATTTCTGGCATTGTTTCAGTGTGATGAGTTTCATGCATGATACTGTCAGTGTCTTCTTCCTAACAGTAGAAGATCCTTGTAAAGGATCATAGTACATAATTGCCTATTTCTTCAGAAGTTTTAAATTTAAAATATGCCTCATCATAGAATAGCCTTTCCAAATCATTCATTGATAAAAGAATCTAGTAGGCACGTGCAAATTTAGGGAATAAGGTTAAAAGATATTTATGATTATTTAATATATTTTATGTAATATACTATATGATTAAAAAACAAAAAAGTTGATACCATCACTAATATGATTCATAATAACTAAAATAACCATGATAAAAAATGAAGCATTAGCTTCATGATTCAAGTTTTTAAAGATAATTTAATTTTAAATTTGTTCTTCAGCTGATACAAAAAAAAGAAAAAAATGAACAAATTTACGGGTGTCAAGTGATACTTTGAAATATATATACATACATATGTGTAATGTTTAAATCAGGTTAAACATATGTATCTACTCAAACATTTATCATTTCTTTAAAGTGAGAGCATTCAAATTCTCTCTTCTAACTTTTGAAATACATAGTATATTGTCATGTCTACAGTGCTCCTGCTGTGCAAAAGCACACCAGAACTGCCTGCTTCCATCTAACTCTAATAGTAACCACTGATCAGCCTCTTTCCAGCCTTTTCTCTCCTCTGTTCTCCCCAGCTCCTGGTAACTGACATTCTACTCTCAACTTCTATGAAATTACCTGTTTTTATACTCTGCATCTGAGTGAGATCAGACAGTACTTTTCTTTTTGTGCCTGGCTTATTTCTCTTAACGTAATGATCAACATTTTCATCCATATTGTAATCTCACTCCAGTAAGAAAGGCTCTTCACAGAAAGACAAAAAATAATAAATGTTTTCAAGGAGATGAAAAAAATGAAACCCATAAGCTATTATGGAAATAACTGTGGTGGTTCCTCAATTTTTTTTTTTAAAAACTACCATATTATCTAGCAGTCCCACTACTTATTATATATCCAGAGGAAATCAAACCATTATTTCAAAGAGACACCTTCACTCCTAAGGTAATCACAATTCTTGGTTCACAATAGCCAAGAAAAGGAAACAAACTAAGTGTTCATCAACTCATGAATGGATCAATAAATGTGGTATTATTTACTGTGTATTCCACAATACACTGTGGAATACTTATCAGTGGTACTCAGGTTTTAAAAACATTATGCTTTAAGAATTTTTCTTTTTACCTAATTTAAAATCTTATTTCTTAAAAAATTCTTCTTCCCTGATATCGTTCATTTTTTTCTGCCCTAGTAACTTTGTTATTGCTAATTGAAAGAAATATAATGTTAAAGAATCAGACATGTATTTTTCTCTAATAAGTAAATATTTCCACTATATATTTTTTCAGTTATTTTGTTTCACTTTTCTTCTTCCTGCTTATACAAAGTCTGGATGGGATTTTAAATGAAATCCTCCTGGGTCTGGCAACCCCTGAGCAAATGAGATCTCCATTTTCCAAAGCAACAAAGCATGTGGTCAAATGACTAGGAAAATCATACAATGATGCCTTGAATAACACAGTTCAAAGCTGAAAGACGGGGGCTAATATGATGCCGAGGTGTGAATAGTACTTAGAGAAAATGAAGCAAATTTTAATCAAGAAATTTATGGTTTCTCTTAATAGATCTATCATTAATATACTTATCTAAATTTCTTTGACATTATTACTTATGTAGTCATCGTATAACATCTCTTGAGATAAAGATCTCTATGAGATTTCAATTTGTTTAAAAGTAAGTTTTCCAGAAGCAGGGTTGTCTCTCAGGTTTCCTGTCTTGTGTTTCCATGTAATAGAATTCTTTCATCCTTGCTGAAGTGAAAGAGAATTTAGTATGTGGATTTGAACTGTCAGAATCCAAGCAAAAAAATGGAGGATCCTGACTTTAGGGAGAGTGAGAGCAGGGAACTTCAAGAGCAGGTTTTGGGAAATCATTTTCCTCTCTTCATCATAGCAAGTGCTAATATATTTTGGGCATCTGTTTCTTGGTGGTAAACAACATTTTGCATGCATTAATTTTTAAATATCAGATCTTCTGGGAAAAACACATCATTTTCATTTTAGAACTACAGCATATGTGGCAAGGAGAGATCAATTTATCAGTGTCCTCAGCAGGTGAATGGGATAGTTGGGTTCCAATCCAGTCAGTTTATATTCAAAACCTCCCCCACACACTATGTTATAAGGGGTCATGTATCCCCAGTTGGTTTATTTTTAATCCTAACATTGAGCTAATATTACTTAGCTTTTATATTTCATAAGGTGCAGGGTACCCTCTGTATCACAAAAATATAAAACACAGCAGCCCACCTAGGAAAACAATGTGGTTCCCTCTTAGGGAGCAATGTAGAGTAGTTAAGCTAGCTAATCTCCATGAGATTGTCAAGGGATCATGGTTGAAAGAATGGCTCTTCAGTCACCAACATGAGATGTCTTTCTTTGGCTCTAAAGAAGTTCTTACATTTCTCAAGTACTTTCAGTCAGACACAAGACTATAGGAGAAATCCAGAGTAGTGGCTTCAGCTTTATGGAGATACTTGAGAAAGTATGTATGACATTTTTTTTCATATCCAGTCTGTCTGAATTTGGTCACATGATCAATATACACACAAGTCATACTGAGCAATCTCTGGAAACATTCTGGGTATTTTTGTGTTTGACTAGCTATATGCCTGGTTAAAACTTAGAACAAAGACTCAATCTGGAGGTGAATTGTCTGTCTCTGTTCTTGACCTCATCTGCCAATCTATTTTTTTTTCTTTTACAAATTCTATAAATTGACTATAGACCAACTACTGTATTAGTTTCCCCATATTGGGGAATTTCTAGATGCTATTTTAATAGGGAAAGGGACAAGATGCAACAAGATTGTTGAAAACAGTCAAAAGTAACTTTTCTCTGTCTAGGGCTCTGGTTTGAATTAAGGCAAGAGAGGGTGAGGAAATGCATCATAAATGTGCATCTGTAATCAAAATTATCTGTTAGAATAATCAATTTTTTTCTAATGGATTTTTCAGGAAGCAGAGTGCTATACTAAATTAGAACTCGAAACTTCACGGGCTGAATTTGTTGCTGCCTGATCTACTTTTATTTATATTTAAATTTCTAATATTTCTTAACATTAGTGAGTTGGACAAAAGTGTTGATACTTTTGGAACATGAGTTTAAGTTACTCAACTATATATATATATATATATATATATATATATATATATATATATATGTCTGTATATATATTCACACATATATGTGTGTATATATACATACTTAGTGTATATGTGCATGTGTGTGTATTCATATCCTAAATCTCCTTTATGATTCACTGTTCCACATGTTGCCCTGAAAATTTTTTTTTTTGCTGTTCTTCTTCAGAAACAAGGAAATTAGAGGGCTTATTGAACAACAGTACATCAAACTAAGGACTTCTCAGCAAACAAAACTCTACTTTGTTTCTGTTGTTTATTTGGTAAATCTGTGAAAAATATAGGCTGAGAGCAATATTTTAATAAGCCATAGGTGAATGTGTGTATTTGTGAAAAAAGACTTCTTGTATGCGACTTTTTTTATTCTTAAAGTACTTCTTGGGAAAGAAAAATCTTTGGGGATTATTATTTTTAAAATGTATGTTATTTTAGTTATAAAAGGGCAAAAGAAAAATGCTTCTAAAACTGAGTCTTTCATGTCCAATATGCTCATATGGTAGCAGAAACTTTGTTAGAATAGTCATTGTTAGTATGTCAGTCAGCTTTTCAACAGGGTGACTAAAATAGCTGATACAAAAAACTTAAAGGAGGTAACATTTATTTTGGCTCATGGTTTCCGAAGTTTCAGTCTATGTTTGTCAGCTCCATTACTCTGGGGCTGAGATGAAACAGCATCATGTTGGAAGGACATAGCAGAGGAAAGCTGCTCAGCTCATGGCAGTTGGGAAGCAGAAAGAGAGACAGAGAAAGAGAAAAGAGGGAGGGAGGAAGGGTGAGAGAATATCCAGTATCAACCCAAAGGCATATTCCAGTGACCTCTTATGCCAGCCACACCTCACCTGTCTGTAGTTACCATCCATTCAATTATTTATCCATCAAATGGATCAATCCACTGAATAAGTCAGACACCTCATTATCTAATCAATTTCTGAAAACCCCAGCTTTGTACTTTGCTGCATTGCCTTCAATATATGAGCTTTTTGGCAAAGTTACAGATCCAAACCATAAAGTTTCTTTTGGATACTTCTCTTTAATTTTTTCTTTCTGATTCTTAAAAACTGAAGTTTTTGTGTATATTCTCAGAAATTTTGCTACTTAATAAAAAGTTAGAAATTAGTTATTAGTAATACTAAGATTCTCATTAGCCTCAGAACTAACAAAGAAGTTCTCAGTACTATTATGTAAGATAAATTCAGAATTATCTTTCTGGTTTGGCTAAAATCACTTGGGAGCTTTGAAGTATTCCAAATATGTAGAAAAGTCTATGTTTATGATGCTACAATTAGAAAACAGTTTTAAACTTAAGAATTGAACCCATATGAAAACTCTGGACATGAGCCTATTTTGCAGATATTTATTTTTAGGCATTTTATTGATTTGGGGATATATCTTGTAATATAGGCAAGTATTTTGTTGCAAGATTGCTACAGTTGCAGGGGACAAATGTCACAATAGAAAGAGGCAATTTAACTTTTCTCTCTGAGAAATTTGGTTTTTTCTATGTCCTATATTTTTACACAACATCTCTCACTCATCACACAGTTATGTAGTAACCACACACTTAATGATGCACATTAGTTTTATTCCTTGACTTTAAAGTGATAATGTTCCAATTTAGATTTGAAGATATGCTCGGTTGAGTTACAAAGAACCCATTGGAAAATAAGTGGCCCATATCCCATTTTCTTATAACAGAAAATGAATTTTGGCTCAGTACCTTCCTTTATTTCCACCACAGGGAAAATACAGATATTCACTATCTCTCCTGTGAGAAATATGTTCTAATTTTTGGATCCCAAGAGTTTTATGGAAAATTTGTCCCTTTAAGTCATAGTCTGACCCAATTAAAATATGAAAATGATTAACTCACCTACCATTTAAAGGATATGAAACTGGGTTGTCATTATGGTAACACCATTCTAAGATATGCAAAACTTCTATGTATCATGATAAATCAAGTACTAAATACTTATAACCAAACTTGGTTTTTAATTCTATTTAGCTCCTTGTATCTCCTTTAAATGGAGATCTAAATGTGTCGATTTTTTATAGATTTATATTTTCAAAACTACTACATGAACAAGGAATTACACTGTTTTTTGTATTTTACATTTCCTTTTATTCAAATTGAAAGAGCATAATTATCACATTCTAAATGGATGAAATTGTTAAATTTGTAAGCTTATACACTTTAGTAGATTTGTTATTCTATTCAGAACTTGAATTCATTCATTTCAGTAATACCTTTAAAAACATATTCAACTACCATGCAAAGTTTGAAGAAAAAATTATCAATGCAGTAAAATCAACAGCTTAAATATTTGTTGAATTAACATTTGAGAGGGTGTAGTCAAATTGTGTTTTGTCTAACACAATTAATAAAATGTATGAAATATCACTTAAATTATATCACCTCCATTATAAAAATGGAAAGGTATTTTCTCATAATATATTGTTAAATGTAGTGACTTCCTTTTCATTCAGTAAGGAGCCAATTATAAGAGATTTTGATGTCTATTGTTCTTCAAGAAAGTTAAGTGAGCTGAAAGATGTCAGATAACAGTGATAAATGGCTTATCTATTTGCTTTAAAAGAGATCAGGATGGTGCAGTAGTCTGCTCAATACTTTGCAGGGCAGATATAGATGTACTCTTTAGAAGTCATAGAAGTATACTATGTCACTAAAAAGAAGTATCAAATGCAAGTAACAATTCATATACTAATATATTGATCAAAATGTAAGTATGCTGAAACTATGAAAGTGTAATATTTTATTTCTATAGCAAATATTATTTCTTATTAGTATTTTTATTGTTTTACCAGTGCATTATAGCTGTACATAATAGTGCAGTTTATTGAAATAATCATGCATGCATGGAATAAAATTTACTTCATTTAAGTCCCTTATACCTTTCTTTCCCTCCCATTTTCCCGGCCCCCAATCTCCCTTATCTATTCTACTGATCTTCCTTCATCTTTTTACAGTTATTGTAAACTGGTATTTCATAGGTATATGAGAGATAGAATTCACTAACGTACATGCACACTTATTAGTATTTTGAAGTTCTTATAAAGCAATGTATCTATTAACTTTGAGTGTTCTTTAAAAAATTAAAAAAGCAAAATAGATTTTCCTTTAAAAATATTATACTGTAAAACCATAATTCCTAAATGAGTAACTTTAATCTCCAGATAAATAATAATTTTAATTAGGATTATTCCCAATTAGATTGTATCCCTGTGAGATCATCTGCAAATGTTAAGTCTCCATTTCCAAATCAATTTTCATAAGTCAGTTCCACTGTTTTCCTTTCATTGGACCCTTTTTGTCCTCTCTTGTGTACAACATACATTTTAATTCCATGACATTATTTAACATTCTCTCCTCAGTATTAAACAGTGAAATGTTAGCACACTTCTTTGACATTGTATTGAATTTGCCTACAAATGTAAAGAAGAGAAATTTAATAATTTGAAAAAACTATTAAATTTCTAAGAGCAGTAGATTGTATAGTTTAAGAAAAGTTGTAATATCAGCTTTTATTGGCTAAGAAATAGGCAAATATATGTGTTCTAAATTGATAAGATCCACAGATAAGTTTATTTTCTCCTTTGTTATTCAAAATTGAGTTTACTTGGAGATCCTGATTCTGGGACATAAAAGTTTCTGAGATTGTCCAGCAGTGGGAAACCAGGCAGCCTTCTGTTCGCTGCTCTCCTTTCACCTTGACGCTTCATCCATCTATGTCCTTTGACTCAGCATTTTTTTCTCATGTCCCCACATTGCCACAGACATGGGGGATCTTTAATCATAACAATTGGAGCAGAGCAAGTTATCCAAGATTATCATGGTCTCATTAGCAATTAAGTGATCTTAATAAGGTATAAGACAGTCCCACAGTGAATAATAAGGAAGAAGGATAAAATAACTCATAATTTGGTTTTAGTTCAACTATAGACATTTATGCTTAATAGTATGATTCATCCTGAGACTGTTTGGAGCATATGGACAGAGTCCAGCACCTAGGAAATACTACTCTTTTGGCACTACACAAAGGAAAACAAATGGATAAATTGAGGATTTAAGAAATTTTCAAAAAATACATCCTAAGAAATGTGACCATAGATTTTTGTCTGGATGTCCATTTCCATTGAAAGATAAACCAGAACTAAGGACAAACATTCTTTCACAATAGAATTAATACTAACACTACTTATAAAGATCAGTATTCCAAGGTGGGTGGGGTGGTGCACACCTATAATCCAAAGGCTCAAGAGGAAGAGGGAGGAGGATCACAAGTTCAAAACCAGCCTTAGCAACTTACTGAGGCCCTAAGCAACTCAGTGAGACCTTATCTCTAAATAAAATACAAAATACGGCTGGGATGTGGTTCAGTAGTTAAGCAACCCTGGGCTTAATCCCTGGCACAAAAAAAAAAAAAAAAACAAAAAAAACAAAGCAAAACTAAAAACTTAGCATTCCAGGGAAACTATATACATTTAAGCAGGCTACATTTTATTTAATCCATTGTCTCATTCATCTAAAATGATCCCAACTCAAGATATGAACATTTCTACTGTCATATATAACTAATTAGAACAAAAATTTTTAAAAAAGATATGAACATTGATCTGGATTATTAAAATGCTGATCTCCATAACTCTCAGTGCCTGAGTCAACATATGTGATTTCTCTGAGTACATGTTTGAGAATTTGGCAGAAATTCATCTGCAGGATAAGTACTAAGCATGTATGTAGGTATCAATAATGTGTTACTTCAATGATGTCTTTATCTGCTTGATTATCTTATGATGTCTGAACAAAATGAAAATATTAAAAAGAAGATCAAATCTTAGGCATGTGGGCAATATAGATGTGAGTATTGAGGTTTCACTTTGTTTTTTTTAAATATAAATAAATACTTAAATTTTTTTAAAAAGGTAAACAAAATATAACTTTCAATTTCACCCCAAATACACAACCACTTCTACTGAGTGTCTCATAAATTTATGGGAAAGTATGATATCCAATTGGTTATTTGAGACATTTATGATTATTGAGTAAATTAGACATGTTTGGGCATAGATACAAAAAATATTAATGGAAAACTTGACTACCATGACTACAGGTATGAAGCCAGGCAAGGAGAGTCAAAATGCACTTTTCTATCTTCTTTTCTTTTCTCTTATCCTCTCCCCTCTCCTCTCCTTCTCTTTCCCTTCTGCCTGCCTTCCTTTCTATCCCCCTCCCTCCCTCCCTTCCTCCCTTCCTCCCTCTTTTCCTCCCTCCCTCCCCTTTCCTTCCTTCCTTCTTTTCCTCCCTTCTTCCCTCTTTCTTTCTTCTTTCCCTCCCTCCTTTGCTCCCTCCCTCCCTCCCTTCTTTCTTTCCTTCCTTCCTTCCCTCCCTACCTCCACCTTTCTTTCTTCCTTTCTCTCTTTTGTTGAGCTCACAGAGATGGTAATGTGGTAGTGCTATTGGTCAATGAGATTTACAGAAGGAAAAGAATATCTGGTCTTAAGAGTGAATTGTGTTTGACAAGTGGATATTTACATGGTGGCAATAAAACATGACTTGTTAGAGTCCATTAAGAAGGCATATTCATGGCTGGAGAAGAACTCAGATTTAAAAGTGTAAATCTAGAAATCATATGTGTGGAGATTGTTTTATGAAGTAGGTGGGATTACTAGGTAGTAAGTGTAAGAAAGAGAAGGACATATAATCAAAGGAAATAAAGGAGTTTAGAGGAAAAAGAGATATTTACAAGAACCCCTAAATGATCTAAAACAGGATGAGGCTAAATGCAGAAGACAAGGAAGAGAATGATGTTTCAAATGGTGGAGTTAATGGAAAGGCTAAAATTTAAAAGTTGTGTGAAGCTACTCAGAATTGGTAAGCTAGAAACTGAAACTTTCATACTTATGAAATCCTGGTAAAATAATTTTATCTCACTGAATTGGTAATGATACATTATAAAGATATCATTACTTGAATAAGATATTCAAATAAACACCTTTAAAACAAAGAATGACAATAGTTTAAATGTTCTTGAGGAGCATTCATCGCTTTGTGGGTGATTAAACAGAAAACCTTAAGTTCCACCACTAATTGATAATAAACTGAGAACAAGTGAAAACTTTCCTGCTTTATAAAGTGTACTCAACTGTGGGAAATATGATTTAACTTATGCAGAGTTTTTAAGAAAAAAATCAATAGCTTTCTTCTATCAATTTATCTATTTGCTTATATAACAAATTCGTTAATCATTACTGTCAGTGTTTGGATTCATTGGTTGTGTTCATCTCTTATAAAGTACAATGAATAGAAACAGAAAAGTAAAACTGTGTGTGTGTGTGTGTGTGTGTGTGTGTGTGTGTGTGTTTATATATATGCTTCTGAATTGTGATGTATGCTGTAAAGGAAAAGGAAAAATTATTTCGTGTTGAGCCATCAAGTCAAACCTTGTTGAGGGAAAAATATATAAGCAGGTTTATTTGAAGAGGTAGAAGAACTTTAAGCCCCTTGTACATATGTATGACTTCATTGAAAAAATTATCCTGTGAAATAGGGTTCATGTACCCGTTTAGGATTACCTTTTGATGAATCTAAGTGAAAGGCCAAAGACCTAACTGAGTTTTATTGCCTAAATAAGTGAAATTGTTTTTTCCCATGTAAAAGAAGCCCAGAGGTAATCAGAAAAAGATTTAAATGCTATCTCTTTATCATCACATTTCTGGATCCTTGTCACAGTGTAAAGTCATCCTGGGTATATCCTTTCCATCCTTGAAGAACCTCCTGGTATACATTGAGATGACCTTTGGATTACCAACAGTAAATTTTACTTTCTACAAGAAAAAGGCAAAAATCAAAGCATGCTTTGCAGTTAAATCAGTGTACTTGAGAGCATTTCCTGGACTCCATGCAACTTCCATTTACCTTTTATTGAATTCTTCTTACTTTGCCTCCACAGAGAGAGCTGATAAATGTAGTTTATAATCAGGCACACTGACACACTCAATGTATAGGTTCTGTTTCCAAAGAGGGAAAAACAAGAGAATGCATAGTTGACAGGCAACTGGCTGTCTTTACGATAGTATTATTCTTCATTGAAATTAATAATATAAATTAAATTCTCTAATAGCCACATTATTCACACTCAAATTCATACTCACCACAAACAAACACACTTAGACACACAGAAGGGTACAATGGTTTTGTGTTTTCCACCAATTGAATTTTGAGTTTTTGTGTTTATTTTTAAATGCCAATAATAGCAAGCATTACATATGTACTCTATTAGTCTGTTTCTTCACCCTGAGCTAAAATTATGCTTTTTTTCTATACTGGTAAAACCTTTAATCCCAACAAATACAGTTTTTTCTACAGAAGTGATTCTTAAGTTCTGACCCCAGATTGGTTTGTACTAATTATATTACTTTTCTTCTTGAAAAGAATCATATATATATATATATATATATATATATATATATATATATATTGTATAAGTTGTATAAAATTTGAAACTAGAATTAATTATGCACATCTATATTTACCTGGCACAGGCCACAATAAATAATACATATTATTAAGTTTTAAAATTATTGGTAGGTATTTTAATTGCTTTCTGAGATATCTTATTTATGCATATAAATGTAAAGCTTGGGTATCAACATTTCTAATTTGTACAATTTTATGTCATATTGAATTAGGTGTCACTAATGAATTAAAGTCTATTGGTGCTTTATACCAATTCATTAGTGACACCTAACAGAACTCCATAAGAATGGGTATTTTATTTTCTTTGAAGATACTTATTGTAATTGGCATCACTATATCAATTTAATTTATTGAATTTCAAATAGATATGTGCAGTAAGGTAAATATTATGTGTTTCAATATATACTTCTGGTTTCATATATGGTTGCACATTGCATAATTCAAAAGTTGGAAACTTATTATGCCATCAAAGATTTGTTAAACCATGACATCTATTAATAAAAATATTTATTCATTATGTACATACTATACGCTCAATAAAAATTCTATAAATTATATATCCATGGTGAAAAGACCAGGTGTAGGTGTCCTTACAATGATTCTCTCTTTCTTATTCATTCTTCCTCTCTCTAAAGATTATTTACAATTTGATATATTTTTATATGCATTTCTATGCATTATTATATATATATATATATATATATATATATATATATATATATATATCCATTTTTATGAACTGCTAAAGTAAACAATACATTTATTAATGCTGATATGAGTAAATCAGTACAGTTATTATTTCATATAAATGTGATCTTGTAAAAATATGCTTTCAAAAACCATCCTTACATTGGATAATTTTTAGGTATTAGAAAATTTGTATTTTCAGCTGGGTGTGGTGGCACACATCTATAATCCCAGTAGCCCAAGAGGATCACATCTTCAAAGCCAGTCTAAATAATTTAACAAGACCCTAATGAATTTAGTGAGACCCTGTCTTAAAATTAAAAAGTTCTTTGGATGTGGCTCAGTGGTTAAGCACCCCTGAGTTCAATCCCTAATTCCAAAAAATAAAAAAAGAAGAAAATTTGTATTTTCATAAACATTTCCTGAACACCTATTATGTGTTCATTTTTCTGTTTCCTTTAATTATATCATATACTATAGCTGTTTGTAATGGAAAAAAAAATACATTTAATCTCAAACCAGGTTTTGAAGTTTGAAATAATTTAGTTGAAAATAGTTTTTGAAGACTCTAAAACCTCAGAAATCACTTTTGTTTTTCCCTGAGTGCTTTGCTAGACCCATCACTTGCATAACTGTTTATCACTGACACTATGGGCAGCAGGTTAATTGTAATTGCACAGTCACCTGGGCTATGCTATAATTTGAAGCAGAGTCCCTCTGCTGTGCTGGGATCGACAGTATATTATTTCCAAGCATTAATGCCAGGGTGCTCTTTAAATTGGCTATGGAAGTGGGGAAGGAGTGATTTACGTACTCGATTTAGTGCTCTCCCTTTGCTGCCTGCTTCAAGCCAGGTTCCTAGGAAGCAGGATGTGAGCAGAATTAAAATTTAGATGTAACCAAAGATGGAAAAAAATAACAAGAAATAAAAGGAAGTGAAATAAATCCCTGCCCTGCATATTTGTTGACAAGTATGTTGTATGCAAATCACTGAGTACTCCGAATTACTTATTTCCCACTTGGGAATTACTGAATTAAACATTAAAAGGTGGATTTTAATGAATAAGTGCCTGTGCAGATTGAGATTTCTACAGATTTTTTTAAGCAATAATGTAAACCAAAAAGTGTAATTCCCCATAAGGATAAGAGGAGGATAGAGGAAGAAGTGACTTACCCACATTTCTTAAGATGATGTATAATGCACTTCAGCAGAAATATTAGATTCTTCAAAAGACAAAAAAGTATTTTATCTTTGTAAAAATTAATGATAAATTTAAAGGAAATTATGTTGGTCTTCATCAGATTTTGGATTAGGCTAACTTTGGAAGCTGATCAGTTCTTCTCTGGTGTTTTGGCATATAACACCTAATATTTTTTTCAGTGTGTGATGCTTAGCTGCATCTCCTTTTTATAATTACATTTGTGAACATCCACATCAGGCTTATTATCTCTTATTATGTAAGAAATAACTTAGGAAACATTCTGAGGCCTGCCATCTTCTGATCAAATGATTTTTTTGAAGCTGATCATACCTTAAAATTCCACCTTAAAATAAAATGAATCAGTTGACAATAGTAAGCCCTTGAACATTTGCTTAGTTAACTAAAATGTATAAAATTAAAAATGCCCAAATTTAAAATTCTCAGAACTTTCCCCTTTTTCTAGCAGAGTTATTATGCTCAGATTTTTTTAATTGTAGGAGTTATCAGTTTAAAACAATTGCTTAAATTTTGTTGTTGTTATTATTATTCTTTCTTTTAATAAATCAAGTTGAGTTACTACTCCTTATCCTGATTTTTAAACTCTATGAAGTTGAAGTTTACCTCTACAAAGGTAGGCATTATCCTGAAGTATTCCTATGCATGTGTGCATCCCTAGTCCAATAGATAATAGAGCTTTGCTTATTTCACACAGTGTATGCAGTAAGTATTTCATGTATAGATTCACATTTTTCCATGAATGTTATTTTTCATGATTCATCCCTTTGATGGATATAGATTTAATTAATTTATTTGCAGTGTAATATTCTGTAAGTGGCTTCTAATTTTTGTCACTCTTGCTTATAATAACGCAATAAGCATTTTAATACATGGCTAATAACCCAACCTGAGTTTCACTTTAGGAAATGTACAGAAAGTAATTTAGATAGTTACTGCCAAATTATTCTGGAAAGTGTGCTTCTAATTAGTACCATATCCAAATTCTTTTGGCCACTTCATCAACTCTCAGTAATAGGAGTATTTTGAACAGGATGGTCTGAAATCTATGAAATGGTACTAAATTGTTTACTTCCCCACAAGAGTTAAGAATGTTCATCTTTTTTTGTGTTTAATAACAATAGGGCTCTTCCTTCTTGGCAATTTCTGTTAATATAATTTGGAAGTTTGTCATTTGGATCAACAGCTTTTTTTCTTATTAAAGATAAAGAATCAAATATGAAAAAAATGAGGGAAATATTGTAGTTTTCTAAGAAAGCAGAAGGACATCAGTAGGAAGCTTGCATGTGGCTGAATATGGGTGGCATGATCTGCCCATGTTCAAAGTGTACCATCATGGCATTTTGGTGACCTTAAATTGTTATCATAGATGAACTCAATCTTATTTGCCTAAATGATGTTGAGCTGTTTTTAATAGTTATCTGAAAAACTGAAAATACACGAAAGAGAGAATGGCTTTGCTATTAACTTGTCTTATTTTAGACTTTAATATTCTAACCTCTATCTAAGACAACACAGGAAACAAATTGTCTTAAGACCATTATAATTTTATGAAATTTAATTATAATTACAATAGTTAAATAGTTACATCACTTCAATGTTTTTGCGCCTCTTTTAATTTAGTTACAGTCAGCACAGAAAGGCACTAAACCCCTGAAAGAATCAGGATTTTCACTTGTCTTGCAGCTCTTGGTGTTCTTGGCACTGAGCACAATCATGGGATGTTAGCCAGGTGCCCTGGTTTGGCTGACAGGTATAGTCCTTTGCTCTATATGCATGTGATATTCACAGTGCCCCATGTCTGTCTCAAGATTGTACCACTTATGACAAAAGTATCTGATGACAAATGACTTTTGATAAATGAAAATAAAATACTTTGACCAGATGAATACTTATCATACACCAGATATTGAACTAAATACTGACCTGATTCATTTCATCCATATGATTAAACAGTATCATTATACCTTTTTCTATAAGGAAAAATATTCAGATAGGATAATTTGCCCAAGTAACTGGCAGTCAATTAACAGGAACTCTTGACCACTTTTTTATCATTAGTGCTTACAAGTGTGGCCAGCTATTATTAAAACAAGTATCTTTGTTCAGTAACTAATAGAAAGTCATAGAAAAACAGATTCTGTACTATCACCCCTCCCCTCCCCTCCCCTCCCCTCTTCTCTCTCTGCCCCCTCTACTGACATTCGTTTGTCCCCCTTGTATTATTTTTCCCCTTCCCATCACTTCCTCTTGTATGTACTTTTGTATAACTCTGAGGGTCTCCTTAGGAAAGGCAGCAGAATACAACAGACACTAGTATGGCAATATGTAAATCAATGGATGTGTAACTGATGTGATTCTGCAATCTGTATATGGGGTAAAAATGGGAGCTCATAACCCACTTGAATCAAATTGTGAAATATGATATATCAAGAACTATGTAATGTTTTGAACAGCCAACAATAAAAAAAAAAAAAAAAAAAAAAAAAAAGAAAAACAGATTCTGAACAATCCCATTGTACTTTTTTGGAAAGAGATGGAGAAATTTCAAAAGCTTTAACTTTGATTATTCTTATATCATTCCTAGATCAACATATTCATGGTTTATTTATACCAGGGGACGTCTCTTTGAGAAAATGATGAGTCTGTGTTTTTAGTAAAGTCCTTGTGTTTTTATTTCTTTATGTTTTCATTTTGAGAAAGTCTGTATGTTTAAACGTGAACACTCTAAGGCAGAAATCACTGCTCTTTAGAGTATAGTAAATAGCTTTTCCAATGGTTCCAACGGGTGCAGTAGGTTACTTAAATGGGCCACAGATGTGTGTCGGTACAGTTTAAGAGCAGGAGGAGACTTGTAACAAACAGATTGCTATAACCACTATAGACAGAAAAAAATAGAATGCATGAAAATGTTCTAGTCTAATATGTCAAAAACTATACATTAGGTTCATGGTAAAATTTAAAACTATCCTTTTTAATCATATTATTATCATTTCATAGTCCTGGGACAAAATAATCATATGCTTATGAATGAGTGAATGAATTGTATTAAATTGTTTCTCTGTTACAGCCATAGTCCTAAAGGGGACATTTAAAATAAATCATAACATTTCCTGCCAAATGCCACTTTATTAATATAGCAACTTCAAGAGATATCTATTTAATATCCTTTTAGTAGATGAGAAATTGCAGAATTATAAGCTTGAAACTATTTTCTACTATGTTCAAATATAAGCTTTCTTTATGGCACAGGATCAAGCAAATAGAAATTTTTTATGAAACTTATGAGATGTTGAAGTGTGTCTGACCAGGTCAATAAAAAATGTGATTTATTTTGCAGATATGTACCAATATGGAGTATACCAGATCTCTATTTAAATTAATAGATTTTAAAAATTGGGAGTGTCTCCTTTGGTTTGTTGGAAGAGCTAGTGGAAGAGATAGTTTGTTGGAAGAGCTTAGTGTTTGAGATCCTATAAAATCTGTGCCTCTCCTTGGGAAAATATTGGTGTGATTCTAAAAACCTCTACATTTTTATGGATAATTGCCAGGATTTTATTCAACATTTAAGCATATTGATATCACACAGCTTTTAAAAATCAGAAATCAGAAAGCTTTTGTAAATCAGCTATGTAAGCACCTGCAATACCTAGCTGCAAATATTAACCTTCCTTTATCTATAGTTCAAGCAACCCATTTGGATAATTCAGGTGACATTTCACTGTTTCCACACAGATATTTTGGAAAACATATAACCCAGCTCTGCTGTTTTAGGAATTCATAATTAGGAGAGAAATAATATGGACACAGATAATTAGTACAATAATATAATAAGTGGTATGTAAATGTACTGATTACAAATAGCATAAGAATGCATTTGAATATAAAAAATATTCAGTAGAATATAATTTTTTTTTTTAAACCTGTAAAGGACTTTATGCTAGCAATTTGAGAGAAGCACATTTTTGCCTCCCCAGTCATCTCTGGCTAGGGGGACAAAATATCACATCCTTTTTACTTTTTTTTTTTTTTTTGAGAGAAAGCGAGAGAGAGAGAGAGAGAGAGAGAGAATATCTTTTTTGTAGATTGACACAACACAACGCCTTTATTTATTTATTTTTTTATGTCGTGCTGAGAATCGAACCTGGGTCCCACCTGTGCTATGGGAGCGCTCTATGATGAGCCACAATCCCAGCCCCTCATTTTTACTTTCTAGACTTTGTCCTATTGAGCCTTTCTACTTTATTGGGTCACTTCAGAGTATTTTATCTTAAGAAATTTAACCACATATATTTTTCATTATCCTAAATTCTCTGTAAAAAATTCCTTTTCCATGGCTTTCATCATGTAATCATTTGTTTACTGGGCCAGTTCAAAGTGGAGCAAAAGAAAAAAATATAGTAATAACAACATGGACATTGGTAAGATCTTTACATGCACTTAACAATTTGGAAGAAGAATGCACTGTGCTTCTAGTCAATTGTTTTGAATTATTTCTGGACATTTCATTGTTTCATGGACCTAGGCTAATAACCTTCACCCTTGTGATGTAAGAATGGAACACCTACCATTTTAGATTGGGAAAAGGAATTCTTAGGATGCCTTTTGGCATCCTAATGTTTTTCAAATATCCTAATGAGTAATTTTCTTTTATTCAGGGGGAACAAAAAACAAAAACAAACAAACAAAAATAAAATAAAATAAAAAAAAACATGTAAGAGGAATCTACAATTTCAACAAAGCTTTTTGGAATGTACTTTTTTAAAAAAAAATTAGTGCATTTCAGTTATACTTAATAGTGGAGATCATCTTGCTATATTCATATATGTATGCAACAGAGTTTAATCCCAGGAGGAAGAATTGGGGACTGATATGAACTGTGCATTTAAAAAAAATTGGCACATAATAATTGCATAGTCAATAGAATGTACCATTTATTATCTATGTAAAACCTGCATTGAACATTGTTAGCACGTGGTTTCTTACATCTAAACAATTTCATAAAGAAGCATATGTGTAGAGCAGCAGATTTGTGAACTCAATTTAAAACTGTTTTTTCCTATTTGCACTTTTGGTTATAAAGTGTTTTTCATCCCATGGTAAAATGACTTTGTTTCTCTCAGAACCTTTTATTGCAGCTCTTTGGAAATCTTGTCACATGCAGTTTACAAAGGCTGACAGCAAAAGAACTTTAGGAAAACTAACTAGTTTCTCTCCATTACAATAGCAAAGAGAGATAAAATATCAGACTAAGTGAAAAAGTACTAGTGATCTTTGCTGCTTCAAAGCTCAAGCACTGTGTCACTTTTAGTGATTATTTTACATGAAGAACCAAGGAACAAAGAAAAAATACTCAAAGTTGTTGCCTGCAATAGTTGCTATTAACGTGGGCTTCTGAAAGTATGCAATATATGACCATATATTGTATTAAATGTTACACTATATAAAACATGATACATTATATTAAATTTTTGTATTTTTTCATTAGTTTAACCACCAGAGATGTGAGACTGAGTATAAAGAACTGGGAAGACAGAGGATGAGAAAAATTAGACTCACAGAGTCATTCTAAATTATCAGATACTTAATGATAATTTTCCTTTATACCCTTTTCCTCTTTTTTGATCATACTGTTTAGACTCCCTTGATATACTCTCTATTCCCATGGTATCACTTATGGTGAGTGATTTAAAATAAAATGTGGAATGTTCAGACTGTTGTATAAATGATATTAAATCTTTTTAACTGCAGTGAGTTGGATGGATAGGAAATAGAATTGAAGAGTTAATGAAAGACAGGTCACATGGAAGCCCAGCCTCATGGGTAAATGATGCTGGTGTGATGTCGCAGCTATAAATCCATCACAGAATTAAAGTCCCTCTGCTCTTTCTGTTATATTCAACCCCTGTGTGATTTGTCCATTTACATGATGAATCCATAGAGGTGTCTGTCATCTAAGTACTGGATCAGGCTTTCAACCTATTCTTCACTACTAAACATACAGCTCAGATCATATGTTATTAAAAATTGACTTGTGAGTGCAAGTGATATTAATTGTGATGGCTGTCTAGGTTTAGAGAAGTGTCATGATTGCTTTTTAATTATATTTAATGAGATAAGTCATTTGCTTGCCTATAGAAAGATAGATGAAAATGATGATAAAAGCAAAACAGGTGTTGTCTTTGGGTAAGTCCTG
The DNA here is from genome assembly GCF_047511675.1 of Marmota flaviventris. Classification (NCBI taxonomy): domain Eukaryota; kingdom Metazoa; phylum Chordata; class Mammalia; order Rodentia; family Sciuridae; genus Marmota; species Marmota flaviventris. Next base: position 50,951,908 of record NC_092504.1, on the reverse strand, counting down.
TGCAACTTTTTTTTTTCCTGGTACTGGGAATTGAACTCAGGTGACACTCAACCACTGACCCATACACCCAGCACTTTTTTATTTTTTTATTTTGAGACTGAATCTCACTAAGTTGCTTGGGGTCTTGAAGTTGCTGAGGCCAGCCTTAAACTTATGATCCTCTTGCCTCAGCTTTCCAGGTTGCAGGGATTACAGGCATGCACCACCACTTCTGGCTTTGCAATCCTTGATATTTAAATAATTATTTTACATGGATTATTTGCTTAGAAGAATCACACAGAAAAGGGAGAAAGCAAAAAATCTCTATCCTATAATATTCAAAGAATTGCAACACAGCAGACCAGGGCCTCCTTGGAAGACATAGAACACACATAGGCAGTGTGAGGGCTTAGACCTCAAGGTTTCCCATGGTTTAATCAGTTATTGTGATCTTAGAGATTTTTCCATTGGTTTGCATTTAGAAGTTGTGTTTTTGAGAGTCATAAATATTTGTTAACTAAACAAATTTAAAGTGAAATTTAAAGTGAAGAGAAATGTTAGTTTGCATAATGATTTTCAGAATGAGACCTTCACAAATCTAGCTCTGACAGCATCTAAATCTGAGAAGCTCTGAAGGTGGGCTGAACAGCTGCTGTGGAGCTTGCTGCAGGCTAATACTTTATAACATGTCTACGTCAGGCAATGGGAAATGGATTTGTCAGAGTGGGAATGGTAGCAGGATTACACAAAGAAGAGGAATGGAAATGTTTGCTTTTGCTTCTTTATTGGGTAAATTTCAGCAATACGTACTCCCAAATGATAAAGACAAAATAGTTTAGGTTAGGGGTTTCTATAAAGCTTATTTCATACATTGTCTTTCTTAAAATCTGATAGAAATTTAAACACAAAGAAGTAAAATTAAATATAAATGTTGGAAGAAAATGTGGTAAGGGCTAAAACATGAAATAGAACTTCAATTACACATTCGATTTAATCCTTTGCTTTTATTCTCAAAAATATTTGAAGCATACTTCCTGTCCCATTACACATCTAACATGAGAACACAATGATAGAGCTCATTTACATGGTACAAACTAATCTGCTTTAAGCTACATGTGGGAGAGTGCCATTAACTTTCCAGCTTCCTGGGAAAAAGAAGGTGAGATGCACATGAAAATGTGTTATATTCCTAAACACCAATGAAGTCCATTTAAATTTAATTAAATTAAAAATTGTGTCAGTTAACATAAATTGTATTGTTTTTACAGCTGTATTCAGCTTTACAAGTTTGGGGTCAAATGAACAGATAGATTGGTTGTTTTTGGTTTGGACATTAACATATAAAGTGACAAAGGTGAAAATCAGTAAAATATGTTTAATAAAGCCCAGTAGCACGGGAAAAGACAGTGACAAGAGACAGGAGCAGGGCATCTGTGTAGCTTGAAGACTGATGGAGTAAGGGCACCAAAAAAAAAAAAAAAAAAGTAATGTGGGATTATGTGAAGGTGGATGTTGAAGAATGGTGTGTTTGAAATTGATAGTGAGTTTTTATCTATTATCACAGGGTTCATTTATAGTATTAGAATTAATGTTTGATTATGAGAAATATTGGGTGAGGTAGATAAAAGAATATTATTATTGAATATTGAAGATGAAGTTAAGGAATTAGGGGTTTCAGATGTCTAGTATATGTGAAATTTGTATTTTTGTGTGTGGTAGTGGAAAGTCAATCCAGGGGTGTCCTACACTGAGCTAAATCACAGCTTGCTTATTAATTAATTAATTAATTTCTTTATTGTTGCAACAAGATCTTGTTAATTTTCCCAGGTGCTAACCTCCAGCTAGTGATCCTTCTCCTTTAGGCTCCCAAATAGCTGACATTACAGGTGACAAGATATTGGATATTTTAATTATCAAGAATTACTATAGGAATAATTTTGAAAATAATGATAATATACAAAATTCTAAAATCTTCAGAGAGCAAAAAGGAGTCTCAAGGAATTGAATTGGTCATAGAGTTGGTGACATGTGATTTGAAGATGAGTTTGGGGAAAGAAAAATGGAAGAGTCCTGTAATTGAAGTATAACAAATCTTCTAAAACTAAATTGACCAACACCATGTTAACCAATTGCTTTGCTAGATCTGCATCTTTGATAGGGAGCGATATGGAGAGGGCACATGGTACAGATGCTGACTGGATTTAAAGAACAATTGTTACAATAAACTTAGGGAGAAACTACATTATTTTTTATCTTTAGTGTGGAAGTTATATACCATTATTTCTGCACTAATCACAGGTCTACACAGATTCAGTGGGTAGGGACATAGATCCCACTGTCAGTGGGAAGGATGTCAACATCACATTGTAAAAAGAGAATGTAGAATGGAAGATTGGCAGCAGCCATTGTGGAAAATAAATTCTGCCACAGAGAGAATAGTCTCTGGAAAGTGCAATGAAGAGCAAAGGGAAGCTACCTTCTATAGAAGCCCACCAATGGGTAGGCATGTGAGAGAAAACAGTTAACACTGGATAATCTGTGTCCTCAGGAGAAAAAACATATATTTTTAGGAAAAAAAGACAAAATAAACATGAAAATAAAAAAGAAAAAAAATGATGAGGATACAAGAATGTTTACTTATAATTTGAAATATTCCAATATACCAACAATAGATTTTTAGGATTTATGTGAGTGAGGAAGATGTTACTTAAAAAAAAAAAAAAGAACAACAATACATAGAGTTACATAGACAGAGCAGTAAAAGGTGAAGGATGTTATGGGAGGTAAAGTCTAATGATATATATATAAACCCTTATAACAAAGATGGTATGCAGTAGGCACTCAATAGATATGAAGTATTGACTTTATTATATGGATAAATGGAAATGGTAGAACTTCAGATATTTTTAAATATTACAAAAATATTAGAGATTTGAAAGTGCATAGAAAACTTTTTAAATTGCCCACTATAAAATATGATTCATTAGGATTAGCAAATCATGTCACTTTCATATTTAGATAATATACTTGAGGAATAATATATAAAATATAAGAATTGCCCCTATTATTTATGTACTTACATAAATGAAAATTGATCAAAAATATTTGGTTGCTTCTTAAGAACCTTACTTGTAGTTTCTTACTACTTTTGACTAGGGCCCTAAAATGTGGGTAGAGAAAACACACATGACATAAATCATCAAAGTAAATTTCCCTAAATGTCATATTTTCTAACTACAAAGTACTCCAATTGTTCAAACCAAGTGATAATTTTATATTCTCTCTTTTTCAACAGGCTTGGAGCCAAATCTGCATGGCACACTTAATCATAGGACTAAAATCTTTCCATTTTAGTAAACCATGATTCACATGCGCATGCACGTGTGCATGGGTATACACACACCTAGCTTTTGAAACCTAATTATTTTTTCCATATTTTTTCACCAAATTAATTCGTATTGCTTGCATACAGGGTAGATTTAGAAAAATATACTTGTATTTACTTATGTTTCATGTTTATGATGTTTTGTCAATGTTTAATGATTCATTGTAAGATCAGTATACAACACTGTAGCCAAGCACAGTGGTTCACACCTATAATTCCAGCGGCTCTGGAGGCTGAGACAGGAAGGTCTCAAGTTTGAGCCCAGCTTCACCAACCTAGGGAGCCCTGAACAACTTAGTGAGAACTTGCCTCAAAATAAAAAATACAAAGGGCTGGGAATTTTGTTCAGTTGTTTAGCAACCCTAGATTCAATTCCCCTGAAACAAAACAAAACAAAACACGACAAAACACTATAACCTTTGTGGTGGAACTGTCTTTTAAATTAATATTATTCTTGACAAATTTATTTATTTTTTGTAACATACTGTTAAGCCATATCATGTTTAATAGTATGTCAAATATTCTCAGTAGTAACAATTATTAATGATGGATTTAGTATACTTTTACCCAACCTGTCCATTCTTCATCTCTATGTGATCATTTTTGGCTCACATTTGAGATCAGGCAGATCTTATAAACCCTCACCCTCTAACACTACTTGGTATTCTTATATTTTGTTCCCATAAATACCTCTGATAGCATCTTTCTCCCCTTTAAAAATACCTCTAACTAGCACAGGCCTGCACCTAGCACTCAATAAACTGCAAATTTTCCATTTAATGCTCACACATTTTCATTTCTCTACCATTTATTTTCTTGTGCACATCTCTTCCCTAAAGTGTTTCAGCCAAGTATCCATATGTGCATGGAACTCTATTTGTGTGTTTCATCAAGGAGAGAGAAATCATCTTTTATAGATAATTTCTTACATAACAGACATTACTTAAAATCCAAAATATTAGTCCAAGGTACCAAGTAATGTTCTATATCATTGGAATAACTGATTACCCGAAAATGTTATGCTAATTATATGCAGTGTCAGATAAGATTTCTACAACTTTTCTGATTGAATTTATAATTAACTCTTTCACTGTGTTGTAAAACTGTAAGTTTCTGAAGAATTGGATGGAGTGGTACATAATAAATGATTTTAAGTGTTATATTGAGACATATATATATATATATATATATATATATATATATATATATTACAGAGTATGTTTATATGTTTATATATAATATATATGTATATAATACAGAGTATGTTTGTTTATATATATATATATATATATGTCTATATAATACAAACATAAACAAAATATATGCTTATATATATAAACAAACATACTCTGTATTAAGAACTAAATGTTTTTAAAAACTCATTGATGAGTAGTCTCATTGATGAAGTATTTTTATTACCACATAAATACCTCTAAGAGATAAAAAAATGATAACAATGGGGTTGTGGCCTGGTGGTAGAGCACTTGCTTAGCATGTGTGAGGAACTGGATTCGATTCTCAGAAATACATAAAAATAAATAAATAAATAAATAATAAAACAAAGTTAAAAAAGCATTATTTTTTTTAATAAAAAGACCATCACAACTACATCACAAAAGCACCTTTAATTTATTTTTTAGCACTGACAATGCGTTAACCCATGCCTAAGAGAAGTTCTTGACATATTGAATTAATAGCTCAAAGATCTTTTAATAAGATAATTCTTGAAAATGTGTAATTTAATCAATGCCAGCCCAGGCAGATAAATCTCACCCTTACCTTTCCTGCCTACCCCTTGTTTCTTTATATAATGCTTCTTTAGTCAACTTTATCTTCAGTAAGTTGAATAACTTAGAATTTTAAATTCTAATGGGCTCAATATTTTGAATTTGCTTATACCAGTTCTAGACTAATTTTCAGAAATGCCCATCCTGTAGTGAACTGAGTCCACAATAGATGACATAATGGAAGTCTCTGGTGAGCCTGAAATAACAGTGGAGAAGTAAAGGCTGCCAGGAAAATGCTTTCAATGCCATGTGCTTCTGTGAGGTCTATTTTAGTCTTAAAAATAAGTCATTATCCTTCTGAGAATAATTTAATGCTGTATTTGATTGAGCATAGTATTGGAGTCAGGGAGCAGAATTCTAGTCTTGAATGTCTGTATGACTTTAGGCAGGCTATTTTGTGTGTTTGTGTCTCCATTAAATAGTTAAAAGTCCTGCAACTTGTTTTCTTATTTAAATTTTAGGCTACCTTTATAAAGCTTTTTCATATACTCTCACTTAAGTGTTAGTATGGTTCTTTGAATGGCAACAAGAGTCGGGGGCAGGGTGGAGGAATGGGAGAAATCACTGCTGAGCATTATATCCAACCCCTGTATGTGTGTTCATTATGTCAGGCACGTGATAGTCACCTTCAACATCATATTCAGTTCTGTGGTCCTGTGGCTTTGAAATATAATCTGAAATGAAAGCGGACAAGTACCATAAAGGCTAAAACTCAATGACTACTGGCATATTATTCAAAGTAATCATTATAATAATTTTAAAGAGCTATCATTTATTAAGCTCTTAATCTCTGCCAGGCATTTCATTCCAAATATTTATAAGGAATATGTATTTCTATTTGCAAATAATACATAAGAATGGTATAATTTATGGATACACGATTTTTTCTCCACGTGAAATGTAAAGCTGTTAAGATTTGAATTCAAGTTTATGTGGCCTAAAGTCTATGACCCTATAGCCAATGAGAAGATAGTGTTCAGCTACATGAACTGTGAAAGATAGGAATAGGCATGGTAGAGAACACAGCGATGAGAAAAAAAGTTAACAAATTGAGATCTGACTAAAAGGAGACTGGTCAGAATCCTTTGAACACTTGCAAGTTTTCTCCATAGCATTATATACTCAAGAATGGTCAGTGGCAGCAGAACACTGCAGAGAAAGCCTATTGTGTTATCAGATATACCTATCCAGAAATTCTAAATTCTCCATTTAATTGGTTTCCAGAATGTAGACATGTTGCTTAGCCTTGTACCTGAAAAATGGAATATCAATGCTAATGACTTCAGATTATTCTTTTGCTAATGAAGTCATTGGAATCTATGCAGAGCTTTACTCACTGATTAGCTATAGTGAACATGCCAAATAAGTGTCAGTTTGTTTTATTAGTGTGCCTACCATTATTATTATATCTTTGTCATTTGGTCACAAAAGAGGAGGGAATGTTTTGAGAAATGGTGGCAGAATGTTAATCATAAAATAGCAATGCAAAAGGAGCATGCTTTAAGACCTCATCTTATTTGGGTTAAGACTATAACATTAAAATCTAAATTTCCATATTAAAAAATCAGGAATTTGCTTTCTAATCATCTGCTTTTTCCAAGTTATTTTTTCCCTAAGTTCCACTTTTTCAAGTTATTATTTTTTGGCTTTTGTTTTTCTTCCTGTTCTGGTTTCTGGAGGAAAAAAAGGTTTAAAAACAATTCTGGTTTTTAAATTGAGATTGCCATGTACCTAGTTTGTAAGAATAAATTCTAGGAATGATTGAATAATTCTATATCACTTGATCATATCAAATAAATAAAAAGTAAGTTAACAAAGCATTATTAAATACAAATAACATACAATGTAGTGCTATGAAATACATTCTAGAGTGTGCTTGCATGAAACTTTTGGAAAGAAGGTATATTATTAAAAAACAGTGTTCATCAAGTTATGTTGGGCATGGATTTCCCATTCTGTGAATAAAAGAATTAAGCTCCTAAATATTGACATCTGAATTTGTTTGAGGCCAAGTAGGACAATTGCATGCTGAAAATTAATAGCAAATATATGACTTCTTCCACCAAATGAACTACATTAGCCCTTTGCTTTACATTTTCAAATAAAAAGAGTAGCACTTCATAGGTATGGATTGAATATTTTAAAAATGTCTCGATTCATTTAAATCTCATTATATAACTTAGAGAAAACTCATTTAGAACAACTGCAAGTCCTATGTGTACTGTATACTTCTTTAATTGTACCTATATTCATGTCTACAAATATGCTACATTCTTTAAAGCAAGTAGAGTTTCTAACAATCAAGGAGCAAGTTTTTAAATTTGTTTTTAAGAAAAATTATAGTGTTATACTTTATTTATATTTATTTATGCTTTTTAATAACTTCCTTTTGGTGTTTTAATTAAACTCAAAATTTATAATAGTCTGCACACTAATTCTCTGCCTTGACTGAAGAATAAGTTTTCTTATTGTTCTAGTCATTGTTGGATTTTTTTGAAGGAGCAGACATAGTCACAAATGCATTTATAATACCTCCTATGGTGTTTTATTCTTCAAAACAATACATATTCTACCCATAATTTTTCATCTGCATTAAGGAAATATAATTTTGTTACATGAGCAGAACTGCTTTTGGGGGCAGTGGACTAATATGTATTGTCCAATAGTACAAGGAGAAATGTTTATAACAAAATGAACTTTCTAACTTAACTCTCCATGCCAAAACACTTGAGTTAGACTGTGTATATCTTCAATAGCAATTGTTATTCTGGAAGCTTTTCTCCCACATGAGAATTTATAAGAACATATTCACTTCATGATTCAAAACTGGACTTATTTCATGGTAACATGAATTAAACAAACCAGTTTTCATTACCTCATTCTAGAAATACTGGATAGTTCAAATCCAATACACAGTCAATTAAGCTTTTGTTTCAATTATGGGACAAATCATCTAGCTTAATATTTCCATTCTACCTATCATGGCAGCAAGCATTCATGTTAACATGAGAGTTACATCATGTCCCCTCAATTCTCTGTAAAATCCTCTATCATACACATATAAAAACCTATGTAATTTTATAAGCTACCTATATAATTGCTCAATTTTATATTTTTTCATGAATGTCGCATATATAGGACAGTGGACATAATGCATTAAATCATCCAATAATGAGGACAAAGAAAAAAACTCTGAAGGCAGAAAAAAATATTATGATTTTATATGAATATCTAGTTTTAATTCTTCCTCATAGTCAATATGAAACAGTAAAGAAACCTAGATGTCATCAAATTTAATCAATTTATGCACAAAAATTATCTTTGTCTATGATAAAAGAAAACTAAAAGTGGGATACTTGAGTGTCTTTTAATTTAGAAAAATAAATACATTTATTTACAATAAATATAATTATTTCATGGTTTCAAATGAGATAACATTCATTCACAGATTTCTTCTTTCATGCAATTTTCCATAGTAAATTCATTCTAAAATGGCTTTGCTCTAAGTTTTATGGCTTTGCTCTAAGGTTATTAAATTAGTATAAGCATCAATTGTGCTTGTGAAGGTATAAAAGAAGTATGAGTTTAGATGGCCAATTACCCATGACAATATGTTGAAAGAATTTGCAAGGCATAATGCTAAAGTTTAGGTGCTCTAAAATAATTATGTAACAGATAGTTTTCTCCATGTTTTGTGATGTGCCCATTTCCTTAAATTTTAAAAATTGCTTTCATGAATTGAAAGCATAATAAAAAGAAGGTAACAGAGCTTTATCATTTAAAATTAAAAGGTCATTCAATTTGAGTTAATTTGTATTTTCTCTTTTTTAAAGTGCAAATTTTCAGAGAATTGGATTGATAAGACACATTTGATAGCAGATGCTTCTTTACTTATGAAGAATTTAAATTGTGAAAAACTTCAAAAACAATTTGTTCAGAAGACCAATGATGTAATAAAATAGCTGCACATAGTATCTTTTGATATCGAGGTGGACTTTTCTTCAGATAGTCAACTTTTATTGAAATGTTTGAAATAGGATAAAATGTTGAGAATAGATAGCTAAACGTGGAATCAACCTAAATGCCTATCAACAGATGAATGGATGAAGAAATTATGGTATGAGATACACAATGGAATACTACTCATCCATAAATAAGAATAACTTTATGACCTTTGCCATTAAGTGGAAGGACCTAGAGACTATATCATGCTAAGTGAAATAAGACAATCCCAAAAAAACAAAGGTAGAATGTTTTTGCTGATATGTGGAAGGAAAACCACAATGAATGGGGAAGAGAACTTTAGTAGATTAGAAAAAGGGGAACAAAGGGAAGAAAGTTAGGATAGGAATAGGAAAGACATAAACTAAATCTAACATAATATTCCTGTGTACACATATGAAAATACCTAAGTAAATCCCACCATCATGTCCACCCACAAGAATGTCAACCCACAATAATGTCCATCCACCATCATGTCCTCATTAGAATAAGATATATCCTGTGCTTGTATAACTTTATCAAAGTGGAATCTACTGTCATGTACAACTAAGAAGAAAAATTTAAAAAAATAGAGAAAGAAAATTAAACAGGCTGAAATTTAAAAAAAGTTCCAATGCTTAATTCAAGCATAGTTTATACTAATTTTACTAATAGACTCCTTAGCATCTCCCAAATATTTATCTACTTAAAAATTTTCATAAAGTAGGAAATATATAATCAGGTATGAAAAGTGTTTTTCACATACATACTTTCAGACATACCCTACACATGCTAATATTAAAGTATAATATCTGAATTGGTTCTCTTTTATGTTTGGAAGACTAAAACTGGTAAACATCTTGAGTTCATATTGAAAGTGCAGTTATGAAAAAAATTCAATTAAACTAATAATTAAAAATAACAATTCAGTGGTGTCAGTTGTAATGCCACTATTTTCATCTTCTGTTTTATTTGTGTCTTTTGTCTCTCTTTCTTCCTCTAGCTAAGAGTATGTGAGTCTTGTTTATCTTTTTTTAAAATTTTTATTTATTTGTTTATTTATTTTAGTCATACATGACAGCAGAATGAATTTTCCAACTTTTCACTTTGTTGATCATTTGCATTTCATTTTACTCTCTGTTTTACTTATTTATGAAAATATCATTTCTTTCCTTCTACTAATTTTGGGTTTACTATGTTGTTGTTGTTTTCCTTTTCCTTGAGACTTGAGATATAGTGATCAGTTGTTTATTTGAAAACTTTCTGCTTTTTGTGGGGTCAGGGAAGACTGGGGATTGAACCCAGGGTGCTCTACCACTGAACCACATCCCCAGTCCTATTTTGTATTTTATTTAGAGACAGAGTCTCACTGAATTGCTTAGGGCCTTGCTAAGTTGCTGAGATACTGGGATTACAGGCATGTGCCACCATGCCCAGCTAAAACTTTCTGTTTTTTTTGACACAGATATTGATTGCTATAAACTTCACACTTATGACTTCTTTTGTTGTATTCTGTAGATTGGGGCATGTTTTGTCTTTACTTTCATTTCTTCTGCATACATCACTTTCAAAAGTCTATTAAGAAAGAAAACTTTCCTTAGTTTATATCCTTTGATAATTCACACAAAATAAAGCTATAGTAAAAGTCTTATTTGTAGTGATTTTTTTCTCAATAAAATGTAATTGGATAAATGCAATAATTTTTTGAAGGTTAATTATTTCCTAATTATTACAGACAGAAGTCTGTACATTTTTGTTTCCACATCCCTTGATTATATATGTGTGTGTGTGTGTATGTATGTGTGTTTACATATATACAATGTAATGTGAAATATACATTGTATACATTAAAATAGTCTGTGTGTTTTTATTCTAATAGTGTGGACTATAATATTTTAAATTAATGAATGAGTAATTATCTTTTATATTATTTATAATTTTTTTCAGTGCCTATACTCCTGGAGTGTTGGCTTTGAATCATAAAGTGAGTACACTTAGGTACCTCAAGGGTAATAACTCTTTAAGCTTAGAATATATTGGAGATATTAAAAATAATTTGTTTGAGAATAAGTAGTGTGAAAAATCAGTTTCGATTGTCAGTTTCAGAATTAGTACTAACTTTGAAGATCTTTAAAAAATTCTAATCCAATTATGCAGCACTTTTTCCCAATTGTAACAATTTTAATCCTGTATTCATTTAAATATTAATGGCTAGGTTTTTGTTTAGTTTAAGAACATTTATTTTAATAACTATGGATAGTCTCATTTTTGAATTGATAAATACAAAACATGGAGTTTGATGGTTTGTATAAAACTTCTAAAATACATATTATTTTCTATTTCCAGGACTTAATATTTAAATAAATCAGATTATCCAGATTGTATTAAGTTCTTACTCGTCATTTGGGCTTGAGAAGGACACAAAAATACTATTTACACCAATAGATATTGATGGATATTTAAGAAAATGTGCTACATGTGATAAAAATCAAATGAATGGTTTTGTTCTCCAGAAGTTTTATACAAGTTTGTGGGGGATAAGAATGCATACAAATAAAGGCATGGAAAATATTTGCTCTTGTCATAAGAGAGATGCAAAGTAAATTGTACAAAATTATGAGGCATGAAGAGGCAAAGAACATGCAATCATGGGAATTGATTGTCTCATAGATCATGAAAAAGATAGGTTTAAAATGAGCTTGGATGGATAGAACTAGTTATGAAAATATTTTCTGTCCTTCCTGCAAATTGATAAAAGAGTCTCTCATAAAACATCAACATAGAGTGAAGATGTTGTCTCCCATTTCTTGATCATCTTAAACAGACTCTGAATACTGTTTTCTAAATAATATCTAGGTAAGGTACAGACATCATTGTGTAAAACAACTGTGTTCCAGTATCTTCCTATATTTTTGAAAAAAAATTGAATTAGAATTTGGAGAAATTTTACTACTTATTTGTTAAACATTTTCTTCATTAAAATGTAAAAGGTGAGTTTTGCTTTTATTGATTATTATTTATCTTTCCCAATACTTTGTAGCTTCACAGGTGTGAAAAATAATTTTTATTTTCTCATCATAGTCCAAACACACCTGGCCACAGTACTGACAAGAAGTGTTCCCTCTAAAAATAAATAATTCCAAATGTCTACAGATTAAATCCAAATTCTTTATCATGGGCTTCAAGCCTTTTAAAAATAATTAGTTTATGTATATTTCTTGTTTTGGGCCTAGAATATTTTCCCCTAGTTGAGAGGCAGAGAAGTTCCTCAGGTGCAGGTTAGAGTGGATGGAGACAGTGAATGTGAATGGAGGTAACATTTGAAGGATTTTTAAATATTGCATGGAAAGTTGTGGATTATATTGGAATTTTGTCATGAAAATAACTGAAGCTTCCCAAAAGAAAGCATTTTCAAATGCTGATGAGGAGTGAATGTGGTAATTTCAGTCTTTAAACAGTAATTTCAGTGGAGAGCATCAATCTGTTATTTAGAATAATATATATATATATATATATATATATATATATATATATATATAATATATATTATGCATATATATAATATATATTCATTTATGTGTGTATGTATACACATATATATATATATTTATGTGTGTGTATGTATATATATGTACACATACACACATAAATGCACACACACACATAATTGTGAAAAATGATTTTAAGGATTTGTGTTTGAAAGTAGATCAAAACCATTGAATAGGTACTGGGAGATAGGAATCAAGTGATAATAATGGTTTATTATGTTTTCATTTCAGTGAAAATATTTGTAGACACTTGAGATGTTATGTCAGTATAGAGGGAATTCTAAGTCAAGATTTTCCTTGATATGAACTAAGGCAGAATTTCTGACCCACCACACTTGCTTGAAAAGATTTGTTAGACTGCAGGGAAGAATGGCACATTTATCTAGATTTCACTTACATTTATATTATTTCTTGTTTCCAAAGCTTCCATGCAGGGTTAAACAATAATGTTGTATATAATCTTGCATGAAGTTTTCAGTTTGAATAACACTTTTATTATAATAGGAAGAAAGGTAGAGTGGATGGGCACAACTGCATATAAGTTTGGATATTTGATGGTAGGAAAATTAGACATTTTCTTTCTTCTTTTCTAATGACTTCCATTTAGAGAAAATATAGTCATTAAGCTGTAATGAAGGAAAATAACTTTTAAAGAGTTTGAAGATAAGATGCTCAATATAATTACATTAATACTAGGAAATAAAGTAAACTAAGAAAATAGCAATAATGATTGTCTAACACAGTTGCTTATACCATTGGGTTTTGGAGTTATGAATCTAAAGGCAATGAAAAATTAGTTGCCAATATTTTTCTGATAATATTCAATCATGTAGTCTTCCTTTTTTACATATACTTAGCTTTCATTAGCTCCTTCAAATTAAATAATGCATTAAGCATTATTCATTGTGTTCCCTAAAACATTTTTTATATCTCATGTTCTCTAATCTGAGAAAATAGCACCAGCATTTTCCTGTACAGTTTAATCCAAACACTTTACAGTAATTATTATAATTTCTTATTAATTCTGCCATTAAATATGCTGTGAAATCTAATTGATTTTGTCTTGTTCCTTTAAAAAATAATAATCACCTACTCTTATCTATTGAGACTCCTCTGGTTTAAACAGTATTGTCTTTCGACCAATATAAAAACAAAAGTGTCGGTTGCCTCTGTTCTTGCTTTCTCCAATCTATTTTCTTGCAGCTCTGAAACGATCTCCTAAGTGCTACTTTGATCTTATTAATCCCCTACTTCAAAATATGCAGTTACTTTAAATATATGAAATTTTAGTTTGTCAAGCTTTTATAATGACTTATTTTCATTGTAAAACAAAGTCTATAATACATATGTTTCTTCCATGGGATTATATCCTGATATATCCATTGTAACTGAAAAATATCATAAATCAAAAATATATTTAAAACATCTAACCTGACAAACATCAGAGCATAACCTAATGCTCTTAAAATGTGCTCAGAACACTTACTTTAGCATACAGTTAGGCAAAGTTATCTAGTACAAAGCTTATTTTGTATATGGTTTTAAGGTGATGTGACTAATTGAACTGCCCACACTGTGAAGAATATCTATTACTTATTATTAGCCCAGAAAAAGATCAAAATTAAAATTCTGAAATACAGATTCTGCTGAATGCATATCTTTTTACACTGTTGTAAAGTTGAAAATTGTTAATTTGAACCATTGCAATCTTGATTTTGTGAACTGGTTGCCCACTTTGATGTATAAATTTGTGACTTCCACTTTGTTCCAACTGTCTCCTTTATCATTTTTACTATCTTCTGCTCTCTGTGTTCTCTATCTCATATGGTCCTTTGCTAACCTCAGACTTAAATGGATGATTTCTTAATCTCAAATTTCATTGGAGACTCTGTTTCCTAAGGGAAGTTTCTTTAATATTTCTGTTTAAATGGGGTAGTCTATATTCACTTCCACTGTTCTTTCTCTTTCCTAGGATAATCATATTTGTAATTATTAATGCAATACTTTTAAGACTCACAAAGATGAGGCTTTACCTATCTTGTTTACCATTGCAGTCTATTACCAAGCAAAGTTTCTGGCCCATCACACTTGCTTGAAAAGATTTGTTAGACTGCAGGGCATAATGGTACATTTATCTACATTTTACTTACATTTAAATTATTTCTTGTTTCCAAAGCTCCCATGCAGGGTTGAACAATAGTGTTGTATATGATCTTACATGAAGTTTTTAGTTTGAATGGCATTCATTATAAACCAAAGAATGTCTCATTAATGATAAATGAATTTCAAATATGCAGAATGTGCAGATTGACATTTCATACCTTTGAAAGCAAATAGAGTTTAGTGTGAGAATGGTTGTACTAAAAGGATAAAAGAATAAAAATTGGATAACTTTAGCTAAGTATTGCATTGGCTGCTATAGCAATCCTATTATAAGAAAAAATAATATTTTAAATCTTCTCTTAATCATTTTACTACAAGAATGTCCTTAATACTATCAAAAAGCTCTTCTTATCTTTCAAATAACTTCACATTTTCTCTGAATTTATAAGAGCATTAAGGCTTTACTATCACCATAATTAGATCTACTGGAAAAAGTACCTTCTTATTTTTGCCAATTCCTGATTATTCATGGAGATGGAAAAAAGCCTTAGCATGGATTACTAAAACCCCAGATCATTTATAGCACATGAAAATTAGCTCCAATTCATTATGTCTACCAGAATTTTCTATTGAAATACACGTTCACCTTTGAGTTTCAGCAAATGTGCCTTGATGCTTGAATTAATAAATACTCATAAGTATATGTAGTGAAATCTGAAAATGGAAAAAAAATGCAGTTTATTAGCTTTATGTAAAATAAGCGCTAAAATGTATTCTAACCATCAGTTTGGCAGTTTTTAATTGGCCCAGACTAACTAATAGGAACATTGAAGTTTGACTCTATTACCTTTTGAGAGGAAAGGAGGATATGAAAATGTTTGGAATTCACACAGTAAAAAGATTGGCTTCATGACCACCAGCTACTTACCTGTCTACCAACTGAGAAAAGTTAACAAAAGTATCAGCAAACATCTCCTTCCTATGATTCTAAACTGCTCAATAATACTCTTCACTGATTCAGTCATGCATTATTTCATGTCATTTTCTAAAACCGTGTTGCAGTCAAACACTGGAATAAGTACTGTAAATGCAAAACTGAATAAGACATAGCTTTTTATTATTTATAATCATTACAGTGTTTATGGAATATAAATATTACTGATCTCAGAATATATAAATGTTGAATTAGTAAGAAACTTAAAGAAAACGTTTAAAATGGAGAAAATCTAAAACAAATGCTTAAACTATGACTTCTGAAGTTAATATCATATGGATGATAGAAAAACTGATTTCTGCAGCATCTCCAATATAACAGAACTTGTGAAAATTTTAGCATCTGATGATTAATTTGTCTATTTAATATAAAATTTTTTAGTATATCCTCTACCATTCCTTTGTAGGATTATATAGTATAACTTGAAGCTCTCCAATGCAGTTTCAGTATATTAAGTAAAATTGTACTCAGCACTGCTTCAGTTTTAAATACATATAAGCATTTGTCTACATAAATATAATTTCTTATAAGCTCCTGTGGCATAAAATTATTGATATATGTACATACCATACATTTTTAATTTTAATACTTTAGATAAATATTTGATTATTTGAATGAATAGTCTGATATTTATGATCCAGAAGCTTATGAAAAATTCTTGAAATTCATGCCAAGATTGTATTACCTGTAATCTGTGTATACTATTCCAAATGATACATTATTCACAAAACAAACACTGCATCTCTTCCTGGGAAAAGCTTAGTCTCTTATTTCTTTTGACAGTGTGCAGACCTGGGTTCTTCAAAGCCTCACCTCACAGCCAGAGCTGCAGCAAATGTCCACCTCACAGTTACACCCATGAGGAAGCTTCAACCTCTTGTGTCTGTGAAAAGGATTATTTCAGGAGGGACTCTGATCCACCCACAATGGCATGCACAAGTAAGGAAACCCATGGATATTTGGTGATGCTAACTTTCACCAGTTGAAGAAACATCATGATGCAGCCTGTTATGTTCTATTAACATTTCCCCTGAAAACAGGCATAGTGTTAAATCTTCTCAACATATTTTTTTTTATCAAATTTCAATCTCTTTGAGTAAGCATCGAAAAACTTGAGTCTGTTTTTTTTTTTTAATCACTCACTTCCCCTAATTTCAAATTCAACATCGGAGGCACAACATACAGTTTTTCCTTTGATTTTGTTTGTTTTAATGTTCTCCATTGCTAAACCTGACTTCTGGTAAATCCACTGTCCTTTTTCACATTGAATCTTTTTTATCCTCTTCTTTCTAAACCAGTGTTTTGATTATATAAAAAATATAGTAAACCTTCATCTGTCCTAACGTGCCTCACTAAGCTGCAATGCCACAGAGAAGGTCACTTACAAAAGAAGACCAGAAACACAAAGAACCTGGAGCACCTGGGAAGGATAATAAGATTTGACTCATATACAACATGTTAGGGCTTTCCTGTAGATGTTGTATTTCTTGTTAGTGAGTGTTCTTAACTATTATTAATAACATATTTTCTGATCACATAATCAGTGGAGATAGATACGAAGCACTTTATTTCATATTTGTAGTGGATTCGTCCACATTTATCAATGCATTTGGGTGCTTTGGTTGGTCTAAGTTTTCCCAAGATTTTTGTGAATACAATACCTTTATGCATTTGTGTGCTTGGTGGTGATATATCCACAGTTTTTCCACAAGCAAAGTCTCTATACCAAATGAAACAAAAATAGAAAATAAAAATGAAGAAATGCTATTCCATCCCTCTTCACAATGTACAGGTTCCATAACCTGACTTGTTTACTTTGTTGTCTTAATAAGTTGGAGCTGCTCTCCAAAATGTTCTCAGACTTTTGAATTTTGAATATACATCTGCAAACATAAATAGTACAGATTTCTTCTTATCAAGCATCATAAATTAAGGTTTTTATCTGAATTTCATAATGTCTGAATTTTATAGTCATTCAGATATTTCAGAATTTCTTAAATCATTGGTATTAGTTTCCTGTTTCTAAACATCATTCTTTTTAATCCCAAGATTGATGATTTTATGTGTTAGATGATTACTAGTGATGAAGAATTTCTCTTCAACCGAATGAATGACATTATGATGTACACTTTTGGGTGGATATATTTTATTGGATGTGTCTGGGATTTGGTTGTCAAAGAGATTTAAAAAATTATTTAGATTAGTAAGAGCAAAAGTAAGTCCAAATAATAGGAAAATACTGACTCGTCAATAGAGTGGTCAATTAAGGAAAGAAAACCATGTTTAATCATCTTTTCAATTTCATTAATTTTCTAGTTAGTATTTTCTGTGGCCCAGCCTGGACCATCTCCTTTGTGGCATAAATGTGCGCCTCCCTTTCTGTATATTTGTTTTGTTTGGGAATCAGTGAGAGTCTGTGCTTTGGTGGCAAGGACTGCTTAGCACTCTTAGGACCAAAGCCCATGGGTAGTCTTTACATTTTCTCTATCTCCATTGTGATTTTCTAATATTGTGTTTCAAAAGAGCACGACTTTGCATGCACTTCTCAAAAAAGATTATTGTGAGTGTGTGTGTGTGTCTGTTTTTTGTTGCACTCAGAGTACCCTAGATAATACATGTGATCCCTTCATGGCTTGGTTGATGTTCAGACCAGGATCTTGAACTTCACTTTGCCTTTGGCTTTTGGAATTGAATTTATGATTATGACTCATTTTAATATTTTTTTGAAAAAAAAATATATATATAAAATCTGGAAATGAAAAATTTACTTTAATCTACAGAGCAAAATTTCAAAAATAAGAACTAAAATTCTGACAAATTGACTTAAACCAAGGGTTCTTCTCACAGCTTCACTTTAGGTTACACATCATATCTATATTGGGACACTGGAATTCTTAAGATTATGTAAGATAGAGCCTCTAATTTTTACCTCTACGTCACTTGATTTTTTTAACATCACTTGATTTTTTAATTTTTAACTTTGGAGGCATACGTGTCCCATCTAAGTTCTGAGTGTGGTGGTAGCAATCAAAAGCAAAAGAGTCAGACTAATATGTTTTTTATAGATTTAAAAAAACAATGGTTTTAATGTGAGTATATTTCATTTGGCAAGAAAAAAAATAAAAGTTTATAAACTAGATATATTTTGGCTACATTTTATCTCTTTCTTAGAAATTTAGCATGTAACATTTTTATTGCAAATTTTAAAAATTTCCATTTTTTTAAACTACTAAATAACCTAAATTTTGTAATAACCAATAATACTTACATTTCTATCTTAACTAATTGCTGCAATTTAAAAGTGAATTTTACATTGAAGTGTGTAATTTGAACATGTGGAAAAAGTCATAGGGTTCAACTATAAATACCATCATAGTGGGACTGTTTTTTCAAAAAATGAAATAAAGTCAAGTCTTTAGTTATGGTTTTCTCTAATTTAGATGATATTTTTTACAGCTAACTCCCTGAATACTAGGATGCTTTTTTAATCATTTTAAAATTTGCTCCTCAATAATCATGGCTTGAAATGTTAGGTAGAAATTATTGCTAATTTTTATATTTAGAACAAATAGCACATATAGTATAATTTCACTAAATCCTTGTAAGTAGCTTAATGCATGCTTTTGAACCATTTAAATATTACCATACTCCATTCTCTGAGGAAAAGAAGCATAAATTTGTTCTCAGAAACTGATATAAATATATTTGCTTTTTGAAGATATCTGATTATAAACTCTTATAACTGACTGATGTTTTAACTGTACCTAAAAATTGAGTTTTAGACATCATGAAATCAATTTCAATTGTCTTTAGTATGCCAATTATTGGATTCATAAATAATTAAAATAATATTCAAATAAGATATGTTACCCTTCACTTGAGAAATTCTATAAGTTATTCAATGTGTGAACTTTATTACTATATTTTAGTGAAATATTCTGTCTTGATGAGATAAGATGATTATGAATATAAGATGTTTTTAAAATTACAACCAATTTTTATTAACATAGATAAAGATAAAACATCTAAGAAGTAACTGCATGAAGTTAAAAAAGTTATATTAGTCCCAGTCTAAGACATTATGATTCTATGAATATATTTTAGTTAAATGTATTTTTTTTCTTATTGTGGTAGGTTGTAGATTGAACTTTTTTCTACTGATTCTTCAAAATCTGAATCCTTTTAACTTTTTCTATTGTAAGGCCTTTGAGGATAAGCCTTAAAATGAATTTTAGACTTTCAATTAAGTAAAATTCACAACTTACATGACTACAATATGAAAAGAATAGTAAGTAAAAAGAGATTTTACCACACATGGTGATGTTGTTCCACCACTCAAGAGGGTTTTTAATTTCATTGGTGATTATAAGAGAGATCTATAATGTTTCTTGAGTTACCTTTTTACTTACTTTATAACTTGTTGTCAAGAGTGACACTGAAAATTCTTATTTTAACCTTTGCTGATGACATGGTAGATTCTTCATGTTTACCTACCTCTTGGTATGAGTGAGGAAATAATCAGTTCAATCCCCACAGAGACCCATTTACCACATTTTAAATATAACATTTTACTTAATATTTTTGAGGATACATAGTTTTAATCCATAATTATTTGCATATATACTAAGCAAAACGTCTGCTTTTACTAAACTAGTGTTACAACAAAGCCAAGCTAAATCATTTCTCCAGGTCATAAACCCTACTGCACTGCCTTTCCTACAAAAAAGCAATAAGACTTTCAAAAATAATAACAAATTGTAACCCTCAAAAATGAATTTTAAACCTATTTTTTCCTTCAGGTAAGGGATTAGTGTAGTAAATGATGCCTCATTAATATCATCTTAAAATATGTTTTTCTCACTTTACTTTGCAAACCAGGACCCCCCTCAGCTCCTCGGAATGCCATCTCAAATGTTAATGAAACTAGTGTCTTTCTGGAATGGATTCCTCCTGCTGACACTGGTGGAAGGAAAGATGTGTCATATTATATTGCATGCAAGAAGTGCAACTCCCATGCAGGGGTTTGTGAGGAGTGTGGCGGTCATGTCAGGTACCTCCCCCAGCAAATCGGCCTGAAAAACACCTCTGTCATGATGGTGGATCTGCTCGCTCACACAAACTATACCTTTGAGATTGAGGCAGTGAATGGAGTATCCGACTTGAGCCCAGGAGCACGGCAGTATGTGTCTGTAAATGTAACCACAAATCAAGCAGGTAAGTGCCATGCCCAACCAAACTGTATATTTTAGGCCTCACTCTGTCCATTATCTTCACAGCTAAGGGCAAAGTTGACTGATAACTCTGAGAAAACTTCCCCATAAACTAGAAGGTCAGGATATAAAGTATAACACAGCTCAAAACACTTTTCTTGCTTTAAACTGAAAGTGAATGTTTTCTTAACAGACACATCTATAGTCCAAAAATAAATGTTTTAAATTGAATTTCTTTCACTAAAAATACATTTCTGGAGCAATTCATTTATAACAAAATATTGTATAATCTTATATACTGTATCATTGTAGCACAGATCTTCACTTTTGTTGTTTTGTTTCCATCGTGTGTGCGTGCGTGTGTGTGTGTGTGTGTGTGTGTGTGTATGTGAGTGTGTGTTTAATTCATTTATTTAACGTGATCAGGCAGGTTTTACTTGCTTGCTTATTTGCTTGTTTGGTATCACAGCTGCATTTTTTTGCATATTTTTTTCCATTATTTCCACTATTATTATTAAAAATGCATGGAATGAATTTTTCTTCACTAAATTCATTTATTAAAATTAAGATAACTACTAATAACTACTACAGCACTACTACACAATGACATGTAAACATATCTGTTTTCCATGTGGAGAACTTGGAATTATTTTGGAGTAGTTATTGGAGAGTATGAAATACCCTCATCTTTGAACTTTAATTTTCTCTTAAATATTCACTTTTAAACAAGTCAACATGGAAGTCTTTCTTCCCATAGCTGATATAATAATTCAACCCAGTGGGCAGCAACAAACTTCCCAAGACTAAAAGCTACTTAGAACTCGTTTTGTCTGACAACAGGTATCTGGCATTGAAGGCCACACAATTGTAACTTCCCCTGTTACCAGAATTCTGTCCCAGTGTACAGTAAGCTCCCTGTTACTACAACTCTTAGTGCCAGAGTAGGGTGAGTTATGATTTACCTCAGCTCTCCATCCCAGTGTACTGTAAGTTTGTCTCCTCATTCCTACCTCATGTGGGCTTTGGTCAATGAGCATGTCCTTGTCACCAGTACTCACAAAGAAATAGATTATGTTTGAATGAATCAAATGGGACTTAATTCATATAATAAGTTTGGAGATTGTGGAATACAGGGGTTAATGAGGGAATACTGCTGATTATCAAACCTTGACCAAAATAATTAATTTGAATTGTTGGATACATCAGTTAAATCAAGAGGGTATCTCTGAAGAATAAGAAAATGGGGCTTGGGAGGTAGATCGATGTTAGAGCACTTACTTTGTAGAAGTGAGGCCCTGTATTCAATCCCTAGTACTGGAAACAAAAAATCAAGAATAACAAAATGTGTGCGGTTAGGTCCCAAGTTGGTTATGATTGATAAAACTGAAATAAACATTCAAGAGGTACTGAAATGATTTGTTATCTGAGCAAAGCAGTGCATCACTCTGAATACCCTATATGCTTTTATCCACATTAAATGCATGTCCATAGCAATTTTTTCATTAGAAAACAATGCACACACAAACACACACACACATATATATGTATATATGAAATTTCCCTTATTTAATACATTATATATTTCTTCATTCACTCCGTAACCTGAGAGGAAAGTAAAAGAAATGCTAAAGAATTGGATAGGAATAAGAAAAAATATTTGTTCCCTTAGTATACATTCAGATGAAAGAAATGATAACACATGTAAACTGACAGAGTAGACATCACAAGAATTCAGTAAATGTGAATCAGAAAAATATTGGCTTTAATCCTCTGGCTTCAGGCTTCCTATGCAACATCTTTCAACCTGACTTGATTCTACTATGAATTTTCCATTGTCCTGTTGAAAGCATATTGAGCAATCACTAAGCCTTGTGTTCCTTTGGGAGAAAACTCTGGGAGGTAGCTTTCATAACCTATCTTGCATAATGTCTTTGAAAGATATTTCTTTGATGAACTAAATATAGGAATTGACTGTTTATTGTTTTAGCCGTGTGCTCAATAAATAAACATATGCTCTATATGTCTTTGACTAGCTGGCTTGTTCAGACTCCAAAGTGTATTACTTAGACCTTGGATACCTTATATACCAAGGAAGATTCATTTTCATTCATCTAGTCATGGCAGAAATACAGCGAAAAACAAACATTTGTAGTCAGAGCAGACACTGTGTTGACTTTTGGTTAATGCTTTTATCCACATTTTAATGGTGCACGCTGTAAAATCCTTGCAAACCTATTTAAAAGATCAAAATAAGATGTTTTTTCCCTCAGAATCAGCATTCCAGATCAAATAAAACTGAATTTCCACCAAAAAATTGTTAACTTTAAGTAAATCTTCAAAGTCTTAAATTTAATGCCATCATGGCTGAATTCTTATTAAATAATATCATTACAGAATGTGGGGTGTAGTTTTTAATGTTTGCATTTTTAAAGCATTAATTTGAGAAAGGTTGTCTGCAATATATGTGGTTTTTATATAAAACTTCTTTCAGGAAATTTTAACATTTCTTTCAAGTTCCTTTAAGATTGTTTTCTAAATATATATTTATTTCTTGAGTAATTTATTTCATATTTGTAATTGGCCTCAGCAGATGTTCTGAGCATTTGATAGATGTTCTGAGCATTTTGTGTGTATGACATCAAACCATGAATGAACTGTCTGAATTTTAAAAATTAAAGAAAAAAGTAGAATTTATTTTGTTCAAGATGTAAATTTTGCATTTATCTAGGATAGTCTTTGACCCTGGCTGATAGTTTTTGAAAAGCTAATGATTAAATGATTAAGTGATTAAGTATGGTTATTTATATCATATTTAAAATCTTTTCCCAAGCGTTGCATCAATATAGAATCTAGCATCTCATTCTTGAGAGAATATATATAATTTAAAATGATAATTCTTTTCCATGTAATTAACAGGCAAGTAAAAAATACAAAGTTTTAGGGAAAAACCAAATACTAGTATTAATTGGAATTTGTGGTTCTTATATAAAGCAGTTATAATTCTCAGGTTGAAAGGAAAGAATTCTCAATTTTTTGTGAGAATTTTCTTTCCACATAAAGGAAGGAAAAAAAATCAAACAAAAGAGAAAAATGTACATGTGACAAAAATGTTAAAAAAAATGCTAGCAGTGGGAAAGGGGAAATGCTAGGAAAATAGAATGTATAATAAATGCATAATAACTATAATAAACTCTAAACAATAATAAAATTATGACGGTGATATAATAGTGAATATGCACACGGTATTTTACTAGACTCAAACTCAGAAAAGGAATACAATTCATTGATTTCCTTACAAGTTCTGATAAATCTATGTTTTTATTATGTGATATATTCATTTAAAAATATGACTTACATATAACAATCTTTCTTTGCCAAAATTATGCTCATAAAATATTTACTTATTTTACAACACCTATTCTGTTATTTTATTCTTTTAAAGAATATAATATATGTATTATATATTATAATATACATGTATGAATATATTTGTGTGTGTATATATATACATATATATATATATATATATATATATATATATATATATATCAATAGACATGAAATTACTAAAAAAATTCTATTGAAAGCACTTACTTTGAAAATTTCATTATCTGTTATACTACTCACAAATAGTATGCATTTATCATATTCTTCTATGATGATTTTTAAAAAAATTGTTTTAACATAATTTTGAAGTAGGTATAGTTAAGCTCAGTTAAATTTCTTCCAAAGGAAAAATAATCTCATTCTTACCATAAAACTAAAATTACTAAAAATTAGTATGTAGAAGTGAACTACTAATTATGGACTGAAACTGACTACATTTAATTGTTTTGATTTAGTTTTAGACTTTTGGACTCTTTCCCCTAGAGGGCTATGTTGACATGACATAAGCAGCAAAAGTGACAAACTTGCTTTTAACTTTGGTGGAGATGTTCCAAAGGTTCATAGACCACTAGAAATGCCACTAAATATTTGGTTCTTATATTTTGATGAGTTTTATTTCTTGGTTCTTACTTAAGTGCCTGAAGCACATAGTCCCAGTTTATTCGGCACTTTCAGTTTAATGTCATTCTTTTAGTTGACCAGCATGGTGTTTCATAGGATGCTTAGATTATCAGGGTTTTGGAAAATTAAATTAGCTTTAAAGCTAGAAATTTCAGAGAATAGTAAAAGTCAAAAGTAAAAGTACATTGTTGTTTCCTATAAAATACAGCAATCATCTGGTGGTCTCTGTTTATTCAGATATTAATAAAAGAAAAAGTCATTGTCACTTGTTAGACAATTATTATAATACAGAGACCCAGGGTCTTTGTTGAGTCGTGTGAAGCCACATTGACTGTATTTCTAATAACTGCCTGGTTAAACCTATTTTTGTTTGCCATTTTCAATTTGTCTTTTATACAGACCAACAGAAACTTTAAATTTGCTAATATGTTCATTACTGTTACTCTTTTTTTCTTCTATGTTCTTTGTGCTGTATGGCACTAATCACAATATTCCCAAGGAATTGTATTTATTCTTTTAGTAAGAAGGAGATGCTCAAATGGCTTTAGTTTGGCTCTTACTTTGTTTTTTTCTTCATAATTTATTGAGACAAAGCAAATTTCTTTCAGTTACAGAGTAAGTCTTCCATACACGCATACCGAAAATTGGGAAAAAAACAATCAAATAATCAGCTGTAATATGGACTAAAACAAAATCCCATTCATCAAATAACCCTCACAATCTACTTAAGACAATGATTTTCAGTGGAATCCAAATTTTGGAATCCAAAATGATCAATGTTATAATGTCTGAAAGGTCTTTATATTTATCACCCTTTGTCCTATATAAGAAATCATCAGAAAATCATCACATATGCCTTTAAGGAAATCTGAATGTATCTTATTGAAATATGATGCTATTTCAGATCCTTCTTCAAGACTAACTATCTTTTTTTCTACTACCTTTTTCTTCATTTAAGAAGGTATGGAGTAGGTTAACTAACTCAAGTATGGAAGTTATTGAGAAGTCATTACTAACTAGATGACTAAATATAGATTCCTCTTTCCAAGACCTTGATGTTATTCATGGTGCAGATCATATTGCCCATTATTTTAGTCTGTACATACAAGATGAGTGTATTTTTTTTTACCATTCAAATACTACTGCCTATTATAACATTCATACTTACATTCTTTCCAGTGATAAAGTACTACTACTTCTATTGCTGCTTCTGAACCCTAAAGTAATCAAGGAGTTTTTTTCCCTGTAGATTCATATTCTGTGTTTTCCAATATATAGAACAGAAAGTATGGAGATTTAAAATGCCACATTACCCTTTTTATTGATATAACGAAGAAAGTTTCTTCTACTCACTTTCTAAAGTTGTAATCAGTAGGTGATTCATAGGTCTTGAACAGTAACTTCACTTTAACATCATTGTTTCATTGAATGCCTTCTTCTACACTAAAAGAAGGAAGTCCCAATAACTGAACTTTATATAATGTAGGCCATCTTTCATTCCAGATTTTGTTCAATTAATTGAAGGAACATGTAGCACCTGTGCTAGCTATCAGGAGTAGTACATAATTTCCAACATGCTTTTATGTAGGAATCATAAAATTTATTTCTAACCCTACTTCCCCCATGATTTTTCAGATTTAACCTAGAATCTTTTGAGTCTCATGTTAAAGAAACTTCCTCTCCCCCAGTATTGACTAGATAATTGTTTTTAAAGAGAATATAGGCTCCTGAGTTTATGTGGAATAAGAAGTTTGGGCAGAAAGAAAATTGCCATCTGCAATTAGTTAACTACCAGAGACAATGTATGAATTTGGTGTAAAAGAAATGAAGGGACATTTTCCTCTGTCAGATGTAGAATAGCTGGATCTGCAAGCAAGAGTGGCATAGTAAATTTTAGAAGTGGAGAATATGTTTAGAAGTGGAGAATATGTTTAGAAGTGGAGAATATGTTGAGTCACTTAAATTCTCTATTTATCCAAACATTCAAATGCTCAGGTTTTCACATTTCTTTGCCCACAATGGTCTCATTTTCTCAAAAAGCAAGATAACCTCTTTTATAATTCAAGAATTCTATGGGAAGACACTTGGATTTTGATGTATAGACATGTAACCCTCATCACTACAAGAGCTGTTGTCATGGCCTTATCTCTCATCATAGTCATTAATTTAGACAACCAGATGAGGGGTGATATTAGTGTCCATCTGGTCCCACACACAAAGAAAGCTGGGGCCAGATGGACACTGAACTCTGATGCAGGAGCAGGGACTCAGAGCTAGTGCAGCATGTTTATTATATAGGTTTTATCATCAAAAGTTTATTTGTGGGAAAGTTTCTACAAAGCAGGCTATCTGAAGGATGCAGAATTGGCAAAACATTAAGGTTATGCTGTTATGTTACGATTATCTATCTCCAGGAGTTGGTGCCTGAGCTCAAGTTCCAGACTGATATAGCTCTGCACATTTGCATGGAGCCTCCTTAGGCCAGGTGTCACCATAGCAACTGAGCCATCATGACCTGCATCTTTACACAGGAAGTTCCCAGTGAAAACACAGCCATAAGGCAGATCATGATTTAAATCATTGCTGTCCACAGTTGTAGGTCCATAAAATATCCTGGAGACTCCCTGGTCATCTTATATAACTTGAGCTAGGAACTTAAACTTTGAATTGTTTTTCATCTTTTATTTCTTGAAACTCTATATTGCATTTAGCATAGCCGGTCCTTCCCATATTTATTATATTTCTAATGTATTTATACTACTAAAAAAAGGTTGAATTTGATCATCAAAAATTCTGTCTTCAACAAGTACTTTACTGGAAGTGAGCACAAGTGCTGAAAAACATGGTCCTATGTATAGAAATTGTCAAATTGCCAACCTCGAATATTAAATAGATACTTGCTACACTGAAATACTGCCTGGGAAAGGTCCTGTGTCCTCCCTCCCTTAAAACACTATAATGTGCAATATTCCTCTTCTGGAAACAATTTGTTGTTTTGAATGTCCATTTTCTTAGTTGCAAACATATATCTTATTGAAATAGAAAACAGCAATAATAAAGGAAATGAACTTGTCTCTTAAAATCATTGAAAACACTATATTCAAACAATAAAATCTAAGTTTCCAGGAGCAATGACCCAAACAGCACCACATGGCCCAATGACACTAAACATTACCACTGTAGCTTTTGAGCAATTAATGGCAGGCACTTGCTTTAATTTTAATTGGTCTTGCCACTATTAGCATTTCTATTTATGGATCTCATACTTGAACTGCAGAAAAATCCTAAGTATGTTCACCAGAAAACTTTTCATGTTTTACCTCCATCTTCACTAACAGAAAGCAGAAATGAGACCATTATGAAGAACCTGGCTGTGTTTGATGTTTCCTAAAGCCATATGCCTTTATTTTAGCAGAAACAGAAACAGAAACATATTTCTTTTGAGATTTGATATCTGTTGGCAAGACAAGGTTCACATTAGTGCTATACATAAAATATATATGTATATGTACATATATCTTATCATTCAAAAGAATAATATATTCCTATGAATTTGACAAATATTCCTGCATAATTATTTAAATTTCAATGAAACATTTATAGGCAATTTTTAAAACAAAGTATCCTTACTATTTTTGGAAAAGGTAGATTTTTGAATAAGGAAATTTTTTTGTCTCTCTTCCATTATTTTACTTTCTCTCTTCTCTCCCCTCCTTTCCTAGATACTTCCCTCACTTTCTCCATTCTTTCTTTCCTTCTTTCTGTATTTTTTACGCTTAATATATTGAGGATGAATTAATTATAGACCTTAGTTCATGACAATTTTTTATCTTTGAATCACACAAAGTCCTCTTCTAGTACATATATTTTCTTATTTAACCCAATTTCATTTCTATAACAAATCCATTTACAATTTCCCTACATAAAAGAACATTTTTTTTGTATCTTATTCATTTTTCTAATTATTATGTTAAATGTGTTAAATATTAATGCATGCATTTTAAGTGTAATTTAATGGTTATATTATGTATCTTATTTTAGAATAATTTTTTTACCAAATTTGATATATTATAGATTCATCTATGTGGATTTTGCAATCTAATCTCTTGCTTTAAACTGTCAGATTGACTCTGCTTTTCATAACTTCTTACCTACTAATGGAGACAAAAATTCTCTTACTACTCTATTTGTGGATGTTCTATATTCAGATGAAAGCTTTAATATGATTATTTTAAACCAGAATACATGGAGAAATTTAATTTCTAAAAAAACCAAGAAAATTTAAAACAATGAAATAAGTGGATCAAATTTTCAGTTCTTTTCCATTTCCCTACACAATGTACTAAAATGATTTTATTGTCTTCAAAATGAAATCTACAAAGAATAAATTATATATTCTTGCATCTGTTTTATAGAAGAGCAGATTACTATATTGGTTAAGATCTGAACTGTGGATTTAGACTTCCCAGTTTTATTCCTGTTTCTCCAAATTTTAGCTTTTTAGATTGGATGTTAGTTGAATATCCCAGGAAATCAGGTTTTGTATTATTAAGCCAAAAAAAATGATAGTATCTATGACACATAATGGTTATGAGGAGTGAGTGATTCAATATCCAAAGAATAATTAGTGAAAGTCATGCATGCAAAAGATATTTAAAATATTATTGAAGTATTTAAGAAACTTTATGGCATTCTAAATAGTGTGAATCTATGAAATCAACTATAGAAAAATAGATTTTATTCTTTATGAGTACTATATTGGCAGATTCTTTGATCAAGTAATATGTAAGAGAAAAAAAGCAAAAGGTGATGGATAGAGTGACTCATTCCACAAATAAAATAACTGCTTCAAGCTGGGAGGAATAAATCCAAAAACTTCCTTTCCAATGGGTCTATATCTTCAATGATATTTTAAAGCATTCAGTTTTATATTGACATTGAAGTTCTTCTAATTTTGATGATGTATCCAGAGCAATAACACAAAAGAACAAGAGCATAACAGTGCCAAAGTTAAAACAAAAAAAAAAGTGCAAAATACATTACGTATATAAAACAGGCTCATTTTCATCAAAATATTATTGGAAAAGGTACAAATTCTGTTAACTACATTATTATTATATGTGGATGGGTATTAATGTGATCAGTTATTGAAGTGCCTAAGAAGAAATATCTGGAGACAATTTTTCTGTTCAATTACTTCTTATGAATATGTTCACATTGGCCTCACGTGGATGCTTTTGTAACAAGATTAGTATTCTGATGATGCCTGCCAACAAAAATGTTATAATTTTGCCAACTTCAATTGCCTCTCTATGAAATTTGGCTTAAATGAGGCTCAAGTTCTGTGCTAGCTACCATGCCTGTTTGCTGTTATGAAAACAACTCAAAGGTGTGATTCCAGTCCAGAGAATATGACCATATTTCATCTCTGATTTATTTATTAAGGTTTCCAGGATGGAGTAGAATAATTTTAGAAGAATTAAATGTTCATGTTTTATTTATTGACTTCAGAATCTTACTAGAGACTTATCTCATTTCTAAGAAGGCAATTTCACATCTTATCATTCCTCTCTTTTTCTTTCTACTATTGTTACAATAGTGGTAGAGACAATGATATCATGGATGTTTCAGCACTTACCAAGTGTATATCCCACACAAAGAACTTTATGTGAACTTCCTTATTAGATCCTGGCAATATCTTCATCATATAATATTACTATTCCCCATTTTTAAGATGAAGAAACTGAAGTTTAAATATGTGAACTGATTTCTAAGGTCACAGATCTAGTAGGAGAGGCAATAGGAATCTAAATCAAGGAATTCTTATCCTACAGCCAAACTCCACATCATACAAAATATTGCACATATTATTTCCTTTTTTGGAATCCTGTGTTCTTATATCTGTCATAGACAGCTTAGATCTGCTTAAATTCCTGCTTCCTTAAGAAACGTTTCTTTGCTCTTCAGTTTGATTATGTCTTTTTAACATGACTGAGCAAAAGTAACTACAAACATTTGTTCCCTTGTTTATATGTTTGGATTATTTGGAGGATAGACAAGAGGATAGGCCCTGGTGTTTGTGTTTAGTTAACTTGTTAATGAATTGTTTCCATATTATTAAAGTCATTATTATAATTCCAGTATTATAATAGGTAGTGATGTTAAAATATAATGTGTGTGTTTGTGTGTGTGTGTGTGTGTGTTTTGAGGTGTCAGGGATCAAACGTAGGACCTTACACATGCTAGGCAAAGGCTCTCTATCCTGGTGATCTATAATATCTTTTAAACACTTTGGGAATTCTACAGATAATTCTGTACCAATTTTTTTGTTCATGTTTGTCGTTTCCTTTTTATCTTAATTTTCTTTCTTTTCTGGAATTTTATTTTTTGAAGTCTACTTTTGCATCTTTGAAAGCTGTTATTTAAAATATCAAAAATTTAAAAATATATTGGCAAACTAGCCATAATTATAACTATTAATTTTATGTGCTTGTGAATAAGATAAGTTGTCAAATTGACTTGATGGATAACAGGATTGTAGTTAATTTTTCATTGATATACTATAATTTATACATAATAATGGAATTCATTATGCCATATCATGCATGTACATAATATAATTTGATCAATATCATTCCCAATTATCTCCCTTTCCTTCTCCTCTTGATTCTCTTGCTCTATTCACTATTCTCCCTTCTATTATTAGTATTGTCATTATTATTTAATGAGTGCATTATAGATATACAAGTGAGATTCATTTTGGTATATACATAACTCCTATCTTTGTTCCCTAGTACTTTCTCCTGTCCTATCCTTTTCCCACACTTTTGATTTCCTTGCTCTACTCTATCATTCTACCTTTTGTTTTCATGATATTCCTTTTTTATTATTAATTGTTTTCTCTAGCTTTCATATATGAGAGAAAATATTCAACCATTGATTTTCTTAGTCTACTTTACTTAGCACAATGTTATCCAGTTCCAAATATTTCCCAGCAAATGACACAATTCCATTCTTCTTTATGGCAAAAGAAAAATCTATCATTTATATATATATGTATGTGTATATATATATATATATATATATATATATATATATATATATATATATATGTATATATATATATATGTATATAAATATATATATATATGTATATACGTATATATATACACACACATACATACATATATACATATATGCATATATGTGTGTGTATATATATATGTGTATATATATATATGTATATATTAGGTTGTGATGTTAAAATATGTGTGTATGTGTGCTTGTTTTGAGGTGATTCAAAGACCTAGTAATTGTTCCCCAAACACTGCAACTTCTAGAAAAGGATCAACACACCATCATATTGGTGCAGGCACCAACTTCCTTAATAAGAATATGAATTTATATATGTAACATATATATAAAATATATATAATATATAAATTTATATATAGTCTCCATTTGATTTACTCATTCATCTATTGATGGGCACCTAGGATGGATTCATAACTTGACTATTGTTAATTGTGCTGCTGTAAACATTGTATGTATGTGTCATTAGTATGCTGATTTTAGTTATTTTTGTATAAATATCAAAGAATATGAAAGCTAGGTCTTATGGTGGTTCCATCCCGTTTGAAGAATCTTCATACTGTTTTCCAAAGTTGTTGTACTTATTTTCAGTCTCACCAAAAATATATGAGTGTACCTTTCCCTCCACATCCTTACCAGTAACTATTATTATTTGTATTCTTGATGATTCTAACCTGAGAACCTCTCAGACTAGTTTTGATTTCCATTTTCCTGATTGCTAAGGATATTGAACATATTTTTAATTTCCATGTTTGTTGGTCATTTGTATTTCTTCTTTTGAGAAATGTCTGTTTAGTTCATTGGCCCATTGTTGTTTGGATTACTTTGAAAGTATGTGTGTGTGGGGGGTAAGTTTTCTGAGGTCTGTATATATTCTGGGTATTAATACCCTAGTGGATGAGGAGCTGGAAAATGTTTTTTTCCCCATTCTGTAGGTTTTCTCTTCATGTTCTTAATTATTTACTTTTACATGTAAAAGCTTTTCAATTCAATACCACCCCACTTATTGATTCTTGGTTTCATTTCTTCAGATTTAGGAGTCTTATTAAGGAAATTGGTGCCTGCACCAATATGATGGTGTGTTGATCTTTATTTTCTTCTAGAAGTGGCATTGTTTGGGGAATAATTCCCAGGTCTTTGAATCACTTTGAAATTACTTTTTGCATGGTGAGAAATAGGAACTTAGTTTCTTCTATATATGGATATCCAGATTGCCCAGTACCATTTTTTGAAAAGTATATCTTCTCCCCAGTATATAACTTTAGGATTCTTTTGGAGAATAAGATGACTCTTTGTGAATTTCTCTCTTTGTCTACTATTCTATTCCATCTGTCTGCATGTCTGTTTATATATCAATACCATGCAGTTTTTGCTACTGTATCTTTATAGTATAATTTGAGACAGGGATTTTTATATTTCCATCATTGCTCTTATTGTTCAGGATTGATTTGTCTAATCTGATTCTTTTATTCTTCCATATGGATTTTAGGACTTTTTTTTCTGGTTCTGTGAAGAATGTCATTGTTATTTTGATCAGAGTTTCATTGAATCCATAAATCACTTTTGTAGGATGGCCATTTTGACAATATTAATTCTACTTCTCCAAGAACACAGGCAGTTTTTCCATTTTTTAATGTTGTTTATTTTTGAAATTTCATTCTTGGGTGTTCTATAGTTTTCATTGTAGAGGTCTGTCACATTCTCAGTTAAGTTTATTCCCAGGTATTTTATTCACTTTTTGATACTATTGTGAATAAATAGTTTTCCTGATTTCTTTCTTTCCAGCAGGTTTACAATTGAAGTAATGGAAATCTATTGATTTTTGTATGTTGATTTTGTATTTTTCTATGTGCTGAATTCATTTATCAGTTCTGGAAGTTTTCTGGTGGATTTTTTGGGAATTCTAAATGTAGGATGATATCATCAATAAACAGAAATAATTTGACTTTATTTCCTAATCATATCACTAATTTCCTTTCTTGCCTAATTGTACAGACTAGAGTTTCAAGCTGTAAATTGAGTAAGAGTGGTAAAAGTGGATCTCCTTGTCTTGCTATTGATTTTAAAGGAAATGCTTTCAGGTTTTCTTTATTACGTATAATTTTGGCTTTTGGTTTCTCATAAAACCTTTATTATGTGGAGGTAATTTGCTTCTATCCTTGGTTTCTTCAGTGTTTTTAACATGAATGAGTGATGGATTTTACCAAAGGATTTTTTTTTGCTTCAATAGAGATAATCATGTAACCTTTGTCCCAAATTCTATTTATGTGATTGGTAGTATTTATTTATTTGCATGTATTGAAACAATCTTGCATCCCTCAGATGAAACCTACTTGATCATGGTGCACTCTCTTCTTGATGTGTTCTCAATGTAGTTAGCTAGTATTTATCATGGATTTTTGTACCTATTTTCATCATGGATTTAGTCTGTAGGTTTTTGTTATTGTTGTTTTCTTTGAAATATCTTTACCTGGTTTTGGTATCAGAAAGATACTGGCTTCATAGAATGAATTTGGGAGTTGTCCTTCCCTTTCAACTTCATAAACAATTTGAGGAGGATTAGCATTGTTTATTTTTTAAAGGTTTAGTGGAACTCAGCTGAGAAGCCATCTGGTTCTTGACTTTTCTTTGTTTGAATGAGTTTTATTGCTGCTTCAATCTGGTTTATTTTTTAAACATACCATTGGTTCAATATGGGTAGGTCATATATGTCTAGAAATTTGTCAGTATCTTCTATATTTTCTAATTTATTGGAATATAAAATTTTGAAATATTCCCTAAGGATCATTTGTATTTCAGAAATGTCTGTGATGATATAGTCGTTTTTATCTATAATTTCCTTGATTTGAGTCTTTCCTGTCTTCTTAATGGTTGGTTTGGCTAAGGGTTTATCAATCTTGTTTATCACTTCAAAGAATCAACTCCTTATTACATGTTTTTTTTATTTCTTATTTTCTTAATTTTGACTCTGATCTTAGTTATGCCCTGTCTTCTGCAGGTTTTGACATTAGCTGTTTTTTTATTTTTTTAACACCTGCTTTTCTAGAGCCATGCAATCTAACATTAAATTCTTTAGTTTTCATTTTTATAAATGTAGGAAATATTTGAAAATGGGCTTTTTGTCCTAAATTATGTTCTATTTCAGAGAAGTCTCTCATTTTTGTTTTCTGAATTAATGATCCAGAGAAAGTACCCCACATTTTAAGTTTAAGTTTTCCAGAAGCCACTGAAACCTGAACCTATTCTAGAAAAAAAATTTGACTGAACCCATTCTAGAAAGAAATTTTGTAATGATTACTTTGCTATTCAGTGACAACTCAGAGTGTGGTGCTTTCTGTCACTATAACAAAATTCTAAAAAAAAAAAAATCTTAGAAAAGTTTTATTTGAGTCACACTTTTAGTAGTTCCAGTCCATGATTACATGGACCCTTTTCTTTTAGGCATCTGGTGGAGGTATCAGGTGGCAATGGCAGGGATCACATGGTAGATGAAGCAAACTCCTGTCATTTGCCAGGAACAAAGAGAAAATGAAGAGACATTGTCCCACAGCCCTTTTGGGGGCACATACCAGATTCCTGTAGGATCTCCCATGGGGCTTTTTAAAGGTTATAGCACTTCCAATAGCACCACCTTGGGGACAAAGCCAACATATTCCTTTGGGTGACATTTATTCAATATCCAAACTGCAGAACACAGACTATTAGTCATTTTTGAGTTTAAGAATTACTTGTGTTGTTTGTTAAAATGTATTTTCATGGAATGCACAACCCGAAATTTTTATGGATAATATCCAAGAGATGGGCAAAGTGGTAAAAACATGCATACTTTAAACATACACACACACACATACACACACACATACATACACACACAGTTATTCTGATGCATGGAATATTTGACCCTTATTCTCATTTTGAGAAACATTATACTTGTGGAAGTCCTGATATTTATATTCTATCTCCTTTTTTTTTTTTTTTTTTTTTTTTTAGGAAATGACAATAGTCCTCAATCTGCTATTCTTGATGTTACTTTGCCTGGAGCTGTCTATGAAATACCTATTTTTACACCAACAATGATTTTGCTTAATATTGTTATCTCAGGGTATCCTATTCTACCCTTGGATCACCTGGAAGCTAGTTGTAAACTCTACTCCTTTGTGCCAGTTCTGGCTGGAAACTTATTTGTCATTCAACATAAACATGGTCAATGATGCATTTCCCCGTGAACCACCAGACATTCCTGTGGCTCAGTTCAGAATCAGAGAAGCTCAGTTATTTAACTATTCATTCATTCATCTCATTGTCATGCATGCCATCAACTTATTTGTGCGAAGATGCATATGTAAATTGGTATGCATAGAATATCAATTTGTTTAAAACTTCACTCTAAAATGCCATTGCCCTTTACTTCTAGTTCTTGGGAACATAGTTCCTAGAGCATTCGCAATGGCCTGGCATCATGTAAATCTATATCATCTTAGTGTGCTATGTAGATGTATAGTATAACAGTGAACACAAAGATGCAAAACCATGGTTAAATCAAGCACAAGCATGAATCATTTAATAGAGTCTAAAGAAACTTTACTTGAACTACAGATACATTTTTTTGCACTGCATTTTAAAATAACTTGCTCATATAGTTTCCCCAAAATTGATTGCCATGAATTTCAAATACCAAGTATTTATTCAGCACCTCTGCATTCATTATATTCTACTGAGCTTTTTGAAAGATACTGAAGTAGTCAAAACATGCTCTGTCTTTAGAACATTTTATTTTTCTACTGAAGAATTAAAGAACTGAAGAGTAAACACTAATGAAATTAAAACAATTAGAAAGGAACTAATAATAGTAATTTGGCATTAAATTCAATAGCAATAACATCCAACTCATTATTTTTCAGTGATAGGATGGATTGATTTGATTTCACATTGTAGGTTTTTTTTTCCCTGTATATTGTTCCTCCTTTATTACATGTATGTCCATATCTGAGGAAGAATTAATTTGAGTCCACTTAGTTATGTTATACTGTTGCATTTATTAAAAATAGATGATATACCATGTTGCAATTGCTCTTATTAAGTCTACTTAAATGGTCATGCCTTATTTTGGAAATGTCAGTGCCAGCATCATCAATCTTTACTGACGATGTACTACTCTGAATTAAATATTAACACAAAATGAAATGATTAAAGAAATTTTTTCATATTGTTTGACTATTGGGAGCATTTTCATTTACTCTGTTATACTCAATTTTATTAGTAATTTACAGTGTATTTGATACATTATTGAAATACATTCTCAAATTTTTACCTATTTTAAATATCTGCACAAAACATAACCATCTTCTGTGTGAGGAAAGCATGTAGCTGAAGAGCGTTATTTGAAGATGTGAAAATTGTCCCATTAAATAAAATAGACATTGAGTGCCAACTTTTTGATCTAATTTTTACAAATTTTTCTCCATTAGTAAGAAATGAAAGAATAAACTTATTTAATTATCAAGCCTAGCAGGCCTGATGGTATGACCCTATTCTTTCTCCAGCAATGATTTCCTCTAGATTTCTAGTATGGAATAACTATAAAGAAAATGGCATTGTAAAAATGAAGTTTTTCTGCTTTAGTTTTGTCTAAAGTATATTTACTTACAGGTTTTATGTCTACTTTTCATATTGTCTTTATTTTTTTCTCTAACAAAACAAGGAATGACGTTTAAAGATGAAAATACTTATTATTGTATGAACTATTAATCTTTCAGGTATTTTTTCTGTCATCAGTAATGTGTTAAAATTAAAAAGATTTCCAAGGTGTGGTGGTGCATGCCTGTAATCCCAGCAGCTCAGGAGGATGAGACAGGAGGATTTCAAGTTCAAAGCAAGCCTCAGCAATGGCAAGGTGCTAAGCAACTCAGTGAGACCCTGTCTCTAAGTAAAATAACAAAATAGGACTAGCTCACTAGTTGAGTGCCCCTGAGTTCAATCTCTGGTCTAAATAAATAAATAAATAAATAAATAAGATTTTGTTTGTTATTACCTGTAGTGAGTTAAATCTTCAATTTTTTAAATATATATTTTTAGTTGTTGATGGACCTTTATTTTATTCATTTATTTATGTGCAGAGCTAAGAATTGAACCCAGTGCCTCACACATGCCAGGCAAATACTCTATCACTGAGCCACAACCCCAGCCTCTGAATTAAGTCTTGATATGCTATATATTTAAAAAGAAGTATTTCTATTTCAGAAAAAAAAAAATCTGTGGTTTGGAAGAGTAAGTAGATAAGATTTTTAAGTGATTATTAGTATTGATAGGTGTTTATGACAGGTTTTTTTGTGTTTAGTTTTCAACATTTTAGACAATACTTTTGAAAATAAAAGGACTTAAAGATTGTATAAAGAACTAGCATTTGCAATATCCTGTTGACATCAGTGTCCTTTACAAGGAAATTTGACGTTCAATAGATCTTGGGATTTATATCTGTTTTTCTAAGGATGAGGCCTGGAAACATCAGTGACTTATCCCTCAAAACTATAAAATATATACTTCATGTAATAGATAGGGACATTATATGTCATATATCCTTGCTTTCTGCTTGCTTTTACAGTACTATTACAATTTCTAGCCCTACTATTTCTTTAACTCTTTTAAAGAAGAAATTTAAAACTTTACTGCCACTTTTAAATCAATCTTGATGGACTTGCTCACGGTAAATCAAAAGAGAAAATAAATGTCTTACTATTGTGTATAGGAAATTCTTCAAAGCCTTTTGTTGTTGTTGTTGTTGT
This sequence comes from Marmota flaviventris, assembly GCF_047511675.1. Taxonomy (NCBI): domain Eukaryota; kingdom Metazoa; phylum Chordata; class Mammalia; order Rodentia; family Sciuridae; genus Marmota; species Marmota flaviventris. The sequence goes on along the minus strand of NC_092504.1, from coordinate 50,913,039 downwards.
TGTTTTTGTTTTCACATTAGGTAATGATCTTGGCTCAAAATTGAGACTGGCGATTGTACTGGTACTGAGAATCAGGATCTGGGTCCCCATTCCCCTGGTGTTGAATATTGAACACGGAACAAATAGCAAGGCAAGAGCAAAAGTTTCATTTAAAGGCTAGAACAGCAGGGCTGGGGTTGTGGCTCAGAGGAAGAGTGTTTGCCTAGCATGCATGAGGTGCTGGGTTTGATCCCCAGCACCGCAGAAAAATAAAATAAAGATATTTTAAAAAATAAAGGCTATAACAGATAGAGAGAAGGAGACTCCTCTGTAGAAGAGGGGATCCAAAGCTAGTGCCTGGGGGAATAGGGCTCTGCTGCCACTTTTATCCTTTCTTCTCATGCCCCCTCCTCCTCTTATCTTCCTTATGTGACCAAAAGGTGGAATGATCCAAGGGGCAGGAAGAGAGTCACTCAAGGGGCACAGGCAGGTAGATACTCATTAACAGCTCCTGTTGGGAGGAACAATTCCTGAGGCAGGAAATCTTGACAACTGGTTGGAGGAGAGGAAAGTGCTATGGAGGTATTGGCATTTTATTTATTTTTGAATCACCCCCTCCATCCTGACCTAATCATTCATTGTATATGTGGACTATCTTTCCTTTTGACCCCTGATGTCAACTGCGCCTCTGATTAAGGGAACCCTTACTGCTATAAGGGAAAATGGGTGATGACTGCTCTGGCCGCTTTGGGCTGAAAGAGGATGATGTGGGTAAAACAGTTTGGGTTTCCCTTCTTAGGAATGTTTTGGGTCAGAGCATTCTGTGTTAGAAACAACTAATTGTAAAGTTATCTGGGAGGTGGGAGCTTCTATAAGAGTAACAAAAGACATGAGTACTGGAAGAAGATTAATACAAAATAAATGTCATAGCATCTGGAACATGTCAATGAATATCATAATGATGAGAGAAAACAGTAATCTCTCACCAGAAGGTACAAGAGCTAAGAAGTTGTTCCCATAACAATGCCAGTGAGGACATGGCCTCTATTTGGGAATATAAATCTTTAAGGATATTAGTTATATTGCCAGAGTTATCAGGAGTATAAACACAGCATTTAGTTTTTAAAATGTCACAGATGCCTCCATAAGATGTAGTTAAGAATGTCATCTGATGTTTATGAAATATATTTTTATTGCCATAACCTTTTTGTTTAGTAGAAATCCCTTTATTTCTGTCACTTAGGGCTGGGAAACCAAGTTAGCAAACAGACCAAGCCTGTGTATTTCAGAGGTTAGGAAGATTTGTAGGTCTTAAATTGATTATTGATTAAAAAATCCTTATAATTCTGACAGTCTCTTGATGGTTATCAGGCACTCCTGTCTAAGAATCCCTCTTTTATAGCCTCCAGTCTTATTTACTCTTGGTGGTGTTAACACAAGTCTACATCTTATGTTACATTAAAATAACTATTCTCTTATCTTTTAAATGCCCAGTTATGGTTGCACTTTGGTTGTAATTTGTTTTGCTAGGTGTTTAAGACCAAGCTGGTCAAATTGACCTTGTTTCTATCTTTTGTTAACAGTCAGTTGAGTTTCCTCAGGGGGTCACTTTTTGGAACTTGAGAGAAGCCCTTTGACCTCTTAGGTCTTCTAGTGCCATCTGCCAGGATGGGTCAGAGTCTTATTCCCCATCTGGCTTTCCTTAGAAGCGCCAGGGATGTCTTCTCAGTGACCCTCCTCTTTGCAGCATGTGCACTGGTCATTGTTCTGTTCTCCAGGGTCTCTTTCAATCCCTGTATCTGGAGGTCCTGTGGCACAGAGTTGCAAAGCCCTTATAGACCTTGCCTTGTACCCTAAGTTCAAGCTGACTCAGAGGGAAAGAGCCAAATATTGGCTATTTTTCATTGTACCTTTTTATTTTCTTAAATTTAGTCTCTAAGATTTTCTTTTAAACATTCAGCAAGCCAGTTTTCACTAGACTTAAAGTAAGAGTACTGAGTTTTAACTTTAATGTCTGTAACTATTCAGTTATTTACCTCTTCCATTTAATTGGGGTCAGTATTAGTACTGCAAGTTAGCTTTACATCATGTGTGTCCTTTGTAGATGATATCCTATTATCTCAAATTAACTTAGGTTGCAAATTTATCAGATGTCTCCTCTAACAAACACATTTATGACTAATTTCATTTATGTTAAATCAGTTTACTTATTTTTAACTGTAAAAACCAAGATATCAGAAAGTAGAGTTAATAGTATTAGCTATCACTTTCCTATTGAAGAAAAATCCTAGAAGCATTGGATATTACATTCTAGACATTTTAAAGGAACCAATACTCTGTTAATTGTCTGACCACCTATAAAAACTTGTGAGTTAAGAATTTTAAAGACATCTTTATTCTGATCTGTTTACCTAATTTAATTGAACTTTCCTAAGTCACATGAACTAAAAGGTATTTGGGTCCATTTTTCTTTTAAATGTTGATTTATGACCACTCATGTATCTATATGCCAATTTAGATACCATGTACATGATATAAGGACACAAGCACATATGTAAACACAACGATACAATACACACACATGTGCACACAGACATAAAACGGACAGGAATTAGAGCTATTTGTAGGTAAATCTCAACAAGTAGGAGACAACACTACAGATTGTTTTAAAGCCTTTATTAGATTTAACTTGTTAGAAATTAAAATAGGGCCTATCTGACTCTTAAATTGCGACTTAAACATTCTGACAGCCATGGTGGACACTAAAATTGAAGGTTCAGGTAGCCACTGGCCCTCAATGGCTATCAGATTCATTCCCAACATCACCATGGCTGTTTTTCTTAGGATTTTTTAAAGGAAACTTTCCAATGCATTTGAGAGGTAACCCTTGAAAAACTGCCCTCTGAACAAACACAAAGTGTAAAGACTGATCAGAAAAATGTTTTAATTCAAGTTCACAGGATCTAATGTGAATTCACCACAAAACTATGAGCTCAAAAATAGATTAAAGAAAGAAACAAAGAAACAAACCAACAAAAAGGAATCCTAAATCCTAAAAAAAATGAGTTGGCCATAATTACTCTAGTAAAGGAGGATGCAGAACATCTTTATCAGATCACAGTTCACTTCTGGGCTCAGATTTTAGTCAGTTCAGATATTCAAAGAACGCAAGAACCCTGAATTCCTTAGGTAAAGATTCTCAAGGAAAAGAAGACATACATATGAGATCATTCCATTTTTCCTCCCTGTGCTGTAGTGTTTATGGAAGAACTTGTTAAGAATGCAGTGCGGTAGAGTGCAAGAGCAGATAAGATAGCCAGCCTTTTAGGTCCCACAGTGACTTACATTTAAAAGTGACACTTTTTTTACTTTGGACTCAAACCAGTTATCTGCAAGCCTATAAGTCTTGAAAGCTCTGCAGCCTCTGAAATTTACATTTCAAATGCAGTCCTTGGAGAGATAGAGATCTGGTAGAAGCTAAGTAAGGGAAGCTGCTGTTTGGAGCAAAACATCATACATAGGGCATTTTAACCATTTTTTAATTATAGCAGTTGGCAATTTGGCTAGGTTTAGATGCAGAAAATTTTGAGACATCTTCTCCTATCAATACTTTTGAGGATGAGGCTCCCCTCTAAACAATAACATGAAAACAAACAACATGAAGGGAAGAGAAGCACTGGGGAACTCTCTTTTTTCCCAGATATTGGAGCCTCTAGCTCCTGAAGCATCTAGCTGTCAGAAGTTTCTGCCCTTCCTTCAATGCATGGCCTCTGGATTTAATTGCTGCCTTACTAGTCTGGTCATAACCCATGTGCTTTTTCATGGCTGGCCATGAAAAAGATGCAAGCCTCCACCCTTACTGGGTGACTTGTAATTCCTTAGGAGAACATGGGACCTCTTTTTGTAATGGATCTTTATCTTTTTTGAGCCTCCCATTAGTCAATGAACTTTCATGTGGTGGTGGGGGGGGGTGTTTGGGCCTCACTTAGAAAGGAGGATCATAGTTGAATCTAATTTACATTTTTGGCACAATTTGTGTTTTTTAAATAAGGTCTAAGAAGTCCTTAGAGTTGCACATAGGAACCTCAGAGTATTTCGTTTCTTTTTTACAGAATAGGCTAAGCTGTAGAATGGTATTAAAATGTATATTTTTCCTCTGATGGCCATGCTTCTCTATCAGGTAGAAACTTGGTATTGAAATCATGTTTGGCAGCAAAAGAACACTAGGAGTAAAGGCTGGAATAAAGAGCTTGCACTTACTGTGGGTCAAAGGAATCTTCAGAGGAATGTCAGTGTAAATCTCCCTTTTTGTAGCCAAAAAACCTCATGGAGTCCCCAGGAGCACAGAAACAACAGTGGGAATCCCTACAGGCTTATAAAGGCTTAATATGTGAACAAAGGGATCACAGGCATCTCCTTAGGAACCATTCCATGTAAAATGTCCTTCTCTCAATGGCTGGAGTGTGATCTGTGAGGGGAGGGGAGTGCTTGTGAGGACCCAGCATCTGAGAGTGCAATATGGCTCATTCAGTGGTGCATGTGTTACTGAGGCTTTTACTCAGTGCCATTTGATTTACCAGTTGTCACAGGATAACTCATAGGGTTGGTTGGGAGAGGAGTCAGGGGAGAAGCCTTTGAGATTTTCCAGGAAGTGGGCCTGGCCAGAATCTCACAGTTGTTGCAACCCTTTGTCCATTTCCATGCATCCAAAGGCAGACAGGAATTAGAGACACTGTGTACTTATGCCAGAAGGGCTCCAAGCCTGGATAGGATAGTGAGAAACAGCTTTGGCAACCCAGCATGCCTGATCTGCAGGACATGTGATTATGAGCCACCTCGCCTGTAAATCCTGTCATCCAAGTCTTGTAGAATGGCAGCTTGCACTAACTGCATTTAATTAGCCAATGGATACCCATTATTGTCCTCCAGAAAGAAAGAGAAGATGCACCTCAGAAAGATGTGGGTTGTGTGTTAAGGTGCTTATCTCAGTGATAGTCCTGTTTGACAGAACAATTCCCTGAAAGCAGATAGCTTTGGAAACAGGTTAGAGGAGTGGGAAGTGCTATGGAGGTATTCACGTTTTATGTCCTTTTGAATCAGACCCCATCTTCCAGATGCAATCATTCACTATGTATGCAGACCATCTGTCCTTTGCCCCCCTCCTCAAAATTATATGAACTTCTATAAATACTACCTAATACTATTTTAAACTACTACTGTTTATTTTAAAAAAATCACATCAATGGTGCAAGTAGACACTAGCAGCATTCTAGATTAGCAATCTAATCTCCCTTTATTATTTTTTGTTCATTTGTTTTATTAAGCAAATAGTATTTTTCACATTCAATTGGGGCTTTTCTTAAAATTTTTGACTCTGTGTATGGTTTAAAGTTGTTTTAAGTATGCTGACATCAATTATGTTTATAACCAAAATGAATCACTATGTGCCAAGTTCTAAATTTTGTAGATATATCTTAACTAAATTTCTTAACAAAGTATTTTAATTTTTTTTGGTAAAATTAGAAATAAGGCCAAAATCTGCTTGTTGCCTTGGAATGTGGTCCTCTTACTAAGGAGCTATTTAATAGCTCTTATACTCCTCAGTAGCACCAGCAGATCTTTTGCCTTTAAGAAATAAAGGTGTCAGATTATTTCTAATTCAAATTTGGCTTTGTTCTTAATCCATTTACAAAAGGGTCATTTTTTATCATATAAAATTTTCGAAAATGCAAACAATGAAAACTGTCATCCATTGAATTCTTGATCCTCACACCAATTTTTTAAAAATATGTAGACTAGATTCCTATGTTATGCACAGTTAATAGATAAGATTTGTAGTCATAGTTCTCTGACTTTATAGCAGCCAAGAGGCTGCAAGTAGCAAGTACCATAAATTAAACTGGAATATTCTTAAACAATGGAGGGAGGAAGGGAGGGAGGGAGGGAAGGAGGGAGGGAGAAAGAGAGAGAGAGACAGACACAGAGAGAGAGAGAAAAAAAGAGAGAGAGAGAGAATTATATATTCTGGGAATATATTATTCCATTATTTTTAGATTTATACAATTTGATCTTAGTCTACTTTATGTCAAACTGAAATTCTACTATCATAGCAAAATGACTTTAGCAATTCCAGACCTCATATATTCATACTACATCATCCAGAATGAAAGAAAACTTTTCTTCCTCTCTTTCTCAACTAAAAGTTCTAGACTTCATTTTCACAGGCCAGTGTAAGACAGTATGTGCCACTGAACCCATCATCATGATCAGAGATTAGAGAAAAGCCAGCTGTCTCATTTCCCACAGACTACCACATGGAACTTGACATGGACCCAGATGTAGAGTCAATGTTAGAAAAACTCTGTCATTGTGGCAAAATACAGGGTAGATAGAATGGATTTGGGAATTATAATTTAACATGTTTTGTTGCCTATGTGCATACAGCATCACATTATTCTTTGTTGTAATATACAAATAGTTTGTGAAAGTTCCAGGATTCTTTGTGAGTAAACTACTTGACTCCCTGGAATGACCAATCCTTCTTGATTATCTAGCTAGCTAGCTAGCTGTCTCCACATATATGAAATGAAAATATATAAATATTATTGCACAAAATACTTATTATATAAATATATATAATATATATATATATATATATATATATATATATGTATACATATATGTTTATATATATTATATTTGCATATATATGGGGAGATATTTGTGTATCTGTATGTGTATCTATCTCCATAAATATATTCTTTGGTTATTTTTTGAATTTTCTTTTGTAAATTATTTTATACTTCCTCTGAGTTTGTATATTTTATACCTCTAAGCTGTGCCCAAGAATTATTACTTTTCTCAGTTTAAAAAAAATTATGGTATATTATTCCAAAAAGCATGCTTTCACTGTGTGCTATATAACGAACCACCCTAAAGCTCAAGTAGTCATTCACTTTAAATCATGAGTCTACACGTCTGCCTGGTGTTCCATCTTCCCTCAGCTTGGTTTATTATCCATAGGACACAGTGAGTTGCAGGCTAGATAGGTGGGTATATTATGTGCATGTGCATAATATATTCATTTCCTATGGATGCAATAACAAATTACTACAAATGTAGTGACTTAAATTTATTGCCATAAATTATGTAATTTAGAAATCCAGTAAAGGTCTTGGGGTGCCCTAAAATTAAGGTTTCTACAGAGCTATGTTCTCTTTTGACAGTGCTATAAAGCAATTCATTTCCAGCTTCTAGGTGATATCTGCATTATTTGGTCTATGGAGCCCTCCATGTAACTACCAAGTAAGAAATTGTTGCCTGTGGCTTGTATTGCCTTATACTACTCATCTGTTTTTCTACCTTTCACTTTCAGGCATCTTTGTGATTACATTGGATCCACTTAGATAATTCAAATACTTTGTTTATCTGCTGATCATCAACATTTATGCCATCTGCAACATTTATTCCATTTGCCATGTTAAGTCATGTATTCAGAGGTTCTGTGGATTAGGTCATGGATGTATTTGGGGGGCCATTGCTCTACATACCACAGTGATTCTCTTGAGCATATCTGTAATTTTTTATGCATCTGAAGAGCAGCAGTCTGGATGATTTTGGATGACTTTAGTGGAATAACAAGGTTTTTGCTTTTATGATGTCTCAACCACAAAACATCAGCAGGTTGACCTAGGTTTTCCTCTGAAGCAGGCTTCTAAGAGAAATAGCATATCATCCCATTTCTTACTTTCCACTGGCTCATGCAAATTTGAAGCTTAAAATATACTCAAGCAGTTAAGAATCAAGGTGTTCTATCCTTTCTGAGAGGAGCTTCAAAGTCATGAAAAATTGCTTAGAGATTGGGAGGGTGGAGCCATTTTTGCAATGTGTCAGCCATTGTAGGAATTCACAAGGATTCTCTTCTCACTTTGAAATCACTGTAATGACTCTAGTTTGTCAAATGAACATTCAGCCTCTCTTTTGCTTTCTGACCTTCACATGTGTCCTGACTGAATGATACCCTTCCTTCTCTCTCTTGCTTATTCTACTGAGTAGAATCCAAATTAATCTCTTTTTGCTTTGATTTGTTAAATTATAATCTCCTTATTTTCTCTCCTGGACAGCTATAGCCTATTTTCAACATACTTGTCACAGGGATCTCTAAAATAAGTGACATTATGTTACTTCCTGGCTCAAAATTCTCCAGTATCTCAGCATCTTATTCAGAGTCAATGACATCTACAGGAGCTGAACTTTTATCACTTCTTTGACTGAACTTATCTCCCAATACCTTTTCACTAAATCCTATTGCCAGGTACACTTGTCCTTTTGCTCTTCATTGAATTATATGATATGGATGGTCTAGTTTCAAAACTTTAATAATTACTTTTACTTTTTTTAGAACCATCTTCCCTAATTTATCCATATTTCTCCTGACTTGATTATCATAGGTACTTTTTGCTCAAATTTGTTCTCAAAAATGTTGCTTGACCATCCTATCTATGTGCCTGTTTGTATTGAATTAGTCAGTTTTTTGTCACTGTGTCCAAAATACCTGATACAAATTAATTAGAGGGGAAAATTTTATTTGGGGCTCACGATTTCATAGGTTCAGTCCCTGGTTGGTTAATTTCATTTCTCTGGGTCTAAGGTGAGGCAGAACACCATGGAAGAAGGGTAGGTAGGAGGAAAACTGCTTACATTATGACAGTCAGGAAGCAGAGAAAAAGAGGAGAAGGCGTAGCAGGTAAGATAAACTCTTTTTGAGCATGTTTCCAGTGACCTACATCCTTTAACCATGCCCACCTGCCTATGGTCCATTCAAACCAGGATGGACTGATTAGGTCACAGCTCTTATAATGTAATCATTTCATCCTGAATGTTCCTGTGCTAACACAGAAGTTTTGTGGGAACCTTCATATCCAAACCATAACATACATACACATGTGCGCACACACAATATACACACACACTCACACACACAAATATAATTAATCTGTCTCCCCCTAGCTTTTCTTATTCCCATTATCAGTGCTGTTTTTTCCCCACAGCACATATAACCTTTCCATATTTTTTTAGTCAATCCCTGAGAATTTTAATTCCCTTAGAACAGAATTTTTAGCACAATGTGCTTGCTAAAGTACCTTCAAATACCAAGAAACATGGCAGCAAATAGACAGTGCTTGCTAATTATTTAAAATAAAAACAGAATGAATGCATAGCTTTACAGAAAAGTATATTATTAAAAATAAATATTTTTCTTAGGAATTTCTAAGTTATACTGTTTTATCAAGGAAAATATGCACCTTTTTTCTAATTCTCAAATAATTAGTCATATTGAAAGATGCTATTGTACATACTCTGATAGCATGGGGCCTTACATAGGTATCATCCATGAAAAAATACAGCATCTAGTCGAATCTAAATACGTTCTTTTTAAAATGACATGATTTAATTAATGAAAAATTGATCTACTGTAAATATCAGTAACTCCTATCATTCTTATCTTTTGTTTGGTTACCTCATATTCACCCTTTACTGCCACCAGATTAATATAACTTCTTAGACACCGCCTGGTAGCATCAATCCTGAAATAGGTGCTTCACTTTACTTTTCTGAAAATTTTACCATGCATATATAAGTAAGTTATAATAATTTCCTTTCTTATCTATTTCTCTCACTATATGCTATAAGGTCTTTGAGAAAAAGATTATGCATTTTTAGTAGTAACTGAATCCTCAGTAGCTAATATCATTTTAAAATATAAGAGATACTCAAAAATATTTTAAATAAGTAAATAAATACATGTAATTCATTGAAATTTTATTAATCTAAAATTCAGGAAAAAACAGTATCTAATCATTAAATTATTTTTTAAATGATGTTATTGCATTAATAGAAAACTAATTTACATTAAATAATGGTACCAATTCTTACTGACTATTCAGTAATCCAGAAGAACTTGGTTTTTCATATGCAATTTTTCAAATTTTGTCAATATTCCCCCTTCCTCTTGTTTACAATTTCTTCATTTTAAAATGATCTTGGTTAATTTCCTCTTAAAATGCTTAAAATATATTTTATCATGTGTAATTTTTTAACCTTGCCATTAAACTATTTCCTAACTTGTTACATCAAAGTCAATTATAGGTAAAACTATCACAGATCTTGGCTTTTTAATTTTTTGTATGATAGTGTAAATTATTATCTATTTAGGTTAGGTTAGGTTAATTGAGTGCCTTAAAATAAAAGTGCCTGTTTTTCCTTTTTGTTACTTTATCGGTTTCTTAAGGCAGGTTTCACGTATCTTCTTTCTCTTTTTTTAATTTCTAGGCATGTCCATCATTTTAAATTGGTTCTGAAAAGAACAACAATATTGTGTGAAAATCATCTATATATGAGAAAGCCCATGAGTTTTTAAAATTATTTGTGATGAATAAAACTGATTCTCAATTAATGCACATTTGCAGATCTCCTAGTGCACATTTATTAGAAGTTATATTTTGGTATGTGCTTAGAGTTTTTTAACATATATTTTATGATACGCTGTTACTACATGTTTTTGTTTGTAGAACAGGTGAAAGACAAAGCTCTACCAGGTCTCAACCTAAAACTGCATTTTGTATTGTAGTCATAGTGTGTGTGTGTGTGTGTGTGTGTGTGTTTAATACAGTAAAACAACATAGAATAACAAGTTATTTGTTCAAATTTAATTGTTGAAACAGAAATGTATAGATGGATTTTAAATTTAAGAGTCAGGAGTCATTTCCATCAATTTGCTAAATTGCTTTGGTGTAAATTAAGAATACTTGATTAGTATTTTTATTAATTTTCTATCTCGAGATCACAATTTTTTGGCTGGTGAGACATTATATCCCAAGTAATCCAACTCTTAAGAAAAATATTGTTAAGCAAAACAAATAAATGTCAAGGAAAGTTTTCATATATATATTCATGTATGATTTACCTTGTAGACAGAAGCTTTTTAAAATATCTGAAAGGATTTTTATTTAAATGAGGATGGGGAAAAATGAAGTACTTGGCAAAGGCTACATAATTGTTGGAAGGGCAAATGTTGCAATACAGTTGTCTGCAATTCCTACTCAGTGCTCTTTGCATTTTACCTCATGTATTTCTTCTGGATTCTTCTACAATACTGTGATATGGATTTAAAGGATTTCCCATTACTCTGAAGAGACTTTATAAATAGCAGTGATATTTTTCAAAACTTTTATAGCATCATTTTAAAGCATCATATGACTGTGACATTTTAAGCAACCAAAATCCAGTTTAGGCAGAATGATTTACATCACTGATTTCTTCTTGTGAATGTCAGTATTAAACACCCAAGATTCATCTGTGCTGCATGGCTTTCAAGATAGAAAGCTGCTTGGGTATAGAGTGGACACACTTTCATCAAATAAAAATACATTCATTGTAAGTGCAGAGATACCCCATACTCATTTAAAAAGAACATGTCATCAATATCATTTTCATTTAGGCTGATACACCTTTGTACTACATACTGACCATTTGGGAAAACATTACAAAACCATCTTCTTATAGATATGTTATTAAGCATGATCTTTATATTCCACAGATTGTGTTTGTCAATCAAGAATTTCTTTAGAGACCTGGGTAAAGTTTTATTCTTTGTTTATTCACATATAGGAATTTCTATTTAAGCATCTAGTTTGAAAATTAGAAATATGCCCACAATTTTTAATAACTCTTTTCATCAAGGGATAGAGTCCGTTTCTTGAAATTTTGAATCTGGATAGACTCCTGACTGTCTTTGATAAATAGAATGCTATGAAAGTGATGTATAAATTCTGTTGAGAAAACCTATGAAGGTCTGCAGCTTCCTCTTCCATCCTTTTGGATTCTGAGACCACCAGATCCTGAAGAAGCTGGTCTAGACTCCTAGAAAACAGGAGAGTATCTTCACAGAGGGAGAGCTCCATCCTTCCTAACAGAAGCCCCAGTGAATCAGTTTTCTGGGAAAGCCTAGCATTCAACTGTTCTGCTTCATGCATACATTTCTGTGAGTGAATGTAGTCAACACCAGCAGAAATGTCACCCAGCCAGTGCTTTGAATTGATGAAATAGTAATCATTGATTTTCTAAATCACCAAATTTGTGGGCAATTTCTTAACAGGAGTTAGTCATTGATAAATAGCCAAAATTATGTTGCAATTGGAAAGTACCTAGCCCTGCTTTGAGCATACAATGAAAATTATTTCATCAATTTTATAATTCTTGTCTACTAAGGGAAAACTGACATAGAAGGAATCTGAGTCATTCACACAAAACTAGTAAGTAGAAAAATCAGGATTTGAGCCTGGCGTAGTGGCACATGCCTGTAATCCCAGCAGCTCTGAAGCTGAGGCAGGAGGATCATGAGTTCAAAGCCATCATCAATTTAATAAGACCCTAAGCAACTTAGCCAGCATGTGGCTCAGTGGTTGAGTGCCCCAAGTTCAATCCCAGATTTAAAAAAAATAAATCAGTATTTGAACACAGGGGATTTTACCATAGATGGGCACATTAATTACTATTACTATATTAGTTCTCAACAGAGAATTCAGAAATCAACACAGTCTTTTATTCTTAATAGGTAATAGATGAAATTTCTCTAATAGCCCTCTTGTATGATGAATATGTATACATGGGCTTTTATATCTATCAACCTATTTATCTCTCTCTCATATTTTGTGTGCTTCTTCCTTCAGTAGAAGATATGTTCTGTTTGGCTAACTGCATAATTATCCTGTATCAATTATGGTCTGTCATTGTATCTCTGTAGACTTGACCTGAGTTTCTTTACTGATTATATTTTTTCATTAGCCTTTGTTCTCATTTTGTTTCGTTTTATATTTCACAATATTTTTATGTCCATATTTTAAAGCTTAATAGAATAGTTTGCTGGACACATTATGTGTTAAATGTGACCCATTTTTGTAGCTGTCAATGAAGTTTTGGTGAATTTAGTATCATTTTGTATCTGAGGTTAGAAAGATTGTGTACCTTATATGACATAGCTATATAGGCTTGATAGTTTGATAGTCTTCCTTTTTTATTTCCTTTCCTATTTTGCTCTTTAAAAAATGTTAAAATTCAGTCATATAGTAAAGATTGTGAAAATATTTGTAAATTATATGAAAGTGTAGTGACCATGTAGAAATTCATTTGTAAATTTGTATGTTTATTTCCAGTGTCTGTAGGTATTTAATCACATTTATCATCTATGACACTGATAGAAAAATGGTGATTTTTGCATACTATAATTTTTGTGAAGTAGTTAAATCTGCAATCTAAGAGACAAGAAAAAAACATAAAGAACAGTATCTCAATCTCTCTTATTTCACCTCAAACACACATAAGCACCCACATACATATATGCGCACACACACATACACTTTTCCATTTTTAAGATCCCAGGTAACTACAACAACAAGCAACAAGAAACAAATTTAGTTTAATTAAATACCAAATATCAAATAATTACAACTATTTGAAAAAGTTACTGTAAATATGTAGAAGTTTTCATTTTTACTCTTTATGAATATGGGTAATATTATATTATATTTAATTGCCTGCATATTGTATAAAATATTTAAATATACTTATGTCTTGTATCTTCACTTTGGCTGTTAGGCTTGAAAAATCATTACTTATAACTGATTGTTTCTAAATGTTCAATTATATTCCAGGCACAAGGCTAAGGAATTTACATTTGGTTCTCATTTAATTCTTTAGTAAGAAAATTAAATACTTTGCAATAGCATAGTTATTAGTGAGGCTGAGATTCAAATCATGCTTTACTGTCTTTGTTCAGACAGTTAAATTCATATTTGGAAATGTGAATATAATATAAATGTGCATTTGTAATTTGAGACTACATAGTTTAAATTTCTACTATAGATTAACAAAATTCTGTATTTCTTCTTTTTAAGTATATTTAATCTTCTTAAATATATTTCCATCATCAAAAAAATTATATGTACATATATATGCATATATTATTTTAAAATGAAGAGTGATTATGCCTTTTCAAAATATTACAACAGAAATAAAACTTGGAAGAAAGGTTAAGATCCAATTATTTTCCAATGCCTTATATGTTGAGATTCAAGTAATTTCAGGTATAGGATAGATTACTTCAAAATACAATTTGAGTAGATGTTCCATTTCAAGGTTTTAGCTGTACTTCCAAATCTCTCTGACTCCTAGATTTTTAGTGTACCAAACAAGTACTCTACATCGAATTAACTGAATATTTTAGCATCAACAAATTTATTATTTCTTCATGGATTTTTCTTTCACTTTTCCAATTATAAAATACACTCTTTCTTAGATTTTTTTATAAAAAATTTTAAGTCTACAATTTTTACATTTTTTGGTTTTAATATTTCTTTCATTTCCATTCTAATGAAAGATAAATTTTAAATACACAGGCAGATAAATTAGGTGCTGTTTTTATTTTTCCTATATGTAAAATTGTGTAATGGTAAATAGCCCCCAATAAACACTATATGTACTTTTATGCTATATATGTTCTTAATATAATCTTTTAAATTTTTTATTCTGATTTTTATATATTACAGCAGAATGCATTACAATTCATATTACACATGTCAAACACATTTTTTTCTTATCTCTGGTTCTAAACAAAGTATATTCACAACATTTGTGTCTTTATACATGTACTTAAGATGTAAGAACTTGCCGGAAGATTTTTAACACAATCCAGCCTGAGAATTAAGACTTCTATATGTGATAAGTCACAAGTAAGGTCACTGACCTGATCACACTGGGATAGCAACACGTCCAGCTTCTCGTTTATAGTTTAATTTCGAAACTAGTAAAGTGAAAATAATTGTAAATAACATAACTTATATGAAAATCCTCAGAGAACAATTTTGTCTACATTATGTAGCACAATAATTGAGGAAAATTTAAAAAGTCATTTTCAAAAACTCTGGCTTAATTTTCAAGGTGTTGTTTTGCTTTCTTATAATTTTCATTAAGGAGACAAGATGATTTGTGAGTGTGAGATCAGAAAATTTAATTGCAGCCCATTGGCAAGATATATTATATAACTTATAATCTTTCTAGATCAAATTTGAATTAGGAATTAAGTATTGAACATTTTCATAACAGTCCACAGATCTATGTAGTCCATAATTGGGCTCTGTTTAATGTCTAGAGGGAAAAAACATAATTCAGATTTTTCCTATGCTTTTTCTTGCTTATCTATTTTGTAGGTATTGACAGTGAAAGATAATTGATTCATGTCTCTTGTAAAAAGAAGAGATGTGATAATTCCTATATACTATGAGCACATGCCATAGGCACATAAAATTAATAAAATAAAGACTTTGACATAGCACGTTGTAGCTACATCTTTGAAATTTATTCATATTCACATTCACAAATGTTTCTTAATGGTTATATTCATTTCTATCTTAAATGAAGCAAAAGAATGCATAAATATATCTCATAAGTAAAGGGCTAACTAAATACATAATTAAACAAGTTAATGTGTAGATTATATTTACATTAGACTTTTTCCTTTTACACATATACTGTATCAATTTTGAATACCTACCATGAGAAAGGCATCATATGGAAGCAATATTTGAATTAAAGAAATGAAAGAAAATGCCTGCCTTCAATGAACATACAGTTTCATGGGTAAATTATATATGTATATGAGTAACTACAAGAGAGAGTTGAAAATAAGTCTGCTGAGAGATTAAAAAAATTAGTGTAAATGACCAGAAGCAATAGTAATTACCTCCAGATGTGAGAAATCAAAAGAGTTCATGTAAGAGATGGCATTGGAATAATCATTTGGACATTCTGAGTCTGACAAAAACGTTAAGTTATGGAAATACATTGAATAATAGCAGGAAAACATCATTGTCAAAGATACATAGGAGGACATAGAATGATCTAGTTTCTGGCATATGTGAGATGGCAGGAAAACATATTTAGAATTGGTTGGTACAAAATTTGGGAGTGTTTAATGCTACAAGAGAAATATTATTTAATTCTCTACTTTTAATGAGCCATGAAAAATATTTTTAGTATAACAGAAACTTTTTTATTTTATACTTTTTTAAAGATAGAATAATCAAAAGAAATGTGAAAATATGCCTTACAATGGATATTTATGTTGTCTTTTATAATAGTATAAAGAATACCTGAGAGAAGGTTACTCTGGAGCATAGCCTTAAAAATAAATTTCAGGGCTGGGATTGTGGCTCAGTGGTAGAACGCTTGCTTAGCACGGGTGGGACCCGGGTTTGATTCTCAGCACCACAAAAATAAATAAAGGCATCTCTCTCTCTCTCTCTCTCTCTCTCTCTCTCTCTCTCTCTCTCTCTTTCTCTCTCTCCTTTAAAAAAATAAATAAATTTCAGTCTCATAGATTTATTTTATATTGGTGTTTAGCAATACCTGATATAGAAGATATAGTGTAAATTAAAATATGTACATTTAAAACAGTTTTACCTGTTTTATTTGATTAGTAGATGCTGAGCTATAATTAGAAAACCACTATGTAAGGCTATGGCACTCTTCATTGGCAAAACAATAATTCATGTAAAAGGGAGGAAAATGTCACTGATTTCTAATCTTGAGTTCTTGAATCTTCAGCCTACATAAACATTTTAAAATGATTCTTAGCAAATAATTGATTCACAAAAAAGAATATCTTCTCAAGTCAGAGAACTGTTTCCATAGTGAAGTAGAGTAAAGGGAATTATTTATTTAATAAAAATCTTGTACAGTGCTTACTATACTGTTTTTTTATCAATTAAATCATTCTGTTTTTATAATGACCCTGTGATATTGACATAGTGTTCCATCATTTAACAGGTGAGGTCATTGAGTTTAGGTAACCTGCCTAAATCACACAAGATGCAGTTCACAATACAGGCAGTCTTCTCCTGGACCCCATTCCACTAACCAAAACAGTATGAGATTCCATGTGAATCCCAAAGTTCCCCTTTCTCTGTTCATGGTATATTTACTTTTGTTCACAAATGAAAGCACATGTAGTTTGTTAAAATGCCTATTTTTTCTACCTCGAAGTACAACATTTTGGAATTTGGTTCTTTGGTTATAATTTTCTTTCTGTGCTTTTGTTGGTTTTACCAATTTACATTATACCATAAGGAAGCAGTAATATTTATAATCTATATGATATTTGTTGCTGCAGTGAGATAGCAAATGGATTCATAGGGTTATGAATTTTCAGTTACTGAGCAGTTTAATCACATTAAAGGGAAAATAGTAATGGTTTCTTATCTATCAGTTTGCTTCCATTACTTGGCATGGAGAGAAAATTTTTGTGTATTACTAATCAACTTTTGCAAAGAGGACAGGTGATATATTACAAATCACCTAATAGCAGTGTGTGTATGTGTGTGATTATTTTGTATGATTTTTTTCTCTCATAGCTGATAGAATAATATTTGTGTAAAATAACTGTGTTTTTATGCACCTTTTATCTTGATTAGAATTTTAATCAAACATTGCCAGGATCCATTAATTGGCTTCCTTCAATCTCTCCTATCATAAATTACACAGCATAAGAGATTAGTTAAAATACGAAGATCTTGTTGTAATACACTAGTCAGCATTAATATTTCATCAATGATTCCAAAACAAAGTGTGCAGTGTTCCTTTTTTATTGGTCTTTTGAAAACTAGAGAAAATAGAGCAGCCTCCATATCACACTGAGAAATATATGGTATTTTTATGCTATTTCCTTTTCTTCCCCTCTCTTTAAGTAAAAGCAAATTGAAGAACAGAGTAAAGAAATGTTCAGAAATAGAACCACAGAAATTGATGCTGTGAAACTGCAGAGAAGGACAAGGCAGTAAAGATCTCCTCTGGTATAGAATTTCTTTTGCTGCCTTCTTAGAGGTCTCCATTCTTTCCCTGCCAGACCAGCAGATCATTGTTATGGCATTCATTCTGATGCCTCTATTTTCAAGCAAATTTGCATATTAGCTATTCATAGTGATTCATGGTTCTCCTTTTAACAAATTTCTCCCTCCCCCAACCCCCAACCTTTCTTTTGGCAGCCTCTGCTATCCAGTTAAGTGGATAAAGTAATGACCTTATGAATGGCTCTGAAATCTGATCTTCACTTGAAAAGAAGGGAAAAAAATCTTTGCCAATTTAGTTAGTAAAATTAAAGATGTGAACCTAATAGATCATGTGTGAGAAATGAATTTGTGACTCAGCTGTTGGTTCTTGTAATGAGTATAATATTTGTAGTAACCTCAAATCTACTCAGAATATTGAAAACCTATCCTATATATGTTGAAGGCATTTGTATTTACATTCAGATGGAAATGAGATTTAGAAGATTGTGAGTGTTTTTCTTGGATGCATCATGCTTTTATTCTTAATGTAATGACACGGCTTTCTCACAGTGATGATATAAATCTACTTAAATTTCTTAAGTTTTGAGCAGATCCCTGTTTTTATGACAAGCTACCTCTAGTAGGCACTCAGGGATTGTCAATATTTATGATAAGTATTCTCAAGATCTAGAGAGAAAAAACTAGTAAGAAATCGGAATTGGGAGGAATGGCATGCAGCTGTTTGCTTGTGTGAACACTAGTAAATTAATTTATGAACTGAAATTTAGGTGATGTTTCACTGACAAGAAGAAAAGACTTTAATTCTAACAAAATGCAAGTTTGTTTGAAAGAGAGGAAGTGTTTCTAGGTCAGATGTGAGACAATAAGGAGGTCTCCTATAGAAATCATTGGACTTAAAAATTTCTGAAAAAGTTTTCAATCTTCAGGCTGAGTAAATATGTTTAAAGCTTGCAATTTTGAATTATAAAATTCTGCCATAACGTACTTGTAGTCTGTATTTAAGGTTTTAAAACCAAATTTTCACTGTTCTGTTTTTTTTTCTATTATTATTTTCTATTATTATTATAGTGGGCATCATTTCCCAAAACATGCAGGTTTCATCCATTTTAACATATCTTGAGACCCTTGATAAACTCCGAGGATCATCAAGCAATTTTGAGCATTTACATTACCTGATAAACTCACTTTAATCATGTGATCGTTCTAAAGGCTATTGAAACTGAGGAAATGTCTGTGGTGCCAGATCAAAGTTATCTTACATTGCTTTCCCCATTCTTGGCCTTTACATAATGGAAGTCCTAATCTGTTTCTTGCATTTTACATTGGAATAATTACTTTTCTTCCAAATTTGCTGAGGGCCAGTTGAATTCAGCATATGACACTTTTCAGAGGAACCAGGATTTGTTCTTTATGCTTTAGAATTTTCTTAAATTATAGTGCCCAATTATTTAAACATAGAAACATACAATATTTTCCCTTTGGGTCATCATTAGTTTTTTAATCTCTTTTATATTAGTATAACAACAACTTTTTCCCCCTTTCATTGCTGCCATTTTTTTTTCTGAAACAAATACATGAAATTTTAAAAATTCTTGAAACATTTCATAACTAAGGAATGTTCAGCAAATGTGAAGAGATTAGCAACCAGGTGACTGTTATTTTTATGATGGCCCACAACTACTATCATCATTAAACATCACTTTTTTCATATTAAGTCACAATTATATGATGAACATTAGTATGATAGAGAAAACAGTGATTTGATTGCTTAATAGAGGATCAAAATCAAAGTAATCTGAATTTTGACCAAAGTAATCTGAATTTTGATATTTTTAATTCAATAAATTGAGTAAGATTTTTTTCTACTATTCTTGGTCATTTTTAAAGAAATCGTTTTTATTCCAAGGCAGTTTTATTGATCTAAAGTGGTGGTAGAGAATTTAAAATCTTATTTTTAAAATATTTATTTTTTTAGTTATAGGTAGACACAATATCTTTATTTTTCTTTATGTGATGCTGAGGATCAAACCCAGTGTCTCATGCATGCTAGGAATGTGTTCTATCTCTGAGCAATAACACCAGCCCTAAAATCTTAACATTAATTCATCTTCACAAAATTTGGAGATAAAAGCATATGAGAAATTATAAGTAAGTTTAAAAACATCTCATCATATCACAGGATATTTAGTGATTTCTGTGGATTTTATATCTGTATATAAACATTTAATATCCACATATAAGCAAGTTAAGAGTATATTACCTTTCTTTAATATTTTAATAAGCATAATTTTTGTTATTTATTATTGTTATTTTGACTTAGTAAAAATAGAGAGAAAAATAGCTTATTTTATCAATTCCCAAAAATGATTATCCATGGAAAACAATACTGTAACACTGATGCATTTAATTTATAATAATTTCATGGAAAACAAAGGAATTTCAAGGGAAAACATTTATTGTATTCATTATAAGGAGAAAGGGTCATGATCATTTATTATCACAAACTTTTGGCTTTAAAATTTTAAATTTTTCTGGTGTCCTCAAACCATTGTTTGTATAACAAAGATTGGAGGAAGAATTTCCTAGAAACTTTAACTGAATGAAAATGAAAAACCTGGGAATGAAAAATAATGCTGATCAGATCAGCACAACTTCCTTATTTTTTGAAGGGAATATTTTTCTTCTTTAAAATATATCAATCATTGTACCTGAAATATACAGATGCTAATTAGAATATGGAATTAATAAACTGCCCAAATATATTTAGCTGTGACTCTCTTATACACACTAATTTTTGTGCAAGTTTAAAGACCAAGATTACTTTTTTTCAATTTCTTGCTTTATTGAAGGAAAATGGAACTTCGTTTTCAGTTAGTGTATAGACATTCCTGATTTTCACTTTATAGAATTAAAAGAGCCTTGGAAATCTTATTCATGTTGTTTTATTTTGTATTTTAATAGAGCTAGTTAATATATTCTGTTTAAAATAATAATCAGTACCTATCACAAGTTTATTTAAAACAGCAACCCCTTTCCTGCCCTTTGACAGAGAATATGTGACTAACTTGATGAAGAACACTATAGAATAAGAATATGTACATACTTCATAATTTAAAAGAAAAAAATTATAAAAACTAACTTCACACTTAATAATAGACAATAATCTATTTTTTTTAAATTTTAATTTGTTTTAATTATTTAGACATGGTATTAGAATGCATTTATGCACTTTGATATATCATACATAGATGAGATATAATTTCACATTTTTCTGAGTGTACATGTTGCAGAATCATATTAGTCATGTAGTCACATATATACATACAGTAATAATGTCTGTTTCATTCTACTATCTCTCCTATCCCCACATTCCCTCTCCTTCCCTCCCATCACTTCCCTCTACCTAATCTAAGGTAATGTTGTTGTTCCCTAGTGCCCCCCACTTTATTGTGTATTAGCATCTGCATATTAGAGAAAACATTCAGCCTTTGGTTTTATGGGATTGGCTTATTTTGCTTAGCATGATATTCTCCAACTCCAACCATATACTGGCAAATGCCATAATGTTACTCTTTTTTAAAGCTGAGTAATATGCCATTGAGTATACCACATTTTCTTTATCCATTTATCTATTGAGGGGACACCTAGGTTGGTTCCATAGTCCAGCTATTGCGAATTGAGTTGCTATAAACATTTATGTGGCTGCTTCACTATAATATGCTGATTTTAAGTCCTTTGGGTATAAACCAAGGAGTGGCATAGCTGGGTCAAATGGTGGTCATTAACCTGTTTTTATTATGAAAGTTAATGTCCCGTGAGGAAAAATATATATCAACCTCTATTCATTTAAAAATTGTAACAAAAATTGGCTTTAAAGTTTAACTCTTGCTACATTAAGTAGCAATCACTGAGCTGGTTAAAAATGTCTTATCAGTAAAATATACAGGCACAATCAAAGCATCTTGAATGAATCCTGAAAGTACATGAACATCAATGGGATTGATTTTTTTCCTCAGCAGTTCATTCTCTTAATTATTGTATAATATTTTGCTCATTTTGAATTTCCCCCCTTTTCAAACTATGCTGTCATTTATAAAGTAATTTTGAAGAGATGAAACATAAACTTTTAACTTAATCATTTGATTTGTTGAAAATTTAAAGGAAGAAGTGGTAATAGTTAAATTAGAACAAGAAGGGATCCTCCTGGCAGCAGGCTATTGCTTGAAGAGCAGATGTCTGATTTCTGTAGAAGTTTGCACAGACTCCTCCCAGTTTTGGTTCTACTCATCCTTTTTCTTAATTGGCTACACACATAATCATTCATAAGCACCTGACATAGCTTATTTATATGTATATGAATACTTAAGCACTATGTTATTGTTACTTGGGTTATTCCAGGAATCTTGTCACATCTCTGCTATTATATATTTTTAAAAGTAGTGTTAATGACTCCTGGTTGTAATTATGAAAAATTACCAGAAATTTAATAATTTTGATAAAGTAGTTTTGCCCATACTCAGGAATACATTCAATTCTTACTTTGTTTGTTTGTTTCTTACTCATAAATTAAGTTGTAAAAAAGTGTAAACCTATCCTTAGGATGTCATATTTAGATACCATAACCATGTTTCTTCATCAAAATTTTAAATAATTTTTAATCTGTATATCTAGAACCTGCTATATGGCTAAGAAAAAGGAATGTACCTATTGGGAATATATTTGGGGGTGTAAAATGTACTTATAATATGTTAGAATTTTATCACAAATATATTTAAGATTTCTAGAAAAAAAATTTTTGATGATTTGAAGATACATTGAAAAATATTGTTGGACTCAATATGGCTTTCCTTTTATTTTGTTTATTTATTTTCTTACTTAATAATAATCAGTAAAATAAAATTTAAAAATAATAATAAAAATAAAATTTATTATTGACTTTTGGGCAGTCAATGTATGATGCAAAATATCTCAGAAAGTAGCCATTTCTCCTACAAGAGTCATGGAAGTTACCTGTTCTCTTAGCTAGGCTTTGTCATGTAACAATGGGCATTTCTGAACAGCCTCCAGGGTTCTTTGTAAATCTTTGAAGTACCATTAGAAGGTCTGTGGTGAAGAATAAGGTTTCTCTGTTCCTGCTCAGGCATTAATCAAAAAGGGAAAGACATTTACTCTCATGCATGAATACCCTTCAGAGATTGTACAAAGTTGTACTGAATAAGGGAACAGACCACTCATGGTACAATTTTAAGACACAAGACAGCAAAAGAAAAAGCAATTTAGGATTTGTATTGATGAATTAGTTGCCCCAATTATTTTGAGTTTCTTTAGGAGTATTATATTTTGTTCTAAAATTAGCATGTGAATAAATTAATCATTTGAAAAGTTAAACGGGAAAATCCACATGTAGGTGACTTCATTCAAGAAAAATGGACTAATTTGCTAAAATGTCACTTTCATTTTTAGTTCAAAATTGTACCATTATTTTAATTATCTCTAAATGTAATGATTTGGCATGAATAATATTCAGAGGAGAAAATATGTTTATAAATAATTTTACCTGAGCATATATTCATTGGCATTCTCCTTAGAAAATTCAAGTGAAGCAAGTGACTACAGGATTTTACCTTGAACTGGTATTGATTTCATTACGTAATGGTCATGAGTGGTTTGGCATGTGCAAAACTGACTTATGGATTGTGGCCCATTAAGTATTAAAATGGGAAATAATATAGGTTCTCTAAATTTCACTATCCATTTTAATATTTTTAATGGTAAAATGATTCAAAAAGGCAATTTAATGATATAGTAGATTTACCGGTAGTCTGAAATGGAAGCATTTCTTCTCAGCTTAAATTTGCCTACTCTTTTGGAAAGACATTGAAATTTCTGTAGTTGAATTAGGACTCCAATTCAATCTGCCTCACACTCTCCCCAAAGATTCCATCATCTTCATGTGAGTGTTAGCCTGTGTGTTTTTGTAGTTTGACTACAGATGTAGGCATTTAATAAAAAAAATTTTAAAAAGTAAATAAAAATTTGATATACCATGACTCTTTTGCATCTTATTTTGTTGTTGTTTTTTGTTTGTTTTTAAGACTTATATATGTTAACATGTGGATTAGTTTACTAGAGCTGCCTTAACAAAGTATCACAAATTAAGTGGCGTAAACAGCAGGAATTTATTGTCTTATGGTTCTGAAAGCAAGAAATCCAAAATGAAGATATTAACAGGGCCATGCTCCCCCCACTCTTCTCTCCTAGCTTCCTCTAATTCTTTGTCTTGTGGCAGTATATCCCCAATCTTAACAGGTATTTCTCCCTACTTGATTATCTTTGTATCTACTTTTGTTTTTTTTTTTAATAGAAAGAGTTTTATCAGATTATTTCTCACACTATAAACTCTTATATTTTTCTGCAAAAACCTTATTTCTAAGTGAGGTCACATTCATGAGAATTAAGAATAAGAACTTTGAAGTCTTCTGAGTGGATACAGTTCCCCCAGACCTAATTTATCCACATTATAATTGCCGTGTTATTCTTCAACTTAATAATTTAATATTGTCAGCATTTTTTTTCTGTTGCAAACAATCTTTCTATATAGTTCCTTTTGCACATGTTCTGGAGTTTCGTTAGGTGAGACATATAGAAATAAATATCTTCTCTGACAGCAATTTTCAAATTTTCTACCAAAGTCTACAAATGTATACTCTCAAACTGTGAACAAGAGTTTATTCTGTAACTTATTGATATTTGGTTGTATCAGATTTTCAAATTAGGGGTGTTAAATGTAAAATGTATACCATTTTGTTTGCATTTCCATTTTCCTGATTCTTCAAAAGAGTTTTAAAAATTTAGATATAATTCTGTGCATTTTAATTTTGTGCATTTAGTAATTTTTAAACAATGTTTTATATGAAAACAATCTATTCTTTATTTACATTCACTATACAATAACTTGTATTTTTAAACAATGCAAGATTTTTATTAATGTCTGGTTTAAAAAATTTAAACATTATTTTTTATTTTAACATGTTCAAAATTCCCATGATATTCTCTATAATTTTTGTATGGTGTCATTTTTTAAAAAATCTTTCCTTGCAGAGTGCTAAAAATATTCTTTTATTCTGAACTAAAATTTGTATTTTGATTTTCACATAAAAATCTTCAATTTATACCTAATTTATTTTGATATGATTTAGGGGTCATGTTAACATAAATGAGTTGTTTCTCAATATCACATGTTAAAATCATTGATCATTACCTTATGAAATGTAATGATACCTCTGTAATGCATAGCACATTCATACATACTGGCCTCTTTTTCTGGGTTCTCTATTGTTTACTTATTTAAAATAACTATAATGTAGTAACTATTATATGTCATATTATATAACTATTATATTTTGCTGATTTTATAGCTCTTTTTTTTATTTCTCTGGTGAAGGGGTTATGGCTGTTCTTTTCTTTGGACATAGATTGATGATAAATATTTTTTCATCCTTAGTAATGTATTTTTGGTTTTCCTCTAGATCAGCTTATGAATTATGGTTTATTTGTAGATTGTCTTACTTTCTTTTTCTAGAATTTCTTAAATTTTTCTTGTTTTGTGTTTTTTTTTTAATTTTTTAGTTTTATTTTGTAGTTGTTGATAGACCCTTATTTATATGTGGTGCTGAGAATCGAACCCAGTGCCTCACACATGCCAGGAAAGTGCACTATTGCTGAGCCCCATTGTTTTATGTTTTATATGGAAGTGAATAATTGGATTATTTTTTATTTATAGTCCTTGAAACACATTATGTTTCTTGAATATGAGGGTATATCATTTTCACTTATTTTTGAAATGGACACTATCTTGTCCTTTTCTGGTTCTTCCACTCTCTTGTTTTGGAAACTTTATTAAATAAATTTTATTTTATCTCATTGTATATTTCTTTCTTATTTTATGGTAGTTTCTTCAGTTCTATCTTCTAGATCTTTTTTGTTGTTTTTTTCTTTATCAAGAAAAAATTGTTTAACAGATACCAGAAATTCTCAATTATTTTTAGTTCACTTTTTGTCTAAAAATAATAATTCATTTTTTATAAATAAATAGGATTATCTGATGCAAAGAAATCAACATTTTCTGTGTTGGCAAGGAATGAATTTTGAATGTATAATGTTTATTTATGGCTTATTCCTAAAGGTAGGGGTAAATTCATTTATTAGATCTAACAGATAATTTGACTTCTTCTTTTCCAATTTGGTTGTCATTTATTTCTTAGTTTTTATTTATCCCTAAGGGTTAGTGGTTGAATTGAATCTGTAAATACTTTGGTAGTATAGATATTTAAATAATATTGTTTCTTCCAATCCATGAACTCAAGTTTTTTTTTTCCATTTTCTTTTTGTATCACCATTAATTTCTTCATCAATGACTTATAATTTGCATTACAGCCATCTTTCAGCTCTTTAGTTAATTTTATTCCTAGTTATTTTATATTTTTATTTATTTGCAACTATTGTAAATGAAAATTGCTTTCCTGATTGCTATTTCAGGTAATTCACAATTGGCATATCTCAGTGCTGCTGATTTTGTATATTAATTTTGTTCTTGCAACTTTGGTACATTCATTTATTAGTTCTAACAATGATTTAATAGAATCTTTGGAATTTTATTCATGTAAAATCATGACACAAATTGGGATAATTTAACGTCTTCTTTTCCAAATTTGTTACCCTTTATTTCTTTTTCTTGCATGATTACTCTGGCTAGAACTTGCGATAATATGTTAAGTGAAAGTGACCAAAGTCAGTATCCTTATCTTTTTTAGATCGAAAAAAGGAAGCCTGCAGCTTTTTCCCATTTTCCACAAATGTGCTTGTTGTTTTATTATATGTGACCCGTATCATGTTAGATATATTCTTCTTTTATCTAATTTGTTCAGCATTTTATTGTGAGAGATGTTGGATTTTATCAAGTGACGTTTGTGCAGCTATTGAGATGATCATGTGGCTTTTGTCTTTTATTTTATCGATGTGGTATATGATATTTATTGCCTTGTGTATGTTGAAGTATGTTTGCATTTTTGAGAAAAAAAACTAGTTGTCACTGTGAATCAACTTTTTAGTGTGTTGGTGGATTCAGTTTGCTCTTATTTTGTTGAGAATTCTTGGATCAATGTTCTTCAAGGATGTTGGCCTATAGTTTTCTTGTACTTGTTTCGTTTTGGTATAAAGGTAATGCTGACCTCATAGAATGTGCTTGAAAGAATTCTATCCTATTCAATAATAATGGAATAATTTTTTAAAAATTCAATTTTTTTTTACTTCTTAAATATTTAGTAGAAATCAGAATTCTTCTGGTCCTGAACTTTTCTTCTATGGGAGAGTTTTACTACTTATGCACTTTTACTATTTGTATGGATGCATTAAGCTTTTCTTTTTCTTTGTGATTCAAACTTAGAGAAGTGTATGTGTCCAGGAATTGCTCACTTCTATTAGAGTGTCAAAATTGGTGGTATATAGTTGTTTGTAATGATCTCTAATGATCTTTTGTAGTAATGGTGTCAGTGGTGATATCTGCCTTTTTGTCTTTAATTTTATTTGGAGATTCTCTGTTTTTAGTGTAGATAAGGCTTTTCCAGTTACGTTTTTCTTTTCAAAAATATCACTTTGATTCATTGTTCTCAGCAAAAATAATACTTAGTAAGATTAAGAGGTCTTCTGGTAGTTTCCATTCCAACTTAAAGAGAAATCAATGAAATTTTATCACTCTCAAGTCTAAGCTTCAGAGGCTTTTAGAACATCAACTGAGTAATAAAAGAGCCTTAATTTCGTTTGACATAAATTATAATGGTGTTTGTAGTACGTTGAATGCTGTAGCATTAGGCTGCAGAAATATTGGGACATTTTAGTGAATGTAGTGTTCTCTACACAATAGCAAATAGAATCATGTAAACTGTTGTCATATCCTAACTGGTTCATTTAAAACCCCCAGCACTGTTTCTAATATAAGCAACATAAGCTTTTGAAAAATGAAGATTTTTTTATATTACTCCTTAATTCCAACTATTAAGTATACCCACTTGTTCTTAGAATAATTTCAAACTCTTTAATATAGTTTACTGGATGGATATCATTGACCCTTCCAAACCTCATTAACCTTGTGTATCAGTCTCCAACTTTATAATCTGTATTCTAGCCATACCAAAACATGGTTATGTACTTCAAATATTATATGTTAGCTTTCTAAACACACACACACACACAAATGTTATTTCTGCCTATAAATGTTTCTTTACATTTTTAAGTGGATGTTTTAAGGCTTTTATTTTCTTGACTTACAAATCATTGACTTAGTTAAAACTTACTTGATTCTCCAAGTCCAGAATAGGCATTCAGGTATTCTCAAGGGACGTCTCTTTTCTAGTATACTCTCCTCTCACAGAGCCGTATTGTTACCAACCTCTTTTACTTACCTATATTGCTCCCTCATATAGAAGGTAAATTCTATGACATACGAGATTGTGTTCTTCTCATTTATCCTGTATTTTGTAGTTCTAATCAATGTTCCTGGTAAAACAGGGAAAACATATTTAATAAATAAGTAAATGAATGATTGAACAAATAAACAGTTATGTGACCAAGTTGGAAAGAGGATACTATAGGACTTAATTACAGGATCGAAGAGAGACAGTATTGACCTAGAGAGAAATGCTAGCAAAGCAGGTAGTATATTTTGAATGTTAAAATTTCAGAATGAATTCAGTATTTTGGTAGTAATTATAGACACCAAAGACTATGGTATCCTTAATTGGTAGTATTTATATACCTTGAACTACCATAGAAGATAAAGAAGAAAATTGTCAGCCTCAATCCTAAGGCTGTATTATTAGTAAATTTGAAGTAGTTGATTTAAGCACAGCTATTTCAACAGCAATAATATTTTTGCACAAGGAAAATATTAACTAGAGTTTCAAGAAATTTCAAAGAAAAGGCCTTCCTATCTGGAATAAGAAAGTAAATCTATATGCTGTGCACTATTTAGCTATATGTGTAAGAACCAAATAGGCATAATTTAGGATAGTTATTAAAACAACAGGAAAACAAACAAAAACTCAACAACAACAAAAGCTCACTGATTTGTAATGCTAACTGTGCAGAGTTGTGCCAATAAGTTCACCTGTCTAAATTTAATTTAAAGAAAATATGTATATAAAAGACAGCGTCTATATAAATCCTTCAGTCAGCGTGTTGTGATATTAAGCATTCAATAAATAGAGCTTTGATTTCCTCTTTTCTACTGAGTTTTTATGACAAATAAGATTATATCAATGAAAGTGCTGGTATCTATAATATTACATGGGGCAGTACTAAAGATAGATATTGTCATCATTTCATAGAAATTACTTAGTGGCAAAACCAGAATTTAACCTCAAGTTTGCACTATCCTAAAGCAGAAACTTTTCATTGTAATAAATAACATCATTACTTGATGGAAACATTAGAAAAAATAAATTTAAGTATGCAGGATAACCATGTAAGCCTTTCAAGTACTAACCAACAAACTCTTCTTAATATATGTTTACTGTTACATCACAAATAAGCTCCAGAAACCCTGCAGCTGTACATGGGTATTTTTCTCCTCCCCAAACACATTTACCAAAAAGGCTGGAAATATAAATTTCTTTTGAAAGGAAACAGGTTGTCATAATATATAACCTTGCAAGTGGAAATTCACCGTAATATAGTTTGCCTTGTACTAACGCTAGATCCAGCAAACATAGTTCTGTTTTGCTCTATAGCTTCCTGTCAGGCCAACAGGCTACAAAAAGAGAGTGGAGGACAGATGGAGGGAAGAAGGAAAATCATTCTTCCTATTTGCTTTCTGTTATGGGCAATTTTGCTGGAATAATTATCTTTTTCTACCCAGTATCAGGCAGTTCCAGGCTTCTGTTTTTTAGGCATTCCCAGAACCAGCCTCATTGCATGTCTTTAGGAGCCTTCCTCCAGACTCTTGAAGTACTGGCTTCAGGTAGTCTTCTTTATTCCAATATCAAACAAGTCTTTTTTTTTAACCCATGAATGATAGTTGCCTGTTTAATTATTGCTAGTGGATATGTCATTTGTATGTAACTCAATATTTATACCACCACGTAAATAACTCCCTATATTAAATACCTTTGGTTGAAATATCTAGTATGATTACTGGTTTTCTAATTGAACCCTATCTAATACAATTATAGATTTTGTGTAGATAAAATTTGTCTGTATTTTAGAGCAACTTGGACATGTTTATGTAGTTCAGATTCCAAAGATTTATATGTGGATACACTTTTTAAAAGTAATGAAAAGCAGACACGTTTCTGAAGTACAATGTCTCAGTCTAGACAAGTGGTAAATAACTAGGGCAAACCCCAGGATATTACA
The DNA here is from genome assembly GCF_047511675.1 of Marmota flaviventris. NCBI lineage: Eukaryota > Metazoa > Chordata > Mammalia > Rodentia > Sciuridae > Marmota > Marmota flaviventris. The sequence goes on along the minus strand of NC_092504.1, from coordinate 50,882,746 downwards.
GCCAGATCTTCTCATCCACTAAACCTTACATTTCAGATTTGCTCTTCTAAAAGACAAGTCTCTGACATGTTTGAGATTTCTAGCATTGTTCTTTCAAAAGAACTGTTGGAGAATATAGTTTGTTCAAAGAGGGACTTTAAAAGGTTTTTAACTTGTGAAGTTCACTGTGTAAATGATCATGATCTGGTGAACTTAGTAGAGATCTGAGACTTGACAGTTTTCATTCTAAGTCGTAGGCAGTGACTGTGTGAGTACCAGCAAGTCACTTACCCTTCTCTTTATTCAGTTCTCACCTCACAGGGCATGGCAATTCATGATGACTTTTCTATACCAGTTAAGGCAACACAAACTGCCTACATTTCTTGTTGCTATCTTAAAACAAATATATAACAAATATATTTATTATATATAATAAAATAACACTATATATAGAAACATTTATACAGATTATGTTAAAACAGTTTATTGTATATGAATACTTAAATATTTATATGTCCAATTTCTATGAACACACAACACACACACACACACACAGGTGCATAAAGATTTATGGAATCAGTAAAGCATAAAGGTATTGAGTACATTTTTGTAGTCAGATAGTAGCTTAGTCACCTCAGGCTGCCACAATAAAATACTCTAGACTGGCAGCATAAATGACAGAAATTTATTTTCTCACAATTTTGTCGATTGACAAGTCCAAAATGAAGATGCTGGTTGACTAGATTCTTGGTGAAGGAATCTCTTCACCTATCCTTGGTGCATGCATATGGAGAGAGAAAAATGAATCTCTTTTCTTTTTTTTTTTTTTATAATAAGTACACTAATCCCATCATGGTGATGCCACCCTTATGATCTCATCTAACTTGTATTACCTCCCTAAGATCCCCATCTCTGAATACATTATATACAGTAAACTTTTCAATAGGCTTTTAGTCTTACAAATGAATATGGGAATATTGGTTTCTTTAAAACCTTAATAAAATATTAATTTTTATGTTATTTTCAATTTTTTTCAATGGGAGAGGGAATTCTTTATTTTTTACTAAATGAGTACTTTTATATATTTATGAGTCAATTTCATTTTCTTGAATCAATTACTCTATACCATTAATTTTTAATTTAGGGTATTAAAATGTCCTTTGATAGAAATAATATGGTAACTTGATGTTATCAATATGCCAGTATATTGACAAGTATTGACCCATTTAAAAATTTGGAGCTTTGTTCCTATCATTTATAATTTATTTAGAAATTAGAATTTATTTCTGAGAGTTTATTTCTGGAAAAAAATAAATATGAACAATGAGTTTCTCAAAGCAAGATGACATTTCAACAGTTAGTACAGGACCAGGCAGAGAACTACAGAGAGAAATAACACTCCCTATTTCTGCCATGCTTGGTATGTGTGTCACTTCAAGGCAGACCACAGATTTCTCTTATCATCCTTCTATCACACCCAAACTCATCCACAGGATGATGGGCTAAAAAAATGGTTTCTGAGACCAAGTATTCCCTTTTGCTATTGATTCAACCCTTTCCTTCCTCCCAGACCTCAGAGAGCCTCCTCAAGGCAGTACACTTTGATCAAAGATCACCAAAGACCACCTGGCTCTTCATATGCCTGACCCATGGGATCTGTTTTGACATCCAATGTCTTTAAGAGGCAAAGCAACAGACCTAACAGTGGACAGGACTTAGCATGAACATGTCTAAAAAAAATTTCAAAGATATATATTAAACTATGACAGAAAGAGCTTGCTTAATTGAAGCGTATTGTTCAAAATTTTAAACCACTGGAAAAATTACTTTTTATCTCTTCTAACAAGAATATAGAATTACTTCTTGTGTTCTGTTTTCTTTGTGAAGAATTATTAAAACTACAACAAATTGTATAAAGCTAACATTTATACTTTCTCATATTTTTCTCTTTGTATGTAATATTTACAAAAAAATGTGTAGACAGAATTCTAAAGCTCAATATTTATCCAGAGCTCTCATTCTGCTCTAAAATCATCTCGTTCATTGCAATTTTCCCTTCTTGGTGTATTATTCATATATTTCTAAATAAACTTTTTAATTAATCAATAAGATCCAGAGAGTATGTTTATTTTGTTTTAAAATGACTATATCAATTTTTATTAAATTCAGATTGGATTATTTTTAAATTTACAATTTGATTTCAAATAATTTCTCAAAGAATTATTAGGAGGAGAATTATTAGGAGGTAGAGAATTCTATTTTGTTTTACATACTCATATAAATAAATATTTACAGTGGCATTCACATTCACCAGAGAGTATCAGAACATCTCCTGATTTAAGTGGCATATTGTATGTGCTTTAAAAACTTCAAGAGCATTTATTTTACCTGAATCAATTAAATGTAATTAATCCTAACCTTTTGAGTTTTCTTTTGGTGAATGTAAATGTGAAAGAAAATAGACTAAATATAAAAGCATATTTTATAAAGAATTATTAAAAGAAGTCAGAGTAGTTTTTGAAAGTCATCATGAATCAACAGTTTAAGCTGATAAGAAAACAAATTAAAATTAATAATTGACTCATATTTTCTTATTAACTCAAATGCTTTTAATGTCACAATTTTGTAATTTCATTCAAATTTAGGAAGGAATTTTCAACCAGCACTTGAAAGAAATGATCTTTTGAAATACTAAGAGATTTAAAGAATGATAATTTTGGTGTTTGGTATCCCATGGTGTAGGGAGCTAGGGGTGTCTCAGTTGAATGAAGATCATGTACTCTTTATCTAAGAAATTAGGCAGAAATAGAACATGCATAATCAACCAAGTTATAAAATAATCTAAGCAATACTACAGTGCAAAATATCTGAATTTCCTTACAAAATAGCTTGTAGTTTTTACATATAAAATATTTTATAACATTTCTAATTTTCCTAGGACATAACTCCTAGTATAGTAATATCAGTGTTGCAGCACATGGACTCAGAACCCAGATTCACTGGTTCCCTGGCACTAGTTGTTCTCTCTCTCTGTCTCAATATTTCCATCTGTAATATGAGGGTGATGACATCTTTTTCATAGGATTATTTTCAGTTTTATGTGAATTTACATATGTAAGCATTTAGTATATTTTAGTTTAGTGTACAGAGTTGTATAATCTGAATATGAGTTAAAGTTATTATATCTATTTTTAAACATAAACCACCTCAGTCTCTTTTATTTGCCTACTCCTCAACTGGAGTTCTTAAATATCACTCCTTTTTTATTATTGCAGATTACAATCTCTGGTAAGATTTTACCTTTACTTTCTTACTATGTTCTTTTTTCTTTTGAACTCAAATTTTTGATGTTATTTTTTTTCTTTTCCAAATAAAATTAATTAGTCGCTAACTTCATAAAGTTAATTTTCATTTCCCAGGCTTCCTGATATTCCTGAGGAATTTGTCTCTACTGTTGCTCTTCAGACTTTTTAGATGTTGTCCCAGCAGTTTTGAGTAGGCCAGTCTTGATGACTGGCATGGAATGCCACTGGTAGTATAATGAAAGGGTTTGAGACAAGAAGAGGGGCCAACAAAAGGCCAAGGTTTGTGAGTGCCATACTTAGGGGCTTGAACTTCATATGTGATGGTGATAATTTACTATTTAGAGGCCACTGATATTTTTGAGTAAGGTTGATTACACAACTCTGATCTACAGTGGCCTTTAAGAGGGAAGGAAAGACTGGGAAAAAAAAAAAAAAAGAACTTATTAGAAATGAATCCCTGGGCACTGTTGATCAATTTAACTTATAATCAATTCAGTGTTAGTAGAGGGAGCATGATGTTCTTGATTTTTTTCAACTGATCAAATGTTCATGTTTATAATAAAAATGAGGGAAACATGGGATGTTTGTAGGGTTTTAGTTTGAATAGTTATTGCTCAACTTTCTTGAACAAAGTACACAGGGTTTTTGTTTGTTTGTTTGTTTGTTTAAATGGCAGAAAAACCTGATAGGGCCTCTTTTGCTTTGCTTTTTTCTTTTAAAAATCCAATTCCATGATTGCATATCATTTACTGTTTGGTCTACAACCCTGTGCTATGCTAGACATCCTACACACACACTATTAGAGATGTCTTCTTACTATGCCATTTTCGTTCTATGGGTTCCTTTGTGTTTGTGTTTTTCTTTTTGCCTTCAGTACAATTGAATCTATGATTTACAGAGCCCTTAGAACTTGATTCTATCATAACCATTTAGATTTATTTTCAGAGTACTTGCTACTAAAAGTCCTTTAATTCAAAAAGGACGGTCTTTGTATATCCTTGAGTCTCTTATTTCTTGGCATTTTGCACATCTGAGCCTTTGAGCATTTTCTTGTGATTTTTTTCTCTAATTTTCATTTTATTCATATCGTATCAAACAAGTCCTTACAATATCTTATATTCACCAGGCCATTGTGATCTATTTTTTTTTTATTTCCATAGAATTCCTTATTATCATTAAACAATTTTATTTTACCTTCATTAGCACCAGCGATAGCAGTGTCAGCAATAGGAATCACAAACATTAGTTGGGCACAGTAGCACCGGCTTTAATCCCAGTTACTCAATGCTGAAAAAGGAGATTTGAAAGTTCATGTAAAGACTTTGCAATTTAGCTAGACCCTATCTCAAAATAAAATAAAAAGCAACGGGAATGTATCTCTGTGGTAGATTCCTGGGTTCAATCCCAGTACTGCCATCAATCAATCAATAGAAATCACAATGTTTATCAAGTAATCCCCATGTACCACTGCTTACTGCTTGCATTAGGATTTGGGGGCATAAAGTTATAGAAGGAGTAGTCAATCTTTAAGAGTTTATCACTGATTTGGAAACACAGTAGTTACATAAAAATAAAGAATAAAAAATAAAATATTAATAATAACAGCAATAATACTAGTTATCCTAGTTATAAAATCAGTGATATGACAATTAATCTGGTTTTCAATTTTTATCAAGCCTCTTTTCCTGTTTCTTCACCACATAATACCCTTATAACCCAAACATTGAAGAATATAACTTAAAAAACACTCTTGCTCTTTATACTTATCCCCCTGTCCCTGCCCGCTTTTTCCAGTGGAAAATTTCTATTTGAAGTTTCAGCCCACATATTTTCTTACTTAAATTCTTTCTTGTCTGTCCTCTTATTTGCTATGGTTTTTGCATTTCCAAACTTTCAGCTCATACTTTGTAAGACAAATGTGGAAGGGCATTCCAAGCAAGATGAAACACAAGAAAATATATCATATATGTATATGCATGTATACATGTACACCTGTATGCATTATATATTTATATTAACATATACAGCTACATTAATATCCATATTTATATGTATAACTTCAAGAAGCAAACAGGATTGATTAATTGATTAATTAAATAATTGATACAGGGGATTCACACAGGGAAGAACAGATTGAAAAGATATATATGAAACTTTCATAATAATTCTAAATCCACAATGGAAAATTTTCCAGTATAGGTATGATTATTGTTAGTAGCTTCTTGATCACTAAAAAAATGGGTTTACAGATTGACCACCTTGAATACAAACTTAAAGAAAGCATGGACCCTGCTTTATGAGTATTTTCTCAGGAATCAAAATAGTACCTGCCAGTTGGTAGACTCTCTATAAGTAATTAAATTTAAAAAATGATCCTACTATGATGTTATATAAACAAGTTCTGTTTTCAGTTTTGAAACTGGAAAATTTGAATTCTGACACATTTTTTAGAAGATACTGTATTATGCCTGTGAGATTTGATCTGATACCACATGACAGAAAAAGGAAATAATGCTTACGTTTGAACTTAGTAAATTCATGATGTCTGCTTTTATTTTGTTTTTTGGTTTTTTTTTTTTTTGGCTTTAAAATTTTAACATTACATTTAATTTACATCAAATCCCAGTGACATTGTGAGTTAGGTTAAACACTATAATCTCAATTTCACAAATGACTATACTAAGGCATTTGTTGAATTTTTTATTTTACTATATTTTGGCAGAACTTAATTAGAATTCCAGATTCACTCTGAAATCTAGTAGGCAATACAATTTCATAACTGAAAATATATTTTAGAAACCCTATGAATATCTATAGTAAGTGGGATTGGTAATTTTGCTTCTTTATCAGAAATTTTGTCTACTCCCTAAAGATTACAATTTTTAAAAAAAATATACTCCAACTTGGTGTTTTTAATTAGGTATATCCAACTGTATCTTAAAATCCAATGAAAAGTATTATATTACTATTTATGAATTGTTCTGAATTTGATGTATCTTACTTAATGAACTGAAGAAAACATGCCTAACCTTGATGCTTGGTGATGACACCATAGACTTGATTGAAAAGACTTCCCAGCCCTGGTAAGAAGGATGGTCACGGTGTACAAGAAGAAATGGGTACTCATTGACAGGTGGACAGAGGTGTTTGTGAACACTTATAAACTCAATATGATGACTCTGTTTGTTCTCTTTGCAGGAATACTGTAAGCTGAGGTTCTAGAATAAGTTTGAGAAAAATGACTCTGAAATACATGCATAAAATGGAAAAATGAAAATAAAATAAAGCAATAGTAGCACTCTGTTGTCCCAATAAGAAATTTTTATTTTATATTTTTATTTTGTTTATGTATTTAATAGTTTCCTTTCACTATCTTTAGGCACATTTACAAAAATTAGCAGATCATTCATAAATTTCTGGCAGTGAATTCTGCAAAAAGACAATCTTTTTCTCCCCTACCATGTCATTGTAATGGAAGTAAACAGACCAAAACCCTGGTCCTATTTATCCAGGAGGGGATAAAAAGAAAAGAAATAAGTACTAAATTATGGAAAAAAACAACCATTGGCATTTTGTTTCTAATAAGAGAATTATTAAGTTTTCAATGTCCCAGTGAGTTAGTTATGGATAAATAATCTCATGTCAAAACAGTCAGTTAATAATGGTTGTGATCATTCTTATATTCACATGATCATATGATAACTTACTATTTTAAAATACAGGCATTCAAAAATTGTGTTCTCTACTGCTAAATCTAAGAATAGTTTAATTAATGTTTTGATTATTCAGAAATGTAAAAAAATAGTCAATTAAATACATGTACACTACAAATTATCTTAGATTTATTAATATCTTTAGATTGGTCCACCAATATTTCTGTCTACTTATTTGGGGATGATTTAATCATAAGGAGATCAAATCATTGGGTTCTCAAAGCAAATAGAAGTTTTATAGTATAAGGGAAGGAATACAGATTTAACAGATTTAAATGTCCCAAGAGATTGTATATCACTAGAAATTAATTATATTTTTGCCTGCTTATTTTGAGCATTAGTGGAATTTGAGAATTGTAGGTCAGAAAGCATTCAAATATTTCTTCACATGTCTAAAAAATATAATTCATTCAGTTACAATTATTTACACAGTGACTCCTGATTGTTCAAAGTTTATTTAGTCAGAGCAACTCTGTCTTAAAGATGAGTCTGCCCTAACTAGCCTGCTTCATACAAATGTTGGTCAAATTAAGCAATTCTCTCATTAGCATTTTTCTGTTTTACCTAAAAGAACTTGATTGTGTATACACTTGTCTCATTATTAAGGGTTGCTATCATTTTTAATTGAGAATACTATAGTATCTTCTATCCCTGAGGAAGTTTTTAATTCAATTCTACCATTACAATAAATGTTTAATACCTACGAGTAGAAAACGTGTGTTTAAAATTTTATAGAATATGTAATTTTCATTAATGCAGGTATTTAATTGGACCTATAATCAATACACAGTACCACCACCTGTCAGGCAATTGCATCCATCTATTCAGGATGGATTTTCTTTTTTTTTCTTTCCAGTGCCTCATTTCCATGCTTACAAAATGTTTTAAGTTTCAGAGACGATAGTGGAGATAGTCTGCTCTAACACCCTAATTTGATAGTGGCAGAAATAGAATACAAATTGTTCCTAATTTAAGATTTGGACTTCTCAGTTGGCAAAAAGACATTTTAAGAACACTGAATGGGAAGTAGAAAAACACTGGTGCATCGGAAAAGTTTTGTTTATAAACCTTAATTTCTTTGAGGATATTTCTAGAATTTGTCAATCTAATTAGATACCCCAGCTCTCTCCTTGCAGCCATGTACATCATCAATATCAAGGCCTGTAATATTTTGATTTCTTACTATCTTTCAACACTTAAAAAGTCCTTTGAAGATGAAAAGTCCATATAAATGCTATTACTACTATTTATTGTGCTTCAAGCACACTTCTTCATTTAAATGCTGCAAATATTTTCCTTAGCCAATATGTATGCTTGATCAACAAAACGGTTTCTACTCTGCACCAAAAAACCTGTATCAGTGTATACAAATCATGCACTGATTCCAGACATCCATAATACAAATTTAAATTTTTCAGTGACAGTAAGTTGGGATTTAATGTGTGGTAATAAAACATTCATGAACTTTCCCTGGGTATATATATGGTTATGAGCAAGTGATAGGATTTGGATAATATAGGTAATTTGCTCATCCTTTTATGAGGTTATTATATGTAGTATTGACAGTTAATTATAAATTCCTATATCTACATATACTATAATTTTCTTATAGAAAAAGAAATAGGGAAAGTTATAGGAACTTGTATTTTATGTTGTTTCCCTTGTGGACTTTATTTTAATCACTATACCTTAATAAAACAATGTGATTGGCTGTGTTTTTCTTGTTTCAGAGCAGCCAATGTAGTCTTTCTGAATAGAGCATAGCTTTGGTTGGGGACATTATGGTCTCATAAAAGTAGTCAGCATTTTGGTTTTGACACAATAATTTATTAGATGAGTTGCAACATTATGAGACAGTAATCTTGATTAAATGGGGACTTTTCTGCTTCCTTCATTGAAATTACAAAACAGTTGATGGCAAGTTGCATTAATTTCTGTAGAACACAAGTGATGAATGGAGAAGGATTCGGAGATAGATCAAAGGAAAGGAATGCATAAAAATATGTAGTGATGTTTCAGAGAAGATTAGATCAATGTCCAATTGCTCACAGGAAAATAGGGAAAGTATGAGTTTCAAGGGGGGGAAACTGTATGAATGCATACAAATACGATATTAACAGGAAAACTAGGGTTGATAGCCCCACATAATGTGTTTAGATATGCTTACCTAAATATAATTTGATGGATGCAGGCAGCAATTTTATTGCACAGATATTACCATAAATACAATGTCAACATAGTATCATGGGAGAAGGCAAAGTTTATAAAGTGATAGAAGTTAAACACAATAGAGAAGGTGAAAATTAGAACATGTATAATGTGGTATGCTGAAAATCCCCGCCCACACACACACACTCCAAAAAAAAGTTCACATCCTAATCCCTAATTCCAATCTCTCTGAATATTTACCTTTCATGGCAAAATGGACTTTGTTGATGTGGGTTAGTTAAGGATATTGAAATTGAGACTCTTCACTATTGTGAGACTGATGTAATCATTAGGATTCTTATGAAAGGAAGGCAGTTGAGTTAGAACTGGATGAAAAGGAGATGTGACTGCAGAAAGAGAGGTTTGAGCAAAGGTTGGAGGCACGGAATGCCAGCAGTATCTAGAAGCTGGAAAAGACATGTGTGGATTTCCTCCTGAAGCCTCCTGTGTGAAGCAACAAAGCCTTGCTAACACTGTGACTATAGACTTTAAATTCTAGAGCAATAAAATCATGTTGTTTTAATCCATGAAGTTTATAATAATTTGTCCAAGCATCAGTAGTAAACTAATAAATATTGTATAAATGCTCTGTTGAAATGTATCTGAATGTCCAGATGAACTAAATCAAGAGTTACATGCTTATATCCTGACCCAAAATCAAAAGTTTATCATCATATATTACAAGGGGAATAAAAAATATCAGTAGGATTTTTGGACTTTCACCAAATAAGAGATGAATAATTATACTGATTCTTAAAATATTTTGTCGTATATTTATATATACTTTTAATATTGAGACTTTCCTAAATTTTACTTAGATTATCATTAGATTCTATTTTATTGAGTAATGAACATGTTTTTATTATTTAAGTCCTTTTAAGGTTATCAAAATATATGGAGGACTAGATTAAAAATAAAAAATATATAGTATTCTCATAAATTGAAAAAAAGTCTGAATCCTCAATTTTACCTATTTACTTTAGATACTAAATAATCTTATTTATTCTTTGTTTTATTACTGTTTTGATATTTAATAATCTGCATACCATGCTTTGATATAGATGAAAATTGCATCTCTCTGAATTAATTTACTCAATACTTCATTACATCATTTATAGAAGCAAAAGGTGAAGTGTTTTAGAATCAGACATAGGTGGACTTTAAACTCCTATTCCACTATTTATGAGTAATCAGTACTTAAAACAGAGGTGTTAAGTAAGTTTGCCTATGTGCATGGAATGCTAGCTCTCCTGCTATATGTAATTTATGAACTTATGTGGAAAGTTTTACTTACCTTCTTTATAAAAAAGAGGATATAACAGCAGTAGTTGGAGGTAATATTTGAGGTACTAATTGCAAATTAAAAAGGAAAAAATTATATATAGACTAGCTGAAATAAAAAGATAACACAGCAGTCTTGGGATAGTTAGGTGATTCCTAGTTAAGCTTTCAGAAATATTTTGACTTTTGTCTCAGGTTTTTTGGTATAGACATTGTCTTTAAAGAGGTATTAATAAACTGTATTTCCAGTAATTTCAATGATTTTACTAAATCAAAAGTTGTTTGAGCTTTATATCTTGTTTCAGCTTTATATCCTTGATAATTTTTTTAAAGAGAGAGAGAAATTTTTTTAATATTTATCTTTTAGTTTTTGGCGGACACAACATCTTTGTTTGTATGTGGTGCTGAGGATTGAACCCGGGCCGCACGCATGCCAGGCGAGCATGCTACCGCTTGAGCCACATCACCAGCCCCAAATATCTTTGATAATTTTTTACATTTACAACCATGTTTACAAAGACATGTAGTTAATTATACATTACCATGACTTTGAAAATTTCGTTAACATTATTATACTTATTGCTTGGCCCAGGTGTTATAGTTCAGTGATAGCGTGCTTATATAGCATATGCAACAGCCTGGGTCAATTACAAGCACCTAAAAAAAAGATACGTTTATCAAATATTATGCAATTTTTATTTGACCAAATTCCTTCTTGTATTCACATAATTGCTTATTCTCTATCATTTATTCTCTATCATTTGACAGTCAACTTAAGACAGAATAAAACGTATAATGTCATGAAGTCTTTTTCTCAAGTGTATTCATGTTTGATTTTTAAAAGTTTAAATAAAAGCCCATCTGTAAGAAAAAGGACATTTGTCTGTTTTATCCAAAGATATTAAAAGCCAAGATTTTATTATGTTTTTAATGATAATATTACATTTTCACCACTTGTCAAGAATATCTTGTACCACTTTTCTGTTTCATTGGCTTCTTGATTGATTGGATCATTTTTTTTTAAATTGGGCACACACCATATGCTGGTTCGGTTTCTACAAACAGAGAATACAAAGATAAATGAGACCATTTACTATATTCAAGTGTTGTGTAGTTGGGGAGGCAGGTAGATAGTTTCTCAGAGGAATGGTCTAACTTTCTGTATTTGTGGTATCTAATACTATTCCTGAACAATTTATTTTTAACATTTTTGGTTTTATGGTCACTGGGTAGGACATGCAGGGCTGTTGATGGTAGCAGTTCAACTCACTGGTCTGGGCCATATTCATTTTTTCAGTAGAAGTAGGAAAGAAAAAAGGGAAGGAGGGAGAGTCACTGATAACTCTCTTTTTCCTTCTGGGATTCTCTTAAATGTCTACAAAATAGAGAGATGAGTTTTGGAAAAGGCATATCCGAGGACACACAGGAAAGAGATTTAAATATGAGCCCTCCAGATCGTTTCTGGGCTGCTGCACATGCAAATCCTGTTCCTACTTACAAGTTTCTCTGTTATTAACCACAAAGTATTAAGGTTTTTGAGACATATATTTTAAAATATATATAACTTAGAGGATGTTTATAGCTATCTGTATGATAATATTTGCCTTCAAGTGATTTGCACTTCTGAGTAGTATAGAAGACTGAATTTGCATTTAGCATGCAGGGAATTACTAAAAATCTGTAGTCCACCTTATCTATGTTACAGCACATGGAGAGCAGTTTTAATGTGTGTACTGTTCATTGTTGTGAGGATTAAGATTTATCTTTGGGCATTTCCAGAAAGAAATTTTCAAGTTTCATCAGTAAAGAATATATAAAAATCTCTCATATGTTTAAATGTTATCATATAGGTGTGCTATGATAAATAAAATAGTTGTGAACCATTGCTATAGGTGGTACAACTCAAATTAGACCCAAACCCACGTCAAATGATGTATACATTACACAAGACAATGAAGAGATGCCTAACTTTTATCACAGAGTGTTGCTTCTATTCTGTTTTCGGCAATAGCTTTCTAAAATATTAAGAAAATTAGTATATTAAAATATTTAAAAGACAAATTAATATGATTAATCTGTCACAATCTGATTTGTAATTACATATTAAGCATAATATCTCTAAATAAGCAATTATTTTATTATCCTATGAACTAAGACTTAAGAATCAAACTGTTAAGCAAGACTGCTTAGTTGGGTCAGTTCATGGTTGGCTGAATTTGGAGACATACTTAACATTTCTCTGTTCCAAAGGTGAAGATAACAGTTCCTATTTCCTTTGGATATAGGAAAGAATGAATGAGTTAATGTATATGAAGTGATTATACTATAAAGTGTCTGATATGTAATGTTAATTTAAATGTAGTGTCCTCTCATGAAAGATCATTACGGTAGACCCTTTAACCATCTGTTTATCCAGGCATGTATTTGTTCATTTATTCAGAAAATATTTGCTAAACAATTCTCTAAGTAAAATTTGGACTGTGTTTATTCTAACTAAACACTGACATTTTACAAAATGCATCATCTTGAACATTTTATATCCAGGATTATACATATATATTTTTTTAATTTACATTTTTTGGAAAATATGAACACAAATCACTGTTCCAGTGCAAGAAAATTATAGACCATATGCTGTTTGAACTTTTGATGACAAATACACAATGCTATATTTGGTTGCCTTTGAAAATTTCTCTACGATCCCTCTAACTAGAAAATAGCCTAATATGCAATTTAAGCACTAGCTGAGACTACCACAGCTTAGAAAATGTGTGGTATGATTTACTGAAAGCAGTCTATGGTAAGAACTAAAGAATTAGATGTCTGAAAACATTACTAATTTGGAACACAATGTTGTGATTTGATTTTCTTCTAGACTTTAAAATGTTGACTAGCTGTAATCATTAATCTTGTATTTTTTCTAGCTCAAGGCTGTCATGTTGCTGCTAAGAATTACATTAATTAATTTAATATTATTACTACTATTATTGATATTACTAAGGATTGACCCAAGGGGATCTTGACTGTTGAACTACATTGAGCTATATGCTTAGTACTTTTCTTTGAGACAAGGTCTCAAGGCTGGCCTTGAGCTTGCAATCCTCCTGCCTCAGCAACCCAAGTGGCTGAGATTACACCTATCTGCAAGAGGGACACTATTTAGAGATCTGTGAATGGGGTGTTTCTGAGAGCAGCAGGTCTCCTGGTTGTTCTGAAGTCATAAAGTTTAATTTTTTGTGTCTTCTGGCACAACTTCAGATTTTAAAGAAGCCTTGGCAGATGGCTTCTAAGTGAATATATTTAGGAAAAGAAGATGATATGGTCTTGAATTTGATATGTCAAGAGCTTTGTAATGTTTTGAACAACCAATAAAAAATAATCTACTCTGGTTCTTTAAGTAATCAATAGATAAATGGTAATTTATCATCATGAATTATGATGAATTAAACAATTCTTCTCGCTTATTTACTCATACAAGATTAAAATAACGGGAAGTTGGAAGGGAAATAAAATATGTTGTCTAGGCTTATGATGTGTTTGTTTTGTTTTTTTAAAATGCTAGATCAGACTGGTTTAGATTGTGAAAATCTTGACGCAATTAAGAATTGAATTAGAATTTGTACTTTAAGGCTTTATTACTCTTATTGGCCTATTCTGTGGTTAACAAGACATTATATAGTATGGATTTATAATGGAGATTAATTTTTCCCTATTAAAAAAGAACATGGGCTATGGGAGTTTGTTTTTTGACTTAATTAGTACTTATGCACCTATAAAATGAATTGCCATATCCCTTAATAGAGGTTTAATACTAAGAAAACAACATCAAATATTATATATGTAACTATGTTCCCTTGTAACTGAATAATACTCTGTTGATTAAAATTTTCCAACTGTGCACATTATTTGCTAGATATAGCCTCATTTTATTTTAAAAGATTACTGCAAACATTATTTAAATTCTGTTTCTCATAAAATGGGCATTGTGGTTATTAAGATTAAACAAATGTTGGCACCAAGGCCACTTTGTGTATTAGAAATTCTGTTGAAGTATAATGTAATAAATGTAGAACAAACTATATGACAATTTTTTAATGCAGAATTAATGTTTACTTCCTAGAAAGAGGCAGGTCGTCATTCATTTTTTAAACATTTTTTTTAGTTGTTGATGGACCTTTATTTTATTCATTTATTTATAAGTGGTGCTGAAAATCGAACCCAGTGCCTCACACATGTTAGGCAAGTGCTCTACCACTGAGCCACAACCTCAACCCCCAGGTCATCATTTTATATGGTGTTACATTTGGTATCTACTTTTGTAATTTTCAGGATTGTTTTAGAGAAAGTTGACTACAAATGCCAGTGATATTGTTCTAGATTTTTATTTTTTGGCCCTTTAATTAACATAATTGTGAATGTGACTTCAAAATCATAATTGAAGCATATGTTTTAAGTATGACCACATCAAAAATAATTTTCTTTGAAATCAGGTACTTTTATTTTTTCCTGAAAATATTTAATTTTCCATATTTCATGATTTTTAAGTCTTTGAGAAAAACAAATGATACCTATTGGGATGATTCAGCTCTTAGGTTCTTTTTATTAAAAAGGATATCATCTCTCCAGAACTATTGACATTTTTGAAGCCAGGTTTTTGTGAAATGGTTGTTTTGAAATATCACTGAGATCATATATTTGATTGCAGGCTTTTAAGATGGAATGATTGTAGGTTTTTGTCTGAATGAGCAGATTAAATTTTTGTTTGAAGAAGAAACCTTTAAAATGCTCTGTTTCTTTATAGAGACCATGGGTACCAGGTGTGTTGAGAATGTGCTGTAGCTTCCTTAAGCCACTAATATTAAATGACAATATAGTAAGGATGATATATTAAGTATATAATAAATATATATGATTTATAATATGTGCAATTGGAAGTATAAATATTTCACATATATCACCTATATATGCAGCTGTGCAAATACACATTTTTCCATGCTAACAATTTAAGATATATTGATAATTCAGCAACTGCATTTCTCATTTACTCTAAGAAATCTACTTTCTTACCTTCAAATGACAGAGTGTAAAATAAATATGACAAAGTAATCATTATATGTGGCTTCATTAAGTCAGCTATAAATGGTGCACACATCTGTGTGTATGAGTACATGTGAGTGTATGTTTGTAGATTAATTCTTAGTGCCCCAATTTATGACCATTTGACTTTTGATTTTTTGACTTGATGATGGTGCAAAGGCAAAATGCACTCAGTAAATGCTAGAGTTCTATTTCTGAATTTTGCTGTGTTCATGGGCTGTACTTTCTCAAGAAGCTGGGCAATGGCTGCAAGCTGCTGCTCCTAGTCAGCCACATGATCATGAGGGAAACAGGTGATGCTTTATAGTGCACTGTGTTACTAAGTTGAAAGTTCAGTGAGTGAGGTATATTGTTTGTGTCTTATTTTCAATTTATGAGGGTTTAATCAATATGTAAGCCATTGTAAACTGAGGAGAATCTCTCTGTGTTTGTGTGTGTGTGTGTGTGTGTGTGTGTGTGAGTGTGTTAATTCTCAAAAGGCATTTAATTTGTTGTATAAGAAAGTAATTAGACACACTTAGGAAAATAGAGGAGACAAAGATGAAGCTAATGTCAGTACTATTTCAACTTTAAAAACATAATATAAAGATAAATGGATTACATTTGTGTCTTGCTTTTCCTGTAATTCAACATCTCTGGAATTTCTAAAGCTATACCTCATTTTAATAGATTATCCAGAGCTTACCTGCTAATTTTTGCCATCTCCTTCTCCACTTTTCTTTGTGAAGAAGTGAAAGAATGGAAACATTGTGATGAGGATCATCAGAAACAATAGAACTAAAACCCATGCTTTCTCTGTTTTCATTTCAAAAGTACATTCTTGTCCTAGAGAATATATTTGAATTTCAAAATACACTAAAGTTTTCATTATTATGTAATTGACATATGTATATGTAATTCAATAATATATAAATATAAATTTTTCCATGTGTACATAAATACATTTATATATTTTTCAGCAATTTTTATTAGCTTTGATTTAATAAAATAGGAGTAGTAAAGTATTAACTAAAGTTAAGCTTAATTTTCAGTTCCTTATTTATTCTTTGACCCTAAAATTTCTTAATTTCTTTGAAATATTTCAATAACACATATTTTTGTTTTAATATCCACTGTCATACTCTTATTTATGTCATCTATGTATTCAATATATACCTTAAATACCTATATTTACACCTATGCTTTGCTATGCCCAAAACAAGAAGGACGTGTGTCACTTTGATGACGTATGCACTGAATCTGAACTTTCATATAACTAGATGGCAGATGATGGGAACCTCTCTTGGGGTGGGAGGTTACAAATAAGTAAGATAGGAAAATTAAAATGAGTCATTTGCTAATTGACTTGAGTTGATAACTATAAAATAGGATCAAGTGTAATATATTCTTTATTAACTTTAAATACCAGAGAAGTAATTTATGCATTTAAGAAAAATGAGATGCTAGTCCATTCTATGCATTTTCAAGGCATGTTAGTGAATATGCAGAGAAAGTGGTTCCTGTACAGAGGTTATAATCTTGTAGAAAATATGGACAGGAGACAAATGACGAAATAAACATCTAATTTCAGGTAGTGCTATTATAAAGACAAATGAAGATTTATCAAATTTGAACAGAAAGACTATTCTGAAAATACAACTTGATTCTCAAACTCTTTAATAAAATGAAGAGCAATTGACAAACAAGTAGAAATGCAAGTGTAAAATTTCCTAAGGCAGGAAATTTTACACTTTAGTGTGTTCAGGAACAAAAAAATATATCATGTGTCTAAAAGGGAACAAATAGTAGTAGAGAGAATGATGTTGGAAATTTAGACAGAGGATAGAGCATACACAGCCTAGTTTTCCCTTATTCATGGACTGTCACATAACAGAAATTATTGTGTAAATAACACACTGAGTGTCCTTAGGAAAAAATCCACTAAAGGCATGAAAGATTTGATAGAAGTTGTTCAATCTGGAGAAGAATCAGATGGTTTCAGGGAGAGTGCAAGCAGGTGTATGTTTTAGGATGCTGTCATAAAGTCTTCTGAGGAATAAGGCACTAGTGTTAAAGACCTGAGAGCTTTCTAATTTTATGGACATGATATTCTCATCAGAATAAACCAGATTATGTATGAGTGAACAAACAATAATTTTTCAAAAAAGATGCCAAAAAGTCAGGAAAATAGCAAATATATGTAGAAGTTATTCCCAACAGGAGAAAGGAAAATACAGTAACAAAGATATTGAGAATAGACAGAAACAATGTACCAAAGGTTCAAGACACAAGCAGTTGACAAAACCTCAATACTGATCAAGCTTCCAGGCTCAGGTTGTAAATCTATGCAATTTCCTTTAAAGAAGGGTTAACTTTATTATGGTTTAGCATTAATATTTCCTGAATTTTACTGATAAAATGATTGATTCCTTCATAATATTAAAAATACACAATCCTAACTCACACTCTGAGCTACTGAGTCTGAATTTTCTGGAAGGAAGCTTAGTTATGTGCAATTTTTTTTTAAGCACTGGCCTCAGGGCTGCCTAGATAACATAAAGCACCCAAGTGTAATAAATTGTGTGTGGCAGAGAGAAATAGAGGCTTTCATCTGGCTGATACTGACAGTCCACTTGGCCAAACTTTAACCTATGCAATCATATATGAAATACATGTATTTTGAAACATGTCTAAGTGAACTAATAAATTACTCATAAGCAGAGGCTTTTGTATAAAAGTTAAAGAAGTTCTATCTGATTAAATTTTAACACATTCATGGACAGTGACAGAATTTTTAAATTATTTTTTAGTTTTATACGCATTGTTTTCTTAATGCTAGTCATTGATATTTAATTCAACTTATAATATATCTTGGTCTACACAGACAGCATTGGCTACAGATACTGAAGGATGATATATTCTTATTTCCATTTGACACAGTCAGGAGTTTAGATGTTTACTATGTTCACTCTTCTTTAAAATATGATGACGAACATTATTCTTTTTTAAGTGAACTACTGTTCCTTTCACTCTTAAAAGGTAGCATGTTTAGTTCATTATATAAATTAAGGAGGTTTATTCATAACTATTTACTCATATAAAATTATAAAATCTGGATGTGAAAAATGAAAAATCTTATCTATATGAATACTTTTTAAAAATCTCATCCAGCACTTGGAACAATTCCAAGTTCAGAGAAGAGGCTGCAGATAATTTTAATAATGAATAATGAAATATTTAAGAAATTATGGAGAATCCATTATTCATCTTATAAACATTTATTTAATATTTTTCAATGCATATTTTTACAAACAGTATTCATTTTGTTCCCACCCTGTATTTGACATTGTACATACACAATCTGATGTCAACTTTGCATTATTGTTCTATTTTAAAAATTAAAAAGTACCATCATAGAAGTTAAGCAACTTAACATTAAGTTAAGCAGCTTGACTTTCAGAAGTGGCTAGATGCCAAGATTTTTAGGCCAATTTGGACTCTAATATTACCTGTTTTGGATTTGGAAGCACTATACCTTGATCTGAAAAAATGGGAGGACATTTCTTTTTATGTAATTTTGATGGCAGGATTTTATATATCATTTTTTTCAACTGATATTTCTGGATTATATTATTATAAATAAATCAAAGAGACATGGATTGACTATAACTAAACAACTAGACATACATACTGGAATTGAACAATTAAGTTTCTGAATGGCAAATGGGGGTGTCACTGTTGGAGTGGAAGGTTACAGATAAGGAAGGTAATGAGACTAGAATGAACCATGTAATATTTGGTCATAGTTAACAAATCGGTATATGTTCATATTTAGATTAACAGAGATATTGTTGGAGTCACATAGAAATATTTATAGGTACCCAGAAGTTGACATCCACATATTCATATTTCTCTGTCAACCTAGATGCAATGACATCTCAGTGGGAAAGAATCTACCTGTCACCCAGATCTTAACTTCCAATACATTTCTCTAAGACAAGATACCAATACTGCTAGGAGAAATGGCTAATTCTTGAACTGAAGCATATATAAATAAGGTGAGCCTGGAGCATCTCTCCTTTCAGTGTCAGTAAGAAATAAAGGGATGTAGAAAACAGACATGCCCACAATGATGAGGGAAAGACTGGATAATGTATTAACAATTAGAGTAACAAAATACAGAATCAAATTATAAAGCAGCACAAGCATGCCCATATTGATAACCATAAATACAAGATTAAATTGTAAATATAACAAAGAATAGACAAATTTTCTATGAAGAAGGACTCATAATAATTTATGCATATATTCTATTCTCAAGGAAATATGTCATAAATACCCACTTTTTAAGTGTTTATCATATGTAGTATCTTCCGTGAAAAGAATATAACACAGATAGCTAGAAAAAAGATAAATACATTGGAGAAATCTCATAAATGCTATTTAAGTTTTATGGTTAAAGTTAACATACCAGTGATGTTATGATGATGGTATGTCATCTTTTTATAAAGCAAGGGGAATAGCAATTTGCCTCCTTGGTCTTTCCCCCAAGTACTCACAACACCAGTTCTAATATTAAGGAAATATTAAATTAATCTCACTTCAGAGATGGTATGCAAAATTCCTCATCAGTCTTCCCCAAAAGTATCAAGATCATCAAATCCAGGAAAATCTCAAAAATTCTCAGAGCCAAGAGGAACCTAAGTAAAACTGAGGACTAATGTGGTATGTTGGATAGGATCTTGGGACAGAAAAAAAGGATGTTTTGTAACAGCTAAGAAAATGTGAATAATGTATTGACTTTAGTTACTATTAATATATCAATGTTGGTTTAGTAATGATGAGAGATATATAGTATGAATATAAAATGTTATTGATAGGGAACATTAGGCATGAAGTATATAGTAATTCTTTACCATTTTTTTATTTTTCTACGAATATTCTAAATTTAAATGTTTATTTAAAAATTGGACCAAAATTATTCCACAGCAGAGACTGGTACTCTCCTAAAGTTTCAGTATCTCCTATATTATTCCAGCATGAATATTTTCACATATGGAAAAGCTGCAACTCAGAGTTGTATAAACTATTTTGTTATTTCCACAACTTCATTTCTTTAGTAATTTTCCCATCTTCTTGCATAGGGACAGTAATAGTTTTATGATTTGACATCATTCTACAACATTTTACAAGCAGAAATGTTCTAAGTCATCATTCTCATTTGATACCAGTCTTCCTTAATAAAAGGTTGAGTGGGCAGAGAATGAGCTAAAGGTATCAGTGAGGGAGGCAAATAAGATAAATTGAACATGCCCCTTGATGCTGACAAATCTGGTTACAGTTATTGTAATGTGCATGATACCTATAAAATACCTTGCAGTGGTAGAGGATTGCTGCCACTCACAATTTGTGCATCATCATTATGTCCCCAGGGGCTGTCAGTGTCCCCACTTTGATAAGCTTTACCCGTGTAATGCAAAGATGCTCTTGTCACAGAGGAAATTATTCTGAACTATTCTGAGCTCAGAAGTGATGTTATTCTCCCATTCTGAACCATTATTTTAAAGGACATTTTTAGCCTCTGAGAAAACTGAATTTGAAAAACAATGGCATTTGTTAAATCAAACAGTTTTTGAAAGCTATATAATTTATTTAACATTGATGGATGCAAGTAAATATCAAAATATTTCACCTTAGGCTAGTGATGTCTGTGTTGATATTTATTTGATAGCTTCATTTTGGAATGGTTGATTGTTTGATGAAAGCATTGATTCAATTTTTAAAATATGTGCATCTATAGATGAAATAAACTGAGTTTTGTGTAATACTATGTATATATATGCCATTTATTCAATCATCTATCCATTCCTTTATTATTTACTAAATATCTGTATGTTAAGCAGTTTTCTACCCCAGGACACATAACAGTGAACTAAACTAAATAAGCCCCTGCCTTTGTGGATCATAATGTTAAGTATAATTTTCTATTTCTAATGTTTTTATTATGAATAGAAAATCGGCCATACCTTCAATTCATTAGTTGAAAACTGCTATCTTTAGGAAATGTGCTAATCTAAAATGATATTTGTATTTTAGTAAAGTGAGCAAAGAACTTTGAAGACTTAGGTTTGCTTTGTATTTACACTACTATATAATGCAATAAATATACAGTGGTAATAGGAAAATAAGATAATTAATTCCTGAACAAATCCATTAAAAAAACCCATTGTTCTCCTTAATCCTCTCTTACTACTTTGGTAAATTTACTATTTTGTTACAAATGCTACAATGGACCAGGGGTCCAAAGCTTATTCTTAACCTTTTGCCATATTTTTTTTTGGATGCTTTATCCTTAATGCTAACTAGGGCATGACTATCCTCACTGGGAATCCATAGGAACTTCAAATTTATACTAGAATGTTACTGTGAGAACTGCCAGTCAATTATTGTTTCCATTGAAGTAAACAAACTGCATTTCAATACTGCATATGGACTATTTGGACTTTTTTTATGCACACATTGTGTCCTATAATATTAAAAAAAACTTTGTGAAACTGACATTTTAAGAAAAGAAGACAAAGCTGAGAATGTGCATTCTCTGCACCAAAATGTCACCATTCTCTGAAATTAAAAGAATAAAAATTGGTATATAAAACATTAACTACTATACTTAAATATTGCTGTATTACATATTATACATAGGTATGTATTTTCATTGAAAGAAATATATTTTACTCAAAATTTATTTTTGAGTTTGTTGTCATTGATCAAAAATGACAAAAATTATTCATAAATTATTCATTCTGTACATATTCTTTGGCATCTTCTCTGTCCTACACATTGTTCTAGATGCTAGAGATTCAAGAGTGGACAAAATAATCAATATTTCTGCCCTTATCAAATATATTATAGTTGGAAGGATTGAAAGAAACAAAAATATACTTAAGTTATATAGTATGTCAGGTGGTGATGTATAACAGCTATGGAGAAAAAGAAGACTAAAGGAGCAAAAGGAATGTAGAGGTGATGGGAGATGAGAGACACTTACTAGAGTAAGTTGAGTAGACATGAATGACCTCTCAGAAACTCAGTGGAGGTGAAGGAGGGAGCCATGAGAAGCTGGGGGAGAGCACTTCTAAAATCCGGAAAGCCCTGTATACATATCCCTCAGCAGGAGTGTGGCAGGACTGCAAGTCACAGAGCATGGAGCAGAGAGCTGGTGAAGAACAGCAAGAGGTCAAAGCCAAGAAGATGCTGGGACCAGGCAGCCATGATCCTTGTACACACTATACATCTGGGTTTCCTCTTTAGTTGATGCAGAATCACTGGAGGGTTTTAAGTAGAGAGTGAAATGATCTTTCTTTTGCTTTAAAATAATCAGCCTCTCCCCCATCCCACGTTAACTGTGTTGTTTTTTGTGCCTAACATACATTACTTCTAAACATTGTTCTTGCAGTCTGTTGTTCTAAGTGGTACCTCTAGTCTCCTAGAGTGGTACCTCTAGATTGTTTTCTGGAAATGTCCAAAAAAATTGCATATGACAAATCACAGTGTGTTATTTTGTCTGGACAAAGCTAATAAAAAGCAAAATAGTTAGAAGTGTGTTTGTGTGTGTGTATTTACATAATTTAAACTCACCAGGTGTTCCTTACTACTTAGATGGGGCTGTTCCTCTGATTATATAATACTCACTGTGGCTGACATCTTTTACATTATAAAAAATACTGTCTTTCTATCCACACATGAACACATAAAGTCAACCCACCATATCAATAAATTCCACTTCTTTGGATTCAATCATTTTCAACTTATGACTTGAAAATATTTTGAAAAAAAATGCATCTACATTGAACATGTACAGATGATTTTTGTCATTATTCCCTAAGCAATAGAATGTTTCAATAGAATGTTTACTATTTATATAGTATTTACATGTTATTACATGTTGTAAGAAATATAGATAAGACAAGTATATGGGATATATGTATGTTATATGTAAATGTCTTGTGCTGCTTAATGGGAACTGAGAAATTCATCATTTAGTGACTTTGTAATATGTGAACATCAAAGAGTGTATTTAACATAAACTAAGATATCTATGGATTCACTAGCCAACACAAGCATATGGGACCAGTCTTATATGTGTATCATCATTGACCAAAATATTGTTGTGTGACAAATAACTATACTATATGCCATTTTTATAAGGGATTTGATCATCAGTGCATGTTGTTGATTGCAGTCCTGAAACCAATTTTCTGTGCATGCTGAGGGATGACTGCATATAAACATACACATCTGATAGTTTATGATAGTTTTTCCTGTGTCTTTTATAAAAGGTAAACCCTACAAAAATAAAGGTAAACCTACATCAGAAAAGATATTATTCAATTCTTTACTGCATCAAACCCAAAGTCTATACAAGTCTCAGCAGATTGAAAAAATGGACATTGACTCATAGATCCAGATGTTTTGTGAACTCTCATATCTTAAATGTATGTGAAATCCCATACACATTTTCTACTTTTATTAGAAAAGTAGTTATCTCAGACTCTAAGCAGATAATAATTAACATTGCAAGTGAGTGTGATATAATGTAATTTGGAGGGGGAGTGAAAATCAAAGAAATCATTTATTCTCTTTGTTATTGATTTCAAGATATTTGGCATATTTAGTAACATTTTAAGGAAAACTTTGACTAGATTTAATATATGAATTTATTTATAACTACAGGACCCAATGTTATAATAATAAATGTTCAAGAGCTTTAACGTTGTGAAAATGTGGTAATACAGGTAATCATACATCTGTATTATGCAGAGTCCATACATTAAAAAGAGTCCATAAATTTTAGAAACAGAAGATACATAAGGTCTTTTTTGTATATAAACGTAAATTATTTTATATGTCTTTCTGAAATGTATTGAGATAATGAAGACCTAATATTCTATGTTCCTACAGTTTTATTATGAGACACTTCACAAGGTGGTTAGCTAGTTTATATTTGTAAAACACTTAATAATCTTATTTTGTTTTTTGGTACCAGGGATTGAACTCAGGGGCGTTTAACTACTGAGTCATATCCCCAACCCTTTTTATTTTTCAGTTTGAGAAGGGTATCACTAAGTTGCTTAGGGCCTTGCTAAATTGCTAAGGCTGGCTTTGAACTTGCAATCCTCCTACCTCAGTTTTCCAAACCTCAGGGATTACAAGTGTGTACTACACCTGGAAATCTTTAACACCTTATATAGAGAAAGTCAAATTGTTGCCAGATTAAAAGTAAATTTAATCATTTGTGATTTTTATGATATGATATCCTAAAATGATAATACATATAATACACAGAAGAGGTTATATTTCAGGGCTGTATTAATCATGATATTCTTTATTTATATTCTTTTGCAGCCCCCTCTCCAGTCACCAATGTGAAAAAGGGGAAAATTGCAAAAAACAGCATTTCTTTGTCTTGGCAAGAGCCGGATCGCCCCAATGGAATCATCCTGGAGTATGAAATTAAATATTTTGAGAAGGTGGGAATAACAGAATTAAAAATGCCCTTTCCGTTGTTTTTCCATTTTAGCAACCATAATTATCCAATTTGTAGAAGAGTATGTTGCACTTTTACGTGTAAATCAATGACAATTGATTCTGCAGTCATGATGATTGAGACTAGATGTGTACAGGGAGCACTCTATTCATGTTCTGCAGCAAGTAATTTATGCTCCTGGATACCCCCATATAGTCTAGCATTAGCTTAACTACTTTCACAGCCCATGAAAGATGAAATCATAGGACATTTTGAAAGTGTTGAATGCTCTTAAGCTATTACTTTTCAGTAGCAAATGCAGCATGCTATGAGAAATACTGTGTGTACTGACAGCCAGTAAATTGCCACAATACTATATGGTTAAGGATGGCTGGGTAGGTGAGGCATGGGTGACATAGAATTTTTTCAATCTCCTAACATGTATCTAACACTGTCATGTAAACCTTACATTAAAATTTGAGGCTACTAAATTCTTAGAAATGCATTTCTTACATTCCTTATATTTTCTTGATTTCCTCTCTTTCCCTAAATTCTCTCCTAGGTTCACTGTTTTGTATGTCATAGTTAATTGTTGAGATCTAAGGATAGTAATCATGTTCTTCTTTTTGGAATCCACAAGCAAGTAAGCTATAGATAGTGGAATCATATGGATGAGAGCTAAAGATAAACTTTAAACTTCTAAAGTTGGACAAGAGTATGTGACCAAGATATGTAGTCACCATTAGTCTTCCACCACACCTTATTATAGTGTGAGTTTTGCGCAGCCTGGAACTGAATGACATATATTCCTTAGAACAACCTGAATTTTAACAAAGGGGAAAGAGCTAGATATATGTACCCAAGCCAGCTTCTAAGAGGTGAACTGGAGACCTTGAACAGAGAGTGCTGTTTCAATTGAAATACGAGTAGAAAATAACACAGACATAGTGTGAACAAATAGATCCCCAAATAGAAGCTCATTTTCCCCCCAAAAGCACAGAGACATCACTCCTTACCTTTTAGGAAAGAACAAAGAAAATAGGAGATAGTACAAAAAGTTACTCAACAATACTCAAGGAAATTGCTCAACTTAGGATAATGGAAAAAAAGTGGGGAGAGGACAGTAGTTCTTTTCATCATCATATAGAACACTAGTGAAAACAACTTAAAAGTCTAAGATTTTAGGCATATGCATAGAAAAAGGGTTCAGGTAAATATGTCAAATTTTAATTGCTCAGAGTACTATAAAGATTTTAAAAACTGCTTCCTTTGTTCATAAATTCACCAATTAACTAGGAAAAGAAACAACAAAGTATAAAACAGTAATAGGGGGCAGGGAGCAGGAGAGCTATCTACATGTAGTTTCTATAATTTGAATGCCTCAGCAATGTTCATATATTAATTTCATTAGTTGTTTTGTTTTGTTTTTGTACTACTGGGAATCGAAACCAGCTTGAAGCATGCTGGGCAACTGCTTTGCCACTGAGCTACATCCTCAGCCCCCATATATTTATTTTGTTAATAAATGAATTGTCAATTGCTACTTTTGAAATAATCATCTTTTTACAAATAACTTAATAATAGCATTACCTACATTAGATCATTGGGGAGTATAAATGATGATACTTAAATTTCACAAAAATATGTTTCCCAAATGTATTATTCACTAAGAGTGCTCTAAGAGAACACTTATATAACAACCTATATTGAGATATGGTTTACAAAGCTTCTTATTGACAAAAATGGAATTAATGTAGTAGAATGTAGTAACATTAATATTCCTGACTGATTCCTTTTTCTCTGAGATTGTACTCAAAATCAGCATACAGTTTTCAGAGACTTACAATGTAAATACTACTCTATTAAAAAATAATTTGTAAAATTAATGTTACATTTATATTCCCTAGTTAATTTTTTGTAAGCCTTATTTCTCTATAAGAATGAAAAGGTATGTATAATTTTATACACACACATATACATATATTTGTGAACACATGTTAAATTCAGCTGTATGTTCTCTAAAGTTAAAATTTTAATTATTATTAAAGTGAATTTTCAAGAAAGCTGAAATGTATCATAAAAATTTAAAACAATTAAATGGCAAAAACTCTGTGTTTGAATATATCCATATGTCTTAGATGAAAGAAAATTTAACAATAGGAAGACAAAGGTTTTGTTTGCCTCCATTTTTTTTCTAGTAAATCAACCAACTGGACTAATGAATGGCTTATTTTATGCCAAAAATAAGAAATCATCCTTTTTCCTCTTATTAGTAAACTTGTATTATTTTTGTTACCAATTCCCACCATATATATAAAATGTTCCATTGGATATTCAGAAGGAACAAGGATTTAGCCCTCTTTTTTTTCTTCAAGTTGCTGCTTCTATAAGAATGAAGAGTTAATCAACAAGTGATAGGCAGGATTCCTTTTCTATTAATATTTCTTCTAGTGTATTTAATCCATGTGGAGGAATGATTGTCTTTAGAGATCAAATTTATTTTTAGATTATATTTATTTTAAAATGATTTTGTTCTTTGATCAAGCCAAATTACTGAGCACACCCATGTACACACAAAAAGATTAAAAAAAAAAAAAACACTTTTAAGAAAAAGAAGAAAAAAAATACAAGGATAATGAGCTTTTATAACATGTATTGAGGTGGGGGTCTTGGTAGATTTCCAGAGCTCATTTAGAACCTTCAAAATGACACCACCATTTTATTGACTGGCTTTTGGCCAGACACAGGTGGCAGAGCTTTCCAGGGCACATGCATTTGCCAGCTGGCATTTCTGCCTGTGATTGCCTTGCTCTAATAGAGGTCACTGGGCTTCTCTGCTCTGGTGTGGTAATGGGCCTATTGCCATCCTTTAATTAAAGGCAGAGGAGAAGGGAAACTGCCCCTTAGCAGGGTGTTTGCCAGCTGGCTCCTTGTGCTGAGTCCCTCCCCTCACTACATGTGAACAGTGTTTGCTAAGCAGCTGGAGAATGTAGCTCATTTGCTCAGCTGTGGCAGGAAGGCAGCAAAAGCCAATGCCCTAACCAGGGATTTGGAAGCCTGGTACTTGTTGGTGTTGAAGAGGTATATACAGAATTTGTGAGATGAAGAAAAGTATAACATAAGAGTATTTTAAAGGAGTGAAACAGAAAGAAATTTTCAAGATATTTAGATCATTAATAACGTGTATTCATTGGTCTTGATCTCTTAGATATATGTTTTGCTCAATTCTCTTTAATAGTTGCATTCAGCTAACTCAGCAAGACAATGTACAATTATACTCTAGATAAGGAACAATTGAGATATAACGTTAATAATTAAATAACACCAGAATGTTGTCTTTTTGTGAAATTTGAATTGCATCTCACATTATTTCACATTTTTCTTGTAATTCTGTTTCCCTTTTTCCAAAACTAATAATTCCAAATTTTTTTAGAAAATGTACTCACTATACCTTTAATAGTAAGGATTTACAACCATGCAAGCTTTTAAAATTTGTTTTGATTTTTTTTCCTTTGCAGCAGAAGAATTTACCATCATTTTATGCATTAAGAATACCCAAATTAAGTTAAAAATTCTATGATATTGTGGAGATTATACTTGGTGCTATGTGTTTTATTTCTATCATATCTCCTCGCAGTTATCTTGATAAATAGTTTCATCACCACTGTAAAGAAGAAAAAATGGCTCCAGAGTTGGTACCCACATTTGCAAATATACTTTGTTATGACTGAAATTCTAACACTGTTATTTCTGCACTTTTAAAAATTCTTCCCATTATATGTGCTAACATTGTGTGTAAAATCCATAATTATATCAAATTTATAAAAATCCCACATTACTTGTGACTAGATTTTTTTTACCAAGTTAAATTCCCTTTTATCAATTGGAAATGATATCAATAACCAGATATTTAATCATTTCTTACTGAGAGCTACTATTTTAATCATAACCAAGCTGGGACATATATTAGACTGAATAATATTGAGAAATAGTACACAATATTATCAGGTTTAGTGAGTCAAGAATATGAGTATTCTCAGAACAATCAATAACTAAAATAGGTCATAAAAGCTATTTACAGTATTTAAAAGGAACACATCAAGAAATCATCTGCTTTTTACTACTGTCATCCTAGCATGTAGAAGGGACAATAGAGCTGATAGGAGAAAGAAAATCAATAAATGTTTGTTGATGAAAAAATGAAATTTTGAGGTACAGTTTTGCAGGATTCTGTAGGATTTACCTATTTGAAATTCCTTGCAAAACTGAAATAAAATTTCCAAAGCTTTTAAAAGATTAGGCACTTAAATTAATCTATGCATTAAAAAAGTAAAATCAGCCATGTGTCTAGTATGAACTCAAAAACCTATTTCAATTAGAAATTAGACCATTCTTATTTAGAGAGTTATTTGGGTGTACTTAATTCTGAGATATTTAATATGCTTAAATATATTAAATAAGGAACAGTAAATTGCTTAAAAAAAAAAAAAAGGTCCTAAGTGGTTTACTTTAGGTAGTATTGGTGGTGGTATAGAAAGTGGCTAGAAATTAACTTTGGCATACTGAATTATGAAAAAAAGAGAAAACATTTAAAACAATAATTATGAAAATTAAAACATGTATTTTAGTTTGTTATGTGTTTTCACACATATTATGTGTTTTCACACATATTATGTCTTTCATTCTTACAACATTTATGTGAGAAAACACAAGCAACAATTCCTACCCCAAGCTGTACAGATAAATAAACTTGATGATAAAAGTAAAAATTAACCTGCTGTATTTTAGCCAGTGATTTCAACATCTATTCTAAAGCCAATGAGTAACTCAGAGAGCTTTGGATGGTTAGCGTAGACTTCTGTGAGTAGCCCAAATAGAGAGTTTCTCTTTTGTTTAAGCTTCCAAACTTGTTTTTCCAGTCATTTCTTTTCTACTCTATCTCCATTCAGTATTTTCCATACCCCTTGCATACAATAAGAATTTTTAAAAGGAAAATAAAAAGCATTTTTTTTTTATTTGAGTGTTTTCCTTAATGCTAATTATTTAGGCAGAGTGAATTGAAATAAAAATTCTCCGTTACAGTACTAATTTCTCCCCTAAGCTCTAAATATAATTAAAAATTTAATTCACTGAAGTTTTAAACCTTAAGACTAAACATATATGAAATACTGTCAGTTTTCCTCTATGAAGAGGCAACATGTTAAATACATTCCAATAATACATTTTGAGAAAAACCAGCATACATTAATAATAATAAAATAAAGTCTGGAAATAATCTCCTGCAAAATTGCCTTTTAAGATTTTTAAAAAATTGTTTTTGTCAAGGGCATGAGCATGTATTATGGATGAGTAGAAAGCATGTTACTTTCAAAACCTCAAGTTCCAACAACATTGTAAGATCATATTTATATATATAACACAGTGAGGGTGTATGAGATTTTTCCAAAATAGGTTTGAGCTAATAGAAAGTTCATTGGTTTCTTGTTCATTTCTAATATACATTTCTAAGTTTTGTCATTAGTAATTCATATGTTGAATTTTTTATTGTATGTACATATGCAATCCAAGGATCAAGAGACCAGCTACACTATTATCAAATCGAAAGAGACCACTATTACTGCAGAGGGCTTGAAACCAGCTTCAGTGTATGTCTTCCAAATTCGAGCACGTACAGCAGCAGGCTATGGTGTCTTCAGTCGAAGATTTGAGTTTGAAACCATCCCAGTGTGTAAGTCATTTTAATTACTGTCAACTCATGTCTCTGTAATGGTTAACAGAAAAGAGTCAGTGGATCAATACCCTCCCTGGGCACTCTGTCAGTTTCACTCTCCTTCCCTCTCTCCCAGGCATGACCCCTTCAGGTAGGAAGCATCTGTCATGCTGTTATGGTAGGTCAGCAGGTTAACACTTGGGGTCCCGCTCCTCATTGCATTTAGTCCTTTGGGACATGGTATATCAGGAGATCCTTAAGAAATGTTTAAAGCTTGCATCTAAAGACTTTGTTTCCACTGCTGCCATACTTTATTGAATTATTTCCATTTACTTTTTACATGTTTTGTTGAACTATGCTACTTTAGTTTAAGAAAAGAAAATTCCTGGAAAAGCTTTCTTGACATTGAATTTGGCAAGAAAATGGTGTTCTCAGTAACCTATCTGCTTTCTTAAAAATATATTTATTAAATATTTTGCAGTATCTTAGAGTGGAGAATCTGGAAATGTTTCCAAAATTCTCTTTTGGTATTCTTTTATTTTCCCCAAAATTGCATATTTTTTCCTTTTAACTTCAACAAAAAAATAGAGATTACTAATTTATCCTAAAGATAAAAGCAAGATTGGAAAAATGAATAACTTTACCTTTTTATAGATGAAAGAACGAATTCTATTAAAATTTCATTATAAAGAAAATAACATACAGGAATGCTGCAAAATGTCAAGAGTGTGTATATATACTTTTTAAAGCCAAATTATGTAAAAATTAGTGATTTTAAAATGAAGAAGACAAAAATGAGAATTTAGTTTGGTTTGCTTTTTTAATTATTAAATGATTATTAAAGTAAATATTCATAACTTTTAGAAAATCAAGATATATTTCTAATTAATATGTTTAACTAAATTATGTAGAAAGAATTTTTTCAATAGTGTAAATGGAAGAGAATAGTGTCATGAAAAAATTATCAACGAGGTAGGTATATTGGTGCATGTCTGTAATCCTAGTGGCTGGGGAGGCTGAGGCAGGAGGATTGCAAGTTCAAAGCCAGCCTCAGCAACTTAGTAAAGCCCTAAGCGACTTAGCAAGACCCCATATCAAATAAAATGAAATAAATAAAAGAGCTGGGGTTATGGCTCAGTGGTTAAGTATCCCTGGGTTCACTCCCCAGTTCCAATAAATAAATGAACAAATAAATAAAATAAAAATGATAAACTATTTTTTTCTATGCAAAAGAATATTCCATGACTGATATCTAGTTAAAATCGCTGAAATTTGAGTCTCCAGTGCTTAACTTCCAGAAAAGTTTCTCAATAGACTTGGTAATAATATTACCTTCAATGTAAAATAGATTTTTGATGGAAAAAAAGACATGTTATATAAGATGACCATCCTAATAAGCCTTCATTTTTTAAGGTATCAATACTAATGCACACTTGCTTATGTAGTCTCCCAATTCTGGGTACAAAACTATATATAATATCAAAATATGCTTGAATGCTTTGATAACTATACAAATGAAAAATTCATTTTATATTAAATTCTACTCTGTTGTAGATGTTGCGATGTTCATGAAGTAGTTTTTCTTCTGACTTTTCAATTTTCTACCCTGTACTTTTTTTTATTAAATACTCATTTCCAGGCATGCCAACATTGATCAATCAGAGCACTAAGAGAACTAATATATATTCAGGTCAGTTATACTTTTACAAAGTCTCACCTGAGATCATATGCTTTTCAAATTTTTTTCTAAATCCTCTCTAGAGAAAAAGAAATATCATGCAAATATTTTTCCCACAAAAGTAGAATTTAATGTTATTGTTAATAAATAATGACAATGTTTTAGGGCTGATGGCCTCACAGCTATTAGTATAAATTCTTACTTTTACTTGAGTTTGTGTTCATATATGTAAGCATTTGAAGGCATTTCTATTTTGTAGAAAGTATGTATTATATATCATTCTCGTTTGATCTTTACATGAGAATTCTTTCTATATAATTCAACACAACTGTATAAGCGTCTATTACATAATAGGATCTGTTGGGTTCCAGAGAAATCAACATGAGTAATACACAGGAACTACCCTTGAAAGTACAAAAATATAGTCTGTTTAAGAGAAAAAAAATATTTGCTTCAAACCCCATTTTAGAATAATTTTGTTTATTGGTTAAAAATTATTTTCACGGCTTCCTATATATCAAAATTCTTTTTGCTCAAAGTATTGAGAGTGATTCAAATACTTGTAAGGTAATGGCCCCTTCTTTCTCACAGTTTGTAGTTTTTTGGTAATCAGAGAAAATGCATGATAATTCCATTTAGAATTTCTGTAACATTTGTTATGCCTTTCACTTCACAATAATTATTGTAGTCTTTTGTGAAATTGTGACAATTATTTTATTGTGCATCATTTACTTAATATCATAACTTAATTTTGACATATTATTTCCCCTCCCCCAAAAGTTCTCCAAATCTCCAAAACAAGAATTATAGTTTCTTAAATGCTCTTGTATTTTTCCCCTTAAGTTTATCAGTGATTTTCATTTGTTGTTGAAATTTAAGAATACTGGCTTTAAAGAGTTATTATTGGTAAAGAAAATCTATTTCATCTTTCAAATAAGGACAGAATATTATTTCAAAATTACCTTTAAAAATAATTTTTTAATTAACTAATTCATAATAAAACGCTGATGTGTTATTCATTTGGTTATATTTAAAAATTTATTACAGGTCTTTATAAAACTTGACTTCTTTATTTACTAGAGGTGAAACTGTTATGAAGACTTTTCTCTTTTATCCATTTATCTTCTAAGTAAAAACTATGGGTCTAAACCCAAGTGTAAATAGTGGTAAAAACAGGACTGCAAATATATTTATTTTGGAAATATTGTTTTATATGAGAATTTGGGATAGGAAATCTCCACTCATTTTTTTCTTTCCCAAACTTTAGTTATTATCCATATGCTTAACAGTAGTGACCAAGAGAATACACACCTATCCCCACTTACACACCAAAAAATAAACCTTCCATGAATGATACCAGTCAACTAAAATAGTTAATTCATTTTTTCAGTTTCTTTTAACTTGTGTTAAAACTTTGAAATTCTCACCGAATCTTAATCTCTACTTGCCCAAGATTTACTAATCTCATTTTTGTTTGTTTTGTAGTTTTAATGTATCACTTTCTTCTATCTGTTTTTTATCTATGGAACTCAAATCTGTTTAATCCAAATGCTGATACAATGCTATTATGATTTTATTTGAAATTTTCTTGAGGTAAGTGTAGATTAAAATTCAATTGCATGCAATCATACTAAGAACTTATTAAGCACATTGTTATTTTCTCCTTATGGTAACTTCTTGCAGAACTATAATATAGAATCAAAACCAAGAGATTCACACTGATACTATCCACAGATATCAATCACATTATTTTGTTTTGTTTTGTTTTTTCAATCACATTATTTTGGACTTCTTTGTATAGAAGTCTTTGTGGACATGTGTATTTTCAGTTATATACAATTTGGTCCTTTGTGTGAGTTCATGTATCTATCAAAATACTGAACCAATGCACACATGATGGAAACCCTTCATATCCACTTCTTTCAGGAACAACTCTATTCCATTAAAACAAACAAACAAACAAACATGGAATCCATTAATCTGTCCTCCATTTCTAACATTTTTGCTATTTTAAAAACTTTTTATGAATGGAATGTGACTTTTAGTTTGGAATATTTTTTCCCCCCACTCAGCATAATTCTCTAGCAATAAATACATGTTGATGTATGCTTCCAATTTGTTAATTTTGATTGCATAGTGATATTCTGTGGTATATATGCACCACATTTTAGTTTCACCATTCATCTCTTGAAGAACATCTGTCTGATTCCTGTATTTGCTTTTGCAATCAACATTTGTGAACAACTATGAGCATTTGTGTACATATTTTGGTGTAGAAATAAATTTTCATTCTCCTGGGCTAAATCCCAAAAATATAATCACTGGTTCTATTATGATAATTATATGTTTAGTTTTACAAGAAATTGCTGAACTCTTTTCCAGAGTAGCTGTATTATTGTGTATTCCTATGAGCTACAGAAGTCATTCAGTTTCTTCACATCTTCATCAGCATTTGATGTATTCATTTTTTTATATATTTATTTTTTAGTTGTGGTTGGATAAAATACTTCTATTTTATTTGTTTACTTTTATGTGGTGTTGAGGATCGAACCCAGGGCCTCTTACATGCTAGGCAAGTGCTCTACCAAGGAGCCCCAGCCCCAGCCCCAGCCCCAGCCCCAGCCCCAGCCCCCATGTATTCCTTTGCTAGTCATTTTGAATAGGTAGATGGTATATCTTATTGTGATTTTCATTTGAATTTTTCTGATAGCTAATGCTATTCAACATCTTTCTATGTGCTTATTTAACTGTCATACTGTTTTAAAGTTTTCCCCTGACTCCAGAACTCATATTATTTGTCAAAATTGTAATTTTGTTCATTTTTTTTTCTGATGAAGAAAGTGAGTAGATAATAATGCTGTGAGAAAAAATACTCAAATTCTCAGCTCAGTCTTCAAAAGCATTTATAATCTGGCTCTCAAAAGTTTGTTCAATTTTAATGATTAAGTGTTCCAATATGTAACTTAGGCATTATATAAGTTTACAACCAGGAACTAGGAAGCAATGCAAAGTAAAAAATGTGATTTCTCAACATACAACACCTGAAAGTTCCCAGGAATAATGAGAGTGAATAATGATTTAAAAAGTGACATTTAGTGCTGGGGATGTGGCTCAAGCAGTAGCGCGCTCGCCTGGCATGTGTGCGGCCCGGGTTCGATCCTCAGCACCACATACAAACAAAGATGTTGTGTCTGCCGAAAACTAAAAATAAATAAATAAATAAATATTTAAAAAAATACTCTCTCTTTAAAACAAAATAAAAATAAAAAGTGACAATTTCTAAAATATATTAATTTTTATAACTGGTAGACATTTTGGTATAGTATGTTGCATTACTTCAAACCTTGCTACTCGGTGTTTTCGAAATATTCCTCAGCTCTTTTTTCAATATTACATCAGCAATTGACTAATTTTTAACAAATATACCTAAGTAAATGGGAAACAGGAATGCCTAAGTATTCATATTTTTAAAGAATATAAATTTAACAATATGTTAAAATGGAAATCATGGCTCATATAGGACCTAATTTTTTCCCACCACCAAATAAGTGTAAAGGAATTGACAGCCCTGTAAATTCTATCATTTCATCTTAGTTAAAATAAGAATGATAGTATTAATGCCCCCAGGGCAAACAAAATCCTGATGAATTTTTTCTATTAGAAATATCTCACAAATTAATCATTACAAGTGAAATTTTCAATAATTAAGAATCACCAAAGTACTCAGAAAATTGTTAATTAAAAAGTTAACAAATTAAAATGTATTTTAAAAATTATTCATCTTTTTAATTGCATATTATACAAAAAATCTGATTTCAGTGTAAATTAGATAAAAACATAGAAATACTTATAAAATTAAGCATTAATAAGAATTACTCAATACTTTCACAAAATATATTGATTTAAACATTTGAAAATTTTGGCATAATGTTAGTTATTATAATGTAAGACATTTTCACATACATAAGTGTATTTTAACCCATTGTTAAATTAGCTCTTATTTAATAATTAGCTCTTGAATAATGGCAATTATTAAAAATAAATCATTTGACACTACCAGGAACCTTGTTTGCAAATTTAATACTTTTCTTAATTTCAGGTTTCCCATTTTTATCTCTACTTCTGATTAATCATGCCTTCTTCTTTTAGAACCATATCTGTGAGGGTTACCAAATTGTCACATTGAGGCCAGAAATATTTCTTGTCATCAGGTTAGAAGGGCTTTTGAATGCTGGAAATTTTGGAATGTGCTTCCATAGGTACTAGGAATCGGATAAGATCTTGGTCAGGGAAACATAATCAAAGTTAGGGTTTTTGATATTTAATATACATACAGAGGAGAGAAAAAAATACTACAAACACTCTTACAAGTTTTTAAACATATAGATTTGAATCAAAGAAATTAATAATTAGATAAAATAAAGTGATACATGAGGTACATCAAAAGGAATGTAAAAAAGTTTGGTTATTAATGGACAAGTACAGGTTAAGAAAGAATTAATATAGTTAAACTAGAAAGAGATCAAATCAGTTGGTTTATTGGTTTGATTCATGTCTTATTTGTTGATGTGTTTTAGTTAATGCCCGTGGGGCTGGACTTAGTATAGGCCTTAATATTAAACATTATTCTTATGTGGCAATAAATACAAATGAGGGGGAAAGGTGAAAAGTAGAGCAATGTTTTAGAGAGAAATAAGCATTGCAGTTACAAATTTTTCATGTCACCTGATGCCTTGAGCAAAGAAGTATCTATGAAAGGGAGTGAGAAAGAGAAGCAGGGAGAGAAAAAGATAGAGGTGAGAAGGATCAGGAATGAGTCTTCAGCAAGTTCACTCACTTGGAAGATGGGAGTGAGAATGTAGAATCAACAGAAATTACAAAGCAGTGCTTCAAAGGGGCAAAACCAAACCATCTTGTCAAATGCCATAGGCAGCAAGAAGAATACTGATTCTACAATGAAATATATATGTTATATAGAGTAAAATTTCTTATTACAATACTGTGTAAGGTAAAATGAGCACTAATTGAGTTTAGCAAATATCATGTAAAAAACAATAAATGAACCTCAAAGGCAGAAGAAAAGATGCACAGAGAATTTAATAACTTGACTTTTCACAAGATCAGGCTTATTCCATATAACCCAGTTAAGATGCTGACAAATAGGAAATAATAAGAATGGTAAATAAAGCAGGAGATAATAAATGGAAATCACATTCACTGTGTATTTAAGGCTGTCAGTAAAGCATTATGCTAAGTGTTTTCTATTATTATTTCTAATCTTAGCAGAAAGATAATGATCCAGAAAAAATATTTTTATTTGAAGATTAAGGAATGAGGCTTTAAAAGATAAAATAACTTCCTTGGCCTATATGTCCATTAAATGTTGGACATTTTTTTTTTTCAAATTCAGGTTGAGCACCAAAATATTTTAATAAAATAATTTACTTTTTCCTTTTAAAAGGAGATAATTCTCAGGCTAGTAAGTTGCAAAGAAATAGTCTATAATGGAAAAAATAGCCTCACTTGAAGGAAAGTCTTTAAAGAACCAAGATCTTTGGAGAGAAAGAAGTAGTTAGGTAAAGCAAAACAAGATGACAGACACAGTGATGGTTAATGCTAGATGACCGGAACACTCTATTATATAAAGTGTGGCCTTTAAAAATGCACAAAGTGGGAACAGATTAACACACTGAGAAAATAAGAAATACTGTCTTTGTGGAGGCGATTTTATTTGGAAATTAAAGAGTGAATAAAGGGCATTCAAGCAGCAGTTTCAACCCATTCAAATTAATATTGAACTTATATAACATTGAACCAAGTCTGCATGGTTTTCTTTAGTTGGTGTCCTCTATGGGGGTGGAGGGAGAAGGTGGTGAGTGAAGAGATAGGTAACTGAGAAAAGCAATTGTACAAATAATCCAATGTTAGAAATTAATAGAGTAAATCCTGGGTGATGGGATAATTTTTCCCTACCCTGTTTATACTACACCACAATAACCAAATTATTTATTAGTGATCTCAGCATTAGAGAACAGGAGAAATCCAGGTAAAGAGATATAGAATTGAAACTATTATCACCAGAAGAAAAGAGAAAGTAAAGACATAGACTTATTTTCTAAATAGCAGTTATACTAATTAGCAGTTATTAATATTTGGCTCTGAAGATTGGTCCAAAATGGTGTCTGTATAGATCAGGACAAAAAAAAGGGATAAGAATGTGAATGTCAAATGAAAATTATTTTTTCTATATCCATTCTTTTTCAAAAAGTGATGTAAATGAATATAATGAATAGTATAGGCTTCCTAAAGTTTAAAATTTCTGCCTTCATAATTTTCAAAAAGTAACCCTATTCATAAAACATACTTCATGATTATATTCTGCTAGACATAATGTTGTTAATATTATATTTTTAATATTGCTATTTTATTTAACTTTGATGAGGTTATAGTCACATTACTTTGGATTTTCAGAGAAAAAAGAATAATCTACTCAGAATTTTTTTTCTATAGAACAGTGGCATCAATCTCTAGAAATGTCAAATTGCATATACTTAATACCGTCCTATTTAGATTAAGATGTTAAAAGTTATTGAAGATGTTCCATTTTATCTTGTAAATCTTAGGTCCCTCAATGAATACTATGCAAACAATATACATTCATTTTTTATGATGACAAGGAAATAGTCAGTGACTTAGTAATGCTTTTGAATTTCTATTTGGAGAGTAAATATTTTCTCCTGAAGATGCCTTTTCAATTACAGATTTTTGAGAAGAGACATTATGGGGAAACCTTGGCCAAGGGTGTGTGAATTGCTTAAGCCATGAATTGATCACTGACTATTAAGTAGGTCTTACTTTGAATACATATGATCACTTTAACCACAAGCTTCCTTTTCTGTGTCTCCTATCAGCAGTTGCAGCCTCCAGTGATCAAAGCCAGATTCCTATAATTGCTGTGTCTGTGACAGTGGGAGTCATTTTGTTGGCAGTGGTTATCGGCTTCCTTCTCAGTGGAAGGTAAGATAGGAAGCTGTGATTCTGAACTTTTGCAGCTGATCTCTTCCTTACCTTGATCTGACCATTTGGCTGTTAGGCACATCCCAACACAAATCAGGCAGCAGTACATAGGTAAATAACTTCAATGTATGATGTATTTCTTAGGCCTTGTCTTGTCCATATTAGTGCTAATTTTTAAGCACACAATTTCTCTTTTTTAGGTATGTTGTCTTCATAGGAGTAGTATTATCTTGTTATTGCTTCTTCTAGTATTAATAAAACTCTATCTGTTCTTCAAATATAGATTTTTTTTTAATTCTGAATTTTTTTTTCCTTTCAAATGTATATGTCTTTGCCTGTTTCAATTAGGGTTTCGGAAGATCTATGACTGTTCCTCAGAGATTTTTGAGGAATAGGGTTACTAATTCTATCAAGCAGATATTCTGGCAAATAAGCATTTGGCAAAATTTCTGAACATTTTCAGCGACTACTTTTCTTTTCAGCTTCTGCAGGATTTCAACTTGTGTACGTCAATCGTGTTATATACTGACTTGGAGTGAATTGCATTGAGTGTTGTATTAAGAGATACATGAAATACATGAATACATGTATTTCATGTCTACATTTTTCATTTTGAAATAAAAGAGGTAGATCCCAACAGGAAGTTTTCTAGAGGTGCTTCCTGATTTGGACTAAGTATAATCAACCTTCCTTAAAAATAAAATATAAATAAGTAAATAAATAATAAGTAGGCTCTATTCCTATAACAAACATTTTTATATTTCCATCTTTTTCATGCAGGCTATTTTTTAGGAAAAGATACTCAATAGTGAGAGCTGTCCATTTGAAAATTTATTTTGGTATTGTGTTTGATCATTTTAGAAAAGTTGTTGAAAGTCTTTATGGAAATATTTAAACCTTACAAAAATGTGCAAACCTAGTAATACTAGAAGGTCAACAAAAAAAGTCAGAAAATCAACTTTTCATATTGACTTTGTTACTGTTCTACTCATATACCGTTTATTCTCTATAAGCTGTTCAACTCACAAAAATACAGAATTAAGCATTTTTCAATATACTGTAACCTGTGTCCTGAAAAGATTTATGACTATATTCTTAAAACCAGGGAAAACACTTTGTCTTCATAATATTGCTAGTCCCCTTGAACTTGCTTTTTCTTTGTATCTGAAAATTCTATTTTTTCTAGTTCTTGTTCATTTAAGTGTTCAAAGTTTTCTAAAGACTATATGTTGTAATCCATTGCTTACTTTTAATGTTAGAAAAGTAATTTATGCATTTTCAGAACTTCTAAGAGAGAGTCAACTTGTGTTCTGGTAAGAACAGATAAGCCCAGCCAAGCCCAACCCTGGGCTCTCTTTTGTCCCTCTTATCCTCCCTCTGAAGATACCTGAGGAGAATTCCTAACTAGTGTCCTTCATTTCTGGAAAATAAGCAGAGTTACCCATTTTTGTTTTTTTTTAAACTATTTTTTTGAAAGGATAACAAGTTTCACCAAAACAAAAACAAAAACATAATCAAATAAATCAAATGCACTTGTTTTACATAGAATTTTTTTTTGCATGAAATTTCCAGTACTTAATCTTAGATGCATAGGAGACTAAGGCAAGAGGATCACAAGCTGAAGTTCAATCTGGGCAACTTGGCTGGATCATCTCAAAATAAAAATAAAAAGTGCTGGGAATACGGCTCAGTGACAGAGTATTTCCCTAGCATGAATGAGGCTCTGGGTTTGATCCTCAATAACAAAGAAACTTTAAAAAAATTACTGTGTTGTATTGAATGTACATTTTTGGATTTTAAGAAGTTGTGGTATGATAGACATGTCTGTGCTATTGTAGTTACTTTTCATGGAAAACTTATTTTATTCTTGTATTATATACTTACACTTATTCCAAACCTCAATGATATGGTTCTTTGAGGACTTTCCCAGTTTCACTTAAGGTAATGAACTGGAATTTTTGTCTGGACATACTCTTAGCCACCTTGTACTACCTAGATTTTTCTGAATTAACCCAGTTAACATTTATCAAATAAAAGGAAAACTAAATGAAGATATGGCCAGAACCTAATACAAATTTGGGAAACCTGAGTTCTAGTAAATTATTGACAACTTCCTTCCCTATTAAAGGTGTAAGGTTGTGGAATTATTTATGTTTCTTCCTCTCTCTGCTAAATCATGACTGATAAACATACGTATAAAAATAATGACATGAAGACTATCTTCTTTCTTTGAAATATCCACTTTTAGTCTCTTGAATAAGATAACATAATCAGGTATTTGCCTCTAAGTAATATATTTTTAATTAAAAATAATCTGATTTTTCATTTGTAATATAAATAACTTATTTTCATTGTAATATATAGAAAAAAAACTGATATCACTTTTATGTTACATTCATTGACAATTTATAGCACCATTTGAGCCCACAGAAGATATTTCTTGAAAATACATATTCACTGACAACTTGTATCTTTATTCAGACCAAAGAAATAATAATTGTAGGCTATTATAGCTTGAATAATGTAGAACTAATCTATTTCAAAGAAAAAAAATCAATTTTATAAAATTCTAAAATATACTCAAGGATGAAAAATAAATAAAATTTAGAGATTTTTCTAATCTTTTTAGGCTTAAGATGATTGTGTTTAAGTGCTTAGGGAATCTTCCTACCTAGATGCAGTTCAACACAACATAGACAAGTATTAATCTTGAGGAAGAATGTCTAATTTTGAAAAATGGCAAAGTGATAATATATTTTAAAGTTTTAAGTCTTGCTTAAAAGCATTTTTGGTAGAGTTCAAAATTTTCTTTTCACAACTTTCTTTCCCATTAATTTTTAATTTTTTTTTCATGATATTGCAAAACATTTGACATGGCCTCAACAAACTAAGTCTAATAACCCTAGGATGATTACAAATTAAACCTCTTGATATTTTCAGCATGTTGTAATTGTTCTTTGATCTTTCTCTTTTATTGGTATTGACCTTGAACATTGGTAAGTTTCTTATATCCTAATTTGGTGGGTTTTTGTCCTTTTAGATACACTATTATATATATACATATGTATATCTGTATATATGTATATAATTTGTTTAGTCAACCTCAACCAGTTTTTCTTAGATTTTCATCTCCTCAGTCTTCAAATTAAATTTTTCAAAGAGGATTTTGCTGTATCTTCCCCTTTCTTTTTATTTCCTTCAATTAGATTTACTTTTTTTCTTTGTGTTTGTATATCAAGCTGAAGGTTGAATTCTGAATATTGATTACTAGATGTTCCTTATTCTAACGTAAAACTCATATTAAAAAATTAAAACACCTTCTAGTGTAGGGAAAAGCTTTCTTCCTTGAAACTTGTTTGATATAGACTTTATGGGATTAAACATTTTCTAATATTGTGTTTCTGATCCCTTATTTATCCTGTTTGTGAATTTCATTATATCCTAGGAAATTTTCAAAACTTGATCTTTGTTTTCAATTAATTTCACAGATATACTCAGAGGCAAAATACATACATATTACACCCATGTACTCCCACCTATGTTTGCCCATGCTCTTGCACATAAACAGCAAACACTTCAAGATTTTTCCAATCTTCAAATTGGAAACAACAACAACAAAACAAAAAACAAACAAACAAACAGGAAACAACTTATGAAGTGGAGGAAGAAGGATTTCTTTTTATTGCTTGTCCTTGGACATGATTTTCAGACTTCTCTCGTGTGATTTTTATGCTATGATATTTCCAACACAATAACTTTAGCCTGGGAGGTGTCTTAATGCCTATAAAAAATATTATTTTGTAGGCAAAAAATTTTCCCTTGTTTGTCCTAGTCATGTTCAGATCTTGTACTTGGACTTAAACTGCTAACTCCTATCTCCTTCCTATTTCCCATTCAACAATAGAAAATCATTCCATTGAAATATCACAGTTTCCTGGGGCAAAAATTCATCTGAAGCCCACAGACATTGTATTTGGAGATTATGTCAACCATGTCAGAAACTGTTTTAAACAAGTAGTTTTATATAAAACTTTGATTCTTTTTTTTTTATTACTTGAATATAACATTAACATTTTGTCTTTTAAAATTATTTCAAGTCTGTTGAATTAAAACATCTTGTTATTTCAAGTTCTTTCAATTAAAATAGATGTAAGTGACATGGTCTTCACAATCATCCATTACCCAGATTTATTGAGCACCTATTATATAGGAACACCTAAATAAAACTTGTGCACTGAGATTAAAAAAGTAATGTCCTTTCCTCAAAATGTTTTAATTTTATTGTAGTAGTTTTATGTGTTGAAAGAATTTCAAAGAACACAATTAAATGGGGCTAATGAAAAGATTTTTTTCAATAAAATTGGAGTAATTCTCTTTATGGTAACATTTTTTTCAATTTTGTCCAAAATTATGGTCTGCTCTACTTTGAGAAATATTTGACTTCTGATTATATACCTTGAACAGCTTGCATTTTAAGAAAAAAAAAACACAATCGTTTGAGAGTAAAATTTCTTGGCCAAGGAAACATTTTTCAAGTTCATTTGAACCTGAATAAAATAATTATGCAGGTGTTTTGAATGCTTAATTAGGCAAGTGCCAGAGCTCTGCCTCCATCTGATAGTAAAGTATCACACTTTCTTAAGCAAGTGCTTTTTAAAGGGAATAAATTATTCCTAAACCTTCAGAGAATCCCCTTTAATGCAAGTGGCGGGGTAATAATGTTAACAATAATAAGTATAGTCTAACATCAATTATGCATGACCTATTACAAGGTACTGTTCTAAGGGTTTTACATATATTTCACAACAATGCCATGGCTCAGTACTCTGTTTCTGTCTCCGATTTATAGCTGACAAAATTATCTTCTTGCTCTTCCTTGATTATTTTAAGTAAGGTCCTAATTTACCATCCCTGCCTTAGCTCTTCCTGCTGCCTAACTCCTTTGCCCAAAAGAACCACAGGACTCCCTCCTTGTTTTGTTCCTCTGCTCAGTCTCATCCTGTCCGTTGCACTCACTAAAATTATTATTCATGATTCCCTCCTTTGCACACCACAATTTTTTTTTTTCATATCTTTTGCTAGTTTTTGGTCTGACTCCTCAACTAGAATATAAGATACAATATGTCAAGGCAGAAGCTTGTATCTCTGCTTCTGCCCCCATCTCTCCCACCTTGAGAAGTTATTGGAGGTCTGGGACTTGGATCAAGCTCTGACTTTAGGGACTTTGCTCTTTACTATTATATTTCCACTGACTTGTAATAAACTTGTGAATTCAAACTTTCCATGTAAAGTATCTGATTCTCTACTGGTAAATAAAAGAGTATTCACCTTTAAAAAACTTTTAGACTGGTAAGTAATGAATAATTTACAACTTAAAATTAATTTCAATTAGTATTTTGACACTATAAGAAATGAAAACTACATTTGGTCTTGGTGAATCTCCCTTCACATTTTATGAGA
The DNA here is from genome assembly GCF_047511675.1 of Marmota flaviventris. Classification (NCBI taxonomy): domain Eukaryota; kingdom Metazoa; phylum Chordata; class Mammalia; order Rodentia; family Sciuridae; genus Marmota; species Marmota flaviventris. Next base: position 50,837,793 of record NC_092504.1, on the reverse strand, counting down.
AGAGGATACATGGTAAATTGTATTCTAAGTCACACATATTAGATGTCACCAACTCCATAACACTTGTGATTGTATAGAGGCTGGTTAATTTCACTTCTGCATACCCCTGAAACTCCACCCCCTGCACCCCCCACCCCATCCACCTACTCCCTCCTGCCACCACCACACACACACACTCAGCCCTACCATAGGTGTGGGTTCCAGTAAGTGTCCAGTAGCAGCATGGCTGGAGGAGTGAAGCTGGGCACAAGCCTCTGGATGATGTGCTTCTCACTGCTTCTCCAGCATTATCACTGTGTTTTTAACTTATTTTTATTTTTTTGCAAATGACAGAAAACAAATTCAAAATGGCTCAATCCGAAAGAGAATGATAGAACAAGTAGCTGAATAGTTCGAGAGATTAAAAAAAAAATTAAAAGTACAGTCACTGATAGATCTAGGTGCCAATCACTGATAGATCTAGGTGCCTGCTGTGCAATTGGAACTAGCTTCCTGGCATTTCACAGTAATTAAACCTTGCCCACATGTCAAGACCCATAAAACTATTACTTCTAACATAAAGCCTTCCTCAATACCTTTAGTCAAAGCATTTCCTCCTTCCACTAAAGTCTTAGAACAATATTAGTATTCCTCATAGAATTTTTAACATTTTCAACCATAAATTACTGGGCTTTTCATAAATATCTTCTTCCTTCTGTCCACCAGTGATTACTTAGAGGATAAAAACTTCTGTGGCTCTCCTACAAAACCTAATTGAATGAATATTTCATATTACCGAATTAAAGATGAATTGTGCATCAATCTCCATTTGACATGATTTGTTCATTTTTTCCTATTAATTTTTCCTATTAATGTAAAATTGAAAAACTTTGGAATTCTTAGCATAAGCATAGTAGGTTTTCCCACCCCAAAATATGTATTCTTCCTAAATAGTAAAACATCATGTCATCACAAAATAAATGTTTTGATTTCAATAAGTATAGGAGTTTAGAAATCTTCCTTAGCTTATGATGTTCTTTGTTTGACATGTAGACATTCTAAAACATGTTTCACCTGGTGTTACCAAACAGCGGTGGCTTTTATAAATACTGATGTAAGTAGAAATATTTGTATTTTTTTACTGATTCTCTTCATTTGACAAGTACCATAAATACACTGATGTATTTAACTTCACTAACTCAGCAAGAATTATGTAGTTTCCGAACTTGATAAGTTTTAGTAAGAAAATGTATTCTATGAAAAGATTTTATGGTACTATTTTATTTTACAATAATAATAAACAAATATTGGTAATCACACAGCAAATCACTGCGTTTAGAAAAGAGCTCATTAAAAGTAAATCTCAGTGGTTTATGAATTAGCAATAGATGTGACTTTAGAAAACTGTAATAAATCCAGACGTGTGTATTGATTTGAAATTTGAGAGTTGTTATCCCGTCTATTTTCTCATGATTACATGCTTTTTTCTTCAAAGGCTCGGAATCAAAAATAATTAGAGAGCAGATCATAATTTATTAATGACTGGCAAGTGGGGATCAGGGCAAAGTAATGCCAGGAAGGCTAGGAGCATAGCAACAACTAATTGCCCACTGTGGGAAGCAAACCATCCTAGGAAACAGAACCTAAGAGGGTTACTGGCTCAATTGCTCAAGACTATTGGATATCCCACCTGCAATTTCTCACAGATCAAACATATATCATCTCTGTAACTCTCAGGAATTATATTGAGGCCAACATTTCACAGGAAAAATTTTATGGTACAGGAGACAATAGGCAATCAATATCATTGATGTGCAAAGATGCAAATTATTTTAGTAAAAATAGCTAGAGACTCATAGATTTCAACTAGTACAAAACAAACTGCAAGTGAAAAGCCTAAACCACAAGAACAAAATACACTTTTTATCTAAAGCTCTATTTGCCCAAAGCTCCTTTTCTAAAAGTATGTGATCCCTATCTGAAATAGAGAGCAGGCAAGCATGCCAGAAGATGCTGGGCTCTGGCGAAAGACCTGCCAGGTTTCTGGGAATTTCATTACATCTCTTGGAGGCCACAATTTCACAGTCTCTCACAGGAACCTGATACCCAGCTCCACAGTGAAAATCAATATCACTGCCCTATGCCAAAAGGTAGTACATCTATTCAACAAAAGAGAGTAGTTGATTTCCTGAGCCATGTCTTGTATACTCATTACTGAGAAATAGAGAGAAGTGTTCCAAATGATTTTGAACACCAGCTAAAAGCCACAAGTGTTCAAAATCTGTTCTCAAAAGACTTTACATGAACCAAAAAGCAAATGAATGTTTCTAATAGATTAGCAACTCAGTTTCCAGTAGCTGAATTATTTATTATGTCATGCAGGAGGACTGACTTCAGATGCAACTGGTAACTGTGATAGTTATAATGCTACTAAACCTGTTAGATCCCAATGGTGTTGCTTAGCAAAATCCATTACTGTCTCTCATTACTGTTTCTTACTCTTCAGACATATTACTCTCTCAGAAAAGAATGGTACACTTTCACTCTGATCTTTAATATGTATTTGCTCTCAATATTAGTTGGTTTTTGTCAGATCAGTCGGGGCATATCATTTAGGGCCTCCTTCACTGCTATTTTTCTTAATGATCTGTTATATATATATTTTTTCCTGTTTGCAAGGTCTAGCATTGGAATCCACATATCCATAATAGTGATTGTTGAGTTTTTGTTCTGGGGTCTTTCATGTGATGTCAATCAAATATGGTCAGAAGAGGAAACACAAATGAAGCTCAAGAAAACAGAGTGAATGAAGGCTCACATATCCTTGAAACAGAAGGCACAGCATGGCTTGGAGGACCACAAGAAACACTAGAATGTGACTATAAGGCAGAACGTAGAAGTGAGGGGAAAGTGTTGGCCAGAGTCTTTACTAGAGTTTCAGTAGGAAAGTCAAGGCAAAAGCAGGGTACATAGTTTATGACTGGCTAGTTTGAATAATTTTGGCAGACTTTGGCTCATAATGATGTCTCTAATTGCCTCGAACCTGAACCCAGAATGCTTAAGGGAGAGGAATATAGGCTCCTGAGGTATCCCAGACAGACAAAGGGAGGTGTGGGTCCAGACTGATAGATTTACATATCAAAAGTATGCTCCTGACTAAGCTTTTTGCTACCTCTGCGAATTGGCTACCCTGGGAGGGGTAGTCTTTCCCTGGTGAGGAAAGGTTTTAAAGATTTTTAAATATCACAATGTACAGAAAGTTAAAAAAAAAAATAAATAAAAATAAACAATGCAGTTCTCTTGGGCCAGTATAAATTGAAAGGCAAGAAATTTAAGAAATACAGTTGGAAGGATATTGTAGTTTTGGCTGTTGATGTTTGTTTATCTTAACTACTTTCTGTACCCTGTTTCCATTCTGGAAGGCAAGATATTATCAGGTTGACAAGTTGGGATTGCTCAAAGTCAACTACTCTCTTTTGTTGAATAGTATGCCATGTACCCCAAGTGAAAATCACTGTCAGTTCTGCTTCTGTGCAACCACTCATTGCATTGTATCTCCTATAACCCCTAATATGGTATCAGATTGTATCTTGATTGCTTCCTCTGAGTTCCAATGTATCTTTAAAGGTATGATAAATGGCCACCTCCTTAAATGAATCTCCAGATTTTCTGAAATTATGAAGTCATCCTGCTGCTCCCATTTTCTCTAAGATTTTTACTTTCTATAACTTTCAATGTTTTTAGCATTGCATTTATTTTTATTTTTATTTTTTTTAATTTGTTTATTTTTTAATTTTTATTGTTGGTTGTTCAAAACATTACATAGTTCTTGATATATCATATTTCACACTTTGATTCAAGTGGGTTATGAACTCCCATTTTTACCCCGTATACAGATTGCAGAATCACATCAGTTACACATCCATTGATTTACATATTGCCATACTGGTGTCTGTTGTATTCTGCTGCCTTTCCTATCCTCTACTATCCCCCCTCCCCTCCTCTCCCCTCCCCTCCCCTCTTCTCTCTCTACTCCCTCTACTGTCATTCATTTCTGCCCTTCAATAGACAAATGGATAAAAAAATGTGGCATTTATACACAATGGAGTATTACTCTGCATTAAAAAATGACAAAATCATAGAATTTGCAGGGAAATGGATGGCATTAGAGCAGATTATGCTAAGTGAAGCTAGCCAATCCCTAAAAATCAAATGCCAAATGTCTTCTTTGATATAAGGAGAGTAACTAAGAACAGAGTAGCGGGGAAGAGCATGAGAAGAAGATTAACATTAAACAGGGATGAGAGGTGGGAGGGAAAGGGAGAGAGAAGGGAAATTGCATGGAAATGGAAGGAGGCCCTCAGGGTTCTGCAAAATTACATACAAGAGGAAGTGAGGGGAAAGGGAAAAGCATTGCATTTTATAAAGTTAACATGATTAAGCTGATTATCTAATTTCTTTCTGGTTCTTACTTTATTTTAGATATTTTCTCATTAAAAATCATAAAATAATACAAGAGAAAATGTAGAAAGAAAATCAATCACACACATACCTCCAGAAGCAATCAACATAAATATTTTCTCACATACAATTAAGATATTATGCATAGTTTTGTTTTCTAGTTTTAACTTAACATTGTGAAAAAATTCCCTGAGTAACTGAAAATGTTTTAAAAGCAAAAATTTAATGGCTCCTTGATAACTAGCATTTCTCATGTTCTCACATCTTTGTTATTTTAGAGGGCTCATTTGTATTTTATTACTTCTTTCTTTAATATCCTCAGAACAGATTCATATAATTCAAAGAACGGGTCAGTATACATGTATATTTTTAAAATCATTGACATATACTGACAAATGACCTTTCTAAGTCATTATTTCAATTAACATTCAACAGGGCATGACATTAACTGGTAGTTCACAACCTAGTCAGTCTTCACTAATTTAATAAGTGAAAAATGGTTCTGCATTTTTAATTGTTTGTATTTTTATTTTTGAGATTTAATAGGATCATTAATACATAAGCAAAAAATGTTGTCCTTTGTTATTTTATTGCCTGTTTTGTCAATTGCATGTATTGATCTTTCCCCAGTAAAGCTGATGGGATCTTAGCACTTCATGTAGTAAAGATATATCATTAGAAGGGTCCAATTTTATTTGCATTTCAGTAATACTTTTTTGCATGCCATTAAAAAATTAACATTTACATTGAGATTTACACTAATATTTTACATAGACTTATATCATTACCTGTTTATCACTGTTCGGGGGCTTTTACTGGATCTGACCAGTAGCATAAACTAAAATAGTATGTATAGAGATATTGATTAATGTATGGGCTCTGGGGTATCAAAGTTACTTTACTAATTTATCTGATTGTTCTAGTTTCATATGAGCCTAAATATGATGTATAAATATTCTTCAATTTATGATCAGATGAATTCCTATTGGGGATTTTATAGTTAAAACCATAAATATTTTATATAGGTACATTTTTATGACTACTTACACATACATCATTTATGCACAATTACATGTATAAAGCAATTGTATTCATAATTAATCACTGTTAGGTTATATATATTAATATCATACTAAAATTGTTTAAATTTAATACCATCATAATATTTAATTTTAAACACCTATGGTCATTACCAGAATTTGTTATTTTAATATTTCTGTCCAGTAATAGTAAACAAAATATACTTATATGAAATTTAATAGATTAGTATGAAATGTAACATTTAGCTTTCTTTTAAATCATTCTCCTAATATATTCAATTTTCTTATGATTATCAAAAGTACAACATTTTGTATTTTTATCATTTTATTGTACATCCACAATTATTTTTTATTATTTGGGAGTTAAATAGTTAAATTAAAACCTTAGTCCATGCAGTTTCTCCACCTTAAAAGTTTACTGCTGATAAACACAATTCAAATATAGGAAAATATTGCATGATCATAATGAAAGAAGTGAGAAACATTAAAAATTACACAATTGGCTTATTTCTTTGATGTATTTTCTTCTCTTTTAGGATCAACTCATACTTTTAATTGACAAGTGAATATTTAAAAAAACATTTTATCATTGCTGTGTTTATAAATAGTCTCTTTTCTTAAGATACAAAAAAAAAAAAGCATCACATTTTTGCACCTTTGCCTTCACTTTTTCTTTCTACTTTTCTTAAAATAAATTAAAAACTAAAGTAGCTGAGCCCAAACAGGTTCATCATGCTAGTCACATGCTTTCCTCCAAGAGGCATCAGTGACAGTCTGATAGACTACATTCAGCTATAACATGCTTGGGAGAGAAAAAGTTTCATGGAAGAAGCTTATAGTAATTTTAGGCTCCTAGAAATGGAGATACTTGGTGTTTGCTCATTGTGGGCATTAACCTATTGAGAAAACAGAACAAAATACCTGAATCAGTATGCGCTTTTTCAGTACTATTATTTGACTAGAAAAAAACTAAGATGGTTGGTTGTAAAGGTGAATCCATGCATTTTTTCTTTTATGTAGCTAGTGAAGATTATCTCTTCTGTAGAAACAAACTGCAACTATTCAAATGAAAAGAAACACAAGCAATTTTTTCAGAGCTTGCTGTAGAAGGATCTCAGCCAGCATCATTTATATTTGGCAGACACTCAGAACAGCCAGAATAGTGGAAAGGCTTTAAAATAGAAAAAAAGGAAGGCTTCAAGCATGCCCTGATTGGAGGTTTTTAGAATGGGAAAGGTGAAAGTGGGCTGGCTAGAGCGAGGTCTTCCTGAGTGATTTGGCTTCTTTTGGTTAGTCCTAAATTTGGATGTGAGAGACAAAAAGTAAGGAAACTGCAGTTATTAATTAAGTTTCCACCATTTTATTTTATTGCTACATAGGTTGGGCTTCCTGATCTAGGTTCTACTAAGTACTCTGAGTATTTAGAACAAATTAAAAAACAGATTAAGAATATGAGATGTGAGTATCTCTGCCTGAACAAATACAAAAGTATTGTGACAGAAAAAATAAATATGAGCTGTACCTTGAGGATGAAGAGAAAATTTAAGAGTTGGTTGAGAGGATCTGATGGTGAAGGCATATAGACAGGGATGCATATGGTATATGTGGTTTTCTGAGTCCTTAGTCCAGCCTGCAAGGCCTTCCACAACATCTCCTGTGACACTCCGCAACCTCATAACCCATTCCTTCCTACTTCATTAATGGCATGAACTTTCTCATATATGAACTGATTTTTTAAAAATAAGGAAGTTAATTGGCATACACTATAGAGTATAAAAGAACATTCTAAAATAGTGTAGGTATTCTACCATCTCTCAAAACTTCAGAGGGAGCTCTCCAGTCATCACTAAGTTCCATACTATAAATTTTTCTCTATACTACTCCTGCCTAATATAAAAAAAGGTAAGATTTTAAAAATATGTTTCAGATTTTAAAATTTGCTTTGGTTATTGTGGAAGTGGTAGTAGTATTTGTGGTGGTGATTTTGTTTTTCTAGAGCTAATGGTAAAGATTCTTATGAGTAGATGTATCTCTTTTTCAACCTATTGTTGAATAGCCAATTATATAATTTCCAGGAATTCTATAATTTTGGAAGGTATTTATGGGGAGATCAGAGAAGAAAATATACCTTTCTAATTAGAATTGGCTCTTGTAGGGCTGGGAATGTAACTTAATGGTAGGGTGTCTCCTACCATGAATGAGACCATGGGTTTCAAATAGGTCCTGGTTTATGTTATGTGTAAAGATGTGTAATGATATACATATATGATATAAAATAAATTTAAAAAATTAAAAACTGAAACATCTTAGCACAAAAAGTTTTATCATGATATTCATGAGGCATACATGTAATATATAAATATATACATGAGAAATATCTTTCATACAAAATATTCACCACTTCTTGAAGGTTCCTTCCTGATAACTCTGTGGAGAAAATTGAGTATGCCTTCAAATAATTTTGTTGAAGTCAGTGGTCAAATAGGTAAGAAAGGCAAAATGATAATGCTGAATATAAATAATTTTGCACATTTTTCTTATTTTGTGAGTTATTATGATTCCTAGAAAATCCAAGTAGCTAATATTGAAATACTGAAGTAAAACAAAAAAAGGTCTTGAAACACACAAAGCCTACAATTAAGAGACATCTGTAAAGATAAATATTAGGGGAAATTTGTTTAAATTGCTAGAAGTCAGGGCACAATTTTCATTTACTTAGAAAAACCAGTCTTCATTTGTAGATAATGTAAATTAACCTTGCAAACAAATTGCAAGATAATTATTTAAAGTGTTTACCTGAAAACAAATTGTTTGTAAGCACATCCAGTTACTTTATAATTTCTTTTACTAAGTAGACCATTAATAGGTTAATTATAAATCTTTCCCTTTTTATTCATTAAATAAATTCTCCCAAGATGATTATAAGACATCATTAAATAAAAGTATTCATTGAGTATCTATTGAGATATGAAATATGAGAAAAATTTAGAATCAACTAAAAGCCATTAAACAATGATGCTTTAGTCCCATGATCAAGATGTTCTGATTTAATTGTTCTAACATAATGCTTGGATATTATTTTGCTTTGTTTGGTTTTGGTTTTTTGTTTGATCTTTAAACATGTCTCCTTTTGTTTCTAATCTGTAGCCAGGTCTAGAAACAGCATATTATGTGTGGGTAGAACATTGTGTTGTATAATTTCTCTATTCTTAAAAAGTATTACAAATATTCTCAGTACATATTTGCTAATAATGAAAATTATTATGTCTGTTACTCCTGAAAAAATTTACAAAAGGCAGTTAATATTGAATGAATCTATTTTGAGGTAAAATATAAACTTGATTAAGCAAATTTTACCTAGCATGTTCAGTAACATGTTCTAGTTGTATCAATATCTTTACCTGGTGGAATGATTAAATGAAATAAATGCAGAGAATCATCATTTAAGTATTGCTTGGAAAAAAGCAATTAAAGTGTGATATAAATATATCTCACCTAAAATGGATTTGGGTTTTGGCTTTCATTTAGATTGATATTTTAGAATAAGAAATAGGGAGAGTTTCTGATCCCAGAGTTAAAACACATTAGTTTCTTCTTTATGATTGCCAATTTGTCTTTATGACAAAGGTATGGTTGCCCATCGAACACATAGGTTTGTAGTTTTTTTTTTTCCTTGAAACATATATAATTTATTTCAATTTTATCTCAATCATTTATATGATTTAGTCTCTATTTTACACATGTATTTGAATAATAACATGCTTTTGGTCATTGAATAATTTTAAGGCTCCCTTTTAATGATTTAAAACAAAATTAGATATGTTTTGCTATATTAAAGGCTGGACTGGTGTGAAGGTATTTGAGTCTTCTGTGCAATTAATTGTAAAATAATTAATCAGAATTTTTTAAACAGTACAGACCAGTGAGTGAAGAAAGATAGGTCCATTATAGGGTTGTGCCTGAAAACTTGTCACATTTTCAGTGGGGGAGGGATCAGGAGGAGGCAAGAAGAAGAGAAAAGAAGAGAAAAGATGAAATGAAAGGTACTTAGGATGAGAAAGGACAAAACAAAACAAATGTGTACCCAATATTGTAAGGCAGTGATTGGTTCCCACATCTTACTTAGGCAACTTGTTCTCTGAAGCTTCCTGGAAAAGGTGTTTTGTTTCCTCTCTTTGAACCCCAGAATTCTCAGTTCTGTCATGAATCATGTCATAGAACATTTCAGGACTGAAACAAGAAACACAACTAGAAAGCAAGACATATGATTGCCAGAATTCCAACATCATAAGGTAAAACTAAGAAATCTATTAACCTCTTAAATCCCATATAAGAGGACTGGTACTCAGTTTTTGGTAGAAGGTTCTTGCAATTAATGTAGGGTTTCTCATAACCATAGGTTAGAAGTAATATGCAATATAGTAAGATGAAGGTGGACAACTGAGAAAGAAGGTAAAAACTGTTATTTACTATCACAATTTGCCTAGACTGGGGCTTGGATATTGCATATATAAATGGATATAATCTTTTGGATTTTAGGAGTAAATCCTTGCTCATGTTGTAGAAGTGACATTATCTTGAGGTACTCAAAAACACATTCATAAAAAAAAAACAGAGAAGAGGAAAGGAAAGAGAAGAAAAAATTTTCTCTTCCTTTTTTTTCTTTTTCTTTTCCTTTTTTTTTTTAACCAGTTAACATTACTTTCTCTCATAAGGTAGAACAGTTTCACTCTTTGGAGTGAAAGTTTGGTGAAAGAGTTGAGTTTGTGCCCCACATATATTATCATTACATCTTTTATTCATTTCTCAGTCTTAACAAAATATCTGTAGAGTATTACCCTGGCATCATTAGGAAAGTTGTTCTGTTTCTTAGGACTAAGAGTCAAGGAATTAATTTAAATATTAATAAAGTGTTAGTCTATTCAGGATACTATAACAAAATACCAGAAACTGGATGACTTATAACCAACAGAAATTTATTTTTTTCATAGTTCTGGAGGCTGGGAAATCTAACAAAGATTTTGGTTTATCTGGTTCATAGTAGGGGCTCTTTCAAGTTTGCTGATGCTTGCCTCCTTGCTATATGTTCTTAAGGAAGAACAGGAAAGGGGCCTCTCTCAATGGGCCCTGGTCCAATTTAAGAGAACACTAGCCTCATAATCTAATCATCTCCCAAAGTTTACAACTCCTAATTGTACCAGGAAGTGATATCAACATATGAATGGACATCAACATATGAATAAAATTATTTTATTGAAAAAATATTTTGTTGATCATTCAGTTCCTTTAAAATCTATGCCTAGCCTCATGTATGTAATTTGCACCCTATAATAATTTCCTAGTGTGATATTATTATAATAATATCAGTGAAAAACTTACACAGTGCTGACTGTGAACCCTGGACAGAACAGAGAGATTTACGTGTATTATGAAGTCATTCTTCAAAACAACCCTATCTGGTACAGTTTATAATATTATATTATCTTTTGTCAATAATTAGTTTACTCAAAGGTGTACATTAATAAATGGAGATATCCAGGACTGCACTGTTTGACTACAAACACCATGGTCTTTATTTTGCAACATAATAATGTCAAAGTATGAGAACATTTTTATTACTCTTTGATAGATTTTGAAGTACAGATGTTCCTCTGCTTGCAGTGAGGTGACTTCTCCACAAGCCTATTATAAGTAGAAAATATCATAAGTTCAAAATGCATTTAACACAGCTAACCTACTGAGCATCATCATAGGTAGTAGCACCAAAGTGCACTATAGAGTACTGGTTGTTTACCCTCAAGGTCACTGAGTTGACTGGAAACTGGCTTGTGTTCTTGCCCAGTGTTTTGAGAGAGTATCATATAGTATACCACTACCTGGGAAAAAAATAAATAAAACTTTAAACTACAATTTCTATTGAGCATGTATTGCTTTTGAACCACCTTATAGTTGAAAAATTGAAGGTGGAACTATTGTTAGGTTGAGGACCCTCCATATGATTTTCTAAAAGTTTCATGATATGTTTTAGTATCTTTGGTCACTTACAAGTGTGGCACTATCTACATTGATTTCTTCAGTACTGAGTACTATCATTTATTGTTGCTTTATTTTAAAATGAGTAAATGATACAGTCTTAGTTTTCTTAATTTTAACAATTATAGTGAAAATATTTTCTGCCTAATCAAAGTATTTTTGTGAACTTACTCTTCCTGTCTTTCTGTCATTTATCTAGTGGCATCTTACTGCTTTACTTATCCACTATATGATCTCTTGTTTAAGAAATTAAATCATCATTTATCCACAGCTTTCAGTCTTGCTTCTCTGATGTAGTATGTTTGAGAATCTCTTCCCTAGAGATATAATCACCTTGCTTCCACGGGAGGGAGGTTATCTTGCTAACATTAGCACATTTCATACATATATTGATCAAGGTTTGGCTAAACAATTTCATTCGAATCTTCCTGGGTCCAGAAAACTTCTGTTATCATGTTTTAATCTTCTGAAGGATAAATCGAAGTATCTTGTTAATAACAAAGACCAACAGTTTTTTTTTTATGATAATCTTGAGGGCTAAACTATTTTAAACTTGGATAATAATGATCTTGTTATAACTGCATCCAGTTACTTACAGAGTTCCAGGTGCTAAAAACTAATGGGAATGCAGATGTACCTGTGTTGAACCATAGCTCACAGAAATTAGATTGGCTGCTATTTCTAGCACATTTTGGTTTCTATTTCTGTTATCTCTGATGCTTGTAAGCATTTTCAAGTGCATATATGAATATTTATTGATAAAGGAAAGCATATTTTTATACCATCTGGTGCTAAGGTGTTATAGTAATAGCATCCTCAAAATTTATCCCAAAATGCTTATTTGGGCAGTTATTATTCAACTTTACATTTTCAGAGAAAAGGAATGTAAGTTTTAATTCTCTTAAAAAATGTTAATGCTTTGACCACTGAATCCTTAGAAAATGTAAAGAAATGATTTATTTTTAAGATACTTTGGTCATTTTGTATTTATATGAATTGATCTATATATAATGGCTGAGTTATATTCTAAAGGGGAATATTAAACATGGTAATATCATATGGATCATGAAAAAATCATTTCCTCTAAGATCTATTCTACTACATTGATTATATTATTAAGAGTATCATAACCCGCTTGAATCAAAGTGTGAAATATGATATGTCAAGAACTATGTAATGTTTTCAACAACCAACAATAAAAAATAAAAAAATAAAGAGTATATTATTGGGCTGGGGATGTGGCTCAAGCGTTAGCATGCTTGCCTGGCATGCGCAGGGCGCTGGGTTCGATCCTAAACACCACATAAAAATAAAGATGTTGTGTGGACTGAAAACTAAAAAATAAATATTAAAAAATTCTCTCTTTCTCTTTTTTTTCTCTCTCTCTCCAAAAAAAGAGTATATTATTAAGAGCAATAACTAATATTTTTATTCCAAAATATATGATAAGTTGAAAACTGATCAAAGTACAATATAAGTAATTTCTCATTCTTTTTTTCACGAAACTGATAAGATCCGATCCATTTTTATCACTATTTAATAGATTCAACCTAAACATAGTCTAGTTACATTCTAGTTACTTAAGTTACTCCCAGTGATTTATCCAGAGCCTCTTAAAGCAATCCAAAGAAAGCATCATTGGAAAACCTAAATCAATGTTTGGTAAAAATAAAAGTGATTTTGCATGGCTTCAAGTCTTTTGATTAAATTTTATCAAAATGATAAAGTAAAATTCTATTTATAGGTAAGATGATTTAGATTCTTTAGGACTAAAATATGTGAATTTGTTGTTCTAGTGAATTGCATGGCAATGAATGTGTGTGATGTGTGTATGTACCAATTTGAAGACAGAATGCTTATAATTTTTCAAGTTAAGAGAATTTAATAGAATGTTCTTATTATTTTTAAAATCATTGAAGTTTTTCTTGAATATTGGAATGATGAGCAACATGAAACCAATCCTATTAGATAATGTCCAATCACAATGCAGTTATTTTTCTAAGCACAGATCTGTATGAGTTTATAAACTGCAAATTCTCAGGCAGAGGCAAGTTTGTCCTTTATGAGGAATTTCTTACTAAAAACCGATCAATACACTTGTCAATAATTAGTAATAATTTATTGAGTTGGAATTCATGGATATAATTAACAGATGTGTGCAAACTTGTATGTGTTAGTAGATATGAGTAAATTGAGATGATTGTGTTGTTATTAACAATTATGGTAAAACGTGGTTATTCATTACATTTCAACTATGAAGAAAACCTAAAAGATCAAGGAATCATCTTCATTCCAAGAAACTAACACTCTAAGAAATAGGGTCAAACTTTTTTTAAAAGGCCAAGTGGTAAATGTTTTAGCTTTGCAAGCCATGTGCCTTTGTCACACCTATTTTACTCTGCTGTAGCAGCACTGAAGAATCCATAACCATCTTCTAATGACACTGGCAAACTTCCAGTAAAACTATATTTACCAAAACACATGGTTTCCTGGATTAGGCCCATGGGCCATAGCTTGTCTGCCTCTAATCTGAGTGCTAAGACAAGGTAGAAGCTATATAAAGTTAACTTAAATACAATTTTAGTAATTGTTTAATACATCAATGAAATAGGTGTAAATATAAAAAATAATTGTTATCTATTTTATAAAAGTTTTACCTATTCATATAGTATCTTAATATTTTAATATGGTATGACTCTGGTTTTTAACATATCTGCAATGCAAATTATTATTTGAAATATTCTTTAAATTATCATAAGTATTAAAATTGAAAATAGTGTCATAGTATCCCTATTGCTTATAAGGATTCCATTTTAGTGACAGCCAAACCCACAGATACTTAGTCAGACTTAAAATTAGAACGTCACAAATGCTGGGGGAATAAGGTATAAAACATTGTCTACTTTTCCTCTGAAAATTATCCATTGGAATTTGATTTGGAAATAGTAGTCTGGCTTTATTAACATTTGCAAATTCATTGGGTATTTATATTTTATTTTCTTCCCTTTATATAAAATAAAGTCGATATATTTCAAGTAAAGTTAAAAAACAAATTTTTATAAAAGCCTAGACCTGCTGGTATATCATTACTGAGATTATCATTACTGAGTTCTCATTACAGTTCTCATGAAATCAGTTTAAATGCTATTCATAAAAGTAAACCAAACTGAATGCATTGAAGCACTAAATAACTTCTGCCATAAGTTTTCATGGTTTCTATCAATAAAGTTCACTTTATTGCAGAACTTTGTATTTACTGGAGTTTTTAACATGAATATATGGAAAATTAAAAATAACCTTGTACTTTGCAATATCTAGAAAAGTGAATGGATTATATACAACTTGCATTTTTAATACAGCTATTGCTCTACAAATATATAAATATACATATTTAGAGTTGCATTTTTAAAATCTGAAATGTAAATTTAAATTGGAAGCCTTCTATAAGTGATTGAAGAAGTCACATAAGCATAAAATTTTCAATATGCTGTGATAACTAATACCACTGGCAATATGAAATCAGTGGGTCAAATTAATAAGACCTATTACTGGAAACTTGCATGCTGTATGAAACACATGTATTTAAAAGGTTATTTAGAATGACTTCCAAATGTAAATTTTGGGGAAATTTCTTAAGGAAAGAGATGTTTAAATGGGCTTACATATTTATTTATATATCTATATATTTAATTGCATACAATTGATTAAAGTATGTTGGCTCATTATATTTCCTATTGAATAATCATTTTAACTAAGATAAAAATAACTAATGTAACTCTGTATTTCTTAAATCCATAAGTGCTTCTTAAACTGAAAGCCATGGTGGAAAAACTTACTATATGCATTTAGAGATTTTTTATTTTGATGAGCAGACACTTGAGTAAATCCAGTGTCTTTTTCTATATTTGAGGGAGTGGGATCTCTTCCTTATCCTGGGCTCTCTTGTTTGCTTTTCAGTTGCTGCGAATGTGGCTGTGGGAGGGCTTCTTCCCTGTGCGCTGTTGCCCATCCAAGCCTAATATGGTTAGTGTTCCCTCCCGCTTTCACTCCCACGTGATGTCCACCTCTATGTATTACTGTCAGCATTCCTTTTCTTTCTCCATTTGTGTACATTTTGACACTTGGTGCACCAGTTACACTTTAACAGTGAAAAAAGTAGATGAAACTGGTTCCCAAAGGTAAATCCTAATAAGTGATTTCACAATAAATTATTTTAACTAAAGTATTATACATATAGCACATCATCCCTATGTCAAGCATTCATAGTTCTCTTCTGCAGCTTTTACTGAGATTCTGATTTGAAATAGGAAGTTGTAAGATTATAGCATCTGTTCCACATTTAACATGTCACTGTTTTTGTTGTTCCATTCAGTATAATCCATATCACATGTGGAAGTACAGTACTACTTCTGTCAAGGTTAAATCACCTTTTCTGTCTCCCAGAAACATGGAATGACCATAATGTAATTGGGATCTTCAATTGTCATACTCATTGTGGATACATGTGGCATTGATATACAAAACCACATATAACTTTAAATGGTTTACCTAATTTTATCAAGCTTGAATTATTTCAGATATTTGAAGTGATATTCCTATTTTGATACCACTGAACAAAAATATGTACATTTGTGGAATCAGTGTCTAAATGGTATAGTCTCAATTATTTATGAGTTAAAATTATTAAGAAATACCTGGGTTATAACAATAACACAATAGACTGGAAAAATAAGACCTGAGAATTCTCATCCTAGGTTTTGGGAAATTCCTACATATTACTGAGCCACTTTATAAAAATTGAAGTACTCCAGGTAATTCCTTTATAAAGAGTCTAAAGCATTGAATTATTTTATTGAGTTCTCATTTGTTATCAAAATTTATCAAGAAACAATTTTTAAAATGCCTTTAAAAGAATTATAGAGTTTCTTTCATAACATCATTTAAATTTGTTTCTTATATTCCCTAAGTTTTATTACTTTTTGTTGAAGTAAAAAAGCTTTGTAAATGAGTGTGCACACATGTGCACAGATGAGAAATGGTGGAATGGATACCAGAAATATTTGGATCAAAGAAGAGTAAAAAAACACAGCCTGATGTAAATCAAAGATCTTTCTCTCATTCTCTTGAAAGCTTTGTATTTGAAAAAAAAAGTTCTGAAGTTAATATGAAAGCACAGATTTTTGTGTATCATTTACTTCACACAGGAATATCTTCTGGACATGAGGCTTCAGTGACAAAACAGATAAATACTGCAATCTGACAATAGCAAAACTATAAAATGTAAATGACTTTACATTATGATTTTTCTACTGTGCTATGAAAAAATACAACATAGTTGTTAAATTGCCTATTCTACCTCAGTCTCAAGTACAGTGTTTTAAGTGATAACTTATCACTAAATTAGAATAGATAGAATTTACATTTTAGAAAGAAAGAAGACTGATATCCATGCCTATGTTGAAGTAAATATCAAAGAAACTTAACTGGGAACATGAACATTAATGAGCCCATGACTTAGTAAGTATTGGCAAAGATGAACTTCAACTAGATTGAATTAATGAATTTTTAAAAAGTTTTACATTGTGATTTTACATTGTTTTTACATTGTGATTTTTCTACTGTGTCTTTGAAAGAAGGAAAGTGGGAAGACACCTTCTTTGCAAGGAATACACCAGAAAAAACAACATAAAAACTTTTGCTTAATATCTTTTGTGAAACAGTGTTAGGAATTGTGGAGGCAAATAATGGTTTGTCTGTGTGCATGTGAACTTGTCTGTGTGTATATGGAAAAAACATATTTAGTCACAGATACTCTTAGTTACTTTTCAGGGGAAGCTGGAAAATCTGAAATCTGTCACTGAATTTTGTGTGTATAGTCATACCAGCCTCTGTTAATTATCATATAAATAATTTTCAAGAAACTCTATCATCATCATCATTTATGAACAGGCACATTTTCAAATACTTTTAGACATTTTGGATCTTGAAATCTCTTTTTTACATTTCTTGAAATAAATACATGTGTGGTTGGTTTTGACCTTATTATAACATAATGCTTTTATTACAATTGTATAGTCCTTGACCTTTAGAAATACGTTGAGATACTATATGGAAATATATTGAGCTACCTTGAGACACTTTGCAATACTTGTGGAATAAACTTTGTGGAAATAAAACTTTCAGCACCAGCAATCTACATCCTTGTTTCTGTAGTTCAGCCTTAACAAAGCTTCTACAAGGTGCTGATGTTGAGTTTTGATTTCTGTCCTAGTTCCCTCCAGAAAGGCACAATCCACTATTTTTCACATGGCATGTTTTACTATTTAAAATGTGAGATCTGTTTTTACATGTTTCCATCTTTCATCCTTGGTCTTAAATTATTTTTATGACTTGTAACTGTTTGCTTTGTTATGACATCCATAAACATCATGTTAATATTCCAGATATTCTCCCTGCTTCGACTGAAATCTACTGTGATTCTGTAGATATTTCTATAGTTATTTCTGTAATATTTCTGATTGCTAGTCATATGCCTAAAATTAAAATGTCCTTTCCCTACAACTGCCAACATTTTTAGCAAAGGTACTCTTTTCAATGGCCTGTGCCTTTAAGCTGTCATATCTGGCTCAGAGTCTAGTCATTGTCTCACATCTCAAAATATTTTTTTTTCACAAACAAGGAATGTTGAATTGATTGTAATCAATTTAATCATATATGACATAAAATAGATATTTAATTTCTAAAATAATGTTACCATTTATTCCTGAAGTCTCTCGTGTTTGGGCTGATGGAAACCAATATCAATCCATAGTATATTATTTTTATGTCAATCTGAAATATCCTAGAGTCTCCAAAATAGCCATTTCTAGATTTCTTAAATTCAAATACACCAGTTTATTACCCTTGTTCATTATTTTTCATACTTTAAAGTGTTTATGTGTCCTTTAGTATTTCTTCAGAAGGGTTTAAGTGTCAAAGGAAAAAACTTTTAAGTATTTTGAAATTAGAGATGTTGAATTGCTATTTTTTGCACTTGCCTATTCTGTTTGGAAAATCATTCATTTTTTTAAAGAAACCAACTTTCTTATTTAAAAATATTTTTAACCAGTAATGAGATAAATTCTACTTCCTCTTAAGATGCAGATATTAAAATATTTTATAATGCAATTGTTAAAAACAAACATCTCCGGCCAAAGGTGAATTTTTTGAAGCATTATTATCTAAATTTTTCAACAAACTATTTTCTTTTTATATTAAGTACATAAGTTTATAATAATTTGAAGTAGGAAGATTTTTACCTTCACATATACATTTCAGAGACTATTTATTCATCCTTACAAGATGTCAGTCACGGAAATGTACATAAGTATTCTTCCCTTTTAGAAAGCATAAAAGTAGCATAAAAAATAAAAAAAAATCTTTTGTTATAATTCTAGACCTCCATTTAGAGTTTTTTGTACTTGAAATATGTGCTGAACATATTAAATTCCAATTGAAGGCTTGATGTGTAAAATGTAACTAAGAATTTCTCCAAGGTCCCCTTTAAAAAAAATACTGTAGAACTTCAGATTGTAAGAGATAATAAATGAGTCTACTCTAAGATTTTCAGAGAACATCTATGAAATAGTTAAAAGTTAATAGGAAATTACCCACTCTAACATTAGAACAAAACTTGTTGGAAAAAGGGAAATTAAATCTCATATGTCATATTTTGTGAAATGTTATATAACAATTCTAAGTGAATTAAAATTTAATTTAATTTTGAAAATAGTCTAAGTATTTGAAAAATTACAGGTCTTCCTACTAGGTAATTCTAAAAGGATTTTGAGAATTCAAAAATGGAAGATTTGCAAATTTATGTGTACTGTATATTTTTGAAGGTGTTACTTGACTTTCTTATCTTTTTTAGAATGTACAGATAACAATAACATCTAAGCCATAAAATAAGATAAATTAGCTTCTCATATGCTACTAATCACAGGATGGTTTGTGACCTTGATCAAATGGGAGATGGTGACTCAATTGCATCATTCCTGGGTTCAAGGAGTCTATGTTTTCAGGATGAGTATATTTCTATTGAAAAGTATACTTAAGAATTTTCAATAAGTAGTGACAGATTAGTTGCACGCTTTGTCTTTGTAGATCTATCTATAGAGAATTCAAACTCTAGTGTCCAGGTATTACAAATGAAGGAAATATGGATGAGAGTCATGAGGTTGTGCTGGCAAGCTATCCTAAATGTCTGTCCCATTCTTGTGGAAGAATGCTCGAACATAAATAAAATTTCACCTATTTCCAATGTGAATTAGATATATTAAAAGCAATGTTCATGTGCTTTTTTATCTTATGAGACTGAGTTAGCTGAATTTTTATTAAAACTACCTTTGTTTAATTGGAGAGAATTCTGAAATGAAAACGTCAAAGTCTTTTCCCAAAAGCTATAACCTATTATCTTCAAGATTCCAAAAATAAAAATCTTTAAATACAACATTATACAGTGGTTGAAATCATTATTATGGCAGATTAAGAAATGTAGTTTTAAAAGAGACTAAATTAAGTGCTTTTATTTTGCTATGAGAAAAACACATAGAGGTGAATGTTATAATTTGGAGTTTTCTTTTTGGAACATTTTTACTTTAAAGTGTAGAAAGATTTTCATTTCTTAAATATTCTGGAAATTAGAGAAGCAGTACAGGAGTACCTGATTCATAGTCAAGCACTGCATGTTCTTATTATTTTAAAGAAATCAAAATTCAAAATCATTCTCCCTTCTACCACTGTAGCCCACCTATTCTTATTTAGATTAATTTGAAAATAATTATTCAGTATTTGTTTCTTTTGGCTAAAACGTTAAAAACAAAATACGATTGTGTGGAAGCTGTTGTTGAGTAAGGATTCATACTCTTTTGGCTATTCTATTCACTTGTCTTATCTCATTGGCCACAAGGGTGCCATTTAGTAAATTAGTGATCCTGTGCACTGCTTGGTACTCTGGAGTGTTTGACATTAATATTTTAAATTTATTATCATATCCTAAATTTATACCCAGCACTAAATTATTAATTGGCACCTCCATTTATACACAAAACTATTGTTTTCTATTTCATGTATTATGGAAATTTCAAATATACAAGTTAAATATGGTGGCTTTGAACAGGTTTTTAAGATCCACATGAATATTATCAGGCATGTGTTGCCAAACTCCTTAGGATAGGTATGGGAGAAAATGGAACAATGTATACATTTACCCTTAAAGTCATTGCTATATTTTTTATATCAAGCACCTCTCTCTAGGACTGTAATAAATATTAATGAATAAATATTAGTTGAATATTATATCTCTTTTATAAAACCCATCTATAAAAGCATCTTGTTTTCTAGAACATGAATTAAAATTGGTATATAAAGCAGGATGAAGAAAAAAAGTAACTCAGAAAATAGGAGGCTTATTTTATGTACAGAATGACATGTTTATTGACTTTGTTTGATTGGTTAAAATTATGCATCTGGAGCAAGAACAGAAGATGACTTAGAATGAGCTGGCTTCCTTGCCATGCTTTGTTAATGAGGCTGAACCACTGCTTGAGTGCCAATCTTCACCAGCTGTACTTTTACTTTCTGTACCTTGTTGAGGCTTGTTTTAATGATGCTTTGGAGGGTTCCAGAACTTAATTTTATATGTTAATGTGACTTGCAGCCATATATGTTACAGAGCTCTAGAGATGCCCATTGTCGAAAATAACTCCTTTCTATTGCCCTCCTGACTCTTACCCTAGGTAATAAAATTTTAACTGCTTCACACCAAGGTATTTCCAAATCATTTTTTAGAGGAGATACAATGTTTTATTTCCATTTCCATATGAGAAATTTGCATACAATTTAAATACCTGGAGGCTATTTAATGGTAAAGGCTATTGGAAATTACCATTTTGAAAGCTTATTATTTATTTATTCTTTGGACGTGAGAGTTTAAGGTAGAATGGATGTTTGTAAACTGAAAGAATATGTGTTCTTTTTGGTTTCCTTAGAATTTTTCTAACAAAGTCTTTTGTCAGTATTTAAATAACATGAATCTCAGGGTGATTTCACACAATTGTATTTAAAGCATTGTAAAAAGAAATATCAATAAATGTTCTCTCTAGAGGTGCATGCATTAAAACCCAAAAGAAAAATGGAATAACTAAAAATTATGAAAAATGTACTAAAGTAACATAAATCTTAGCTTGAATAGACCAAATATAATTTCATGTATTTGTTTTTTCTCTCCATTTCACTGTGATGAGGTGACTCAAAATGAATTAAGGGCTCTTGAAGGAGAAATGCATCTATTTGAAAAGTCACCAGATCTCTGTAGTATATTTTCCTCACCCAAGAATACTATATGTATTAAGTATATTATTTCAAGTTTATTCAAAAATTTTCTTGGTGTATTTTTCTAATAAGTTACCAGTTTCTTAATATAATAAAGACAACTGTATTTTTTCAAAATGTGGCGTAAGGATTGGAGGTTTTGACCAATTCCTAATATATATGTAAATTATGGAAATGACAGAACAAAATGTGTCATATTTTTAGATCAAAATATAGAATTTTTTTAAATACCCCAGAATATGGAACATTCTGTTGGTAAATGTCTATTGTACACTTCATTTCTGTCACATAGTAGTTTTCAGCCAATCTTATAATGATAATAATTCATCAATCTACCATTTTGACTGTATTTTCTTAAATGAACTAATAAATGAAAAATTTATTTGCAATGAACTCAGTTTTGTGGTGGAATCTTATGAATAGTAAAATCACTTCCTTTGAGTTTCACCAAAAATAATTTAAATATTCTCATTTTAGTTAGTTGTTTAATGTTATATGGTCAATCATGTACCACATTGACTCAGTATTCATCAGCATAGTTCTTTTCTAAACACCTGTCATTGTGTAGACACAAAGTATCATTCACTCATTCCATCTATTCATTCATCAACATGATAAAACTGTTTAATGCCCACTCAGAATCAGGAGTTTATAGATGAATACTAGTTGCTGCCATTCAAGAAGCAGAAAAATACTAGGAAAGCTAAAAATCTTACTCCAATGCCTCTATTGTGCTATAGAGTGTAAATTGTATCAGAAGAGGAGTAGATAAAGCTGTTTGTTCAGAGGGAAATTACATTAAATTGGTGTTTCAAGGGAAATATGAAGGGAAAAACCAAACAAGACTATGATAGTTGAACATTGTTAGAATTAAAATCCTTGGTGAAGAAACCAATACGAACAAATGTTTGAAAGCAATGGAGGAAGATAATGCAGAAAATGTGAGTTGAAGTTATACTTAGGAATATTTACATTCTTATTTTTTTGAAAAATTTTTAGTAAGAATCTTATTTAATAGAAAAAATATTCAGTACTTTGGTTATAGCCATGTCTACCATAGTCAAAGAAAAGCATTATAGAGTATAGAGTGGAGGAACATTATTTTGAAGGCACTTATAATAACTCAAATGAAAAATAACAGAGCCTTAATTGAGGAAGTGGTAGAGTTAATTGAGGAAAAAGAAGAGTTGGATTGTAAACTATTTACATTGCATAATATTTTTTGGTAACTAATTTGTTGTGAAGGTTAGAATCAGGATCTAGCTCACTCCAGGAGTTTGTCCCTTAAGATTAATGTAGCCTTAAGGGACAAAGGCTATATTACTGTTAATAACAGAAAAATAAAATGGATCATAACTGAAGGAGGGTAAAGAGATATAATGTTTTCCTTTTCAGGACTATTGAGTTTGAATGACAGTGGAATACAGATAAGTAAATAAAATAAATCTAGCAGAAATAAGAATAAATCCTCAAAATAAATTATATAAGAGAGATATTGGTTTAAATACATTGATGAAATGAATGGATTAAAAGGAGAGCAATAGAGAAGTTCATGCAGAGGACTTTTGGATATGTCCATATATAAATATAGAGAGGAACAAGAGTGTTGGAGAATATTTTTGGATTTTAGTGCATCAAGAATGATTAAAAACTAAGAGGAAGGCTTTGGGTTGGAGTTTAAGTTGTTTTTAGTGAACCTCTGAACAGATTTTTATTAGAAAGGAGAGCAGATTGCAAGGAGTTCACAATTAGGGAATAGTTGATAAAATCAGGAGAGATTAAGATTTAGGGAATAGAGCTGATAGGTATAGGTTGTGTAAATTTTCATGGTGATCTGAGTAGATAAGAATGGAAAGAAGCTGGTGGAGCAACTTAAGTCTCTATAACAAGAAGGGAAAACCAAAATTACCAAAAACATTCAAGACAGGTGCTGAAGGTTGGAGACAGTTAGCTCAGAGGCACATGTTGGGCAACTCATCCTCAAAGAGATAATGGCCTGGGAGCTGGTTAAAAAAGTAAGAGGAACAGAACAGAAAAAAAATGTCTGGTGTATGGTATGTGGTAAAGTGAACTTAAAACATAGGTTTGTATGGCTTCAGACCTCTTAACGAAATCTAGACAAGATTATTTGCTGAGAGTGAGGAATACTGGCTGGAAAAAAAAAAAGAGGTTTCATTCAAAAGGAATTTGAATGGCATTTCTTATTAGGAGTCTGAACATCAGTTCAGGGGTGTGGTAATTTCAGTTGTGTTTCATGCTTTGGGCTTGATGTGGTTGACTCACCACTTCAGATGTGGTTAATTGCAGCTTACTTTGTTCCAGGCGATGTGGCTACAGCAAAGCAAAGCAAGATCCAGAAGAGGAAAAGATGCATTTTCATAATGGGCACAGTAAGCAGATTGTGAAAAAAAAAAAGGGTGGGGGAGGAATTTTATTGTTATTTAGAATTCTTTTTAGGTTAAGAGGATTTATAATCCCTGGTGGAAAATATTGTTATAAAAGCAAGTCTCTCACATTCTTACAAAGAATATGGGCTTGAGCTTTGTTGACTGGCTATAGGCATTAACTGGAGGATTTCTTCAATTCTTTAAAGAATGTTCTCATTATAATTATTAAAATAAAAATTTTGGCCTAATATAAAAAATTTATTACATTTCAAATCAAATTCCCAGGCTACTTCTAATTCCTTGCAACACACTGTATAGAAATCTATCATTACATAACCACCAGGTTAAATGAATAAAATTTCTCAATTCCTTCTAGCATTATATAGTATGAATTTCTGTGAATAGATCCGATGGCAGCAGCCTTAGTTCAAATTGAAAAGCATTAACTACATTTTTAAAAGAGCATAAAATCAAGTTTTTATAATGAGCTTATAAAATTAATCTAAATGAATTTTAATTATAGTATTTTAATATGTTCATTTTCCTCTAAATAGTACAGCATAAGGTGATTTGCCAGATAAATGGAAAAAATTTTTTTCTTTGTTTTTGCCACTTTACCATGACTATTACCTATGAAAAGCATGAGTCCATTTCATAGTCCTATCTCATTTAATATTGTTTAACTTCAAAATGCACTGTTTGGGTAGTATCAGTAGCCTTTAAAGAAGATAAACTGAAACTCAAGAACATAAAGGTTGGGGTAAAGTCATGCAGTGACAGAGGCAGAAGGAGAAGTAGAGCTCTTTTTCTTTTGACTTCTCTACTAAGCTCTTTGTACCATACCACCAGAAGGTTCTTTTAAAATGTGTTTTGAGGGGCTGAGGTTGAAGCTCAGTGGTAGAGCATTTGCCCGGCATGTGCAAGGCACTGGGTTCGAGCCTCAGCACCACATAAAAATAAATAAATAAATGAAGGTATTGTGTCCATCTACAACTAAAATGTCTTTTGAGGGCTGGGGTTGTAGCTCAGTGGTAGAGCATTTGCCTAGCATGTGTGAGGGTTAGATTCTCAGCACTGCATATGAATAAAAAAAGAAAATAAAGATCCATAGAACTTAAAAAAATATTTTTTTAAAGTGTATTTTGAAAAACACAAATTAATAATCTCTGGTGATGTTTTTAAGTGAAACATAGAATAAGCAACCAACAAATAAACTACTAATACTTTGCTGTCCAGATTAATAAACAAAAGTTTTTGATATGCCTCCAACCCAACTGTCTGAATATTATCATTGAAAGCTGTATTTATCATCATGTATGCATTTCTTGTGTATGTCAACAATCCAGATGTTAAAAATATTTTACGAAGTAACATTGCTATAAAAAGGACTCTCATAACTCAGGAGAGGGCTTATCCTTGCAGCTCAGTTACTTCAAATTTAAGCCATGTTAGGGTGTTAATAAAATATATACTTTTGCTCATCCATCACAGCTTGTATTTTAATACACATTTTTTTACAGTTAAACTGCCAGGTGTAAGAACCTATATTGATCCACATACCTATGAGGATCCCAATCAAGCTGTCCATGAGTTTGCCAAGGAAATTGAAGCTTCATGTATCACCATTGAAAGAGTTATTGGAGCAGGTATGACAGTGTATAACTCTTACATTTTGCTTGTATTATGGAATGTAATACATCACTGTCCTGCTCTAACACGTAATGTTTTTAATCTTACATAATTGACTTGCTTTCAAAGTGGTATGTAATTTATCTCATGGTAATGTCACTTTCTGTGTTCTTCATGCTTAACAATCACATCTGGTTTATTAAAGAAAAAAATGCAAAAATATGTTTTCAAGTAGATAATGTTTTTCAATCTATTTTTGTATACATATAGTAAATTTGTAATATAGAAAAGTATTCACATAGTTCAGTTTATCTTTTTCCAGCAATTGTTTTCTTTTTATCCAGCTATAAACTTTTTTTATTTTTTTCTCTTCTCATTAATAGTAAGTTTCATTAGAGTAGACAGGAGAGGAAATAGTAAGTGCTTTTTATGCTGTTGCTTTTAATTTCTTTTTTAACATTTCCATTAAGATTTTTATAGGTGAGACAGATAAAGCTAATAAATCTTAACATGTTTTATGATCATCTGTGAATGATTTTTCCTAATATACCAATGATTCTTTCTGTTAATATTCACAATGAAATTTGAACTCCCCTTTTAAAATTTTTTTTCTGGTCTATGTCTTAAAACTCTGAGTTATTAGAGTGTTAATAGAATAAGAATTTCAAATAAACTTTCAAAATTTCTTTGCCATCTTTATCACCAGGTGAATTTGGTGAAGTTTGTAGTGGACGTTTGAAACTACCAGGAAAAAGAGAGCTACCTGTGGCTATCAAAACCCTTAAAGTTGGCTACACAGAAAAACAACGTAGAGATTTCCTGGGTGAAGCAAGTATCATGGGGCAGTTTGACCATCCTAACATCATCCATTTAGAAGGTGTTGTGACCAAAAGTAAGTACAACACAAGCAAATATGCAAGTGCAGGTGTATACCACAAATATGTCCAGATGATGATTAAATTTAGGTTAGAAAGAAACTGACCACAGTAATGCATTAATTTCTGTAATATTTATATTATTGGTCCCATATTTTGTTAGGTTTTTATCAGTTAATCACCAATGAAATTAATATTCATTTATTTTTTTCAAATGTATGCTTTAACCCACTCAATGTCAGAGAAAATATATTCAGATAAAAGAAGCAGTTAAAAAAAACCCATATTTTTTCTACTGGCTTTTTCACTTTTTATACTAATTAAACATTGAAAATTGAAGTTTAATGTTTAACAGGAATCCTCTAACCATAGGTATACTGCCACTCATAAGCAGTTTTGTATAGCCAGATGCATTCTTTCATTCAATTTTTAAAAATTAAGATATTATTAAAGTTCTAAAGAAAGCAATGGCCTCAGAAGATTGGAAAAGTTTCTTGAGACTTAATTTTCTCTTTTTCTTAAAGAAAATAGAATTTCACATTTATTTTATATGTGTGTTAGTATATTGCAAATGAATGTGTTTGTGTAGAATGTCTCCCAGCAAAAGATTTCAAATAATTTTTAGTCACTCAATAAAGCATTTATGTGGCCTTATTTTCTTTTAGTCTATTCATTGTTTACCATTCCTACATATTGTGGTTCCTTCCTTCACCCCTATCAGTCTAAGGACTACTTACTAAAATCATCAAAAAATTGTGGCAGGGATCATTCTCTAGATTTTTCTTTCAAGAATTTGTTCAACCTCCAGCTTCTATTAATCTATAGTTTCAGATTATATTTGTCAAATACATGTACAAATAATGTGCATTTAATAATGTTCTTAACCTACAAAGTAATTTCAGTTGGGTTAATATTCATTTACATTTTTATTTCAATATGAAAAATTCTTCAAAGCTTAGATTTATTTCTTTCTCCAGTTGAATACCTGCCCAAACATTATTCTTCCCTTAATGGAAACCCAGAGAGTATACTGATAGTACAAAAAGGGCATTCTAAGATATTACTCAAAAAAACATTAGCTGCTAAGCAAAGGTAGGAGTCTGGGACAAGAAAGAAACAGGCAGAAGACAGGAAGAAAACACTATTTTTGAAATTAATAAAAAAGATATTTGATAATGATTATATCCTGCAATGAATGTGTGGGATTATTCAAAGTAAGAATATAGTGTGAAAACTATGGTCATAAGTACAATAAAATAAAATCAGACATTGAGTATGATTATATTCTATTTGAGAGGAAATATCTCAAAAGGATAATAGTGTATCAGTGACAGCATGTGGAGCTAGATACTATAAAAACAAGAGACATACTAAAATAGCCAGTACCCTGGTGTACACCTGTATTCCTACATACTAAGGAAACTGAGGCAGGTGGATTGCCGGAGCCCAGGAGATTGAGGGTAGCCTGGAAAACATAGCAAAGCCCTGTCAAGGGGAGAGATAGAAAGAAAATACTGAGAGAGAATCATATTAAGAAGTCTCAGTAAATTTCTTTCTTATGCAAGAATCATATTATTTAATATAAAATAGTTTTTAATGATACTAGTAATAATAATGGTAAGCAAGTATTTGGCAAATTGTTCATGTTCATCTCATCCTTCGTGGTCATCAAATTTAACTTCCTAAAATTAATTCTCATTAGGATTTCACAGCACCCAGTATAAACATAAAGCTCTGTGGGCAGTTGATCCACCTTCTATAATAAATTAAGATGGAATGCCAGATGATTGTTACTATCATGTGCTTTAGTTACCTTAGTGTTGCTGTGATCAAAATACCTGTCAAGAACAACTTAAAGAAGGAAATTTTTATTTTGGCTCATTGTTTCAGAGGTTCAGTTCACGGTCCAACAAATCTGTGGCTCTGGGCCTGAGGTGACGCAGAACATCATGGAGGAAGGGTATAGTGAAGGAAAGTAGCTCAGAACATAGCAACAAGAAGAAGAGAGAGAGCTCATCTTAATGACAGACAAAATATAAACTCCAAAAGCTCACCCCCAGGAACCTATTTCTTCCATCCAAACCCTACCTGCCTATAGTTACCACCCAGTTAAACCATATCAGTGGTTTAATCCACTGATTATGTTAAAGCTCTCATAACATTATTGTGAAGATGACATGAATTAATACAGATAAAGTTTGTAGTGGACATGTCACAGAGTAAGTACTCAATAAGTATGAAGTTTTTACATATCCATTTATCGATTTTCCTATGCTGAACTCCTCTATATCCATATTTCTCATTGCCTCCTTCTCTGAGACTTGTACCATCAAGTTTACTGTCATTTTAATTTCTTGAAAATTCTATTCAAACTCTATTAGCTCCATAAGAAAATCACTTATCATGTAGTCCTGAAGGAATCTTTTATTTTTTTTGAATATTGTGCTCATATAAGATTTTTTTCAGCAGTCTATAATGTTCTCTAATTTGCTACAGAAGTCTTATCAAAGTTTTCATTTAATTTCATCTCTTTTGCAAATATTTTTTAGTCTCCTTTTAACAATGTATGCTCTGTGAAGAGGCAGATAATGACCTAAATATTCATATAAGCCTATTTTTCTGAATTTATGCCAATCCTTGATGTTACTTAAACACTTTGGACATCAATGTCACATAAAATGGAGAAAATAATATTTGTCTTAAAGGATTATTATAGAGATTAAATTAAAATGTGTGTTTATATATGTGTGTATACAAAAGCATATGTGTGTGTGAACAAAATTATATTTAATTATATAGTCTAAAATTATATATTTTAATATATATGTTAATGAATATATTTATATTAGTGGATGATGTCAAAAAGCTATTAGAAGTAATATTTATCAGGTACAGTGGCGCAGGCCTGCAATCCCAGTGGCTCTGGAGGCTGAGGTAGGAGAATCTCAAGTTCAAAGCCAGCCTCAGCAATGGCAAGACACTAAGCAACTTAGTGAGACCCTGTCGGAAAATAAAATACAAAATAGGACTGGGGATGTGGCTCAGTGGTTGAGTGCCCCTGAGTTCAATCCTTGGTACCAAAAATAATAAATACATTAATACATAAATAGTAAATATTATCCATCTACCTTTTTAACCCCTAATATATTACAAGGTCTTCGTTTTTTGTAAGCAAGTACTCACTGAGCTAAACTCTGAAAACCTCTTATAGTAATATAGCCAAAATTTTAATATATGCTGTAAAAACCTTTATCTTTAGAAACAAATATCAATATCAAGAAAAGATTACCTCCAAATTCTGTGAAT
The DNA here is from genome assembly GCF_047511675.1 of Marmota flaviventris. Lineage (NCBI taxonomy): Eukaryota > Metazoa > Chordata > Mammalia > Rodentia > Sciuridae > Marmota > Marmota flaviventris. The sequence goes on along the minus strand of NC_092504.1, from coordinate 50,807,712 downwards.
TCTATCATAAAAAAAATTTGTACTGTGGTTAGGTTTCAATTTTCAACCTTCTGGTCAAATATTCTGTTTGATGTTGCAACCCAACATAAATCTACACATATAAGGAAAGCAAAATATAAATACTTAAAATATGTCTTTGTTTTTAATTTTCTGACCTACAGGAATTGAAACTGTAATTCCTCTTTTTAAATGTAGTTCTAAATGTTCAACTTAGGAAGTCTTCAACTTGTTTCTAATTTACTATGTTGCAACTCACTTTATTTGTGTCCTTAATTTCATGCTCTCTGATCTGATGCTAATTTATTCAGCAATTATTCTCAACCTGCAGCACACAGATAATGAGACATAAGTGCAACTAAATCTTGTGATTTTTCTGATTGAAGCTGAGGTGGGGAGTCTAAAGTAACATTCCTTTGGGTGATGTCATTGAGAGACTCCAGCTTTCTTCTGTTATTGCCTTACCTGCTGGATCAGGGAGACCCCATTCAGATTCTTCCTGTGATTTATTGGTACACAGCATACATTATACATTACACACACACACACACACACACACACATGCTTATTATATACATACATTTATTTATTTATTTATTCATTCATTCATTTATTCTGAGGGGTTTCGTGACAAATGACATTAAGAACCCAAAGGTCCTGGCTTAATTGACTCATTTGTAATGTAAGACACTGTAGTGTAATATACACAGTGCCAGTTTTTACTATTTAATGAGATTCAAGAAAAAAATAAAAAGGAGAAAAATTTATAATTTTCCCATTGCAGCATGTTTAGCTGCTTAAGATTTCTTTTCCCACCAGTGGAAAGTTATCCACTGACTAAAGGAATATTTATATTAAGTCTTGGAATTATTCATAGTTTTATTTCTTAATTCAGAAGCATGTACCATTCCCTTGTAAAAATAAATTTAAACAAAATATTAGAGGGACCATAAAATAATCTCTCTTTCTACGACCTAAGGAAATAATACAGCCAATGACAACTGGTTACTTATATTTCCAAAAAGTTCACTTATTACACACATCGATAATTATGTTTCAAATATATTAATTTATCATGTCTTACAAGGTCATATTCTTTTTAAAGTCCCTTTTTATATTAACTGGTGCTATTCCAACAATCTTCAAGCTAATCTTCCATTTTGGCATTGCCCTACTTTAGTACACTCCCCACATATTGTCTTTAGATAAATTTAACTAAATCCCTGATCTTCTGTTCTGTTCATTACCAAAAACTGACCAAAATGTGTATACTTTGATACTTAATCTGATATAATTTGTTCACATTTGCATATTCCATTATTTCCTTTTTAAGCATGCTCTACTGAGTTCTTGTTATGCTTCTTTGAGATACCCTCACTCAGCTTTAGAATGTCCTCTCCTCTTTCTTACTTGACCTTTAGGTTTAATTCCAATATGACCTTCTCCATGAGATCAATGTCATCTGTCTCCAGTTTTCTTTCAAGCCCGAGTGTCTGCATGGTAAAGAGTAGACACTCCCCAATGTTGAAGAGCTAAGTGAAGGAAAGCATCTTAATTCTACACAAAGCACAGGCTTCGTAACGAAAGCTACAGAGGCCAGAGGTTCCTAGGTCCTGAAACCAGTGCCCAACATGTGCAGAGGCTTCATGTACTTGTTGAATAAATGCATTCTTAGCCAGAGGCAATCTTATCAGTGCCAGCAGCATTTCTCTGCACTTTGTCACACTGTACATTATATTGGAGTTCTATCTGCACATTTTATCACCTTTAATATACAATGAGTTCCTTGAAACTGACAGGTTTATAGTCCACTTTGTATCTGTCACAGGGATAAACACAATAGGTAATTTTAAAAAAAGACATAAATGAGGGAGTTTCACCTTTATGTATAAGTAAAAAGAACCAATAAAATATAAATAGACAAGTGAACAGAAATGTAGCAGAATAGAAAAAGGAGAATGAGGGAAAGGAGGGAGAATGGGAGGGAAAAGAGATAATTGTGAAAGGAAATCAAATTCCACTCGTATCATTTTGTAGGGATGAACACGATTACTATGTATAACTATAAAGCTCTAGTTTTTAAAATTTTAAAAAAGACCAATGAAATAAATCGAGTGAACATATAAATTACAGTTAAACATTTAAAACTACATAAGATGTTATGATTTATATTCTAGTTTTAAAGCCTTTATTCTATAAAGCCTGGGGCTTTAAGAAATAAATAAAAATTCATAGGAAGAAAATTCTCTGGGAATCTTTTCACAGGATCTTGTATATATCAGTTGTTAATACAATTAGTCATTAACATTGCTTTAAGAATTGTCTAAGCTTTCTGATCTTGATATGTTATCTCTTTTAATTTGTACCACAATGCTATGTGATAAACACTATTTATTCTCATTTTATTCATTATAAAAATAGTTTAATACTTTATCCAATATTACAACACTAGCAAGGGATAATGCCAGATTTTAAAATAGCTCTACATAGCTCCAAAACACAAGCTCTTAAACAGTGTATAAAACCAAGGTAATATATCATCATTCTGTGTATACTAGATAAGAAACATGCATTTATTCCAAAATACTAATTAATCACTTAATGTATGTCTATCTCTACTAAACAGCAGGGATCCACCAGAGATTATACATCTGTATCCCTGCCTTTATAGAGCTTAATTGGGGTAACTGAAACAGAAACTGTGTAAACAAATGCACTTAAAAATATATCATATGGAGAAAGTCCAGCTGGGTAAGAGTTAAAGTTCTCATAACACAATCATTTTACCTTAAGCCTCTTGTACTGTCTCACACATGAGCTTTTGTGAGATACTTAATATCTAAACCATAGCAGAACTTCCAAGAAAGAAGTTGTCACTTAGGGGGATGTTTAAGGGAAGCAAGGTTGTAACTGATAATGAGTAGTTCAGTTTATGGACACACTAATTCTGAGGCACCTATTTTCATGTAACTACAGATATTGTATAGGAAGTTGGATTTCCTTTTAGTTCTGATAATATAAATGAAAATGTTTAAAATACAAGTATGATTGAATTTTACATTGCACAAAATCAGATTTTATGAATCTGTGATACATTGATGATGGAAATAAGTTTAAAATCAAGTGCAAACAGAAGCCAGCTCTTTAATTGGTATTGGGTTTTCTTTGTTATGGCATATACAAGGGCTTAATAAGTACACATAAAATAATATGAGAGATTTGTGAGATTTCTTTCTGATAGAATCTAAATCTATAGGAATAAAAATTTGATGACTCATAGGTCATCTATAAATCATAAATAATTAGTAAATGAAATCTTATATTTCAAAGACATTTTCATTATTAATAAGATAAAATCTTCAGATTTGATAGTCTCTAGATTCTCTACTTCATTGGAAAAAATAATTTAAAATAATGATGAAACTTATATTTACTCTACAATTATTATCTATCTCCACAAATGTCAGGAAAATTATAATTCCCATTTAATGTGAAAAAAAACATCCATTGAGAAAGTTTGTGTCAATGTAAATAATCTGAAATGAAAGGAAGTTTTCAAAAGCTTGGAATTTATACTTAAAGAGACATTTTGCATTTTTATGCTCCTTCCTCAGATAGGGTTTGATTTTACTGTATTTCCCCAAATTAAAATTATATAAATGTATAAATGATTTTTTAACATGTTAACCACCAAAATCAGGACAACAGTATATTAACATATCTAAGTACATTTCTAAGTTCCAGACCCCTTGGGTTTTCATTGTTGCTTATTATTTTGTTTGTTTCTTATTTACTAAGCATGATCATATACTTTCACAAGTACATGACCCTATTTATGGCTGTCTATTAATAACTGATTCATCCTATATGTGTTATTCCAAGGACTTTCACTTAAGGAAAAAAATGAAAATAATTCCAAAAAGTAGCAAGTGTTAGTATACCAAATGGAATACAGCCCGAATAGGATGGTAGAAGAAAATAAAACTATAGGCATACAATTATAGTCACAGGCTTACATTTAATCCTTTACAAGTCTTATAAAGTATTTCTAATAGAAACCCAGTGACTGTTGTTTTCTAGGAATTAGGATGGTCCTACATGAAATGTTCTCTGGTAGCCTAAGTGATGTCATGTGTTTAATGATGAACTAATGGTTTCAGAAAAGCAGATAGTATAAATGCAAATAAAATAAGTCATGATTTAACTCTAACTCTTATGATGTAGTCTTGGTTAGTGTTTCTAAAAACTGAATATGCCTCTGGGGATATTGTTAAATTGCAGAATCTATTTCAATTGATCCCATCGGTGAGGGAGATTTTACATTTCTAACAAGCTCCCAGGCCTTGCCTCTGCTGTTTGTCAGGAGCAAGAGTTAGATCAATGTTTCCCAAAGTTTACTTGGCATAATCTTTAGATATCAGATGAAAAAGAGTTACTTCACCAGGAGTGGCATATTCTCTCCTTTCTTAGAAATTTGTAATAGATGTTAGCACCAAAATAGTAAACAGTAAGGAAACAAATTCATTTTTTTATAGTGGGAAAAAACACACAGCATGAGATCTATCCTCTTAAGAAAAAATTAAGTTTAGAATACAGTATTGATAATTTTAAGCACAGTGTTATACAGCATACCTCTATAACTTTTATCTTGCAGATCTGTAACTTTATAGTCATTGATAGCAACTCCCTACTTCCCTGACCCCCCCCTGCCCCAAACCTTTCTACTCTCTGCTTCTATGGATTTAACTACTTTAGATAGATAAAAATGAAATCCAAAAAATCATTTCACAATAACCTGCTTGCAGCATATGTATGTAAAGATCATATGTAAGAATAGAACACTGAGAGAAGCTGCTGGCAGTGGTTAAATAGCTTGGTATGGCATGGTTATAATTACCAAGTTTGAATTAACACAACAAGTATTGGTGAGATTTTAAAATGAAATTTAAAACTTGAAGAAAATATTTCAAAAGGACATCATAGCACGGAAGACAGGAGAATAGCCATATATTCCCAGTTTGCTTTTTATATGACTTGCTCTAGTCAAGTAATATATTGAACCTTTCTGAGACTCACTCACTTTCTCTGAAAAATGTCTGTTGTAATATCATGGTTTTAGAATTTTAATAACAATTAATAATATCATAGTGCCTTGCAGATAGGCACTCAATACATTGATAAATAGGAGTTCTTTTATGATTACCAACATAAAAGGTGAATTCCACAAATAATGTGTTTCTGCTTCATAGACTCCACCTGGGTTGGGTCCTCAGTAAATAATATAAAGTAATATAAAACCTCTACTCTGTGATTAAAATCATGTTTTGACATGCTTTATGAGCTCTTTTCATATGGATTTTTGATAATATGCTTTCAAAATTATTGGCAGATCTACTCTTTGTCTGTACTTCAAGCTGGATAATGGAAAATGATTTATACAGTTTTATTGAATTTACAAGGGTTAGAGTAGCCATGTTAATTATTGCTATGTCATTCTCCAAGGCTAGCAGGAACTGAAACAAAACATAAGCCAAACTAAATGTAATTAGCATTAAAATGACTCAAGCATGAAAAATAATCGAATGGGTCCTGGAGTGTTATTCTCGACAACAAAAAAGATCCTACTTGTTTGCAAACATTCATTTTAATTCCCTTTACCTCATCATTTGAAATTAGAGAGGTATTTTAGGTCCCTCTCATATTTCTCAATAACATTTTCTTAACATTGTGATGTATGGTGTCATATATAATTAATCTAACTTTTAAAACTAGATGATAGCAGCTGAAAATTCTCACAGGATGAGTACAAGGAATCCACCTCACTAAAGCATAATCATTTGTTCTTTCTAACTGTATGTTATTCAGTGTTACTGTTTTCTGATTAGAACATTCTCTTTTTAGAGTACAAATTCTATCTTCCAAATTCAGTGAATTCTATGTTGAATTTAAAATACAATGCTACCCGAGAAAAATACTTTTACATAGAATTTCTACCCAAATCCTTCTTCCTAGACCTTGGGTTAGCAGCAGTAAATATAGTCAGCCTTCTGAATGTTGCACATCCACAGATTCAACCAATTACAGATAAAATATATTGAAGAAAGAAACCATTTCTGCAGTGAACATGTACAGACTTTTCTTTCTTACCTTTATTCCCTAAACAATACAATAATGGTTTACTTATTATTTGCATTGCATTAGGTACTATAAGTAATCCAGAGAAGATTTAAAGCATAAAGGGGACGTTCATAGACTATATGTAAATACTATGTAATTTTATATAAGGAGTATTTGCAGATTTGGGGATCCATGGGAGTCCTGAGGGATAGTTTTCTTTACTATGGACCCATAACAGTCAGAAGATAGCCTAAATATGAGAAGATAGAAAGAAAGAAGAAATTCTAAGAGAGATAAAAGAAAGTATTGTAAGGAGATATATAGGGAAAGCAAGGCATGGGGTAAAGCAGATAACAATAGACACAGATTAGTGTTTTGACTTTATAGTCAAGAAAGTTGCTAGGAGGTGACAAGGAGGGAAAGCTAGGACTGTATTCTCAGGAAACAAGGGTCTCCTCAATGGATTTCTGTAATGAGGAGAGAGATCTAGCAGTTTGAGAGTGAAGGAGCCATGCAGGGCTTCTTGGAAACACAAGCTGATTCCACAAAATGTATGCCTCCTTCTAGTTAGATCAGAGCTGATGTGTAGCAGAACCACACTTTTTTTTAGCTCTGTTAGCTCTGAATTTTTTTGGAATATTTCCACACTGTTGGTAAGAAGCTCTTGTCAGAGGCAGTATGTGTTCCTTTTCTGTGAATACTCAGATACATTGTGGGTATATCTGAATTTCTGAATTAAAGAAGGACTCTCAGGAATAGCAATAGCAGGGTGTTCCAGGACACTCCAGCTTATATGGCTGGTGTAAATTTTGATAGGCACCTGTGTCAAAACTGTGTGTCTATTACCTTTAAGAGGAGCATATTAACTGGGGACACTTAAAAAGGCTTGAGGTTAAGTCTCAAATGGGCTCTGAGATACAATGATAGGACCAAAAGGACCCAAGGTATAATTTTGACTTTATTAGATATGCCTGAGATGCTATTAAATGAGTGTAGCAATATCATTAAAAACAAACATTAATGGGAAACATTTTTCTCTTCATGATAATAGATTAGAATTATACAATTATAATTATATTTGTCATCCGAGTGATTTGCAAATACAGTATAAATCATTCATTTCTTTTTTTTTCCTACTGTAGTATTGCATTTCAATCTAGTTTTAAAATCAATATACTTTACCTTCTTTCCTGTCACTTCCTGCCTTAAGAAAAGAAAAAGCCCAGGGCTCTGACCATGTTTGAACTTGATGAGCTCTCTTATAATGAGATGCCTGGGCACATGATGCCTCTATAACTGGATTTCAACAGTTATTAATAGCTGCCTTCTTCCCTCTTCAGGGTCAGATCCAGTGGCAGATCCCATGAACATACGCAATGTGCTACCTAACATAGGCATCTACAGACTTGTCCAATGGACTATTTTAGACAAAACTTTTATATAAGTTTTATAAACTTTAAAGGGTATGAAGGAAATAAGTCTACCTTTGAAATAAACTGTAAAAATCCATTAAAAGAACATTGCCTTTAAAGTATTTGAAAAGCAGATAATTATCTAAGTGAGAAATTAGAGTGTCCTATCTTATTATTCTAAACCATGGGTTTTAAGTGATCTTGAAATGAAAAAAAAATTCTTTCTAGATATTGCTTTTTCATATGTAATTCTCAAACTTTTTATATCTTTATTTGCATTTTTAATAACTTCAGTATGTATAAATATGCAAGCTCTAATTCTATATCTTGAATAGTCAGTTTTCAAGTAAAATACAGATACCTATCTGGAGATTATCATTAAGTTAATTATAATGCATTTCATAATTGTATAGAATGTGTTTCCTTTCATAATATAAAAAGGAAAATCATGACCTTCCAAATTAGTAATTTTGTTGTCAAGTAATTTCTTTTCCTTAACTCTGAATTGTTTAAGTTAATGCTTAAATTTTATGTAGTGTGTTTTTATTATAGAACAAAGGGGTCTATATTAAAATATACTGAGATTAATGTGAAATGTTAAAACTTACAACCTTTTTAAAGATATTACCTCATATAATAAGTATTTTTTGTTTTGTATTTTTCATCTTGTATTTCAGACATATTATGCACAAAGTGTCACAATTTTATAGAGGATAAAATATGATTTCTTCTCCCTTTTTTATATCTAACAAGGACATTAACTCACAGATATGAAGTTGATAAAATTTATAACATGACAATATTACCACTTATCTAGCAAATTTTTAGAGATAGGAACTATTCTAATGTCCTAGATAACCATAAGACTCAGTAAATACTTACTACAACCCTTTGAGGTAGATGCCATTTTGTTCTCATTTTGTAGATGAGAAAACTGAAGCATGAAGATAATTGGTTTTCCCAATATCACACGATAATGAGTGTATTAGTTAGATTTGTTCAGAGAGAAAAGAATCAATAGCATATGTGTATAGTTATATGAGGGGGGATCTATGAGCAAAATTGGTTCTTGCAATTCCAGTTACTGAGGAGGCTCATGACAGGGTGTCTACAAGGTAAGACCCTAAGAAACTGGTAGCTTGACTCAGTTTAAGTCAGAAGGCCTTAGAACCAGGAAAGCAGGTGACATACCTCCAACTCTGATGCTGAATGCCTGAGAAACCCAAGGGAAGGAGGAGCTGTTAGCAATAAGTCCTGGAGTCCAGTGGCTGTTGAGCCTCAAGTTCTGATTTCCAAGGCAGAAGAAAAAAGGTCCAGCCCCATTATTTGAGAAAAGACCAATTTACCTTTTGCATGTGTTCTCTTTGGGATTGTTGACCAATGGATATACCACACAGAGGGCAGATCCTTTTCACAGATTAGATTCATGCACTAATTTTCTCTGGGAACCCCCTAATAGACACTCCAAAAATAATGTTTTATCTAGGTTGCTAGGTATTCCTTAATTGAGTCAAGTTGAGACCTAAAATCAACCATCATTGTGAGTGATTGTTCTTAAAGGAAAAACCAAGTAGTATGGCTCTGGAGTGTATAGCTAACCTCTAGGCTACTTTTCTATATCAGACTCCAAAGAAGGAAAACCAGTTCCATCAGAAATTATGATTTCTAAGGAAATTTTCACTTAGCAAGACTAGCACTGTGAAGAATGAAAACACTGGGGTTGATAGAAATAGTAAGTGTGGTGGAGAGGGGAAAGGGAAGTAGCTATAAAAAAGGAGTTGCAAGAACATAGAATTCGGAAAAGTACAACATATATTCAAGGCATCATAAAGAGGGCAGTTTGACAAGATAAGAGGGTTCTTTTTTTGATAATTCTTAGAAAGATGAATATGTTCAAGGTGCTTGCTGGATATTATTTGATACATCATTACCAACATTAAAATAAACTCATTTTCTACACAAATAGGTTTGATATTCGCAATTGTGTGTTTATCTTAAATGTCAATCTGTTACTAACATTATGACCCTTTATTTCATTCACCCAACTGACTGAGTAAGCTATTATCCTGTCAAGCATTCACTTGTGACTCAAAGTGGAACATTTTAAAAATGAATGTGTGTTTATATATATAAAATTTGGACACTAAGGAAAACTTCAGATAGACTTTCCTACTTAAGAATGTAAAATCAAAGTGAAGTATTCCTGATCACAGTACATATCACTGTCTTTTTCAGGTAAACCAGTGATGATAGTGACAGAGTATATGGAGAATGGTTCTTTAGATACATTTTTAAAGGTAAGATTTGGAACTAAGTTAGTTAGTTATTCACAGTGTTATTTATATATCAATCATGTCATTGAAGTTGAAACTGAAAAAACTTAAAGTTAAAAGGTTTTAAATGGATAGAAATATGTGGAGCCAGAATAACTATACTCCAGAATTAACTGTGGTTTGAAAAATGTGCTTTTGAGAAAATAAATCCAAATTACGTCTTTGTAGTTTTCTTTAGGCATATGTTGATTTGAACAAAAAAAATAAGGAAACTGGGATTGAAAAAAAAAAAAAGAAAAGAAGGGATATAGGAAATGAAGGGAAGGGAAGAAAAGAAACAAAGGAAAAATAAACTTTACAAATACTCAACTTTTGAAAGTGCATAATGTCAAGGCGAGCAAGGAGAAATATCTGAAGTGTCCCTTCAGTCCTTAAGGAAGGCATCTGTGGGAATCTATAAGTGTTCATAACCCACATGAGGACCAGTCACTGAGTCATTGTTTACACTAGCAGAAAAGTCATGTGGTAGGAAAGAATAGTCGATATTGTCAGATCTTCAGATCCGGTTTCAGGAAAAATATTTTTATGTGTACTTCCCCAAATTTTAAATATTGACAATTCATTTTTATCAGTAAATAAAATATGCTTGTGTCTGACAATGAAACACACTTAGGTCTGATTAAACCTATAGTCTAGCAGTAAGTCACACTATTTCTTATTTCAAAATCACCATCAGTTAGGCCTTATGAATCTGTGCAACTTCATTAAATTCAGTGCCTTTAACAAAAACAACAAATTTCCAAAATTGTTAACATTTTCTGTTAGCAGTCATCCTTCTCCCTATCTGCTAAGATACTCCCTTATCTACTCTGACCACTTTATCTTTACCTCAGTATCTCTATACAGTTAGTTACTTTTAAATTGCCTAAAATATATTCGTTGTTACCTCAGGCAAGTACTAGAATGGAGTAATGAACAAACTCCTTGAATAACCGCTAATAAAGGAATTACAATTAAGTAAAGGTCAACAAAATTAGATTTTGACAAGTGCTTTCAAAGCCTTTATCTTTTTTGACCAGATCAACATTAAAAGTTAACCAAATATTTTCTAGTATTTTCTATTCTCCTTCAGATAGATATTGCATATACATTTTGATGGATGGTAATATTAATTGGAAGATTGAAGGAAGATCCTTTCATTTTTCCTCCTTTGAAGGGTATTGCTTCACTAATATTTCTACACTGTCTTTATAGAAAAACGACGGGCAGTTCACTGTGATTCAGCTTGTTGGCATGCTGAGAGGCATCGCTGCAGGAATGAAGTACCTTTCTGACATGGGCTATGTGCACAGAGACCTTGCTGCTAGAAACATCTTAATCAACAGTAACCTTGTGTGCAAAGTGTCTGACTTTGGACTTTCCAGGGTACTGGAAGATGATCCTGAGGCGGCCTATACCACAAGGGTAAGATCTAACAGAATGCATTTCTGACACACTAGACTAGAGATATTTAATTTTTAAAGATTTTAAAGGAAATAGCAAAAAGGGCATTCCTCTAACAAAGTCAGAGATATCATGAGAGAAAGAGAAAAAGAGAGAGAGGGCGAGAGAGAATCGAAAGCTCATTTCTCTTTTTATATATCACCAAATTCAAATATTAAATACTGGTAAGGAAAACATTCACCTTCTGAATCTTAATTATTTGCTTTTTTCTGACTATACTAAAATAGAACATCTGAATTAAGAATGGGTGTAACAACATAAAATCATATAAATGTTTAAATCCAAGGCAGTTAAAGGTAGAATCTCCTATATTAAAAGAAACGGTAAAAGAAAGTATATATGTATACACACATAATGATGATATAAACATGTATAGCACCACAGAGTGTCCTCATTTGCAAAATAAATACAGAAATATCTGGACCTTACCTTTTCAGAATTTATGTCATTGGGGAAAAAAGTTATTCTTCCGAGAAGTTTTGAGTTACTGGAGTTATTGCAGTGCCTCACTACTTTTCTTACATACTCATGGCAAGCTTTCATCTATAGGAAATTGGGCACCAACACATATTTTCATACTTAGCAAAATTCACCACTCTTTTCAGGAGCAAAAGTAGTTGCTTTGTGAACTGATAGAGCATATGGTTGACAATTTTTCCTATGTAAAACTGTTGACATTGCTGCAAAGAAATTTTTTGGGTCATCTATGATATTGGATTTATTAAGTCTGAAACACAATAAATAATTTTTGTGTAATTTGAAATCTTTTCAGTGTTATTGAGTTAGATATTCTAGATGTCTAAACTCCTTATGAAGACAGGGATTTATTGTACATCTTTTCACTGTCCAATTTGGTTAGCTTTTGTTTGAATGTAGAGTAACAATTTTGCCATCTCTCATTCTAAAATCCATTTAAAGGTGCTACGTATGTTCTTAAACATCATAAATTTATAACTAGAGTCTAAATATAAGTTCTTTAATACATTATAGGGTTGTTTTGTTTTGTTTTTATATTGTTGTATTGTGACTTATGGTTATTTGGGGGTTTGTACTGTGCTGAAGAGCAAGAGTAATTTATCTAAGCAAATGAAGGTTTCCAAAGTTCAGCTTAATAAATCAATAAATTAATTGATGAGTTATCCCTGCTCTTCTAGACCTAAGTAGCATTGTCACTATTTGCATTAAATGAAGCTTCAATTAAGAATCCTCCTGGGATTATAGTTACACTTAATAAACTTGACCTGAGCAAGATTGAGGTTATAGAAAAGTCTACTGCCAGTGTGATTGTTGTGTTAGTTAAGTGCAAAAAGTAGATTTTTCAAGGTCTGTGTCAGTATGTTATGCTGCAGAGTTGGGAGTGAGAGACAGAAATCGTGAAATTCTTAAGACTTACTCTTCTGAAATGGAGTGTGGCAGCATTTTATGGAAAATCTATATACTGCGAGATGAGTAGATAAGGAACTGTTGGAAAATATGCTGACTTCTATCATGGTAAGAGGATCAGAAGAAAAATTATGGGCTGAAATACAACATAATTAACATATTTCAATTCTAAGAGTCACTTTAATCACATAGTGTAGAATATCACATCCCTATGAGTATAGACAGGTTTCATGATATGAGCTTGCCTTTATTCTTAATTAACAAGAAGTTTAAAGTAAGTTTTTTTTAAAATGGATAGGTAAAGAAAGAGCAAGATTATTACATATTATATAGAGTTTGCATATAAATATCTAGAGTTTATATATAATGGTTAGATAAATTATATGTATGTGTATATATATATATATATATATATATATATATATATATATATAAATATATACTCTATAAATATATACACATTTAATAATATATTAACTATATAATCTATGGTTATATAGGTTTGCCTGCCTTTGAGGAGAAAAAAAATTCACGATGAAGGAGGCAGGATATAAAATTATTTTTTTCTACTATCTAAAAACCCAAATTCTTATTGTGGTGAGATTTTCCCCAATATTCTAAGTTTAACAATTTTTTTTAATTTGGTAATTAAACAAGATACCCATTTCTGTGGTTAGATAGTTAACCAATAAAATATACAAATGTGTCATCAAAAAAGAAGGGAAATATATCAAGTCTAAAAAACATAAAATGATGTTGAAGTAAAGTATAACCTAAGTTTTTAACACATGGAATTTTCCACCTTCTCTTATTAAACTTCTCAGGGTTGCATCTGGCAGCCTAGACATTATACTCTAAATTTGTGTATTTAAAAAAAAAAAAAAAGCATGCAGAGAATTTTAGTCCACTGCTCTACGTTAGAAGTCCTGAGAGTGTACCTTATTGATTTGCTTGACTGCCTGCTTTTCCCTACTTAGAGCTGCCATCCTGAGGACTGTAATTGAGATGTGGGTCCTGTGTGTGTTCCAGGAGTCAAACAGAATTTAAACTAGAAACCTTCCGGACAGCCAATTAGTAGTTAGTCTACAAATGCTTATGGACTGGGAGATGGAAAAAGAGACTGCATGCTGTCAAACAGAGTCACTTAAAAATGCTACATCTCTTTCTAGATCTTTTCAGTGAGGCAGCAATATCCCTAGACACATTTGAGGTATGTGAGGATTTTAAAAATTCTTTTTTTAAACTTAGGGAGGCAAAATCCCAATCAGATGGACTGCCCCAGAAGCAATAGCTTTCCGAAAGTTCACCTCCGCCAGTGATGTCTGGAGTTATGGAATCGTAATGTGGGAAGTTGTCTCTTATGGAGAGAGACCCTACTGGGAGATGACCAATCAGGATGTGAGTATGGAACTAGTCTTTCTCACTCAAGTTGAGAATGAAATGCTTTGTTCTCTGAGTCCGGACACTTACATTGTTTTTCATTTCTGGATATGACAGTTGCTTGAAATATATGAAATTTTTTGCTTACCCTGTGATCTATTTTGTTGTTGCTGAAATAGTCTTTATGCAGAAGCTGAAAATATGTTATTACAAAGGAACATAAGTTACAGTTATATAAAACTCAGTGTGTTGCCAGATTGTCTTAGCTGTGTTATAGTGATGTGTCTTTCAGATTATGTCAAAATCATTCTCAAAGATGAAGAAAGAGCCATCAACAAATGAATACTGACAAGCAAATTTTTATGATTTGCATTTGATAAAGGAGGCTAATAATCTAAATCGAAAGTATGAATGATATAGATTTAATAGTGAATGTTCTTAGAGGATAAAAAGAAATGGTATACATTTCTTTACATTACAAAATGTAAAAAGACTTGTATTATGTATTTAATTTGATGAAAAAAAAACAGATTCTTTCCCTACAATGGAATAACTATCCATGCATATAATAACAGAATCCTAATAGTAAAGAAACCATGAAAGAATCTTCTATTCATTTCAGAATGTTTATGATATGATGCCAGGAACATAACTCCTTGCTCTTTGCTTTTAAATTTTTCTATTGTTACTGTTCAAAATATTCATTTTCATTTTGGATCATATTGAAAATTGATATTTTTCCCTGAAAATTGACATGTTTCTCTATAACAATAGTTTTACAGGCAGTTAGCTAGAATAGATCAAGCCCTTACTATGTGTCATACATTATCTTATGTGCTTTATCAACAAATCATTGATAGTGTCTTTCTAAAACCTGGATATTGAACTATCTCAACCCAATATTTGAAACATTCATATTTTTCTTCCAAATATTTCTTTCATTCATACTCTGTAACATCTCCCTTTCCCATGTATGCCCTCAGGAACCGAGAGAAGATAATGTAGCTCTCCTACTGAATTTTATTGAAATAAAAGTGTCTTGCTAGTAATTATCTTTCACTTTTCAAAATAAAAATTCAACTACTGTCTAAATTAAAGTCAATCTCATATTCATTTCAAAGTGTTTCCCACAGTTCCAGGGCCAGCCTGACCAAGTTATGTAAAGTGGGGATGAATGATCAAATCTTTGTTCCTTTGTTTCTTTGTTTCCAAAGACTATAGCTGGATTCTTCAGGATTGGTCTGAGTGGAGAGGTAGGAAAGAATGGACAAAATTATATCATACGTTGGGGCTGTTGAGGCTTCTTGTGGAGAAAACATTAAGTCATGAGATCTCAAGTGAGCTACTTGTCTGAGCTTTTCCAGGACTCTTGATTGGAGGCCCCTGCTAGCCCCTAGAAGAGGAGCGTGTGCTCCAACCCACTTCCTAGATCTCTTTGTGCTTGCTCCCAGTTTCACACCTCATGTTGTATTATTGCACCAATCACATATTAGCTACTAGCAAGGGACATACTTTCACATATATACATATTCATTTGGATGCTCTCCTTATGGTCCTTCTTTGGGTATTGGTATCACAGACTATTCCAACCATTTTGCCTTCTCCAAAATTCCCCAGGTGAGATGTCTAGGTCATACACCCATTTTCCCAAAAATTATTTCATAGCATTCTTCTATGGTAGCAGCAATAAATCAGGTTGATACATTTCTGACTTTCAGCAAACATATAACAAGAGAGCTAATCTCCACTTCAACTAGGATGGTATAGCTATTTTCCTTTGTGACCCATTCACTTGGCTTGGGAAGGGCAGTGCTTAGTTGTGTTTCTCTACATCTGAGAGGACATATCAGTGTTATGATTTAAGGGACAGGACTGTGGTCAAAATTATTATTTTGTTATCATTATATTTATTTATATTTATACTTATAATGCCCCTTAAAGTTTAGAGAAGTTAAACGACTTTTGGAAGGTCACAAAAAATAATAAAAGTTATACTAGAAATTTCAACCTAGTACTGTATTAAAAACAAAAATCTAACCACCAAGTCTCATTTCAATACTATTATTGCCTTTAATTTTTATGGAAGTTTTTCATTTTTGTTCAGCCAGCAAGCCTTCATATGGTGGTCCCACCCATGTGTCTATTTCACTCAAAGGAAACATTTATCCCTTATTTCCCTAGTTAATTCCTACTCACACTTGAAATGCTTTGAGTTCTGATTCTGCCACTCAGAATCAACCATGCAGTAGATCATCCCCATTTTTGGCAATTATGTCTAATATAGTTATGTCAGTCACAGATAAAATTATAGATAAAAGTAGATTATGTTGTTTGGTGAATATTCTTTCATGCTTTTGCTGGTATTGTCCAAGTGTCCTTATGCTTTTTTACTGCTAGTTGATAGGTAGTCATATACTTTCACTATCCTCCAGCTCTCTCATCTTCCTTGTGAGACCAGCACATAGACCCTCATTTACCAAATGGCCAAAGTACAAGAAGGAGTTCAATTGCACTTCAGCTAGTAATGTGTCTTTTAAAATCCCCTTGGCCATTCCCATGAACAGAGTGCTGGGTCAATGACACTGCTCATTGTGGAGCATTATAGCTGCATGGAGAAGGACATAGGAACAGGGAGATTGTGTAGGGTGATGAGAAATTTGTCTTAAATCCTTCACACCTCCCTTCATTTCATAGGTTACCTGTTGGAATCTATATCTTGTGTAATAATTCTCAGTTTTTCTATCCTATGTCCATTTTTCAAAGTTCATTTATTTAATGCTCAATAGCATTGTTGACATGTAGTTATCATCGAATCCACTCTCTTAAATACTTTTCTTTGGCTTTTATTGTTCCTTTTTAATTTTTCCCCTGATTCAACCATTTGAGTGCCTTGATACTTTTTAACATAACATAATTTCAACGTATTCAGAAAAATGAGAGGGAATGGTGTTGTAAGATTTTTAGGAAATTATAAGAATAAAAACTAATATTTTAGTTTTGACCAAGTTTTCCAAGAATTAGATGAAATTTTCAAAAGATGATCCTATAAATATAGGTCATTCTAAAATAGTTTTGTTTAATATAAAATGTAGTAAATGGATGGCTATTTTCTCAGCAAACTCATAGTCATCTGTAGCACTTGATTTCTAGATACAATACTAAGTGTGACATGCCCCAAGTTCTATCCAAATTTATATCCAAGAAACATGAGGGATCAACTGTATTTGAAAATCATGATTACTGACTATTTTTCTTGGGAAAAATTCTCAAAGAGCAAAGTTGAAGTACTGATCTAACAGTTTCAAATGATATATCCCATGATGTATACATTGTAAATACTATCTGATCTAAAAAGTGCTTTGCCACCATGAAAATTTACATTACCAAGTCATACGGTATAATCTAAATCTCACAGGGGAGACCTTCCTCTGTGCCAGGGGAACAAAACACAGCAGTAGGTTGCTTTTGATTTAGGATTGCTGCTACCATTGCAGAGAAAAACTGTAACCCCCCCCCACCCGCAAAAAAAAAAAAACAAACTTTAATGACTAGGATGATTTTAGGTAAATACTAGACCATGAACTCTGATTCAATCTCAGGAAGCTAAGTTAACTTCCCATAGGCAATATAAGCCTATTTATTAATATCAAACAACCTAAAGGTCAGTTTTTTTTTCAGATTCAGAAATAAAAACCAAGTTAAATATTTTATTGCATTGCATTTTTGCATTTAGAGACAGTGTCTTTCATTTGTATTTATTGAGGAATGTATCAATCCATAAATTCAACTAAAAATAAATTCCAAATATTCTCTAAATTATTTAAGTAATCATTTTTCAGTCTTCCTGTTTAAATTATTTTTTTCATTTTTAAAGGAAATTCGTTTTCTGTACTTTCATTTTCCTACAAATTTTAATCCAGCATTTTTCTTACAACTTTGGTTGGTATAGATTTTACTTATAAGGTATTGAGAATATTTGACTCCAAAAGTTATAAATCGACTTAAATACTTTGCATGATGTATGATTTTCTATGTGTGTATATATATGTCAAATCAGAAAACATACATGTATACATATGAAAGATCTAAATATGTTCCTACAGTGCCATATATGTGTGTATACATATACATATGGTATAGAAATTTAAGAAATATATTGTTTATTACAGATATATCACATATACTTATTAAATTACTGGAATTGTTTGTGGTAAAATAGACAGCATATTATAATTAAATTAGAAATATGTGAATTTATTTTCTATCCACATTATGTAATTTACTAAAGATTTGACAGCAAGCAAATTTTTCTACTTCTTAGCCTCAGTATCGTTTTTTTCTATGAGAATGATGGACCAAAGAATATTGATTTTCCTTGATAATATTGGTCTTCTAAGTATAGTACTGTCTTTAGCTGTAAATATTTTGGAAACTGGTATCCTCCTGATAGTTCTAACCCCTTTTCAAAAAATGATACATAAAAAATACCAATGCTTTATCTGAAAGATCTTGTCAAACAAACAAACAAAAATCTTCAATTTAACTCCTTTCATCTTGGATTCTACAACTATTGGTCAGTTTCATTGATTAAAAGGTGAAAGGACTTGAACAGAAGATGTTTAAGATCTCTTTAATTTCTGGAATTCTACTGATTTAAAATTGATATATTAAGAAAAAGTATATTTTTGTTAACTTTTGTTAGAAAGAGTCAAGATATCCTAAAACAAAACTGATATACTTGAAACTATTTCTGAATTATCAAAAGTTATTTCCAGAAATATACTCTAGTCATTTCTGAGGAGCTTTGTGTCTCAAATAACAGCTCTTTTATATGTAAGATTTTTAGCTAATACCCAGCAGTATTGATGCTGAAGCCCTAGATAGAACTTAGTTCTGAAATGCACATTTGACACTCAAATCTCCCTACAATCTTTCTGCCATTCAGGGATCAAACCTACATTTTCATGTCTCCTGTAATCTAGAATACATTTTCTCCCAAAATGACTCATTTTAATTGTGGATGGATGGATAGATAGATAGATAGATAGATAGATAGATAATATATGTATACACATACACACAAACATATATAATTTCTTTGTATTATATGTTATGAAAAAACAGATATGATTTTATGGTATAATGTTTATACTGTTCTCAGATTACTTTCTTGGAAGTGGTTAACTATTTCTAATAACTACATGAACAATGGGAAATATTTAAATTAAACTTCTGGAACCTTTGATGTTTCATGTAATGTGTGTAAAACAATTCTTATCTTGAAGATCTATAGTTGAGATGAATATGGATAGTACATGTACAGTCTAAATCATTGTGCCTATGATATAATTTACAAGATATTTTTAATTCCTTTAAGCAGCCTATCCCATGAGGGAATTAGATGTACATGAGGATATTAAGAGGAAATCTTTGAAAGAAAACTCATGAAAGGATAAAGGGAAGGATGGAACACACAGTTCTTGCCCCATGTACATTACAGGTTGAAGGAAGGATGATTGGCTATAACCATCTGAGACAGAATTGTACTGAGAGGAGAGAAATTCCAGAGATCCTCAAGCCAACATTGTCTTTCATAGGAATTTCCATACTTCATAGGACTGAGCCTTTCTTACTATCTTTGCCATGCTCAATAATTGACTCTGGGTAACTTGTGGAAAGCATGGCTTTGTTGCCCCCATGATGAAAGGATTTGGCAACATAGCAGCTGCTGGTTTTGGTTAATTATCATCCCTGCAGGTGAAGATCTGCGAGACAGTTTTTATGGTTGCTATAATTCTTGACCTTTTTCAGTATAGACCTACTTCTGTGCACAGGAACAGATTCTATTATCATGTTGGCTTCTCTCCCTGAGAATTCAGCAAATGCAGGTTACTGGATGAAGAAAAGTAGCTTCTTTTGATCTCAACACCTCATGTGGTCCTTGTCCTCTCTTCTCCACTATCCATTCCAAATTTTTCTCACCCATAAAACTGGGAGATGATGGTTTTGTCCTGCTTGGTGATTTGAATAAATACCTTAATTCTTGGTGGTTTCACACATATCTACCTATCTCATTGCCTTCTGCTGCTCAGTAGCAATTACCCTTACCATCATGGTGACTCTTCCTCTCTAGTAATCCACAAAAGTAATCCATAACTATTAGCTCAGTGGAATTTTTCTTGAAAAGGGGAATAGAGTACAACATAGATTTAACACATTATTGCAAAGTAAAGAATGACTACACACATTTTAGAGCATTGCCTCCAACTTTAGCTGTGCCTTAAAAGATCATTCCAGCCCTCTGCAGTTCTCATTATTTCTGGATGATGACCTTTATGTAATGGTATACTGGAATCAACCTGTACAAGATAACAACATTTTAGAACATTTCTAACTGGATAAGATTGTATTGGTAGCTTTTGTTGGCATGGAAAAGATGTGTATACCACATAAATGTGTAAATATTACAAATGTATCTCCAATGAGAGTCAGTTGTTAAATATTTACCAGCACATCATGAAGTGTGTGATACTCTCACACATCCAAGACTGTGAACAGAATAGTCTGGTTGAGTGATAAGCTATATTGGATATCATGTTTGTGGATCAAGACTTCCAGAGCTCCCAGTGATGGCTGAAGCTCTATTGGTGTAATAAGCAAGCAAACATCATATTCTGGGAAAAATATAACTGAGAAGATGAACCCATTAATGTTTACATGATTGAAGGAATCCAACATAGTCAACTTGCCACCAAAATAATATTGCCATGTTGGTGGCTCAGTGTTAGGATTTGAGGTTTCAAAGAAGACACAGCCTTCTTTAAACTGTATTCAGACAATTTCTTTACATTTTAGTGTCAAGAAAATTTACAGTTGATATTAGTATTGCAGATATAGTACATCTGAACTTGATTAAAAATTATAGTTGCCTTTTTCTTTTTCCCTTCTTTTCTTTGTTGATCTCAACAACATATATTAGCAAAGATGATATTAATCACTGAGTTATGATTCATTTGGCTACATACTATAAATTGTATGTTAAAATAAATAGCCTAAAAATTATACATTAGTAGATTTTCAACATTTCACAAACTACCAGAATACTGATGTCTTTCATTTCTCTCCAAAACAATAAAACAAAAATAAAATGAAAAAAAAATATTAAGAAATTTTTAATATAAGATTTTAAGTTATAGTTCTAAATTTATTTTAAAAATCAGTTCTGAAGGTTAATTTAAATTTAAATTTATATTTATATATATACTGAGGTCAAGTTCTAAGTTAACTTGGAGACAGGATATTTATATTTCTAAACCTAAATTTACCTAAAATCAGAATTGATTAAGTAATAGATTTTGGAAATAACTTCACAAATCATATAATTTATGTCCATTTTATACCTAAAATGTCCAGAATACCTAAGTGGTTAGCATGTAAAGGAAAGATATTTATATAGCCCAAGATTCTAGAGGCTAAAATATCCAAACAATATGGTGCCAAGTCCTCTGGTGATGGGCCCCAGGTGCAACACAGTAGAGAAGAGGAAAGAGAAATGCTTACATGCAGAGGAAGCCAAGCACAAGGAATGGCTTTGCTTTTTAACAATCTTCTCTAGAGAAAACTAACCCAGTCGTGTTGGGACTGTGTTAATCACTTTTAAAGGTCAAGCCATCATGAAATAATCATCTTCCACTAGGTCCAACCTCTTAAGGATTCACCACCTTTTAATATTTTCTATTCGGCAGATGATCTTTATTTAAACCATAGAACTTACTAAGTTATTTTAAAACTAATGAATTTAATTTGATTAATTCATTTTGTAGTCACATATAAAGACTAGTTGCTCCAGAGAGGAAAGACAATTTT
Organism: Marmota flaviventris; assembly: GCF_047511675.1. Classification (NCBI taxonomy): domain Eukaryota; kingdom Metazoa; phylum Chordata; class Mammalia; order Rodentia; family Sciuridae; genus Marmota; species Marmota flaviventris. Next base: position 50,785,781 of record NC_092504.1, on the reverse strand, counting down.
CTTTTTTATTTTAATAGGGGAATTTGGTAATTTGCCAAGGCGTTCTTAAATTTGCAATCCTCCTGCATATAGTTTCCCAGTAGTTGGGATTATAGGTATGTGCTACTGTGCCCTAGTAGAGCTAAAGAAAAACATAGAAGTAATTAATAGTAGCTTTGGGAAAATACCATAATATGAAAAATTTATATTTTAAATAAATTTTCACTGAAGAAAAAATATTTTATAATCAAAACTGTAATAATACTTATTATATTGGTACATATATGCTATTAAAGAGAATAACTATTCTATCTGCAATGGGGAGTCTTATAATAAGCAAACTAATGAATAAGTGAACTTCCATTAATATGTGAGGGCAAATGGCCATTTTATTCTTTTAATATTTATTTTATCACAATTGAGAATAAATGTTTTCTCAAAATTCATTTAGCATTTTGTATATATATATATATAAATGCTAATATATTTACAAATATATATATATATATATATAGTAAGTGTTTAATCAGTATCTCACTTTTCTTTATTATTTGATCTCCCAATATGTATCAGCTTTAGTGTACTACATATATTATAGTAGTAGTTGAAATAATTTTTTCTGTGGTTTGCTTTTTAATTGATTATATTGTTTTTGAGTTAAGTAAGTTAACTAAGGTGGTAAGTAGTTTCTTTTGGTCATTTGTCTGTATTTATCCATCTATTTCTGTGAATATTTATTTTCAAAGTACTTTTTATTTCTCAGTTTGCACTTAACTATTGGTACTTCTTAGGAAGCTTTTCCTAGGGAGATGTAAACTACACCAAATTCAAGCTGTGACCAAGTGCTGATGACCCTCACATTTATATTATCAGCCCAAATGTCTTCTGTGCTCTAGCCAGATTCCTGTAAATTGCCATCTGGGTGTTCCCCATTCACTTCCGATCAAAGAAATCTCAAATTATACTTGACAACATTTTCTCTCTCCATAAATTTGCTCACCTCAAGTTAACAGAAATAACGGTTCCATGTGATGGGCTTGAACTTGTGTGATCTCTGCTATCCTCTCCCCTCTACTCTTGGGTCATTAGTGTCTCTTAAATCTACCATTTCATCTTCTTTCCATCTGCCACTGTCTTTGTTCAAATGTCAATTTCTCTCATAGAGAAACTTATTTCTTTCCAATCCTTGAAAATGATCTTTCTAAAGTTCCTGTGCTAATTTTAACTTCTATTTTCATTTATCAAATCTAATCTAAATTTTTTTTGTGTGTGGAAAAATATAATTAAATTTGTTAATGATATATTCTTAATAGGATTTTGAGAATTATATTCATTAATATTGATTTTTGGTATCATTCAAATATTATCATTTTCATAATTGAATAAAAATTGTGTTGTTAATGTGCAGCAGCACGAACAAAACTCTTCTGGAGTTAAGATATGTTGATGGCAGCAGGAACATTACAAATGTTTTTGGTAAAAACAGTCTCACAATTAGACTGCTAATCATTCCTCTGGTTGAATTGAAAACCAGTGATGTTTATAATGCCTGTGCTACTAGACAGCTTTCCAAACTTCTGACAGAAACAAGTAGATGAAAATAAACAGTCAGACCTTGACATTATTAAATGATACATGAGACAGTTATGCTAATTTAACCTTTGACTTATCCATCATTTACTACCCCAAATCTCTTTTGAAGTAAAATTTTCATTCCATTACTTGAAAAATGTGAGTCTGCACATATTTTTTCATTAAAAAGACATTAATTTTTCTGAGAAATCACTAGAAAATTGAATCTCTATTTGATTTCAGAAGGCAAGACTAAATAAAACATGCATATATTTTTATGTCAATTAATTTTACAAATCAACCTTCACCAAGATTTTAGGTTAAAATGATAACTGCTTGTTTTATTTATAGTAAGTGAAGAAAGACTATCTTTTTTAATACTATGATGTTGTTTTATTTTGCAGCAAATGAAAATAGTTGTGGATTTATAAAATAAAATAGTGATGGTTTGTTATTACTGAAGCTGAAAGAATGAATGAGAATGAAAGTAGGAATTTTCTCAATTTATTCTGTTATATTATGCTGTTGAGGACTGGTTCTGTTTTGCTTTATACAGGTGATTAAAGCAGTAGAGGAAGGCTACCGTCTGCCAAGCCCCATGGATTGTCCTGCTGCTCTCTATCAATTAATGCTGGATTGCTGGCAGAAAGACCGGAATAGCAGGCCCAAGTTTGATGAAATCGTCAACATGTTGGACAAGCTGATTCGCAACCCAAGTAGTCTGAAAACTCTGGTTAATGCTTCAAGCAGGTAAAAACCAGACCTGAGCAATTTCGCTGAATGTATCTCATTCAGAAAGATGCCACAAATATTTCATCAATTAAATCATACTTACAAACATGTTAATCTATGAATTTGTAAGACACTGATATATTTGAATATAGCTTTTTGTCTTATAATGAAGGAAATATGTGTTAATACTTAAAAGCGTTGTTACCCAATATAATAGTTAATGTTCCTGTTTCAGGAAAAAAAAAGCAAACTGCATAATATTATGAAGATAACTGAATTCAGGTAGCATTAAAAAGATAACACTCAAGTGGTGTGTTTTTATATGTTTTTGGAGGATAGGTGTAGATTGAGGAATGAAGAAAGGTCATTTAAACCCTTATATATTTTATATGTTAAACCATAAATGTCTAACCAAAATTACACTTTGATTTCTTTAGAATACATTTTAGCATCTGTCATTAAATATAAGTAGGTTTAGTGTTCTTATTTTATGAATACTGAAAACTTGGATGCCATTTTGCTCAGATTTAGTTATATAGGATTATTTGGTTAATCATTTAGTGGGCAGTTTGAGCAAGATTTAAAGCTGACAAATAAGTAATCTTGTGAAGAAAATTTGTGTGAGCAAATATTCATATTTCTACTTTTCTGAATGGCAGCATAAATGCATTTAATAGTCTTGCACACTTGTAAATTATGTTTTCTCTTTATCTAAAAAACTGTCATTTTATTCTAATATATATCAGTTTGATTCTAAACTGGAAAATTTTCCAGGTTGTTGTTTTCACTATGATTGAAGCAGTTGTCTATTTTGACAAGAAATAATATTATGCAAATAACTGAATTGTTTGCCTGTTAGTGTGAACTAAATGAGAAACAATTTGTGGATCAAGTTACATAAGTTCTATGATTCTAACATAGCATTTGCTTACTAGACTAAAGGTCATTTTAAATATAAATGAGGAAGAATTGTCAAAATCTGTTAAGGCATCATTGACTTCCTGAGGTAACAAATGCAGAATGAATCTTCATAGAAATTTTTTTTTCTGTATGTTGTTCTCTAATGTCTAATCTTAAATCTCCAATTGTCATGTAAAATATTAAGCCTTTTCCTATTCTGCTTATTTGAATTATGTTATCACACATATGGACATAGGAGAGGAAATAATAAAATAAATTCTTAATGTTCTAAATTATATTAAATCACTTGGCCATCATCATTGAGCTTGAGAATAGTTTAAAATTTTTAAGAATTTACACATTTTCTTCTTAATACATGGAATTTGGCTTTCTAGGTTTTGTTTGAGCAGGTTTAGCTTTCACACTATACTGTCCTTTGTGCAGTCATCTGCAAATCCTAAGTCTTTTTTTTTTGATATATTATTTTTTATTTTTTATTTTTTTTTATTGTTGGTTGTTCAAAACATTACATAGTTCTTGATATATCATCTTTCACACTTTGCTTCAAGTGGGTTATGAACTCCCATTTTTAGCCCATATACAGATTGCAGAATCACATCAATTACACATCCATTGATTTACATATTGCCATACTAGTGACTGTCGTGTTCTGCTACTTTTCCTATCCTCTACTATCCCCCCTCCCCTCCCCTCCCCTCCCCTCTTCTCTCTCTACCCCCTCTACTGACCTTGATTTCTCCCCCTTGAAATCCTAAGTCTTAAAGTCATTAGTTCCTGGTTCACTATGGCTTTTTCCTTCCCTACTCATGTCACAAGATTTGGTGGTTTCAATAAGATGATTTTCCAACATCTTTTAGTTTCTTGGAATTATTTATTTCAGTTATTTTGTGTTCTAACTTACGAAGACTCTCTTTTCTATTATCATATTGTAGGTCTTATTTTTACCAGAAATTGAAACTCTTGCATTTCATCTTCAAAGTCATACTTTCCAACTATTTTCTCCTAAATTTCTATCTCAGACAATATTTGGAACCATTGCATAATATTTAAGAATTACTGAAACTTATTCATTTAATCATTCAACAAATACACACCATTCTGTCCGTGTCATACTGTTGGCTAAGTGCTGATTATACAGCATTAGGTAAATAGACCTAGATATGTGCTTTTATGCTACCAACACACAGTTGGAGGAGAGAGATATTGAACAAAATAAAAGTTGCAAAAATAGTTGTGTTCAGTTTTGGAGTAGAAAGTGAGAGTAGAAGTCAAAAAGATAACTTGGAGGCATTAGTGATTGTGCAAGTGAGATATATGTGTTGTGTTTGTCAGTTTCTCATGATTGTGAAACAAATACATGACAAGAACAACTTATAGGAGAGATTTATTTTGGCTCATAGTTTCAGAAGTTTCAATCCAAAAGAAGAAACATCCTGGTGGAAGGGAACGGCAGAGGGAAATAGCTCAGCTCATTGTCACTAGGAAGAAAAGAAAAGGAAGAGGATAGGGGACAAGATGGTTCTCTTGGGCATGCTCCCCACCACAGTGATCTATTACTTCCAACTAGAAGCCACCTTTTCTACAGTTTCCACCTCCTACCAGTAGTCCACCAAATCATTAATCTATCAAATGCATTAATCCACTGAAGACATTAGAGCCCTCATCATTGAATCCCTTTCTGAAAGTCCCACCTCTGGACATTGCTGCATTGGAGACTAAGTCTTCAACACTTGGGGGACAAAACTATGATAGGTATCGTAAGGTAGTGAGGAAAGAGAAGTAGTCAGATATCAGTGTATTCAAGGTAGAATGGAGAGTATGTGCATATTCTGTGGATTTATTGCAAGGAGAGTGAAGACAAGGTACACTATTGTATGATTATATTGAGGATCGTGAGTGTAGGAGATGTGTGTGGAACGCGATGAGGACTGCAGTGTCAGACATGCTGGCATGATGTTCCTATGAGAAATGTGAAACCTAGTCTGGAGATAAAAACAAACAAACAAACAGAAAAACAGATGACATTTGAAGCCATGACAGTGAGTAAAATTGACTAGAGTACAGTGAAGTTATAACTCAATTAGTGAAGATATAGGGATAAGTTCTGACTCTCCAAATTTTAAAGTCAGCCAAAGAGAAAGTCAAAGTCAAAGGAGATTGAGAAGTAGGTAGGAACACAAAATCATCCCCCCCCTCAAAAAAAGGAGAGAATATTAATTCAAAACAATGTTGAGATAGAGTGGATTTCAGGAGAATGATAGTAATGGTGATGGTTGTTTATTTCATACAGGTCAGTCATTTTATAGATTAAAAGTGTTCATTCATTTTGACAAAATAAAGATTATTGCTCACCTTAACCCAATCAAGAATTGGGTTTTGTAGAAACCACGCTCAAGTGGATTGAAATGTAAATTGAATGTGAGATAAGTGCAAATACTATAAGCACAAAGACAGATATTTGTGTTCTGTATCCTATGGTTGCAGTATAATTAGGTCATCTCTAATTTATGAGCATTTAAATTATTTTTTACTTTCAGGTACCTTTTGGATGCATTTCTAGAAATCATCATTGATATCTCATTTTTATTATTACCAAAGTTTGCAGATTTGTTTAGCTAAAAGCAAATAATGGTTGAGTTGGTTATTTTCAATTTTTATATGTTTTTGAATTAATTTATTTTCTAAATTCTGATACTTACTCTAGGTGAAATAACAAGCACACTAATATAAGAACAGAAAATAAAAAATAAATGGCTTCAGAACTTCCTGAAATATTAACTTAAATAAGCATGGGTTTTTTAAAGTACTCAGTGGACTGAGTTTATATTGTCATGTACTTTGAACCATTTGCTTTCATGTTAGCATTTGTATATTTTCCCTGAAAATATATTTATAACCTCAGTAAATTTTGTTTAAAAAAGCATTAAAGTGTTCTTTTAATATTTATGTTTTATGTGTTTTAGAGTATCTAATTTGTTGGCAGAACATGGCCCTCTAGGATCTGGGGCCTATAGATCAGTAGGTGAATGGCTAGAAGCAATCAAGATGGGCCGGTATACAGAGATTTTCATGGAAAATGGATACAGTTCAATGGACGCTGTGGCTCAGGTGACCTTGGAGTGAGTAATTTTTTTTCTGATAATTTTTATGTAATTTCTGGGGCAAGAAAAATTGTTCAGAAACCAATCTGGATGAGAACAAGGGAAATCAGTTAACCCTTGTCCATGTGTGGCAGTTTTCAAAGAAGCCTCATCTTTTTTAGCCTGTATTGTTAACAACTGCATGGTTAATGCTTTTTGTGACCAGTATCTTTGTGTTTTTTTTTTTTTTTTTTTTTTTTTTTGCTTCAAACAAATAGCATTTGAATATTTGAATAATTGGAATAAGAGCTCCATTGCAAAGTACTGGTATTTTGTGTTGTGGAAAAAGATGTTTTCTTGACAAGTTTTTATACTGGTACCTATGTTATATGAATGTAAATACAAAACAAAACAAACTGTAAGCACAATTGGTGTGGCTAATCCTACATAACAACAAAACATATTCCTAAATTTCAGTTCTCTACGATGAATATCCAGGTAACAACAGCTTAATCAAAGCCTCCTTGGCAGGAATCTCATTTAAAGTCTAAGTGGTGCATCTTATATTCTTACAATCCAAGAATATCCTAGATCCTGCCTTCAATTTGTTATTTGGTACAATCTCAGTGGAACCAATTGTGCCCTTTTCTGTTTGCACGTTTAAGATAAAGCTTATCAAATCTTATTAAATAAAAATCACTAGAGTTAAATATAAAGTTATTTAAGGTTGTAAGTTGTTTGTATTTTATTATATATTCTGTATGTGTAATTATTTTAGCCTACTTGTTATTTGTGAAAATTAACTGTTCTTATGGTGGTTCCATCTAGACTACATTACCATTAATGATAACTTACATCAAATTACCTGCAAACTCAAAAGTTAAAATATTGTTGTAAGGATTAGAAAATGTTAAAATACTCTAAACCACTAAATCACTGTCTTGATATCATTACTTCCCAAAATAGGACCATTGAAGATTTCTCTTCCCATCTCTGCTGTTCTGCCACTCTTTAATTCATTAAATTCACTGCTCATCCCCACAAAAGGTAACAGGGTACCATCATTTATCACTAATTAATGTCACATTCTCAGCATTCTCTAACTTCATACCGAGAATTAAACTGACCTAAACTGCAACCACTCAGCACTCAGCTTGCTTTCCTGACTCATTTAGTACCATCTTCACTGTCACCGCCAGACCATGCCTACTTGATGACATGTATGCTTTGCCCATTATTCCTTTGGACATGTGTGCTATATTTAAAATAGTATACAGAAAAAATTATTGATTATTTAAAACTATTTTTACATGATTGCTATTTAATTTTTCAGTAAAAATGGTCATTTTAATTTATTAAAGTCATTTGTCATTTTATATTAAAATGATACTGTAGGTATTTCTTCTACCCAATGTCGGATTACTTGTAAATATATAATAAAATTATTTGCATTAAACAATGTCTCTTTTTTATTGAGATAGCATATATTATATGTATACACACACATATATACATTTATGTATGTATAATTTAATCTACCTAGTTTTTATTTCTTTATTGACTGAACTGTTGTAATCAGAATGGTTTTGCACTAATTACTTGTGTTGTATTTCTTTGGGGCCTCCAAATACTATAAATATGCTGAGTATGTATGCATTATAGTTTCACTTTTCTTACTCTTTGCTATTTATTTTCCTGTGTGCTCTTCATATCACCAAAACTCTCTTCATTGTGTATGTCTTCTTTCTCAAGTCTTAACAACCTCTTCTATCTTCTTATAATGGTTCTTCTCTAGCTTGTAGTTTCTTGCTATACAGCCTCATTCAGATATTTTTGCCTTTTAATTTATTTTCTCTGACCAAAAGGGGAAGGTAAAACTAGGAGATTTAGTATATTTCCAGTCCAGCCAATGTTGGTCTTCTGATGTCCACTGCTTTAAATTCCCGGGGCCCATAATCATTAACATATTCCTTACTAGGAATTAGGCATACAAATCCTAATGCCAGTAAAACTGACTTCTTAGAGAATCCAGCAACAATAAATATATATTCTCTTCTTTACTGTGCTTTTGAATCCACAGTCTTCCAAATAAGTAAGAAGATATTTATCAAGACACTATGTTAAATAACATACAAAATGAGGAGTAATCAGTTATTTGTTCAGTTAAGAATTTATTAAAAAAAAAAAAGATAATCTGTGTAATTTCTCTTGCTCAACAAAAAAATAAAAATAAAAATACCTAGTAAAAAAACTAATTATTAACAGCAGAGGAAAAAAGGATTATCAACAAAAATGCAGGACAACCTGATAATGATTTTTCATACCAAAATATGTAAATATTAATTTATGAAGTCCATATAATGCTATAATAAAATAATAAAATATTATATCTAGAGTTATTGTCATAGCCTGATAGATGAAAGAATACATCCATAGCTCTTGTCAATGTTTAGAAAAATATTTAAATCAACTTTAAATAAAGCAAATGCTCAAACTGCCATGTATAACACATTTGTTGCAATTGTTGACAACAAATTTGTTTTCATAGTTGATTTAGAACAAGAAGAGTTAAAACACAGTTTTTCAGAACCACATGCTTTGGTAAAAGTGTACTTCATGAAGTTTTAGTTTTATTTCTTTATGGACTGTTTGCCAGTGCATGCATATATGTATGAATGAAGAAAAATGAAGAATTTGGGGATTTGGGAGTCATTGCATGTTCCATGAAATAATTTTCAACCTTAGACGTTTCTGTGTGTTAGTCTCTCTGCCTATACCATGTTAATCAGTGTACAGTTTTCATATTTGAATAACTGTTGTGCGGTAATGACAAAAGCTGTACTATCATATATAAGTGCACTGAGTTGTTGTTGACAGGGAATTGTAAGCCTGAGGCAAGTTTCAAATTGAATCCAAAGATCTGAATTAAAGACAAAGTCACAGCTGCTTTTTTGACTTCTTGTCAGGCCAGTACTGTCAACTTTTTGTTATTCAGAAAATGAGCAAAACCCAATGAATTCAAATATTATACCAATTGTATACAAGCTAAAGGCATTCAATGTTAGTACCAGTTCATAAAATTGAGTTTTAAAATATTAAAATAGACATTTCCAAATTTAGAGCCAAAATGTGTACAGGTTAATTCAATTAGATTTATTAAATTATCAGTAAAGTCAAAATGCATAAGTTAGTATGTAAAATATATATGTATAGGAGAATTCCATATCTTTGGTGTGCTATGTAGTTAAGGCAAAAATCCAAGTCTAGCCCTTACCATGTATTACCTAATGAAAATGTTAATAGGCCATGATTAAATCTCCTTTTGCCAAATATAAATATACCAACCTTGTACAGTAGCTATACAAATGATTATAAGGATTATTTTTTTAAAATATACCAAAAAAATGGAACTGTATGACAAAAACCACAAAAGAAGCTAAAAACATTGAATTTTAGTGAATGTTCATTAATCTCTCTTCTCCCTTCTCCTATCAAGCCAGTGTTGATGAGTTTAAATTCTAGTAATATAGCTACCAGGTATGTATGTATAGCAGAAAGGAGAAGAATGAGCAAAGAAAGGAAACATCCACAAATGGATTAATTTTACCCTGAATAATCAAGAGTTGGCTTAAATATTAGCTAGACACCTCTTATAATAATTTATTTTTTCTTCTACTAGTTTGTAATCATGATATGATAAAACAGTGTTTTTGCATTGTTTAAAGTCATGAAAAAAATGTTTAAAAAGATGATGAATTGTAATCCTAACAGTGTAATTTTATTTTACTTGCAGCTCTTCTAAAACGAATCATGTGTTGGCAATAAAATACAAACTATTTTATATAAAAAACACTATTCTTAACATATGTAAATAGGATTATCATCATTGGAATTGGCATTGGATATTACTTAAGATTATGTATGGTCATTATGAAATTAATAGAACATATTTATATCTTTATTAATTTTTATGTTGTGCTGAGGATCAATCCTGTTTAAAAGGGAGACACACTAAAAATTACCTAACTATAAAACTATCTTACATAGAAAAACAAAATGAGAAAAATGGTGTATCATGCACCATTTCCAAATATTTCTTTCAAAGACCATTGTATATATGGCAGGAACATAATCACTATATATAAATATTTTTTCTCAAATTTCTGTCATTATTACTGATAATCTGATCATTTAATACATGTATTAGATATAAAATGGAAATTGTTGGAAGTAATAAAGAGTGTGAGACAAACCACTTATAATACTTCAATAATGCATTTATCAGTATTAGAATAAGGACATTTAACTTGTGCTGTAGACAGTTTCTAATGTCATTTCAATTCTCAAAGGAAGTATCATTAAAAACATGATTGAAGGGGTTTCTAAAGAAACTACTTAGAATAACTTATTGAGAATAGGTAAACTTGAATAAAAAAAAATCTTATATTTCCCTAACGTTTCACTGAAAATTATATTATATGGAGATATATATATATATATATATATATATATATATATATATATATATGCACATTACCTCAAAATCATGCTATTTTTGTCCTTTAATTTGATATTTTCAATGACAAAGTCTACTGGGCAACGTGACACATGCCTGTAATCCTGGCAGCTAGAGCAACTGAGGCAGGAGGATCACCAGTTCAAAGCCAGCTCAGCAAAAGTGAGGTGGTAAGCAACTCAGTGAGACCCTGTCTCTAGATAAAATACAAAATACGGCTGGGGATGTGGCTTAGTGGTCAAATATCCCTGAGATCAATACCAGGTACCCCCTCCAAATGACAAACCTGATTTTAAGAAAAACAATAACATCCCATTAAAGACACACATTATTTAAGGCAATATGCAAAATGCAGTTTGATATTTTCATAACTCCACTTCTCCTTTGAGGAGAGGGGAATGAAAGGAAGTACAAAGGAGGGAGAAAGAGGCAAAGGGAAGAGAGAGAATGAATTTTAGTAGTTTGACCATCCATATGCAACTGAGAGAAGCATCAAACAATAAATTGATCTGAAAATAAACTTTTATGCTTGGTTCACTGGAAAGATAGAAATGATTTTAACTTAAACCCTACATATCTAAAATAAGCAAATTTTACTTTCCCTTAAACACAAATTCTATACCATATTTATTAATCAAATTCCATTCCTCAAAACATTTACTCTTTAGCATTGTTTCTTGGAAAAATTTATAGTCTTTGTGTGGTCAAGTCATTTCCAGAGAAAGAAGTCATATTTACAAGTTAAAGCAGTGAATACAAAAATAAGTCAAACTACAGATTTGATGTCATTCTGACCAAACAACCAGGAGTTGGAATATGGAACATATACATACAAACTCCTTTCAAATTAAAGTTTTGTTATTGTATGTGAAATGTCCATGATGTTTGAGTTGGAAAAATCTATGAATTACTTTTTCAAGTCACTAAGAACTGTAATTGTTATTCTCAAAATATTATCTCTAATAATTAGTATAATAATTATGAATTATATAATTTAATGATATGCATATGTGTTTTTAAATATATATTTATACTTCCCAGATTGGATTCAGAAATATAAATTAGTATGGGATAGAACATATATTTTAAAACATCAATTCTAGTCCTAATTAAATTTTTTTGCAGAACTTGATGGTTTTTAGGTTATGAAATTTAAATTTTGTTCTTTTTCTCCTGACTTTGATCTGCACTGTACTAGTGAACACCTATGAATAGCTACATGTATACAATTTTTCATGATTCATGAAACATGTTGAGACATAATATTAATTAGCCCTAATGGAAACTGTCATGAAACACAGATCCACTTACTATAGTCTCATCAAAGAAGTTTGTGCTTGGTTTCCTTCTTTAGATATCTTCTTTCTTATGGAATTTTCAATATTTGATGATATATGTACAAATTTCTGGTTTTACAAATGAATAAATTGGTGCATTGTAGTTTGACATGGCTTTGCTCAAAATCATATTTAAGAACAATGAAAAATTAAGAGTATGGATTTTGTGATCAGGTAACTGGTTTTGGTTCTATTCTTGCTACTTACAGACTGTGCCATGTAGCCAAATGACTTAAATTCTCTAAGAATGTGTTAACTAATCCATAAATGGAAATTTTAAAAATAATCTATATCTTAGGTTTTAATATTTTACTAGCAAAGAAGGAGATGTGTATTAAGTGCTATTATATTTATGTTTAGTGATACAATTCTCAACCAGGGGAGATTTTGCCACTCAGAACAGTTGTCAATGTCTGAAGGCATTTTCTTTCTTTTAACAACAAGGAAGGATTGGTGGTGGTACAGTGCTGCTTTTATCTAATGGGTTGAGCTGGGTTGCTGCTGAATATCCCATGACATACAGAACAGCCCCCAAGAACACAGAAGTGTCCAGCTCATGATGTTAATAGGAGCAAACATGAGAAATTCTGTTAAGTTGAAAAGAGACAAGATTAAATTCAAGGTTTTTTTTAAATTCTTAGTTTATAATTACATATTATAGTCAATTTCATCACTATACTAACAATAGTTATTTTGCTTCAAAGTAATATTTATTGACTTCTAAGTTTTGCTGATGATTCTCTTCCATGACACATCTATCATTATTATTTAATATTGTGATTTGGCATATTATAACTGTAATAATATCTAAATTTAATATCCATATTTTAATAATAAATATATCTTCATCATAAGTATCAATAGCATTTAAAATTATTTTTGGTTACTTGTCATTTCCTAAAACCTTCACAGGAAATCAAGAAACTATAAAGGGAAAAAAGAAAAGATATTATTTCAGTAAGCAATTCTTTGCAATATCAATATAAATGGAGTAAATTTAATTTTTATTCTCTGATAATTAAGAAAATCTTTTCAGTTCATTTGAAACAATTTAATTGTACCTATAATAATCCTGATTGTCTTCTACCTATTACATTCTAAAAAAATCTGGAATGAATACATTTACTGAATGCAAAGATACTTCATTTTTAGCCTAATCTTTTCCAAAAAGCAATTTTATAACATGCCAAACAACTTTTTCATTTAGCATTTTAAATTATTGATGCTCATTTTTTCTATACTTAATGCATATTATTTTCCAACTAAACCTGAATCATAACATTTGTCAAATACACACTTTATGAGAAGAGTATTCTTGAGTTTCTATGAAATAACATTGAAAAATCATAGGTGCATGGGTGCAGGAAGCTCCATAATATGCCTGACTAGTTTAGAAATCTAAACATTTGTAATCTTCTTTGAATAATGTGCTTGTTTAAAAAAAAAAAAAACACATGAAAAGTATCTTGTTTGAAGGACTTTTTGAAAGTGTGTAATCTTCAGCTCTAAATTCCAGTAAAGTTTAAGTGTTATTTGATAAAGGCGAAAAGCTCTGGTATTTTGAGTTCAAAGCAAAAATTAACATAAAATATTGTTATAAGATATTGTTATTGATGATTATTCCCTAAGGATATCTGTTATACATAATTATGTTATAGAATTATTCATTTAAACCATTCAGTCTTCAACAACTTGACTGTAAAATTTTAAATAAATATTTTGTGCTCCATGAAAAAAAATGCACATGTTATAGGTTCACAATTTTAAAACTGTTCAATGAAATAGAACCTTTCAAGTTCAATACTTATTGGTAAGATGTGAAAATGTGTTTGTTCACCACTCTGTGTCATTAAAATCTTTCTGTTTACCAAGAGGGGCGAATATGTTTTGTATAATTGCCTGTTATAAATACTTCATTGTCTGCAAAAAGGTTTTTTAGAGGTACAATTTCAGAGACTACCTTTGATATTTGGACCCTGAATGTCTAAATTGGGACTGAAATTAACTAGTTTCTGCAAGAAGTTTGCCCCAGCGTGAAATTTTGAGGTGTGCTACAAATTGAACCAATACATACATCCAATGTGTGCTTTCTTCATGCAGGGATTTGAGACGGCTTGGAGTGACTCTTGTCGGTCACCAGAAGAAGATCATGAACAGCCTTCAAGAAATGAAGGTGCAGCTGGTGAACGGAATGGTGCCATTGTAACTTCTGCTAATGTCACTTCTTCCAGTGAATGATTCTGCACTTTGTAAACAGCCCTGAGATTTATTTTAACAAAAAAAGGGGAAAAAGGGAAAACAGTGATTTCTAAACCTTAGGAGAGCTATGTCTCATCCACAGAATTTGTAATCAGTGTTTTACTAAAATCTCCATATCTTCCTCTCAGTTTCTTCATTTTTCATGAAGCAACAATGACCTTCAGAAAATAAGAACAAAAATACTATCTTATGTTACATAAAAATCCTCACCACTACTTCTACAAAATTTTTACATGAAAATACAAATATATAGCACCTTCACAGACTAAATTAAGGCAGCCCCTTTCAAAACTTCCAGGGATCTACTTGAAAGGAAAAGTCTTATAGCCATTTGTGGGCTAAGAAAAGCTGCAGTTTACTGAAGTTTACTTCAAGTCTTAATTGTCTACATAAGTGTATTGAAGAGCAATATGATTAGATTATTTCTTAATACATATCTTCTTTTGTAATTTTAAAATGCTATTTACATGGTATTAAGTTATAGAAACTAGTTTATAAACACATTGCTTGATCAAGGAAAAGTACAATACAGGGTGTGTATTTATTTTTCTGTGTTATAAAACTTACTTTTAGTTGCTCTTCTAGAGACTATTAGGTAATAAATGTGTATATATTGTATATTTTGCAATATATCTGAAAACTGATTTAAGTTGGAATTGTGTGGGTATGCTTGCATATGTGTGCATTATCATTCTGCTTGCATTTTAATAGTGTCTCAATTTTAGCAACATATAAGGACAAGTGTTCCAGAGTGTATTACAAATAAGAAAAATAGGGAAGCAGTAAAACAAAATTTAACACAAGCTGGTGTCTCTTTTTCCCTCATGTGTCCAAAAGTTACTAATCTCTTTATTCACTAACAGAAAATGTCTATAAGATTAAATCCCCTTTGGCTTTTTAAAAACACTTTGTGATATCTGTGACAATGCTGTTCTTCTCGCCATTAATCTTGCACCCCTGTAAGAAATTTCACCTTTCTGATTCCCAGAAAATATCTTGTGAAGCAAAGTTGACACCAAAGGGCAAATTTTCAGCAGGATGTAGAAGGATTTAACTGTGCTGGCTTCTGTTAATGTTGTTAAATCCAGGCACATAGCACTAAGCATCACCCTTAAGTGTTAATCCTTTGCAACCATTTCCATTGTGCTTCATTTCTAGACATTTTGATACTAACAAAGCAATGAAATGATGAAAAATACACATTTTTCCTTCAAAATTTTCTTTATTTCAAGTTTTTTTGTTGATGAATGTTTATTAATTTGGTAATTTCACTTTGCATTCAGTTACTTGACATTGAAATTATTTTGAGGAACCAACCTGAAGTATTATTTAATTGGACTTATTAGGGAATATAAGTCATATCTTCTGAAGGTTTCATAAATATACTTGGTGAAGAAGGATAAATAAACCATGGTAAAAATTACATAATTTATTAGAAAGCATACAAAACTGAGCTCCTTATATGAACAAAAGTTCAGTATTATTGCACATTATTAAAATCATGTAATGGCACGTGATCATTCAAGGAGCAGAGTACTTGAATTAGATATCACTTACTCATGATTCTCAATTGTAATAGTAAGTATGTCAGAGTATCCTTGGAGTGGTGGAATCCATAGGACATGTACTTGTGTTAGATTAATTGTACTCTCTTTTTCCTAAGCACCTGTTTTACTTGAATGTTGATTTATATAAGAATAAACTTGTGGGGAATAACTTCTTTCTATCCTGCCCACCCTTTACTTAAGCTGTAATGTAACATTTTGTCAAAGCACAAGAAAAAGCCAAAAGAGCAACAAAAAAGAAGGGAGAGAGAAATGGTCTAAATGCTTTTCAAATTACGCATTGAGTTCCATCTCTGTAGAGTACCATGGCTCCATATAAACTATGCTGTAATTTTGCTCTATTAGGTTAGTGAAATTTCCAGAGAAAGTTGAGAAAATTAATATTGTTTTGATAGAGTCACAAGTAAACAGAAATTACTGTTACTAAAGATGCATTTGTTCAATACAGGGAAATGTTGAATCTAAATCCTTTTATACAAAATAATTGAAGATTGTGTTTCAGTACACTGAATTTTCTAAAGTATGGAAATCTAAGTGATAAAGTATCAATTGAGAAACTTCAAAGTAGGAAAAGACTTAGGAATTGAAAAAGAAAGCTGTTATACGTTTGTAGAACAGGTGGACAAGTCAATATTGTTTGGACATAAAATTGTTTCCAAAATTGTTTTCCAACTTTGTATTTTCAGAGCCAATTGGGATTTTTGGGGTGGTGTATATTTAAGTGACTAGAAGTTACAATGTAGATTTACACATTTTCACAAAGAAAGAATATATATTAATTTGGATTGAGTTGATTTTCCTCCTTTGCAATATTGGTGTTCATTTCAGAAAACGATTCTAATTGAAAATTATATAGCCCCATATAGCTTTCATCCATATCTCAAGTTGGTTGAGAATTTTTTTAATGTTGATAGGATTTTTAGAACAGATAGAGATTTTCAAATAAGATGTACTCTGCCCTCCAAAATAGGAAAGAATACTTTTCTAAAATATTTGTTCCCCACTGGATATGTCACCAATTGGAAAGAGCCAATCTCATCTATACCTGTGAGAAATAGAATGAGGAGAACATGCCAATTTTCTGAAATACAGTGAGGCTGTAACCCAGGGCAAGATTTGAAAATCTCAATTGTATAATTTTTATTCTATTGAGTATTCATTTTGTCACCCATCAGTTTACCAAAAATAAAGCATAGATTAGATAATTTTAGCATATACAATAGATTTGCCAAATAATATGCAATTTTACTGAAGCAATATCTTTAGGGCATCATCTTTCTCAGTGTTAGATTTTGAAAAACAGGTATGTCCAGAAAGTTATTTTCACTTTACTGATACCTGTTGAAGTCACTCAATTACTACTTTTATCAATCATAATTTGTTGCTAATCTTGCCATTTGCTCACATGTAATATGACACATAATTAGTTCCTCTTTTTGAAATGTATTAATTGTAAGTAAAAATGTAAAGATATTCATTGTCCCATTTTTAAAAATGTTAATGTGCATGCCCTTTTATTTCATATATTTTATTCACCAACTCAGTGTTCTGAAATTTTAGGATCACTGTAAAATTATATCCCAGGTTAGGAGTGTAGCTCAGTAGTAGAGTGCTTTGCCTAGCATGTGCAAGGTCCTGGGTTTTATTCCCAATACTGAAAAAAATTTGTACCCCAATATTTCATGTAAACCTATGTGTAATCAGCATCATTTTAGAGTTGCCTAAACAACACAAAACATTTGTAATTCTGTTTTAGAAAGAGTTTTAACCAGTGTGCAATGATGAAGGCACTATTTCATATCTCACGTTTAAAATACAACATTATTAACGCCAGTTGAGCACTAATACATTTGCATGACCTGCATTTAATTTCTATGTGAAAGTAAAATATTTTGAAACACGGTACTTTCTCCCATTTGAAGTGGGTTCTCAGAAGCACAAGTATAGATATTTACCTTTGGAAGCTTTTGTGGCTGTAATGGATAGCAAACACTATTGAGTCAGGTGTTAGAAATTTACCAGATGTATAATGTTGCATAGTAAAATAAGGATCTTTTCTCATTTTGTTTGTTCTAAAAATAAGAAAAAAGAAGAAAGCTAATTGTGATAGTAAACTGTCTTTGTTTATGTCCTTCCAGATGTTTAACTCAAAGTAAATACAAAGTAGGTACAATATGGTGGTGATGACAGCAGCGACGATGATGATGAATAAACAGAATCAAATGCTAGCTTTATTTGAAACTGAATAACTAGAATAAGTCATCATTATTTTCAACTCTAACACAGCTGGTTACATTGAATATTTTCTCTCTATTATGCTGTTAATTATATAGTAATGTATCAAAAAAGAAATACATAAGAATTTTTTTTCATTTCTTGTTCATTTATGAAAATGTCTTTTCACATATAAATGACTGAACGTTCTTGTTTAGAATGACCATGTAATTATTGGTTTGAAGACACCAATTCATTTTTTAAAAACTCTGTTTATAATAATCAGAAACAAATGTTGCTTTTTCTTCAAAATGTTAATAGAAATAATTGAAGGTGGCCAAAATATATCATGTTATTCCTGCTGGGGGCTTTATTATCTGAAGTTTGAGTGGTCAACATATTTGTGACTCTTTAGACTGCTGTAGTTTTGCGATTAATTATGTAAAAGTGTATAAATTCCACTTATAATAGTCTGAGAATAAACTTAGACTCAGTCATTTGTTGATATGTTATCTTAGTTTCAGGCAGGTGAGAGCAGCTGCATAGCATATTTTATCCTCTGATAGGCATCAAGATATCTGAAGTCCCTGTCTCAGAGTTAATTCAAAGAAGGATTAGCATTTCTGTATTTCTTTTCCCATTTGAAGCTCTATGTGCTTTTGGTTTGTGTACATGTTTTTGTAGTGTAAGATATGAAATTTTATATTTTTTCAGAAAATAAAAAAACCCTTTGAATACAGTTAAATCAGACTGTCATGCTTGACCCTCTCCCAATACTTTAAATTTACAATCTTTGTATAATGATTTCAGTTAGTTCTAATAAAAATGTTTGAATATCCTATGCTATATATTTAAAAGGCCACCAGGATTCATTTTTTACCAAGAGATTTTCACGAATGTTTGCATTTGAATTATTTTTTGAAAGTAGAAATTGATTGAGATTATGGAACATGAACTTTCTATGTCAACTCCCAATTAAAAGTTATTTGTGACAGTACAGTACAATATTAACTTGGAAAAAAAAAAACAGCTGTGTGCAGTATCTACAAAGAAGAGCTTTTATTGACCAGTGTCAGCCTCTGTCCTTCTCATCACTATGCAGCTGCTATGTTATAGAAAGAGGAGTTGCTTACCCAAGGAAGAGGTATTATTAAGTACAAACCCTCCTTGCTTCTTGTAAGTATTATATCATACAAGTCTCTTTTTATAAAAAGCATAGCAAAAAATCTGCTGCACTCAAGGAAATGAATCACACTTTCAGTCTTTGCATCTGCATCTTAATAAAGTGATATCACTGTGCCCATGAAAATAATCCATAATTCCTTTGCCTGTGCATAAAACTCAGTGTAGTAAGAATAGCATTTAATCTTTTAGTGAATAGTCTGATACAAATATTTCAGAGTACTTTGTTACCAAGTAGAATATTCTTGCTTCTGTTTTGCTACAGAAGTAAAGATTGTATAAAAAAAGAAAATTTTCCCCAATCCTGTATATACTCTTGACCAGATAGGAGGATAGGGTGGCAAAGAAAAATTAAAATTTAATGAAAATGCACCATTCTGTATTCAAATTTTTCATTCTTACCTTTGAAAATATGAATATTATTGCTTCCTTTTACTGATGATGAAACAAGAGCTCAAAGATGTTAAGAAGTTGCCCAAGACCTGACTACTCTTCAAAGGTAGAATGAAACCCATGTTATTTCATACCAAACACATGAAAATTATATCACATTACTCAGACTCCGCATTGTTAATCATGCTATTGGGACAACAGAATAATTTATAGCACCTTTTAAATTAAATGACACAAAAACTGAGAAGCATTGAGAAAAAAATAGCTACACGTTTTCATGAAGCAAAGTGAAAATCTTGCATTGAAAACCAGAATCTGACTGATCACAGTCTAACATGTTTACTTTTGAGGATAAGTCAGACTTTGGTAATCAAAAACAATTTATCTGATTTGTTATTCTACCACTGAGTAGCATCCCAAAGTAATTCATTTTTTCTTGGATAGGTCATGGTTTTTTGCAACAACTACAAAATGATTGCATAGATTTGCAATTTTCTACAAGCTCAGGAAATCGAAAAAAAAAAAAAAGGTTACTTATTTCTAGCTATAGTATCAGAATGTCAAGTGTCTGGGCAATTTGCTACCTAGTTGTTGTTAAACCCAAAGTAAAATAAATAAGTTATTAGTGGATTAAAAATAATAAACTATATAAAGCTGTCAGAAATGCTGAATTATAAATTTATTTCAGAGAAAGAGTTATTTGTTCTTTAATCTTCCCTATTTAAAAAAAAAACTGTTTAGGAAAAAAATCAAATTTACTATGATGATACTCAATTTGAAGTTTCTATCTATTTTCAAGTTGCAGACAGTAAGAATTAATTGAGAATTGAACGTAATTTTATGATATTGGATTTCTAAACAAAACTATTTTTTTTATTTATTAGCTTTTTGTTACTATTTTATTGTAATAAAATTTTACACCAAATCCCAAGTAAAAGATGTCACTCTATAATAAGTGATGAAGATATTTTTAATTAATTATTTTTATATATGTGACAAATTTCTTTCATGAAATAAAATTCATTCATTGTGAATAAATTATTTTAATTATCAATCATTACTAGGTCAAAGATGTTTTAACAAGAGTTTCAAGTTTAGCCTAGTCCTAATGCTTTTCTCAGTTATCTGACAATTAGAAATATAGCTGTGTTTTTTAAGCATCATGGTGTCTTTTACTCTAACTTCAGAATTATTCAATCTTTTATATTGCTTTATATTTTAATTTTTTTAAAAAATATGTTATAGCCGGGTGTGGTGGTACATACCTGTAATCCCAGTGACTCCAGAGGCTGAGGCAGGAGAATAGCAATTTCAAAGCCAGACTCAGTTACTTAGGTGAGAACCTCATCAATGTAGGGAGACCTAGTCTCAAAATAAAAATTAAAAGAACTGGGGATGTGGCTCAGAGGTTGCAACTCAGAAAAGTATGTTAGAGTCAATTTTTGTGTCTTTGCTTAAAATGTCCTGTCAGATCCCTCACATTGGACTGATGGCTTTCCTGGCTACAAAATTCTAAGTTATTTTTTTTCTTTCACAACTTTGAGGGCATTGCTGGGTTTTTGTTGTTGTTGTTGGTTTTGTTTTTTGGAGGGGTTATGTTGTTGTTGTTATCCATTGTCTCTTGACAATTTTTTTTTCCCTTTCTACCTCAGTGAACTTTTTCCTCTTACTGGAAACTTACAGGAACTTCACTTCTAACACCTACCCCCATCTTGTTTTACCTGCTACTTACTTGGTATACCCCCAATTTAAAGACAAAATCCACTGTCCAGGGAAATTTTATATATTTTTTTCTTTTATTATCTTCTTTTATAGCTCTTTTCTTTCTCTTGGGAGCTTCTAATGTCTAGATGATGGATCTTCTAAATTAATATCTTCCATATCTTTATCTCTGAACTTTTTCCTGTAACCTTAACCTTAACTGAAGGTCAGGCTCCATCTATCCACTTTCAGATAGTAAGATTTTACCTTCTTCAGGGACATTTGCTTTACTGGAAGAGCCACATGATTTCTACCTCTTGCTATGTTTGCTGAAATACTTATAATTTCTTCTGGGCTTTACTCATATTTCTTCCAGATTATAAGCTTGCACTTTGTCATTCTTTTTGCCACTCTTTCTTGTAATAAACAAAAAGAAAATACTTTGTTAAATTAATGCAGAAAGTTAAAGCAGAAGGAAAGTATGCTATTACCTATTCTTCCTCTGACATTGAGCCCATTGTGGAGACTCCAGTTTCCAAATGTATTTTCTCTAAATAAAAATCTCATAAATGCAAATTACAATTTTTATATGCAGCAAAAAGACGATAAGAAATTACCAATAACAGTTCTGTTTGTGAATGCACTTTTCTGTATAGAGTGAGCATTGTCTATGCAAAACAAAACAAAAAACTTGTGTTGTTTGTCCATTGTTTTTTTAATGACAGATCCAAAACCATTTTTTACTTCATTTTAAGTGGCATAAACTTAGAAATGATTCCTTTTTTTTTGCCTAGAAGTTATAGTTTCTCTCTTCTACCATCATCTCCATTAGTTTTCTCTTATGCTCTAGAGAAAAATAAATGAAAAATCTGATTCCAATTAAAATGAAATTCGAGATAAAACTGTCATCACTGTTTCTAAGCAAATTCGCACATTAAGATTCCCCCCCCCCAAAATATTCTAAATTGCCACTGTAGGATCAAGATTGGTGGATATTGCAGAATACACATGAGAAAAAAATATATTCATACTTTAAAATTTGTTCTTGTATTATTTGTCAGGAATAAATTAGGATAAAGTTTTGAGGGTTCTTGATATTCTAGGCCACTGGCCATTCTTATTACCATGAAGCAAATGGTACCCAAACTCTATTTCAAAGTAGATAACCTATAGAACATTATGTTGTGAACTTGCCAAGAGTTTCCATGTTATAACATACACAGAAATCTTTTATCATGTCTTTGATGCTAGAGATGAAATGACTTTTTGACAAGAAGGCCTAATGTGCTTGGAAAAGACAAAAATTTTATATAAAAATAAAATTTATCAAGAATTACATGAAAGAAGCTTATTCTCTTTTAAATAATAATAATAATAATAATAATAATAATAATAATAATAATAATAAAAGACTTTAGACTGCTAGAGACCTACTGTCCATCTCATTTCTGATTATTTCTATATATAATACTTGAAAGAATTCTACAATGCTTCCCTATATTTCTTCAAAGATTTTCTGGTTTGATTCTCAAAGGGATTCTGTTAATCAGAACGGGAGCTCTTCTCTTCTTTTTGTGGATCAGGAAACTAAATTTCAGTGGTATGGACAATGAAAATCATGAATCTGTTCAGCTGACAGTCTAAAAAAAGTTTCAAGTCTCATAAAAGTCTTCCTTTAATCTAGTGACTAAGGCTAATGGTAAATAGCAATAATACAAGCATTTGTTAAATGCCCACATCTTCTTAATTCAGCAGTGATTTCACTCATCTACATTTTCATCCCATCCTCACAACATTACTTTTACTGATATATTAATTCTGGTTTTCTTTTCAACAAAGGCAGAAACAAATACACTTCAGAGACAAAACGACTTTCTTCGTATCACATAGCTCATGAATATATCTCATCTTTCCAAATTAACCCTTCTTCCCCTGAGTTCCAAATAATGTTCTCCTTCCTGATTTAGAAATTGTTCCATCAGTTGTCCCTGTTTGAGAATGTCCTCAGCCATCAGATTCCATGGTTCCCTTTTCTTTGTCTTGTGCATCTACCTAAGGAAATAAAGCTTCATGGTTCTTGGTTCTTTTGATCCAGTTTGTCATATGCTACTCTGTCTCTTACTAGTGGGTGTGTGAACTCAAGCAAGACATTTAACCACTCTGCATTCAGGTACCTTGTCTCTAAAAGGCTGAAAAAACTGCCTGTTTTAAGAACATATACATAGGAAATGTGAATACAGTACTGGGGCATAATAATTCTCTAGTAAATATTATTTATTTTGACACCATACTCTACATTTCTTTAGTGTTAAAATATATTAAGTGTCACCTTCACTTTTTATCTTTTTTTTCTCACTTATTTTACTGCACCTTTTCTCTCCTTACATTATTTTAACCTAACACCATCAACAATTTCAAACATAAGATTTAATAAATTTAGCAAATTTCTTAGTATATGCAATCTAGCTGTCAGTCCATTAGTGTTAATATAACAAAATACTGAATGTTGGGTGATTGATAAGCACTGGATAATTTGTAAAAGAAAAAAAAATAGACCTTTATTTGGCTCAGAGTTGTGGAGGCCCAAGTATCTGAGATCAAGAGGCCATGTGTGCTGAGGGCTTTCCTGCTGTGTCTTAACATGGTGCAAGCAAAAGGGCAAAGAACAAGTGTAAAATAAAGGGAAACAAAACCAGAGTGAACCCTTTTATTAGGAGATCATATCTGTAATAACTAATCTTTTCCCAGGAAAATTAATCAATTTGTGATGGTAGAGCCCTGGTGACCAAATCACCTCTTAAAGGCCCACCTCACATTACTATTGCATTAAGGATAAAGTTTCTGGGCTGGGAATGTAGCTCAGTGGGTACAGTGCTTGCCTCACATGCAAAAGACTCTGGGTTCAATCATTAGCACCACATACACACACACACACACACACACACACACACACACACAAAGATTAAATTCCTAACACAGGGACCTTGGCCAATTTTTTTTGTACACCACTCTGTCTCACTCTCTGCTCTTTGTTAAAAGCAACAACACAAATATCTTTGCTTTAAATAAATAATTTCTATCTCTAAAATAGAGGGGTTATTTTAAAACTATAATTATAGTTTTGTTAGACTATTTGAAAATTCACAGTCTTTATAAGTATCTTCAATTAGTATTCACCTGCTTTTCCACATATTTTTTCTTGTGAATTAGTATCCAAATAAAGACTATTAATTTAGTCTCTCTTCCTTCTCACTGTTTTTTCTTTCTCTTTCTCTTCCTCTTTTCTCTCCCTGTGTAACTTGTTTTTTGAAAATATCAATATTTTGTTGAGTAATTAGTTATGTTGTTCTTGAGCACATTTCTATATTCAGATTATTTCTGGTAAATTAGATAATAGATTCAGGGATTGAATTGAATCTAGGTTTGATTTTTTTTTAAAGAATACTTCATAGATCCTTTTTGTATACTTCCATCAGGGTACATAGCCTGGCTTAATCCCTCTACTATTGATTATCACTGACAAATCATCATTCATTAAAAATGTCAAAAGGATGATTTTTCATCATTCTTTCCTCATCTAATTGTCACACTATTTTTATAAAAATCTAATTTGCTTATCAACTGTTTAGTTACATGATATTAGAGTTTACTTAAAAGAGCTCAAGTTTATAGGCAGTCTACTTTCTATCATTATTAAGAGTAGCCAAATTCTCAAATTCCTTTATCTGTAGCCCCTTGGCTTACTCCCATATTATATTGAACTTCTTCCCTCAATTCCTCTACTCTCTTTTTGACTAATTCCTTAACATATTTAACTAGATCCTTTAGACATTATACCCACCATAAGTAGCCCCCTACCCCCATTTTCTGATTTGCCTACTTTTCTGGCCATTTATTATCATTCTTTCCATGATGTTTTACTTTTCTGCCTTTCTCTTAAATGCTTATATTGTGAGGATATATGTTCCCATATTCAATTTTCAATGCTGGTCTGTTTTTTTTTTTAAATATTATTCCATTTGTATAACTTTTTACTGAACATCTCTGTTTGGCTGTACTCTAAGCATTTTTTGAATCAGCATACACAAAACTTTTTTATCTTGGATACAATGTATGTCTCCTCCCCTATTTTTTGTAAAATTAATATTAATGTTTAATTAAACAAAATAAGTATCCAAAATTATATCTTAAATTATCTTTGCCTTCACCTCTATTAAATATCATCATAAAATCTCACTAATTTCAAATTGAATGTGTTTCTCAGATTACTGACAAATGTTCAAAAGAAAGAAAAAGTCAAAAGTAGCACTGGATAGGAAAGATGGCCTAAAAAAATTAATTTATTGTCTGAAACCAAGTAAAGCAACTTGTATGATAATACTTTACTTCATGCATTTCTAGAGTCGAAATTTAATAAAAATATGAGAATGTTGGGAATTCAATTATACACAGTAAGCAACATATTTTATTCAAATATTTTTTAAGAAGTCTTTATCATGAAAGCAGAAATTAGAAAGCATGTGGTTGACTGATCCTTTGTTCAAATAAATACATATACCCCATAGAGAAGTTTCTCTGAGCCATGTCTGCAAATAAATTGCATTAGATTATGCTGAAAATCTTTTTCTACAAAGATAGAATTTTAGTCACAGTCATTTTATAGTTTAAGACCTGAAGAGTTTCCACTCTGATATAAGGATAGAAGAAAGCGATTCATTACATGCTTGGCAGAGTGGTAACAGCTCTAACCATATCAGGTAAGGAAAGCAGATCACATAACAACAAATAAGTTGGCTTTAATCATACTTTTATCTTCTATACATAAATTAAATTCAATTATGATGAATATTAATCTCAAAGAAAATGTATTCAAAATGCAGTGTTTGTGTTTTCTTTAGGACAAGTGGGTTGCAAACTCCTCAGTCCTTTGCTCAGCTAGTGCTAAGAAAAAGATGAGGGATTATGTTCTAATTTTGCAATGAAACCGTGGTCTTTATCAGGATTTGCTGAATATCCCTCATGATTAATCATGAACTTCGCCTTCATGGCCTGTCAGAACACATGGTACGGATTTTCCATAATGTAAAGTAAGTTTCAAAAAAAGTACAGTATCTTGCTCTTTAGAAAAGATTTTTTAAAAATGTTTCTTGTTCTTTAAAAGAGTAATCCCAAAATCAAAGTCAAATAGGTTTTGAAATCCTTTCTATTTAATGCATACTTACAATTTCACAAAACTACCTAAAAATACGAAGTCTTAACTAAATTTAGTGCAATGATTCCTCAAATGTTTGACTATAGGACCCTATTAGCTTGTAGGAATTATTACTATTGCCACAAGGTTGATTCTGAGTGGAGTGCCATCCATGTGAGCATTTCTCTAGTTAACTCTAAGGATGGTTTGTTTTCCCAACCAGTGTCACTCAGGGAAATATTGGTAAAAAGAAGCTTATTCTTAGTTTTATCAGTGTCAGTGAAATACACTTGCATAATGATTCATTCCTTCTTATGCCTAATTTTAATGAAGACCTGTGCAACAACACAAATATGAGGATATGGATGGGATGGGTGGGCCCTAAAACCATAAATATTAATTACTCAAATTTATATTCTTTGAAACATGTATTTCATGAATTTCTTTTTTTATTGGTTGTTCAAAACATTACAAAGCTCATGACATATCATCTTTCATACATTTGATTCAAGTGTGTTATGAACTCCCATTTTTACCCCAAATACAAATTGCAGAATCACATCGTTTATACATCCACATTTTTACATAATGCCATATTAGTGACTGTTGTATTCTGCTACCTTTCCTATCCCCTACTATCCCCCCTCCCCTCCCCTCCCCTCCCATCTTCTCTCTCTACCCCATCTGCTGTTGTTCAATTCTCTCCCTTGTTTCCTCCCCCTTTCCCCTCACAACCTCTTATATGTAATTTTGTGTAATAATGAGTGTCTCCTCCCATTTCCATACAATTTCCCTTCTCTCTCCCTTTCCCTCCCACCACTCGTCTCTGTTTAATGTTAATCTTTTCCTCATGCTCTTCCTCCCTGCTCTGTTCTTAGTTGCTCTCCTTATATCAAAGAAGACATTTGGAATTTGTGTTTTAAGGATTGGCTAGCTTCACTTAGCATAATCTGCTCTAATGCCATCCATTTCCCTGCAAGTTCCATGATTTTGTCATTTTTAGTGCTGCATAATACTCCATTGTGTATAAATGCCACATTTTTTTATCCATTCATCTATTGAAGGGCATCTAGGTTGGTTCCACAGTCTAGCTATTGTGAATTGTGCTGCTATGATCATTGATGTGGCAGTATCCCTATAGTATGCTCTTTTAAGATCCTCAGGGAATAGTCCAAAAGGGCGATAGCTGGATCAAATGGTGGTTCCATTCTCAGCTTTCCCAGGAATCTCCATACTGCTTTCCAAATTGGCTGCACCAATTTGCAGTCCCACCAGCAATGTACAAGTGGACCCTTTTCCCCACATCCTCGCCAGCACTTATTGTTGTTTGACTTCATAATGGCTGCCAATCTTACTGGAGTGAGATGGTATCTTAGGGTGGTTTTGATTTGCATTTCTCTGACTGCTAGATTTTTCATGTACTTGTTGATTGATTGTATGTCCTCCTCTGAGAAGTGTCTGTTCAGGTCCTTGGCCCATTTGTTGATTGGGTTATTTGTTATCATATTGTTTAATTTTTTGAGTTCTTTGTATATTCTGGATATTAGGGCTCTATCTGAAGTGTGAGGAGTAAAAATTTGTTCCCAGGATGTAAGCTCCCTATTTACCTCTCTTATTGTTTCTCTTGCTGAGAAAAAACTTTTTAGTTTAAGTAAGTCCCATTTGTTTATTCTTGTTATTAACTCTTGGGCTATGGGCATCCTATTAAGGAATTTGGAGCCCGACCCCACAATATGTAGATTGGAGCCAACTTTTTCTTCTATCAGATGCAGAGTCTCTGATTTGATATCAAGCTCTTTGATCCATTTTGAGTTAACTTTTGTGCATGGCGAGAGAAAGGAGTTCAGCTTCATTTTGTTGCATATTGATTTCCAGTTTTCCCAGCTCCATTTGTTGAAGATGCTATCCTTCCTCCATTGCATGCTTTTAGCCCCTTTAGCAACTATAAGAAAGTTGTAATTTTGTGGATTGGTCTCTGTGTCCTCTATTCTGTACCATTGGTCCACCCACCTGTTTTGGTACCAGTACCATGCTGTTTTTGTTACTATTGCTCTGTAGTACAGTTTGAAATCTGGTATCGCTATACCTCCAGATTCACACTTCCTGCTTAGAATTGCTTTTGCTATTCTGGGTCTTTTGTTTTTCCATATGAATTTCATGATTGCTTTATCTATTTCTACAAGAAATGCCATTGGGATTTTGATTGGCATCGCATTAAACCTGTAGAGAACTTTTGGTAATATCGCCATTTTGATGATGTTAGTTCTGCCTATCCATGAACAGGGTACATTTTTCCATCTTCTAAGATCTTCTATCTCTCTCTTTAGGGATCTGTAGTTTTCATTGTATAAATCTTTCACCTCTTTTGTTAGGTTGATTCCCAAGTATTTTATTTTTTTTGAGAATATTGTGACTGGAGTGTTTTTCCTCATTTCCATTTCAGAAGTTTTGTTACTGATATGCAGGAATGCCTTTGATTTATGCATGTTGATTTTATATCCTGCCACTTTGCTGAATTCATTTATTAGTTCTAGTAGTTTCTTTGTAGACCCTTTTGGGTCTTCTAGGTATAGAATCATATAATCCACAAATAGTGATAATTTAAGTTCTTCTTTTCCTATTTTTATGCCTTTAATTTCTTTTGTCTGTCTAATTGCTCTGGCTAGTATTTCAAGAACTAAATTGAATAGAAGTGCTGAGAGAGGGCATCCCTGTCTTGTTCCTTATGAATTTCTAATATCTAGAATTTGGCCTTAAATGAATAAGGCCAAATACTGAATACATTCTTACTGAATAAAATGTTAAAAGAACAATGGAACCATGAACTTGGACTTATTAATCTCAGAAATAATATATATAAAATTTGATGTGAATTTCATAAACACACACTAATATGTTAAGTCAATAGTCTTTAGAAAAGGAAGAAGAGGATAAGAAAATTTGAGGGAAAACAAATGTATAACAAGCATCTGTGAATAGAATAAGTATCTCAGTTGAAATGTACACAGACATATGCAGTTATATACACATATGCACATACATTTTCTTAGATTTTAAGGATATTGTGTGTTATGTGGAAAAAAAAAGAAGCATTAAAAATAGGACCACAAGTATATAGGACTCAGAGAAATGGAAAATAAATGAAGTTTTTAAAGGAAACTGGCAATTTTAAATAGATATTCTCTAATGTTCCAGAATCCAAAGTCTTAAAGTAGGCATTATTAAGATATTCAGCATTATTTAACATCAGAGATGATAGCCTGAGGGAACTGGGAATCTCCTGCAGTCCTTCAAAAGTTGTTTACATATATTTTGAAATAAAAGAAATCATTAAATTCCCACAAGACCATCTGAAAACAAAACGTTAGAAATCATTGACTTAAAGTATTCTTATGGAAAGCCAGTGACTTCTTGTACCCCTAAGCAAACAGTTTGCAATAGGACTGTTCTACTATTTCAACTGTTTTCCCAACAGTTTCATCTGAGTCCTAGGGAATCATCCTAAGATACTATTCTTAAGAGATAAACTCCATTGCAGCTCTTGTCTAGTAGATTGTGATGATAATAATTAGTAATAATAAATTGGCATCTACACATAATCTGATTTCTACTTTTTATCAACTCAACAGAAAAGTTTTAAACACTAAACAAAATCTTCTATGTAGCTAAGACAATAATATCATAGTAAACAACTTTAAAAAATATTAAGAAGTCACTTAACTCTTAGACAATATGCATATCAAAATTTAATGATGTAAAATTTATAGGGCCTCAAGCTTATCCCCTTTATTAACTTCAGTGGCTGTAATTAATAAAGGTTTCATCTTAAATAAAATTTCTATTACTAATTTTGATGCTTTCACTCATCAGACCAGTGTTAATGGTTTATATAGATTTCCAACACCCATCTATCTATTCATCTTCTCATTCCTTTAAGTGCACATTGTGTGAGGTATTCAAAAACGTAGATCATGTGCTCTGGAGTCCTTTGGATATGGTTCAAATTCCAGCTCGGGCACTTACTAGCTTTGTGACTCATGTCAGGTCAGTATACATCTTTATGCCTCAGCTTCATCATCTGCAATCATCTGCAATGTGGACAATATTAAATTTAAGAATGTTACTTATGACATAATCTCTGTTATTGTCTGTGGACCTTTAAGCTACTTTATAACCTAGTACCGTTGCATTGCAGTTCCCTATATTGAGGAATATTATTTCCCAGATTACTGTGTGGCTTGTATTTCCTGTCTGTAAAGCCTCTGATTGAAGATGGATGTCTTGGTTATCAACCTTTGAGGCAAAGTAACTCCACATAATAGTACATACAACGTGGCACAATGAATACTAAGCTTTCTGCAATCAGATTTCATAATATTCCTTTTATAAAGAAGCACAAATACATGGCAGAATAATGAAAATTTTTCTTCTTCCAATTCATTTTCCAAAAAGGCAGAATTGTTGGATACGTTTCCAAGATTATGACAGAAATATAGGGATAAGAGTCAAATACAGTTCTTTGCACATACTGTTGTTGAGGTTATTATTGCCTGATTTTCTAGGATGAGAATCTCTGTCCTCTATAAAGCTACAGTCTAGCTGGGTCAGGTATACAGTGAAGAAATTAAGCAAAGTAAAGCAGGATGATTTAGGAGCAAGTAAAATGGAATTAGCAATCTCTGGCGGCTAAGAAAAGGCTTCTTCGTGGATATTACAT
This sequence comes from Marmota flaviventris, assembly GCF_047511675.1. Taxonomy (NCBI): domain Eukaryota; kingdom Metazoa; phylum Chordata; class Mammalia; order Rodentia; family Sciuridae; genus Marmota; species Marmota flaviventris. The sequence continues at coordinate 50,754,422 of NC_092504.1, read as the reverse complement.
TCTAGAGTTATAATGTTCTATGTGGTAATCCTTTTGCTGCATGTTTCTATTTAAGTTTAAACAATTAGAATCAAATAATTTTAAAGTTCAATTCTTCCCTCTCACCAGCCACATTCCAAGTGCTAAGTAGTCACTTGTATCTGTAGCTATTCTATTGTGTATCACCAATATAGAATATGTCAGAATGGCAGACAGTTCTACCGGTAGCACTCATCTAGAAGACAGATTGTCTTACATGGTACTCTGTGTAAGGGATGTCTTAGCGCAAGAATAGGGACAAGAAAACCAACTAGGATAGAGGTATAGTAAGTAAGGTAGATGACAATTGCTTAAACCAAGAAAACAGTGGGGTTAATATGGGGTGGTAAGTAACAGAGTTCTATTTTAAAAACTAAAGAAGCCTAATGTTAATATCCATGGGATGTGAATGAGTTCATGACACTTGGTCAGGAGAAAAGAAAGATGAGTTCAAAATTTCTGGCTTGAGTGACTTAAGAAGCCATTTACAGTGGTCAGAAAATAAAGAGGTTGTCTTGTTGAAGGTGAGCTTCAGCAAAACTAGGCTGGTTCTTTTCATGTTTAGTTTTCTGCGCGAAGGCAAAGACCAAGCCTCATATCTTGTCTGGACCTGCTAGATTTCAGCTGTTTCCAGTGACTATTCAAATAAGAAACATCTGCCCACCCTAATAAAGCTGAGTATGTAGCTCAGTGTAGTTGCAGTCTATATCTGGAAAATAAACGCTTCTTTCAAAAAGCGCAATACAACTTGTATTGGCAAAACTCTGACTCAAAAGGCATGGACATCAATCTGCATTATAAACAAACAAACAAACAAACAAACAAAAAACCCACTGAGCTTAGAAGTATAAAACTCTAGGGCTGGTGCTGGGACTCAGCGGTAGAGCGCTCACCTAGCATGTGCAGGGCCCTGGGTTCGATCCTCAGCACCAAATAAAAGTAAATAAATAAAATAAAAGTATTGTGTCTGACTATAACTAAAAAATAATAAAAAGAAGTATAAAACTCTATTACTACTTCAAAGATTTCATTTCAAATATTTCTTTTCTTATTTGCTGAATAAATCTGAAATTAAAGGGACAATTCTTCAGACTTTTCCCATGTACTAGAATAAAACAGAAAAAAAAATCTCAAAAATAAAGGAGAAAGGAAATTTAAGATCTCTACATCTTAGAAGACAGGGAATGGTTTACAGCACTGAAATGATCCCCCACACCCCCCATTTCTAGAACTCTTATTATCAAAGTTGTGGGAGTTTCATTCATAACACTACAATTAACATAACCAAATCACTAAGAATTCTTGTTAAAGCACTGGAGAATGAGTGAAGGATACAGAACAAAATAACAAGTACCATTGGCACTAACCAATCACTTTCCCCCACCCACGTCTTAATTGGTATTCCCTGAAATCAGTATATGATGCAAGAGGTTTATTTGGGAGGTAACCTCAGAAAGAAAGAGCCGGGAAAGAGAAAGGAAAAAAAAATAAAGCATGGTAATTCTCTGAAAACCAAGGATTCCATTTTACCAGGATCTCTCAGAGGCTTTGAGGGTGCCATTCAGAAATGAGAATCATTAGGTGAAAAAACTGTTTATTTGTCCACTAGTTTCCAGACCACATTGATTGAAAATTAACCTCAGGGACTTTTCAACAAACTTTCATGCTGTCCTTAAACAGGGTTTCCATGTCCTGAAGGAGAAAAGTAAACATACATGGCAGTGAAGGTATGTATTGAAGTTAGACCTATCCACCAAGGCTATACATAAAACCAGAGTCAGGTCAAAGGAGTGTGACCCAGGACTCCACAAATGCTTGTTGCAGTCCAATTCTTGTACTATTCAAATCCTCTCAGGCTTTATATTAAGTCCATCCTTCAAGGCATAGGCAGCCTCACTAACCTATAACCTGTGAAGTATTTTAGAAACCATACTCAGGAAGGCTTGATGCTTGGGTTTTAATGCTCAGAAGTTGCCATCTTGAAATTTTAAAACATTTTATGTCTGAATTTGTATTTTGTAAGTGGAATCTTAAATAATAATGAAGCATATGTCAGTTAGGGTACCAGAGGGGAGGAGGGTGCTACTAGTCTTGGCTCTTACACAATTCCACCTTCCCACCTCCTCCCTGGGAAGGGTTCTAGACTGTTCCCTGTGCACTAGCACTGAAGGTGGCTGGTTCCCCCTAACCATATGGCCCATCGAACAGTGCTGCTAACTTGCACTTCCCAGAAGTAAACAGGTTGCCTTAATGTGGGGAGGCCTGTGTACTATCATCTGGTTTGCCACCAGCAATAGCTTGAAGACAGGTGCAGGGAGGGTTGTCATTGGGTCACATGGTCTGAAGAGTCTTGCAGTGGGGCATGACAGTGGTAGTCCTGGTCTTGGTTTGAAGTATTATGGCAAGTAACTTGTCAGGAACTAGCCTCTTTCCAAACCCTAACCAGGTACCAAGTACTTTCTAGAGTGGGAGTTGAAATCCCTTGGGGATCACCCATTAATTACAATCTGGGGCTGCCAATTTTTGAAAAAGGAAAATTGACTCCCTCCAAACTCCTCCTGTCCTACATGGTGTGTTGGTTCTGCAGTTGGCAGAAAGGCAAACTTGATATCCTGTAGGCCACTCACAAATATTATGAGTCAAGGGGGAAATCTTGGGCACTAATGAAGGTCTGCACTTGTCCTGTAATATCCCTTTACCAGGACAATACCTTGAATAATCAAGAGAAAGACCAGAAGGAAAATGGAAAAATATTTTATATGGAATTTTAGTATCTGTACTGGCATTTGATTTCTGCCTTTTAAGCAGAGAGCCTCACATTTTCATTTTTCTTTGGGGTCCACACATCACATAGCCATCTCTGTTACAAGGAACTAGCCAGCCATAGGCTCTCATAATCTCAAAGGTAAAAGCAATCTTAATTCTACATAATAATAATTAATCCTGTACATGCAATAATTCATTTGCTGTTGGATCAGTAGTCAAAATACAGATTCAGTAGAGAAAGCATTTTCCTCTAATTCAAAACCAATACATTCAATACAGCATTGCCCAAAATGCGAACCTAAAAAAATAACAAAATTTGCATATTGGTTGCTGTATTAGTTTCCTAGGACTGTCAAAACACAGAATCACAATTAGGTGGTTTAAACATGTGAAACATTTTTTTCTTATTATTCTAAAGTCTGGATGTCAAGATCAGGTTCTGCATATTTCTTTTCAGACTCTCTCTTAGATTTGAAGGTGGCCATCATACCTTTGTGTCTACAGGTATTCCTTCTGTGGATCATATATCCTAATATCTTTCTGTAATGATGCCAGATTATATTGGATTAGAGCACATATTAATGATTTTATTTTAGCTTTACCTCTTTAAAACTCTATCTTCAAATATACTTATATAGACATTGAGGCCTCAGCATATGAATTAGAGGGGAAAACAATTTAGTTCATAATAGTCACCAAGTCTGACATGGCCAATTATTATTTTCAACCTTTGTTTTTTGGACCCAAGTATTCTGACTCTCAAGGACAGAGCAGTATAAATTAGTGCTTGTGTTGTGAGAAATATTATATAATATAGTATACCACCATAATTTTTGGTGAGTTGTTTCCTATCTGATACCTTAGGTAAGCCTTTAATAGACCATTCTAGTGTTCTATTTGTTTGAGGACTTCAGTGTGATGTGTGTCTGGCAGAATCAGTAGATTTTGTAGTCACACCCTCATAGTCAGTCACAAATTTTCCACCATCAAATGACCTTTTATCTAAGTTTCTGTTATTTGGTAACCCATATCAGAAAACCAGGTATACTATAAGCTCTCCCATGATGGTGTTGGCAGAGACACTGTCATCAGGGAATGCAAATCCACATGGGGCACAGGCCTATAAGGGTAGAAGATATGTGATGCAATTAAACTATCATCCAAATTAATTTTTCTGATATCAAGTTCTCACTGCCAATAATGCAATGGCTCAATTAGCCTTATAAGGGTAAAATGCTATTGGATGCTGCATAACTTTCATCCCTGCCATTATGACTATTCTACTCATAAACACTGAGAAGCCTAAGACTCGCTGACACCCACCAGGTAAATCATAATGTACACCTGGTCTGTGTACCTTCTCTTCATTGTGTGGTTTTTAGTCAGCATCATTGTAAAACAAAAATTGTTTCACTTGTGCTCATTCCTGCACATCCCCTTAGCATTTTCACTTCTTCAGAAACCATCCTTTCTAATTATCTATTTTATCTTTCCAGGTCCTTCAGCCAACATGTAAAGGTATTTGTGAGATCCCAGGCTCTATGTGTATTATCACTTCAGGCCACTTACCCCTCCTTCGAAATATACATCCAAGTGTATGACTTACAAGTCTGCTCAATGCAGAAGCACTCAATTTTTAACTAACATCAACATAACAAGCTAAACAATTTGTGAAATAGAACTCCAATTTTCCTTGATTATCGGATATTCATGGGGATGCTGCCATCTTGAATCATTTAGGAGTACATTGAAGAGATATCAAAGCAATAAAAATGCGTCACATGGGGTATTGTGCCATGACTTCATAAAACTGAATTAGGTCCACTGAATATGCTGGTGCTTATTCCAAAATGGGCTTTTTTGTATGATGGATTGCTACAGCACCCACTGGACCCTAAGAATCAGAACTGGAAATAGCAAAAGCTTCATTATATCATGAAATCACTTATCATCAGTTCCAAATACTGTTCTGTAATATATTGTATCCATTCCACAATTGAATGCTAAAACTACAGCATTATATGCTGTTTCCATTTCATCTGTTTCTTATTCCAAAACAGCTCAGATGAGAATCTCATTAACAATGATGTTACATATACTACTTACCATCTATAATGGAATATATTTTATGTTCCAATGATGAAATTATGTTCTGCAATGATTATACAGGTCAGATAACTGAAAGTACTCACTAATCTCAGCAGAAGATACTTATATAAGGTTTCAGTGAAGCTAAAATATTTTGTATAGAGCAGTAGAAAATAAACACAGAGAAGTATATGGGGCCCAAGAAGCTTCTAGGCACACTTTTCTAAAACAGATGTAAGATATCCTGATTTCAGGTGAGTTAGGGCACAAATTTCCAGATGGCCCTTTTATGCTCCATTGGACAGGTATCCAAGTCAGTTGTTAATAGGTTTCACCAGGTGTAAGATGCCAATCTACACAACTTTAAGTAACATAAAAAGGTAGATCAGGGTACTGCCAGTAATTATAAATTACTAGCTAGCCTATCTCATAGCTATCTTGGTTAAGAATCAGTAACAGACTTCTACAAATCCTCATAGATAGCAGATAAGCAGGTCAGCTTTAAGATAACTTTATCTTACACAGTGACCTAGTTTCACAATCTCATCCTGAATCATTGCTTACCTGTGCTTTTAACTTCTTAAGACTTTTAGGTGTTCCCCAAAGGAGAACCCGAGTCAAGGACATAGTTGGAAGTGACTTCTTTAAAACACTCCTAGCACACAGGTCTTGGGAGATTGCTAGGGAAAAGTAAGAAGGAAAAAAAATAGAATGCATGGAAATCTTATCTGAAATAAATAAGCGGTGTAAACAATTGCTTTCCATAAATGGCCATTTGAGGCTTGGAATTCTAGGGCACTTGTTTTGTAGTTTTTGTCCCTTTGGTTAGAGTGCTGTTCTTGAGGTGTTAACTCCTCCATTCTTGCAAGCCTCATTGAGATGTAGATTGAGCTGTCTGTTATGGTTTTAGAGAAGGTCATTTCTGTGAAGATGGTCCTATGATAGAAAACTTTCAGGTATTTCAAAAACTATCTGTAAAACACAGCATCAAAAAATTAAGTTACACAAATTTATAATTAAACAAATTGTATGCAAAATAAAGGTAATGAGTATTTAAAACCTATCAGGTTGACCATCACTAATTTCAATATCCAAAATTACATGCTCCAAATTTGGAAATTTTAGGCTCTAGCATGATACTACAAAGAAAAAATATCCACACCTGACCTCATAAGATGGTTTATGGTCCAAATGCATCTGCAGAAAATGTATTGCTTAAAACTACCTTCAGCCTACATGTATAAGTTGTACTATATAAAATATAAATGAATTTCATATTTAGTCTTGGGTTCCATCCATCAGATAATTCTTGGTACATATACAAATGTTACAAAATCCCCAAAATCCAACTTCGAAACACTTCTACTTGCAAGCATTTCAAATAAGGATACTCAAAATGTACTTTTTATTATCTATCCTCTTTATGCTATTTAAATCTATTGTGTCTGTATGACTGCATATGCATTTATTCTATCAGAACTGCATTCAAATACATCATGCTATAGCTTGAACTTGGCCACAGTAGGAATACTTAAACCATGAAATTCAACTAACAGTATAAATCAGAACTTGATTCCGGTCTCTTGCTCCAGCTTCATCAACTTGCTCCTTACTAGTACATTATTGAAAAAAAAAAAAAAAAAGTAAAGAGAAACCTGTTAGATCTTTGAGATGGAATACTAACAGAGTAATTGGGAACTGCCAACCCATGTGAGAGATGAACCAAGGAGATATGACATTGGTAATTAATATATCTAATATAATCCACAGTCCCTGATTTTATTCCAAAGCAGTAGTAAAGAAGGAAAGTTTGCTTTTCTTCTAGTTCCCATCTGTCCTTCAACCTGCTCTTTAGACACATTATTATAAATGAACATACTTTTGTCTTAATGATTTTTAAGGGTGAAAGATACAGGAATGAAAGGTCAAGGAATTGAGAGTGAGGTATTGACAGGGATACCATCCTACACCATTTAATTTAGGAATAATAAACACATAGGTTGACATAAAATAAGACAAGGGTGAAAATCTTCAAAAACTAAGAGGTCTTTTTAAAATGTAAAAAATCTGAATAAGCAGTGAATAATGTATTTGAATAATACATTCATAAAAAGGGAGGTGTGTTATATGTGAAGGGTATAAGAATGATGAGCAATCTATAAATGGCACATCTCAGTTTAGAGTTCTCATAGTAAGACTATCCCTACCCACCCTGTGATGCACAATAGTCTTCTCTTTTTCACAGATACCCATTTCACCTCCAGCAACATACTAAGGACCACTTAACAAAGAATGATAACAACTCATATATGAGTGTTTACTGTGTGCTAGGACATGCTTATTTCTGACATATATATGTGTTATCCTTTAGCTCCTCATGGTAATCTATCAGTGTAGACAGTATTGTCCTTCCCACATTAAAGATGAAAAAAATGGGGAACAAAGAATGTAAGTAACTAGAAAACAGTGTGCATTAAACAGTAAAGCCAGAGGCATGGTGGTACAAGCCTAAAACCCCAGCAGCTTGGGAGGCTGAAGCAGGAGGATAAGAAGTTCAAAGCTAGACTCAGCAATTTAGCAAAATTCTGTCTCAAGAAAAAAAGAAAAGACAAAAGAAAAAGAAAGAAAGAAAGGGTTGGGAGTGTGGCTCAAGGGTTTAACACTCCTGCATTCAATCCCTGATTAAAAAAAAAAAAATATATATATATAGTAAAATCAGGATACAAGCTCTTATATTTGATCTAATTCAAATCTGCCTTTACCTCCAGGCACTGCTTGCCTGACAGCTCTTTCAAATAGTGGAAGATTTTATAGCCACAGGACCTGTAAACAGAGGGTCTTTGCTTCTTATAAAGTTTCCAGGTAAAGTTTTTCCCTCATATTTCTAAAATCTCAGAACCTTTGAAAAAGAGATCAGCAGAGCACACTAATTTTCTGTTGTGATCAGGTACAAACTTTTCTTTCACTCCTCATTCACTGAACATTTTTACACCGTCTTTAAGACAGGTTTTGTGATTAAGAAAGACACTAAAAAATAGAACTAAAAAAATACAATTAATAATTTAGACTTAAAGGACATATATAGAATATTTTATCCATCAATGACTGAATACACTTTCTTCTCAGCAGCGCGTGGATCATTTTCTAAACCCAACTGTATCTTACATCACAAAGCTATATACATGGTAATATGTGCATATGTATTTACATGTAATATATCTCCTTCTAATCACATCAACCTGATCCTACTGTTGTACCTCAAGCACATTAAGCTCCTTTTACTTCTCTTCTCTCTTCTTGAAGTACTCTTCCCCCAGGTACTTCTATAATTTTTCTAATTTAATTAAATTTCAGTTGAAATATCATTTTATCTCCCTCTGCATGACTCTGTTTTTTTTTTTAAATTAGGCTTTGCTTATCAGAATAGAAACTATTACTATTTGAATTCACTTTATGTATTTGTTTTTGAGCTTATTGTCTCTTTCTACTACGAGAATATAATTCTATCCAAGAAAGAAGATTGTATCTGCCTTCCTTATTGCTGTTATTTCAATGTCAAGATCAATAACTGACACACAGGTGTTTGCTCAATGAGAGAACAACTTGATTAATAAGTAAGTCATTTGAGAAGATGGAGAATAATTTAGGTGGTTCTGAATTACACATAAAAATGAAACAGATTGAATCTTTATTAAATAATGAGATGGTAATTTGGAAAAAGGAATTATAGTATTGCCAACATTTGTCACACTTTACTGTAATCACATAGTTTATTATCTATCTTTCTTGCTGGATTTTTAAAGTCCAGAAGGTATCAAATGATATTTGTAAGTGACATGGTATCTCAATTGCATGACAACTATATCTGAAGGAAAAATCAGCTGCTGTGTAAAGACTTGTTGAAAGAAGATAATAAAAATGGCCCTGGGACGCACCTGGTTTGGGAGACAAGTTTAGTCATCAAGATACATGCCAGGGAACAATTCAATATAGTCTAACTATATAGTAGTCATATTTAGACCATTTGTTTTGTATGAGGGAAATAAATGCTTCTGGGGAAAAAATCCTTTTTGTTTGGGAAATGTTCTGTAATTTTCCACAAATTATTACTATAATGATGAAAATATTTGTGAGACTATCACAGAACTAAGGAAAAATTTCATGAGGTGGTTGGTGTAGGAATTTTGAGTTAATTTGATAAACATCACCAACATACTTCTAAATACTTTTATTGCAACATCATTGATAGTGACAAAAGTCTAAAATCTGTTTCAGAATCTCTCTATATATTTATATAGTAAGATAAATGATTTGTAAATTACTTAATATTTCATGTACACAAGTAGCACAGCAGTAAACCCTGGTAAGTTTGCTTTAGATGTACATCTATAAGCAACTTAAACATTTTTATTAGAAACAACATTTTGTAGAAATTGTCAGAATTTTGACATTAAGAATGCAGTTGCATGTCCACCATTGAAAGGAAAATGGACCAGAAAAGAAATCAAACAAGAAATTTACCAATTACAAAATTCTTCATCAGCTTTGTTCACCTTACACCCATCTACACAAATGATCATGTCTCCAACTCTAGTGCTCCAGTGCCCAACTCAAATCCAGCAAAATCTGTCATTTTGTCAGTCAGTGAATATTTAAATGAAACTGAAATTTTTAATCATTTATTACTTATATCTCTGCATTTGCAAAAGAATATTCAACATTCATATCATCTCTTTATTGTACTGTGCTCTCCACAATTGGCTATTTGTATTTTCCCTAGTCCTTTTCCTTTAGGTTCCATTGCATTGTATGTCTATCTCTTTTTTTCCCGTTCTCTTATCTCCTCTATTTTTCTTTGGTGTAAAAGAGCTATCAGATACCATACAATTATTAATAGGTAATACAGACTAAAGAAAGATTTGTATGATGAAATGATGATTGTCATTTTATTGGCATTTTTAAAAACAAGAAAATCTGCTATGTTATATTCCACATAGAAAACAGATATTAATTTTTAAAATGTTCTCTGGCTTTCAGAGTAAAAGTCAGTGCAAAAGCAGTTACTTACATTAAGTTTATTAAGGCTGGCTTTATTATACTAGAACTACTCGATTATCAATAGACTGCTTGACTTAAGTAACGTCACTAGACAAATATAATGTTTTGCACTATTCTGTACTTCTATAAAGAGAGTGGTGGTTTTGGGCTAGGATTGTTTCTCAGTGGTAGAGTGCTCACCTTGCATATGTGTAGCTATGGGTTTGATCCTCAGCACCTCAAACAAATAAAATAAAATAATATAAAATAAATAAAGGTATCATGTCCATCTACAACTAAAAAAAATATTTAAAAAGAGAGTGATGGTTTTGTAGAAAAGTACTATTTATCATATAAGATAAATGGCCTTTAAAATATCTTCTCTTTATTTAAAAAAATAAAAGAAAAATCTAAAATTGTACCTTTTAAAATAATATTTTCTAACCAATTTTATACTCTCATAATTACCAGGGTCCTAAACTGAAAAGAAAAATGGAGAATTTTGCTAATTCCTTTTCTACATCTTCATATACAGAATGACAATATTGAAATAAATGTTGTAACATAAATATGGAATGGAAATGTTGCTATCATAAAGAACTTCCTTATAATTATGTTTTCAAAGTAGACTGTTCTGGATTCTTCCTGTAATACAGAGAAGAAACATATGTTTTGAAGTCAGAGAAATGTAAACCTGAGTGAGCAAAAAAGAACAGAAAAAAGGCAAAAAACAGCATAAGAAATTCATCTGCATAGGTCAGTCTGGCTGGGCACAAAATAACTGAGCCACCACAAAAGTCTTGTAGATTCAAACAGCAACTCTTTATTCTCGAACTCTCACCGGCACTCTACACGCACGTTCTGGGAAAATACACTGCCTCTACCCGGCTCCGCACACCAATTCTCTCAAAACCCCATGAGAACTCAACGGGAACTCAAGGAGTGGGTGCCTGAGGCAGCAGGATACGCACTATACCAAGCGGGATCCACCCTAAACCTGGAGCCACCCTAATCCAGCAGGATCCACCCTAAACCTGGAGCCACCCTAATCCAGCAGGATCCACCCTAAACCTGGAGCCACCCTGATCCCTGAGCAGGGTCACCTTAACCAAAAATGCCATGTCATTCCTACTTGGCTATGGCTCTCAGCATCTCCCCTCTTCTGATTAATTAAACAACAAGCAATGTGGCTTAGGGACCATGCCTGTTAGGTTGTCCAATTCAACATATGGTCCTTACCCATCATCAGATGATCTGAACTCTAGGCGTCAGCCTCCTGTCTTAGGTTGGTACCACTACAATTGGATCATACCCGTCACTGACTACCGGTCCAGCATACAGCCATACTTGTGGATAGGCCTATACACCAGTGGGGGGGTGAGGTTCTTTGCCTCACCTCTGTTGGCCCACAAATTTTAGACCATCACTAGCAGAAGGGAGGAGGATACAGAAATGCCACGACACCAAGCCAATTGACGGCTCCTTTGGAAAAATTGTATCACCGGTGACACCATCAGCAAAGATATGCCAGTACTACCACAATTCGATGCACCAACAGATAGTTCACAATTCATACAAGTGATACATAGTCCAGGCAAGTTCTTCAAGCCGTTCAAAGTGGAGGAATTTATCAATATGTCCATTTCCTCCCAAAGTAAATTGACTCCGTGATTGAGCATTACTTGTTGAGTTATTATTCATTGATGCATCAGTTTATACAGTTTACTGTGATAGCTATCAAAGAAGCTGTAGTTTGGTTTTATCTTTGTCTTCACCGGCACTGGGTTGAAGATAGGAATTCTGGCATGAATGCTAAAAAGAAATTATGTAACATTACATTATCCTGAACAGAATTATTAAATATAATGAAAAGGAAAGGAGAAAGTAAACAAACAGATCTGTTAACCTCCTTTAAAAACAATCCTTAACAGCTGTTTACCTAATTTAAATTAAACCATTAAAATCACGTGAATAAAAAAAAAAAATTCGGATCCATTTATTCATGAGAGCTCCTCATATATGATATGTGGACATACGCACATACAGACATACAACACAAAACAGAAGTGTGCACACATAACATACAACACATAAGACAATAGTAAAGGCCTTGTAGCTTACACAGGTGAAATCTCCCTTGCAGTGTTTAAAAACTCCACAGTCAAAAAATAAAACTGATCAGAAAAACATTAACCTAGGTCTGTATGAGCTCAAAAATAAAATAGAACTTTATGATGTGGGAAAAGGCAATAATAAAATAGATATTGAAAAAAGCACCCTGGTTAATCACTGTCACAGATGTAAGAATAGCCAAGCTGGAGCTCTGGATATCAGCTGTTATGGATTTGAGTCAAATCATCTTCTTTTTGGTCTGTAGAAATCGCTTTGGTTAGTCTCTCTGGAATCCAAATCGGCTGCTGTTCTCCCTGTGGAAACACACAAACAGAACCCCGACTCCAGACAATCACTGGGTTAGGACCTTTCCATTGTCCTGTTAGAATATCTTTCCAAAGTACCTTAGGCTTATGTACATTTTTTGGACACATATGCCTTTCTGCAGCACTGAACCCTGATGAATCCAAATTTAAAAAGTTTAGAGTAAAAAGCGTTATTTTAAATTTATCTTTGGGGGATATATACCCCTTTCCAATTCCCTCTTTTTGCTTTAATAAGTACATTTTAATAGTTTGATGAGCTCTTTCAACTATGCCTTGTCCCTGTGGATTGTATGGGATTCCTGTTATGTAAAAAATTAACTGATTTTTCTTCAGGGATGATGTTCCAAAACATCCTATGTGCATCCTTTGGAAATTTAAAGATCCTTTTAAATTCAAGTCTTCCAAAAGCATTTTGCCTTAGTTTTTAGAATTACTTTAGTCCTTTTAATTTTTTGATGTGGTTTTAAACCAATTTCCTTCTAGTTTAATGTTTTCTAAATTGGCTCTTGTCTATAAATTTTAACACCCTCATCTGAGACTTCTAATTTCTGCACCACCAGAAATTAAAGTTGATGGGTTTTTTGAAAAAAAAAATTACTAATAATCTCCTTGTTCTTCTATTTTATCCAATATTTGACTTTAAACTTCTCTCTTCTACCTTTTTCTATCTTGAATGTCTGTATCTAATAGTTGTCTTAGCCTTTTGCATTTTCTATCTGAAATACCTTTACTTGACATTTTCAACAATTTTCTATCTTATTTCTATATTCTATTTTTCCCCCCTAAGGTGTACATTCACTCTTAGTTGCTTTTTTTTCTCCTAGTTTTCTTTTGTTTCCTATTTTGTGGGTTTAAAATTCTTGTCTTCCTACATCTTATCTAGATCCCTACATCGTTTTATTTTTCACCTTCCTATACTTCTGTCTTCAAAGTTTTTCACTTCAAATTTCTAATATTCTTTCTCCAAATTGCTTTTATCCTATTATCTTCCCACTTTCATGTTTTGTTTTTTTTTAAGTAATGCTTTTAAGATTAACTAGGCTTCGAATGACGCAATCTTTCCTCCATCATGAAGGCATCTTAACCACCTTCAATTTAACCTTTTAAAGCCTTCCAATTATCATCTATACTGTACTTTTAAATGTACTTTTTCACCACCTACAGCTTCACTCTTTTAAAAGAGGCTTAGATTCTGTTTAAATCGCTTAATGTTAGTTTACATGGCTGCCCTTCAACTAAAGGCTTTTTTTTCCTTTTTTTACTGCATTAAGAAGCTTTGTCTCAATCTGCCATGTACAAATACCTTTTTCTTCTTTCTTCCTTTCTCAAGCTTTTAAAGTAAGTCTAGTTTCCTCAGAATCTTTTTAAATGGCATTTTACAACTTTTTACTTTACCACAGAGATCTCATCTAGAAACATTTCTCTCTCTTTTTTTAACCTTTAAATTAAAATATATTTCCACATATTGAATCTTTTTATATCTCTTTTGTAGCCGTTAACCTTTTTTATAAATTCACATTTTGAAACAGCCCTTATAAAATTTCTGATTTAGACAAATTACTCCACTTTAATAAGATGAAATACTTTCATGTTTTTTATGGTACTATAATAATATAATTGAAACCCAACTGAAACTTCTACTCTTTGTGTATAAATTACACATGATAAAATCTTAACTGTCGCGACCCCTCGCCGGCAAGGAAGAAACACGACACAGGATTCTTCTTTCAGCAGTTTATTCAGGCCTTGATTCAAGTATCATCTTCTAGCGACCCCCCGCCGAGCGCCCAAGCACAGCCTAATAAAGCCTCCCACATACCAATCTTAAGCTGCCACGTGGATCTTTCTCATAGGGTGGTCAGGGATTGCGTGCCAACTCTCCATAAAAGGAGTTGTTTATCACAGGCCACAGTGGAAGCCAGCGCCATCTTCTAATGGCGGCCACGGTCTATAGGAACGGCTCACCACAGTTCCCCCTTCTGTTTTATAAAACAATGCAGGCGAAAGTAGAGGTCCTATCCCACTGTGCAGAAGTGGCTGCAATGTATGGTTCAGTCTTAAGGAGGGCCCTTCCCTAGACCTGGTCCCATATCAGCGGACGCCTTTTTTCGTAGGGCGGGGCGTGGACGTCAAACCCGCATGCAATAGGACATGCTTTCCTTGAGGTCCGTTGAGGGATCACTCAAGTGCAGTGCCTTGCCTCGCATCCTGCATCGTGACGACGACGAGAAGTAGGATAACACAGGTAGCCTGGTAATAATAACAAAATTTAAGTTGGCAACACAATCCCTAAGCCCCAGAGGAAGGTAAAGAGTCTGTAGTCGAGAAGAAAGACCAGTCCTGAAACCCATCTGCGTGCAATGGTAACAAGACCTGCAGAGTGCAAGGACCATTCAGCACTGAGACAGCATAGGAAAGAGGGCACGCCAATCCCAGTGCAATGTGAAATTAACTTGGGGTGCAACGGCCATGCCCAGAAATCACTGTTTAAGATGTGCAAGCCAGATTTGTGGAGAAATGCCATTTTCTAAGGCCGCAAGAGCCTGTACAATCATAGCCTTCTCTTGCGCATGGCGAGCTTTAAGGCGACAGAGAAGCCACAAACAAAGTACAACACCGAAGCAACACATTGCCCCAAAAATGCCCACTCCCACCCATTCCTTAAAAAAGGAAAAGGCAGAGGACAACCAACTGGTGAATTGACCCAAAGTCACTGGTTCGACACGGGTACTATTCAAAACAGCAATCTGAGTTAGTTGAGACTGGATCAAGTTTTCTGCTTCCATGGACCAGGTTCTGGATAAATACTCTCTGATGATGCGGGAGGCATTTCTGGAATCATTAAATCTGACAGAGGTTATACATAAATGTGCACGTTGATCAATACAACCCAAATGTACTAGGTCAGACAATTCCTCAACTTGAGCTTGAAGCAGATCTATCCTTTGATTAGCAGCCAAAATCCCAGAAAAATGTGTTGATTAATTTTACTTTGGGATTCAAGTACAGTGGATGTTTGTTGAATAACCTGATTAATAGTGGCAGCAGTTTGTACTTGGCTGGCCATGGCTACTCCAGCTGTAACTGCTGCAGCAGCAGATACCGCCACAGCTGTCACTATAGCTGCCGTAATTCCAAAATCTCTACGGGCTCTAATCAATTCAACAATAGGAAAAGATTCTGGATCTGCAGTAACTGGGATCGGGACAAAGGTTGGAATTTTCATAATCACTGCCATAGTCCAGGAGCCATTCCAACACTCAGACAAGTAACAAGTAACATTAGAACAATCAAGCATCCCCTGTGATGTAACATTAGCCAAAATAAACAAGAACGGAGATTGGAGACAGACTGCTGCAGAGGGTAATGTAGCATTAGATAATTGTGAATTATTTGCAAAAATTTTAAGCCTCCTACCTCGCTCCGAGTCTTGGGTACTACCAGAAACATTAAACAGCCAACTTTGGACTCCTAATATTTCCCTGGGGAAACACAAGCACGGACTAGACTAGCCCAATCTGAGGGAGTCATGCAAAATCTAGTAAGTCCCTCCACCTGAGTGAGAGTGAAAGCGGCATCTATGCCATAAGTGCGGACGGATTCTGCCAAGGTTTTAATTATCTTAAAGTCTAAAGGCTCATGATATCTTCCTCTATTATTGTCCTGAAACACCGGGTACGCAAGTCCCATATCTGTATTGACTGTCCTCCAAACTTGTGCATGAAAAGATCTCCCGGAACCTTGGCTCCCCCCCACATACGGGGGTGGGGCAACAGGCATCATATCTTCTTCTAAATTTTCAACCTCCTCCTCCTCAGAATTCTGTTGACCAATATTAGATCCCTCCCCCTTCTTACAGTAGGCATGCGCGCCTTGTGTCTCCTTTTTCTCCTTTTTCATTTTTATCTTATGTAGTTGTTGTAACAATATATCAAGGTCCTCAGAACTGTCTGAGTCACTTGTGTTCTCAGGCGTTCTGAATTCGGTCAAGTCTGGATAGAGCCTTCTCCTATTTTTATCTTCAGGCTTTTTTGCCTTTTCACTACTGTTACTTTTGATACTCTCTGCCACTTCACTATGCGATCCTTCAGATTTTTCCTCATGTAGTTGTTCAAGAACAGCCTGACCCTCACTCACAGCTTCTTGGCATTTACCATCTGTTATACATCCTCTAACTAACTTCCAAAGTGGTATAACGCCACCCTCTAAGGTGCCTTGCTCACGAGCGAAATCTAGATCTTTCCCTAATTTGTCCCAGCTAGGAATCGTAAGACTCCCTGAAAAGGCAAACCAAGGAGCCGCTATATCAGCTTCTCTCAAAAACATCTGCAAAGTACTCTGCTTTACCTTAAGTCCTTTTGAACGTAGCAACCCATCTAGGGCCAACAAAAATGGGCTTGAAGAGGTAACACCCATAATGTTTTTAGAACTATAAAGAAAGTGAAAGTACAAAAGTCCCCGCTCTCTTCCTTTTACAGGGGAGCGTCCATTTTTATGAATTTCCCCGCTCTCTTCCTTTTACAGGGGAGCGTCCCGCTATTAGCTTGCGGATTCCCACTTTACCTGGGAACTTACCGGTGCACCACCCTGACTGCTGAAAGTTCTGGATCCTGGGTTCGAGGAATATAATTCCCCGTCCGGGCCACCAACTGTCGCGACCCCTCGCCTGCAAGGAAGAAACACGACACAGGATTCTTCTTTCAGCAGTTTATTCAGGCCTTGATTCAAGTATCATCTTCTAGTGACCCCCCGCTGAGCGCCCAAGCACAGCCTAATAAAGCCTCCCACATACCAATCTTAAGCTGCCACGTGGATCTTTCTCATAGGGTGGTCAGGGATTGCGTGCCAACTCTCCATAAAAGGAGTTGTTTATCACAGGCCACAGTGGAAGCCAGCGCAATCTTCTAATGGCGGCCACGGTCTATAGGAACGGCTCACCACACTTAACTCTTAGTAACCTTGTTTTAGCAAAGACACAGACACAAAGCAATATTACCAATATTACCAGTTTCCATTTACCAGTTTATGAAAACACACATAATGTTTAAATATATTACCTTATGTAACTTAATAAGTAAAGAGTACTTGATTTTATATTTAGTGGTTGATATTTTAACACTTTAGCTTTGTAAATTAATCAGATGTCTGTAAAAACCAAGATCTTAGACAAGTAGAGTAAACAGAACTAGCCATCTCTTTCTTGTTGAAGAAAAATCTTTCTACAGGATACCCATTGTGATATATTTAACAACTTCTCTTTAAAAAGCCATGGGCTACATTTTTGTATTGTTTCAGCATATGCCCTAACTGTTCTTGGTCTTACTGGGGTGCCTCCTTCCTCTAACAATTTCTCTTCCTTGGAGGCGAACAACTTCAAACCTTGAGTCAACCATTTCCCCCAGTTTGCCTGAGAAAGTTCTATGGACAGGCAACTTGAAATAAAAACAAAATAAATCAAAACAAGAACACATTGTTTTTTGAAATGGTCACCCATTCTTTTGCTCTTCCTCAGGGGCGAGCAATTTCACTTACCTCCAATCTTCAGGCGTTCCCCGTACGGGCCGCCAAATGCCACAGTCTGGCTGGGCACAAAATAACCGAGCCACCACAAAAGTCTTGTAGATTCAAACAGCAACTCATTATTCTCGAACTCTCACCGGCACTCTACACGCACGTTCTGGGAAAATACACTGCCTCTACCCGGCTCCGCACACCAATTCTCTCAAAACCCCGCAAGAACTCAAAGGGAACTCAAGTAGCAGGCGCCTGAGGCAGCAGGATACGCACTATTCCCACCAGGATCCACCCTAAACCTGGAGCCACCCTAATCCCTGAGCAGGGTCACCTTAACCAAAAATGCCATGTCATTCCTACTTGGCTATGGCTCTCAGCAGGTCAGGTACTGAGGACCACACTTGGAGTCCCAGGGACTGAGGCAAGAGGTGCTCAAGTTTTAGTTCATCCTTAACAACCTTAGCAAGATCCTGTCTCAAAAGCAAAATAAAGAAGACTGAGATGAAGCTTAATGGTTGGTATAATGCTACGTGTTCAATATCCAACAACAAAAAAAATTCTAATTTCTCTGTGACTTAGTGACAGTTATCTTTTTGGTGTACCATGTAAAGCTCATAATTTGTGCATAAAATTGAGCACGTTATATAGGACTTTGAACACTAAAACTACAATTTGTTGCTAAAAGTTACAATTACAGATTTTTATAATTTTATTTTACTTGGAGACATTAATTAGTTTAATATAGGAACATTCAGAGGGTGTTCTGCAAAGCACTTAAAATTAATATTGTTTTAATTATAAAACTTTCTAAGAAATGCTATTTGGCGATACTGCGGATTGAATCTAGGAATGCTTTTACACTGAATTATATATCCCATCCTTTTTACTTTTTATTTTGAGATAGTGTCTTGCAAAGTTGCTGAAGGTAGTCTTGAACTTGAATCCTCCTTCCTCAATTGCCAGAGTACCTGGAATTACAGGCATATGCCACAGTTGTGGAAATGACATGTTAATTGTAATTTTCCTAATTGTTGATACAAATTATGAGATACTTAAGCAGGATGTATAGTAGACAATAATTATTTTTTACAATTAGTTCTGTCTTTTAAAGTACGAAAGTAAGAATAATAATAATAAAAATTGTTGTGGTCATTATTAAGTACCAGGTTTTCTCTTAGCAATTATATTTGATTTTATAACATCTGTGAATCATCTGTGAATTATTTTTGTATGTATGATCAAAGGCACAGACAAGTGATTTGTTCACAGTCACAAAGGTGTGGAATATTTGAATCTAGTCAAATTGCTCTTACTCCTCTTATGAATTCAAATATGCTTTCTTACTTCATGCCCCCTCCCCCAACTTATTCTACTTCCTTGATTGAACCTTTTTCTTCCTGTCACATCTTCCTTTTCTTCACCCACATTCTACAGAAGAAATGAATGACCATGCAAATGAATTGGAGTAAGAATGAGAGTCACAATAAAGGCTGCTACTTTTTTATCCTCCTATTTATTTTTATCTATGGTCTTGAGTTTCTTAGTTTGATTGTTTCCCTTATATTTTGAAAAAATTATTCTGGGCATTTTAATTAAATCACATAGAACCCAATATATATTCAAAACCTTTCTAGATACTATGTGGTGAATATGAAATAATTGCTGAGATTTGTTTCATTAATCATAAAAATGGCATTAAATTAAATTTTCAAGAGGAAAGTATAGTTTATTACTAATAGACCATAACTATATTCTTGTTTTTAATTTTGTATTTTAAGCAAATTATTTATTTATTTCTATGTTGTGCTGAGGATCAAACCCAGAGTGCCTCAGACATGCTAGGTAAGCACTCTGCCACTAACCTACAACCACAGCCCCTATATTCAATTTTTAAAAATAAATATTGCTTTCAATTTAAGAGCTCTAAAGTTAATGAGCTTGAAGAAGAGAAACCTATTAAAAATATAAAATTTAGTCTGGTCCTACCTGTGGGGAGCAACTCTGAATGATTCCTGTCTTCCATCTCCATCTTAGAGCTGAGAGGCTTTGACTGTCACCACATCTCATAGTGACTTGGACATTGCCCTAGTCCTGGAAGTTTGAGGATTCAGACATAGGCGTGGACCTACAGCCCTTGGGTGGAATTACACTCACATGTCCCTTCTTACCTTTTGTGGATGGAACTTCCAAACATGCTTGCTCTCTCTCTCACCAGCCTCTCTTGACTATCCCTCACTCTCCCATTTGGGGAGTTTGAGGCCGAGAGCAGAGGAGCCACCCTGAAGCTTGTTTAAAGGTAAAGTGCGTATCTGTGTTTGATTTGGTGTCCCTGGAAATTCACACAAGTGACCTTAAATTCAGCTGACCCTGCTGGCCGGGGATGGCACCTACCTTTAATGACTTGGAGCCTAAGATTTTTTAAAAGGCAACTGAATAAGCAGCAATTCCAGTAGATTGCAGTCATAACCTTACAGAGATAATAATTCTGATATATACATGTACACAGAGAAAAATCATAATAACCAAAAATATACATATTCTTTGGTAAAATTTCATCTTCTACTTCAATGTCAGATCATTGAAGGAACTTGCATGCTCACCTGCCTCTTGTCCCACACTTAAGGAAAACCTCTAAGCAGAAAGTTAAGACATATTGTAAGATGCTCATCTGGATGTGACTTCTAATGCATGCATTTGGGAGATATATTTCTGATTATTATTTAGAGAATATTGTCACTTTGAGGAAATGCAGAAAAGGGCAAATATTGGTAAAGATTCAATAAAACTGTGACTGAATGTTACTTTTCATTAAAAACTACAATATATTCAAATGTATGAAGAATGAACCATTTGTTTTTTATTGATGAGTACTCAATTTATTTTAGATGGCTAAAGAATCAAAGCAACAAAGTTATAAAAACAGAAAACTTTTTCTTCTGGATACTTGGAAATGGTTTGCTTTGTTTATTTTGTATTTTTCTTAATTCAAAAGCATCATTAGGAAAATGGCAGCACTCTGGTAAAGCATTTCTTGGGAGTAATTTACTTACGTGGCTCTCAGACATATCACCAGATTTATTTAGGGTTAAACATAGATAATTATTCATTCATTTATTTGTTTTCAAAGATAATTAAAATATCACATAGAAAAAGAAAACATTAAATGTTTAATTTTCAACTCAACATTAGTTATATTTAGTTGGGTCCAATTTTAGAAAGTTTTCACTATTTATTACTTATTTTTAGTACCAGGGATTGAACCCCAGGGCACTAAACCACTAGTCACATCCCCAGCCCTTTTGAGACAATTCTCACTAGGTTGCTTAATAACCTAAGTTGCTGAGGCTGGTTTTGAACCTGTGATCCTCCTGCTTCAGTCTCCTGAGCTCCTGGAATTACAGGTTTGTGCCTCCACGCCCAGCAGTTTTCACTGTTCATTATAACAATTCTAATATCTATTAGATGTTCTTTCACACCTTCCAGTATCACATACATATTTTTATATAATGCAAAATATATGTAAGTTTACCTTGTGACATAATTATAATTTAGTGCACAACATTTATTAATTTCAACTTTCTTGCATTCAAACTTCCAACAATACAATGTAGACAAGTTGTAGTCTCATAATATGTCAAAAGTACATAAGAAACAGTTCTTACTAGAAAAATAAAATAAAATTTTTCTATCCATAAATCAAAAGCTATTTTTAGTTAACATTTTATTGATCGTCCAGCATTTGGACAATTCATATATTCCCTCTCTCTTGAAATAGCTCCTATTATTCTGTGTTAGTTTTTCTCTTTCAGATATTTTTCTTGCTCCTTTGGGTATTGATTCTCTATATTTCAGCTAAGAAATGTTAAAATTTCCTAAACTTGATCTGAAGACATGAGACAGAGATAGAGATAGAGATAGAAATGGGAAGAGTGAAGAGAGATTCTGTTCTATTTCTCTTGAGAATGTTGAATAATATACTACTTCAATGTGGCCTAAAGTATAGCAGCATCAATATCATTGAAGAGCTTCATAAAAATGTAGAGTTGGGGCCACATTCTGAATCCACTAACATAGAATGTATATTTTAATGAGTTTTGTGGTAATTTATTTACACATCACAATTTCAGAAAGAGTACACTTTCCTTAATTTAAAAGTACACATTTCTTAGTGTGATTTTTTTATGTTAATAGCCATCTCTTACTGGGCTATAATTTCTTTGACATAGAATTCTGTCTTAGATGACTACTGTAGGTACTAATCCAAACTAATTGAACTCTCCAGCCATTAAATCATTAAATGGCACTATGAAGACAATCACAAGTAATGTATAACACCAAGTATTGAACTATTCAAATTCCTATTATTTACATTTCACCACAGTTGTGTAATACTTACCATCCTTACTTATGCTTCTTATAAGAAGTTAAATTTCTTTTTATGAGAAGTTAAATTTTACTGACTTGGAAACTAAATTTTGATCATTAAAATAATAAAAAATGTGATGAAGACAAAGCACAATGAAACGACCATTTGAAGGAATTTTATATGCTTGACCATCTCTATTTACATATAATATTGAAAATAGCCATTTGTGTTTGCTATTTCTAAGATAAAAATATAACCCCAAGAAAGCACATTGCTTTGTCTCTCAATTCCAATCTGTCCAAAATATTCTATATAAGTTTATATTATTCCTATAATTTTGCTATAACTTATTTTTGTTTTGGAATGAACAGCACATTTACCAGATTTTCTTTGATGTATTAACCATGATGCTTTTATAATTTGTTAAATGGAGTATGTTCTTTTTTAATGGAGTAGTTAATCTTGGTTTCATGGGCCCCAAGAAGACTGTGAATGCATTCGGACCAGTGATTAATCTTCTTTCTGTGGTCCTGTTCTATTCTCATATTTCTTTTTTGAATTGATATAGCAAGACAAACACATGTTCTTTTTCGTTAACATTTTATAACCTCCTGCAACTACATAATAAGAGATCCAGAAACAGATTATATGATTTCTGGATAATATGGCATCATGTATATTTTAATAATTGGGCTTTTCAGACAAGCATGAATCTACAACTCAGGAATGATACAATCAAATTGCTTTAGTGCTTTCACTATTATGCTAAAATTTTCTATTATAGACAAAAGCAAAACATAAAGAACTGATATAATTAAATTTTTTTGGTTAGATCTCTCCATATTCCTCTGTCATATTTTTGTCTAACAATACTAAAAAGAAAACTCAATCAAAAAGAGCACTCTCTGCAGGGTGATCCATAATAAAATCTAAGTCTCTATCTGTACAATAAAAATAGAGGAAAAAAAAGGCAGACACAGAAGAAGAGATGATCCTTGGTCTCCTCACTTACTGGAACGCAGTAATAGAATAAGCATGAAAACCAGATTTAAAAAGCTTTTAAAACTCTACTCATTTTTCTCCATCATTTTTAATGTAATACTAAGAAATATATTTCATTTTCACATGGTGAATGATTGAAACCAAAGAAGTTAAAGTTTTCTTCTTCATAATGGAATGGATGTCTTATCTTTTCAAAAAGCAAAGTGAGTCAGTCTGTGTTGCAATTTGTTTGGCTAACACAGCAGTCTGGAGAAAGAGAATGGTTGGCTTAGGGATTGCCACTACTCTGCTTCCCCCCCACCTCTGTTAGGCATCTACTGTTTTATTTAATGTTTGTGTTTGGTCTCTGTGGCATAGTCAGGGATTTTTATGGAAAAAAAAAGATGCTATGAAAAAAAAAAGATGTACTTTCAAACAATTACTCTAAAATGTGATGATGATTTTTAAGTAAGTAATGAAAAGGGTTTCAAATAAACATAAGAGATGTTAAGACTAAAAGCTATTAAGGACTAAGGACATTAAGCAATCAAGGAAGTAGATATCCAACAAAACACATGCTTAATGGAAATTCAACTGGTGGCATCATACAAATTATTCTCTAAGTTTACATAAAAATAAAGAATAAAAGGGCCCCAAAACCTTGCTCCATTTACCAACTAGAGAAAAACATGTAATTAGCAAAAGAAAAATTACTGCACACCCAGATAATGGAGGACAGGAGCCAGTAGATAGGTTCCCAAGCATTCAAGGCACTATATTCTCTCCCTCGCCTTCACCCTTGCACTCCTCCAGAATCTTGCAGCAATTATTTGAGAAATTGCTGGCATGCTGTCTTCAAATTTGTTTATGGTACTATTCTTGTTGATGGATAAAATTAACCTGTTGGCTCTGTTTTCATTGACTAGATGTGACTTCCTTACAACATAATTACTTTTAAATTTTTGCAAAAGTATACAACTCCATTCTTTTTCTTATTTATATCCAACATGGCTTTTTTTTCTTGACTTTTAATGCAAGATTAAAAAAACAAATCCTGGAAAAACATTTTTTTAATAAGAAGGCAATAATGTGAAATTTTAAGATAGTTATAAATCCAATTTTCAAACAAACCTGAATTAACCTTAGATAATTGCAGTTCAGAAGTCTATTTTAAATATCTGTGAGTAAAAGTGTCAGTAACATATATGTCTCCCTCATCCTCACAATGATGGACTCCTGCAGGGCTGTCACATGGCCAATAAAAGAGTGACCTCAGGGAAATGAAAGTGAAGACACTTCAAGGTTTCTTCAAAGAATTGGTTTCAGAACAATTGAATTGGCTCATGTAAGCAGACACATCACAGCACTTTGGAAAAATAACTCCAGGGAGGGCTATATACTGATAGAGTCAAGTTTTTCGTTATACATCAATGCAGCAAAGCAGCCCTTGAGAACAAACCATAAACCCTGATGTGGGTGATTTCCTTTTTTTTAATTATGAATCTCAGAAGCTTCCAAGTGAAAAATAAAAATGACTGTTAAAACAAGAATAACAACTTTGTTACTCTGAATAAACTTGAACAAGTTTCTATACATTTCCTTTAGTTTTTAATTTCTTTTGTTTCACATTTCTTACGTATAATATAGAGATGAGGAGGCTAAGGTGTTTACCAGCTAAAGTGTATCATTCTGTGATTTGTAAATGTTAAATTCAGCATAGTAGAGTTTGGCTATGTATTATTTATGTTTACTTTATCATTTTTTTAAACTCATGCTTGCAGAAAGTATAATGTCTTTCTAGAAATACCTTCATTAAGCATATGCTTATTGAATGTATTGGAAACACTGTAATAAAATATGGGGATCAAGTAGCATTAATGAAATTATATCCTAGCAATAAACCTACAGTAAGAAAGAACTGAAGCTCTTTTCATTTACTATACTGTAGGTGATAACTTCATCTACAGTATGCATTTCTTTGGATAAATTATGAAACAGGTTTTATCTTTCTTTTGAGGCTTCTAAAAAGCCTTCCTCAATTTCTGTGCAACTTAATTTTCTTCTTCTCATCTTTCTTTTTCTACTGATATAATGTTAATTCAGCCTTTGATGGACTGGAACATGTACTTTATAAATGCTTCTTAACCAATTTATTTAGCTTTAAACTCTTCATCTCCAATTTTATTTCATTCACTCAATGAATGAATCATTAAATATAGCTCTCACAATGTCAACCGACATCAAAAAGTTTATTTATAAATAAATTCCTTAGTTAGGAATTATTTGCCAACTGGTTTCAGATAATCAATATTTCCTCTTCCCTTATACTTTCAATGTATATATTTTAGTGTTCAGTCACAGTAGACAATTCACACATATTGAAAAATTTTGCATATATTTTCATCCATCCATATAATTCCTTTGTTTCTGGGTATCACGATCAGGTTTCTAAAGCTGTGATAACAAAATCTCAGTTGCATCTGATGCTGTTACCTCCTACTTCAGACAAAAAGTAGATGCACTTGTTTAAGAACAACCCACTATTATTTTTTGCCAGTCTTTATTTTCTTTATTTTAATTTAGTACAGTGAATATGATATTTGTGTTCCCATACAAATCCAACATTTGTGTCTCACTGTAGAGACCAGTTCTTTTGACTTTCTTAAGTTCTTTGTATTGGAATTATGCTTTTTGTAGTTAGAATAAAAAATTTCTCATTTTGTACTGGGTCATGA
The DNA here is from genome assembly GCF_047511675.1 of Marmota flaviventris. Taxonomy (NCBI): domain Eukaryota; kingdom Metazoa; phylum Chordata; class Mammalia; order Rodentia; family Sciuridae; genus Marmota; species Marmota flaviventris. The sequence goes on along the minus strand of NC_092504.1, from coordinate 50,728,479 downwards.
CATCAGCATTAAAAATGTAACCCATTTATAGCACATAGGTTGCAAAGGTCTGCATCTAGTCTGGCATATGAATCAAAGTTTCTGTATCATATCACATAATAAGCTTTCAAATCTTTCAGTTTGCATAAATGATGCATAGGATGATTCCTGTTAATTTCAAAGGAAACCAAAGAGGCATATAGCTATTTTAAAACTAGAGCTTTCCATCACACAAAACAGATGGATAATTATACATCATGGTAAGCAAAAACAAATTCTAACATATAATTAAAAGACAAATGCTGACAGAATTTTTGGAACTTAAAAATACTGGAGCCAGGCATGGTGGCGCACGCGTGTAATCCCAGCAGCTCAGGAGGCTGAGGGAGGAGGATGGAGCGTTCAAAGCCAGCCTCAGCAAAAGCAAGGCACTAAGAAACTCAGTGAGACCCTGTATCTGAATAAAATATGAAATAGGGCTGGGGTTGTGGCTCTGTGGCTGAGTGACCCTGAGTTCAATCCCCGGTCCCCCTCCCCCAATTTTTTTTAATTTAAAAAATGGAAATAGCGTATGATTTGTAGTATGGATATTATGATTATTGTAATTGATAAAATTGACTTTCCCCATATAATTTAACAATGATTTGACTTAATATTCAATGATTTTATAGCAAAGCATTTTCTTCATTTCTATGAAGTTCTCATTTCAACTTGAATATACAAATTGTTGTTCTCAATACTCTATGAAGTATGGAACTTTCACATCTAGTTACCCATATACTAAACATCTGGATTTTAAATCATGTGTAAAGTTTAGATATTTTAAATTTATATAAAAATATCAAAGGATATAATTTTTAAAAAGGTAATAAATGACATATATATGAATATATACAAAATAATCAAGTGTCAAGATTTTAGTAAGTAATAAGAAATCCAGTAAGTTGTTAAAACTGGTTCAAGAGATTCCAAAGAATAGACACATATTCTTGATGTCCAGATAACTCTATACTTCATGACAGGCAATGAGAAAAGCTGAAATAAATTTGCAAATACATGTAAAACTGATAAATATTAAAAGCATAACCATATATAATTTTTTAAATTATTGCTTCCATATTAGTTGGGTGGGATGGGAAAAATCAGTTGCCTTCCCATCAGACACAGTCAAGTTTCATTTCTGTGAACAAAAACAGTTTGTATCACCAAGAGAAATTAACTTTTCATAGGTTAATTTCTATCTATATACAGTTTCATAATAGACCAGTAAACACCAAGAAAGTCATGCTCTCTCTATAATCAGATAGTCTCAGCTGTCTGCCAAGCAATACAACATTCTGTGGGAAAGATACCTAATAATTAGTTACAGATTATTTCACAATTTTTTTCTTTCCTTTTTTTGGGGGAAGTGTGTACAGTATTATCTCCACATTCTATACATGTGATAATATATAGAAAATCACTTATGGAAGATGACAAGGAATTTTTTTTAAAGTTTGAAGTTTCCTGATTCTTAACATTCAGATTAATAAATTATCAAACTACAATTACAGCAAACCTACTCCAAATTTTCTATAAATAGAAACAGACTGCAAATGTCTTTGAAGGTCTCAATTTTCATCTGTTTGTACACAAACTAAAAGGAAAATATATTCTTACTGATATTATAATTGAAATATAAGTTATAAATGATTTTGTTAGTAATTTTCTAAATAAAACATCAATATTTTATTTCTTAAATTAACACTGTTTAAAAGACATTGAAAAAGCCATTCTCATTCCTGTCTTTGTATATCCCCCGATTTTAAAAACAATGTCACAATTAAACAATTAGTATGTACAGAGAATAAAATAAGACTTAATATACAAATGAGATTATATTTAATTATTCTCAGTTTTATCTGGTCAGAATCTGCCAAGGAAAATCTGAAAAGATCTGATAATGAAAATAAAACAAATCAGAAAGGGGATTTGTTTTCTTTATTTTATTTTTATTTTTCATTATATTTGAGTTCCAACATTCAGATAGGTCTCAAGTGAAAAATCTATATTGTTTTCCATCGATGTGTTTATTCTGCTTCCCTTTTTGCCTTTTCTAGTGATGTGTACCCTTTCAGTGGGCATTAGCCTTCTCAAACCATTAAGCCCTTTGTATTAATTCACAGAGCTGGAAAAGTCTACACAGTTCACTGGTGGAAAGTTCCATATCTGTGTTCTATTCTTTTCTCCATCAGGATTATTAATACTATAAGAAAATTGCTCACAAAGGTATTCTCTCCCTTATTGCATTTTAATAAGCTGCTTATGCTAAGCAGGTGTCTGCATTTGAGAGGGGTGCACACATCTATCCAAGGGATAAACAGGTGAATCTGCTTTAACTGAGTCATTTACATGACTCTATAAAATATGTATGGCAAATTTACATATCAATGCAAATAGCAATATTTAGATGTTCCTTTTGACTTGTTTTGAGAGATAAAAGTAAGAAAGATACTAGGGATTTAGAAAGATTATCCTGAAATTCTCATTAAAGATATACACTATAGGTGATAAAGTAAAAGGCATACAGATTCAAACATATTCTAAATATTTTGAACTCTAAAACCACTGAGAACTTTTATTAATAGAAGGCATTCATTTTGTTTGAATTCTAGGCCATCATGTTGAAAAATTTAGGTATAAATCATCTTGATAATTTTATGAGATTTACATAAAATTGGTAATAGCAATATTAGGTGGTTTTCTATGAGATTCAGGTTTTTTTGTTTGTTTGGTTAGTTTTTGATGTTTTCTTTTTCTCTCTCTTGTTTATTTTAATTTTTATTACCTGGGATATCTACTTTGCTTCAGTAGAAATGCCAAAAATTCTTTAAACAATTAGAGAACAATAATTGTATCCAGTGACAGAAATTTTTCTCTGGGTAATACATAAGAGCAATATATTTTTACTCAGTACTTCCAGCTGGATATTATAAAGAATGCACCAAAAGGTCATAGTTTACATTTATCAAGATGTCCAGGTGATCCTGGAAAACATTAAAGTTTGAGAAGCATTGCTATACATGGGTTCAATCCTTCAGCCCAATTCTGAAACATTGCAATATAATCACAATATATTTTAATATGAAAAAAAGTCTCATACAAAAATAATGTAAAACATGGCTCAATACTACTTTCATATTGGTTTTAATCAAAGTTGGATGATTTTGCCATTTGTATTAGTAGAGTATTTACACTATCTCTCGAAATAAAGTCCAAATCATTAGCATGCAAAGTATGTCATGACTTGGGCAGAGCACAATCATGTCATGATTATATAAAAATTAACTAGATATATTAAACACTTGAAATTTTTAAAACTCCATTTTGCCTCTGTGCTTTAATATGCTCATTCTTCTGACTTGAATGAAATAACATTCTATGCCTCTCCTTTTCAATTTGATGAACATGCCATCAAGTATATCTATTGTGATTTCCTGTCTGATTTTTTTTTAAATGGGGCACTCAACCCCTGAGCCACATCCCCAGCCCTATTTTGTATTTTGTTTAGAGACAGGGTCTCACTAAATTGCTTAATGCCTCACTTTTGCTGAGGTTAGCTTTGAACTTTTGATCCTCCTGCCTCAACCTCCTGAACTGCTGGGATTACAGGCAGGTGCCACTGCACCATGCCTTGCCTGGTATTTAAACACTTCTTATTGTAATATTTTACTTGTATTTCTATAGGATACCCATTGGAATAATAATGGGATGAGCTAAAGAAAGTAGGTTGAATCTGGAGCACAAATTTTGTATAGGTCAAAGTGAGATCAGGTCCTGGAGAAAGAGGTTGATAGTAGATAACATTTTACAATATACAAACACATATATATTCAAACTTATTTACACTCTAGACCTTTAGAAGTTGGAGAATGCAAAGCTGTAACATTTGTCTTTATATCTCTATGGGCTAGACATATTAGATTCTGAGAACATTTGAAAGAATGGATAAAAGATTATTGGTGTATTCAAAATGATTTTCATTTTTTACATTTATATGAGATCTTAGCATGTCAGTACACTTAGATTATGTGTAATATTTATCACATTGATAGAGAATCAGAATATGTCTTTGAAAGAATAAATTATATTTCTTTCTTCACTCTTAGAATGTTACAATGTATAAGAATGAGAGAAGAAGATGAATCTTGTTTATGTTATCAAATGAATTTGGAAGTATATCATGACAGAATGATGGAAAATCTAGTCCTACCTCATTTCTGGATTCTGTTATGCATAAAGAACATAATACCCTCAGAAACAATATGCAGGTATCAAAAGGGTAAACTATTTTCTGATGAATAGAAAAAAAATGGGTGGTCAAAACACTTTCAAATATTATTTTAACCTTGGTATTATATCAGTCTACACTAAAATTTAAATAAATGATTTGCTTTGCAAAAAGGTAGAACAAATACAGAATGGACAAAGATGAGAAAAATACTTAGGACGCAATGAAAACCACTACTTTCTGCAGTATTGCAGAAATAGTTGCATAATTTGAAACACTTCAGTAAGTCTAGCTTTAGTGTTTTATGAAAAATTACATAATTATAATTGGGATATATCTCTGTATAATATTATCAGTTCAATCTAGCATGCTTATGCATAATTTAGAATGTGAGATGAGCCAATGAGGTTTTTACTATTTCTTGGAATGCTTAAGTCCACATCCTCATTTCATTCCTAAAATACCTTCTATTCCCTAAACAGGCTTACCAACTATTACAATTATTCCTTCTGTCTGATATTTATTCATGCATGTATTATTTATTGATTACTTACAGTCAGTTGAGGACTACAAAAGAATTATTATAAAGAGGATAATAATGGGGTGAGCTAAAGAAAGTAGGTTGAATCTGGAGCACAAATTTTATATAGGTCAAAGTGAGAACAGGTCCTGGAGAAAGAGGTTGATAGTGGATAATAATTTTTGAAATTAATATTCTATGAAGGGTTCCCCCCATTTGCACCCCTCCATAATAAAGGAATGATGCGTGATGGGTTGTGCTTTATCTACCTTTATAGCCTTTGCATTAAGCATGGTTCTGAATAGTGAATCTGTGCATTATTTTTCTTTATCAATCTAAAGAAGCTGTTACTTCTTCCAACATTACTTTTCTCCATTATCTATTTTTTTTCCTATAAAATTTCCTTTTAGTTGCATCTTGAAATTTCTCAGTGTATTTTTCATATCTTTTATTTTTATTTTGGGAGGGCTACTGGGAATTGAACTCAGGGACACTTAACCACTGAGCCCTATTTTGTATTTTATTTAGAGACAGGGTCTCACTGAGTTGCTTAGTGGCTTGCAGTTGCTGAGGCTGGTTTCAAACTCAAAAACTTCTTATCTCAGCCTCCTAAACTGCTGGGATTACAGGGGTGTGCCACCAATTCTTGTTGATTTTTATTTTTACCTTGTCTTATGTAGAATAATTTTATTGTGGTAACTGTTTTATTAAAAAGAATAATTCTTCCATTGGTCTTCTATCATCTTCATTTTTTCTTCATGTTCCTATCTTTTAATAGAAATAACAAATTGGGGAAGATTCAAGATGGCAGTTTAAAGGAAGGCTGCATTCCTAGTTGCTCTATGGCTTAGGATTCAAGCAGCAGGAGTATTTCTCGGCAAGGTGGATGTATTAGTCAGGATTCTCTAGAGAAACAGAATCAACAGGAAATATGATTATAAAAAGGGGATTTATTATATTGGCTTACACAACCAAAAGCTGGACAGTCCACAATGGACATCTGCAGACTGGAGAGCTGGAGAAACCAGTAGCTACATAGTCCAAGATGCTGACACCTCAGAACAAGAAGGATCAAGAGGACTAGGGATATAGCTTGGTTGGTAGAGTGTTTGTCTGGCATACATATGGCCCTGGAATCAATCCCCAGCATCACCATGAAAAAAAGAAAAAGAGGAATCAATAATGCTACTGCAGTCAGGGATTCAGAGACGGAAGTCTTCTAGAAACTCCCTAGAAAATTATTGGCAGAGTCTGCTTTGGAGGAGGGAAGGAGTGATATTCTGATATCTGCAGGTGATCACATTTACAATCAATAACCTATTCAAGAACTATGGAGCTTACATCTGTTGCTGCTTCCACTTTTATTCCATCCAAGCCACCACCCCATAGGATAGTGAAGTTCACACCAGGAGGGTCTCTACTTCAGTAGGCTATCCCACATACCAATCATTCCTAAACACACCCTCATTGACACACCCAGAAGCCTTTTAGTCTTCCACATCTCATAATCCCATCAAGCTGACAATTCAAATTAACCAGTACAGTGGATAAAGGGGATTTCACTAAAATTCAACATTGGACAATCAGACTGTGTTAGAAACTCATAAATTTGGGTACATTGAACAAAGAAAAAAGAATACATTGGAGCCAAGCCAGTTGTAGCAGTGGCAGCAGTGCTGGTTCACCACAGAAGGGAGGGACAACACACAGAAAACACAACAGACAAATGTGGTGAGGAAAAACTTGAGATCAGAAAAGCAGCTTGAATTTGATGATAAAAAGGCTACACTGTGAACTGGCCATACTGAAGCTCATGCTACTGAGCTGGGAGATCATACTGCTCCAGCTAGTACCTGCCATGTGGCCTAGGGTGTACCTAGCAGAATGTGAGTGAAACAGGCATAGATAAGATTGCACCCAGGGTAATTTAAGGCAGAAAAATGAAGGGGAACTAAACTTGCCTTTCATTTGAGTCTGGCAGCTTACATGACTAGCTAAAGCTGACTGGGAATCTAAATAGGCAGGTGTGAATACACTAGGGAATAAGCCTGGGAAGCCTGGGAAGGCTGTGTTCATGAGCAGCACAGTCTGTGGTTGATTGGCTCCCTGTCAATGGGTAGAATTCTTGGGAGGCTCCTGAAATACACATTCCCAACAAAGTTTGGCAACTACCAGGCACTAAGGAGTGTGTTGATCTAGTCTCTCCAGAGCAGATATCACCCAACAAAACCCCTAAATCCTGATTAAATTCTAGTCACTGAAACATATAGAACTGTGCAGCAGCCCCACTGGTAGTGCATTGATATGATCTGTGCAGAAAAAAATATTCCAACTGTCAATGTTTCCATTCTACCCTACCTCATACTCGTGAGAAAGGAAGCTGAGAGCTATTTCAACCATTTTCAATCTTGGACCACTCCAAATTTCAGCTTGGTGAGCAAAAAACAAATGTCGCTGTGTACTGCACAAGGAGGGATCAGATAACTGCACAGAGGTGAGCTGGCTGACAAATGAAAAGCCTGAAGTAATTAATAAGAAATAAAAGACTAAAGACACAGGACATGAATTTCACAGAAGGGGGCCTTGTGCTAGGATTGGACCAGATGGGTCTGATCTCTAACAATGGAAAAAGGCCCATGAATACTTTATTTACTGGTAAGCACATCACAGGGATTTATTGTCAGGACAGGTTCTTCAAGGTAAACAAAGTCAGCAGGAACAAGCTAATTGGAGTTTGTCTATTTCCATAATATCTTCTTCTTGCTCAGGACAGCTGGCACCTCAAAGCTGTTGAATGTGGCCATATTTCTTTCACCCTTGGGCAGCAGGCATCGAAATTTAAAGGTATCAAGCCAATAAATTCCATGCCAGGCATAGAATCTGCCCATTAACAGTAGTCACTTGCAAATAGGCATGTCTTTCAGAACTGTTGTACTGAGAGAAATCCAAAAGGGCAGTCTAGCTGTCCAAGGCTATGGAATTAAAAGCAATGATTGAGTTTGGGGATATAGCTCACTTGGCAGAGTGCTTGCTTCCCATGCACAAGGCCCTGGGTTCAATCCCCAGCACCACACAGACACACACACACACACACACAAAAGCAATGATTTATTTGCCACTGTTAACACAAAACAGATTTCAAACCAAAGTTAATCAGAAGAGATAAAGAATGACACTTTATAGTGATAATATAAATATTTATGCCTCAAATGTTGGTGCAACAATTACATAAAAGATACACTACTCAAATTGAAGCTCCAGATAGATCCCTGTACAATAATTCTGGGTGATTTTAACACACATCTCTCATCATTAAATAGGTCATCCAGAAAAAAAGTTAGTAAAGGATATTTGAACATGAAAATATTATAAATCAAATGTATTTAATAGACATCAATAGAATATTTTATCCAAAACAGATGAATATACTTATTATACATTGGCTCATGGAACTTTCTCCAAATTACACCATATTGTAGGTCAAAAAGCAAATTTGATTCCTTCCATCCAATTTTTATCCTTTTTATTTTCTTCTTCTGCCTGAGGGCTCTGCCTAGACAATCTAGCACTATATTAAATAATTTTTTAAATTCTCAATTTTATTAATTTCAGGTTCAATCTTAAAGCAACTCTTAGCATATACAAAGCAATTGATATAATTCTTTGCATCTTATCAAGTTATCATGAAATAAAATTAGAAATCAACGTATCAAAACCCTACAGAATATGTAAAAACACATGGAGATTGAACAACACACTTTTTAAAAAAAAATACTTGTAGCTAGACACATTTACAATCCCATCCCTGAACAGTATACTTTTCAATGATGAATGGGTAATGGAAGAAATCAGAGGATAAATTTAAAAAAATTTAGACTCAAATTATAATAATGATACAACTTACCAAAACTTTTAGGACACAATGCAGACAGTTATAAGAGGAAAGATGATAGAAATGAATGCCTGCATAAGAAATGCAGAAAAACTGCCAAATAAACAAGCTACCCATGACTGTCAACGACCTTAAAAAAGAGGAATAAAACTTTCCAAAACCAGTAAATAGAAGGAAATAATTAAGATTGAACCTGAAATTAATAAAATTGAGAATTTAAAAAAATATTTAATATAGTGATAGATTGTCTAGACAGAGCCCTCAGGCAGAAGAAGAAAATAAAAGGGATAAAAATTGGATGGAAGAAGTCAAATTTTCATGCTTTGCAGATGATATGAACTTATACTTAGAACAGCCAAAAACCTATACCAAAAGACTGCCATAGTTAATAAACCAATTCAACAAAATGGCAGATAATGAAATCAACAAACATAAATTAAGACCTATCTCTCCTATATATCAATAATGAATTTGCTGAGAAAGAAATCAGGAAAACAATTCCATTCACAGTGGCATAAAATAAATAAAATTTGGGGGAGTCAATTATCAAAAGAGGTGGAGGATCTCTACAATGAAAACTATAGAACTTTGAAGACATAAATCAAAGAAGGCATAAGATGATGGAAAGACCTCCCATATTCATAGGTAGACAAAATTAATATGGTTAAAATGGCCATACTACCAAAAGCCATATACAGATTAAATGCAATTCCCATCAAAATACCAAAGACATACTTTGCAGAACTATAAAAAACAGTCGTAAAATTCATTCAGAAGAATAAAAGACCCAGAATAGCCAAAATGATTCTAAGCCAAAAAAGCAATGATGGAGGCACCACAATACCCAACTTCAAATTATACTACACAGCTAAAAATAACAAAGACCGCATGATAATGGCATAAGAACAGAAACATAAACCAATGATACAGAAGATTCAGGGACAAACCCACACACATATAGTCTCATCTGGTCTGATATAGACTGCCCAAAACATACATTGGAAAAAAGACAGCCTTTTTAATAAATGGTGCTGGGAAAACAGTTTATCCATATGTAAAAGAATGAAACTATGGTTTGGGGATGTGGCTCAAGTGGTAAAGCGCTCGCCTGGCACGCGAGGGGTGCTGGGTTCGATCCTCAGCACCACATAAAATATAAAATAAAGATGTTGTGTCCACCGAAAACTGAAAAATAAATATTAAAAAATTCTCTTTTCTCTCTAAAAAAAAAAAAAAATGAAACTACGCTCTTGTCTCTTACCTGCACAAAAATCAACTGAACATGGATCGAAGACCTAACAATAAGAGCAGAAGTTGTGAAATTCCTAGAACAAAATGTAGGGGCAACATTCCAGCATACAGGCACAGACAAAGACTTTCTCATTGGGACCACTAAAGCTCATGAAATAATGACAAGAGTTAATAAATAGATGAAATCAAATTAAAAAGCTTCTGCCCCTGAAAGGAAATGATTAGGAATGTGAAGAGAGAATGCAAGGAATGAGAGGAAATCTTTGCTAACTACTTTTCTGACAGACATTTAATAGGGGATACATAAAGAACCAAAAATCTTCATTCCAAAAAAAAAAAAAAAAAGAACTCAATTAATGAAAAGGCAAATGGCACTTCTCAAAAGAAGAAATACAAATGGCTAACAAATATATTTTTAAAAATGCTCAACATTTTTAGCAATTAGGGAAATGGTAATCAAAACTACACTGAGATTTCATGTCACACCAGTCAGAATGGCAGTCTTCAAGAATACAAACAATAAGAAAAGCTAAAGTGGATGAGGAGAAAAAGTAACACTTTTACATTGTTGGCGGGATAGTTCATTATTACAACTACTGTAGAAATCAGTATGGAGCTGTTGCAAAACACTAGGTATGGAACCATAATAGAGTGCCACAATTTATATTAGTCAAACTATGAAAGTAGCCTACATTTCCATCAATGGATGAATGGATAAAGAAAATGTGGCATATATACACAAAGGGTTGTATTATTCCATAAAGAAAAATGAAATTTTTATCATTTACGAGGTGGAACTTGATACCATCATGTTAAGAGAAATAGAAAGGAATGGAATACTTTAAAATTTATTCGAACTCAGAAAGTCAAGTTTCATATGTCTTCTTTCGGATGCAGAGCTAAAGAGGAAAAAGAAAAAGAAAGATGTTGGTGTCGCGACCCCTTGCCCGCAAGGAAGACGCAACTCAGGAATCTTCTTTCAGCAGTTTATTCAGGCCCTTGATATTTCTTCTTCTCCCTCTCGGATGCCCCTCCCAGCCTTAATAAAGCATCTCAAGCCCCAATGCAAAGCTGCCACGTGGAGCTTTCTCATAGGGTGATAAGGGATTACGTGCTAACTCTCCAAAAAGGAGTTGTTTATCACAGGCCACAGTGGAAGCCGGCGCCATCTTCTAATGGCGGCCACAGTCTATAGGAACGGCTCACCACAGTTCCCCCTTCTGTTTTATAAAACAATGCAGGCGAAAGTAGAGGTCCTATCCCACTGTGCAGAAGTGGCTGCAATGTATGGTTCAGTCCTAAGGAGGCGCCTTCCCCAGACCTGATCCCATATCAGCCGACGCCTTTTTTCGTAGGGCGGGGCGTGGACGTCAAACCCGCATGCAATAGGACATGCTTTCCTTGAGGTCCTTTGAGGGATCACTCAAGTGCAGTGCCTTGCCTCGCATCCTGCATCGTGACGACGATGAGAAGTAGGATAACACAGGTAGCCTGGTAATGATGACAAAATTTAAGTTGGCAACACAATCCCTAAGCCCCAGAGGAAGGTAAAGAGTCTGTAGCTGAGAAGAAAGACCAGTCCTGAAACCCATCTGCGTGCAATGGTAACAAGACCTGCAGAGTGCAAGGGCTATTCAGTACCGGGAGAGCATAAAGAAGAGGACATGCCAATCCCAGTGCAATGTGAAACTAACTTGGGGTGCAATGGCCATGCCCAGAAATCACTGTTTAAGATGTGCAAGCCAGATTTGTGGAGAAATGCCATTTTCTAAAGCTGCAAGAGCTTGTACAATCATAGCTTTCTCTTGCGCATGGCGAGCTTTAAGGCGACAGAGAAGCCACAAACAAAGTACAACACCAAAGCAACACATTGCACCAAAAATGCCTACCCCCACCCACTCTTTGAAGAAGGAAAAAGCAGAAGATATCCAATCGGTGAATCGACCCAAAGTCACTGGTTCGACACAGGTACTGTTCAAGACAGCTATCTGGGTTAGTTGAGACTGGATCATGTCTTCCGCTGCCATGGACCAATTTCCGGCCAAATATTCGCCAATGATGCGGGAGGCATTCCTGGAATCATTAAATCTGACAGAGGTTATACATAAATGCACACGTTGATCAACACAACCCAAATGTACTAGGTCAGACAGTTCCTCAACTTGAGCTTGAAGCAGATCTATCCTTTGATTAGCAGCCAAAATCCCAGATAAAATGTGTTGATTAATTTTACTTTGGGATTCAAGTACGGTGGATGTTTGTTGAATAACCTGATTAATAGTGGCAGCAGTTTGTACTTGGCTGGCCATGGCTACTCCAGCTGTAACTGCTGCAGCAGCAGATACCGCCACAGCTGTCACTATAGCTGCCGTAATTCCAAAATCTCTACGGGTTCTAATCAATTCAACAATAGGAAAGGATTCTGGATCTGCAGTAACCGGGATCGGGACAAAGGTTGGAATTTTCATAATCACTGCCATAGTCCAGGAGCCATTCCAACACTCAGACAAGTAGCAAGTAACATTAGAACAATTAAGCATCCCCTGTAATGTAACATTAGCCAAAAGAAACAGGAACGGAGATTGGAGACAGACTGCTGCAGAGGGTAATGTAGCATTAGATAATTGTGAATTATTTGCAAAAATTTTAAGCCTCCTACCTCGCTCCGAGTCTTGGGTAATGCCAGAAACATTAAACAGCCAACTTTGGACTCCTAATATTTCCCTGGGGAAACACAAGCGCGGACTAGACTAGCCCAATCTGAGGGAGTCATACAAAATCTAGTAAGTCCCTCCACCTGAGTGAGAGTGAAAGCGGCATCTATGCCATAAGTGTGGACGGATTCTGCCAAGGTTTTAACTATCTTAAAGTCTAAAGGCTCATGATATCTTCCCCTGTTATTGTCCTGAAATACAGGGTATGCAAGTCCCATATCTGTATTAACTGTCCTCCAAACTTGCGCATGAAAAGATCTCCCGGAACCTTGGCTCCCCCCCACATACGGGGGTGGGGCAACAGGCATCATATCTTCTTCTAAATTTTCAACCTCCTCCTCCTCAGAATTCTGTTGACCAATATTAGATCCCTCCCCCTTCTTACAGTAGGCATGCACGCCTTGTGTCTCCTTTTTCTTCTTTTTCATTTTTATCTTATGTAGTTGTTGTAACAATATATCAAGTTCCTCAGAACTGTCTGAGTCACTTGTGTTCTCAGGCGTTCTGAATTCGGTCAAGTCTGGGTAGAGCCTTCTCCTATTTTTATCTTCAGGCTCTTTTGCCTTCTCACTACTGTTACTTTTGATACTCTCTGCCACTTCACTATGTGATCCTTCAGATTTTTCCTCATGTAGTTGTTCAAGAACGGCCTGACCCTCACTCACAGCTTCTTGGCATTTACCATCTGTAAGGCAACTACGGACCATTTTCCAAAGGGGTATCACCCCACCCTCTAATATTCCCTGCTCAGAAGCAAAGTCAAGATCTTTGCCTAATTTATCCCAACTAGGTACAGTAAGGCTGCCCGAAAATGCAAACCACGGTGCAGCGATATCTATCTTCTGTAAAAATCTCTGTAAAGTACTATGTTTCACTTCCAGGCCCTTGGAACGTAACAGGCCATCTAGGGCCAGGAGAAGCGGACTTGAAGATGCGGCACCCATGACACAACAACAAAAGAAGCACAAAAAACAAAAGCGAAAGTAGAAGCGAAAGTACACAGTGCAGCTGCAATAAAATGTAAGGCTCTCTCTGTGTTTACAGAGGAGCTGCCCCGCTTTGGTCGCGGATCCCATTTACTAGGGACTAACCCCGCTTTGGTCGCGGATCCCACTTACCTGGGATTAACCCCGCTTTGGTCGCGGATCCCACTTACCTGGGACTAACCGGTGCACCACCCCTGACTGCTGAAAGTTCTGGTTTCCGGGTCTCGGCACCACTTGTCGCGACCCCTTGCCCGCAAGGAAGACGCAACTCAGGAATCTTCTTTCAGCAGTTTATTCAGGCCCTTGATATTTCTTCTTCTCCCTCTCGGATGCCCCTCCCAGCCTTAATAAAGCATCTCAAGCCCCAATGCAAAGCTGCCACGTGGAGCTTTCTCATAGGGTGATAAGGGATTACGTGCCAACTCTCCAAAAAAGGAGTTGTTTATCACAGGCCACAGTGGAAGCCGGCGCCATCTTCTAATGGCGGCCACAGTCTATAGGAATGGCTCACCACATGTTGGGAGCTGAATCTTATGAATATCAAAGAGTGATCAGTAAAGGAAAGGGACCAGAAGTGAGAGGAGAGGAGCATGGGGAGAAATGCTAGGGAATCATATTGGCCAAATCATATTATTGTATTGTGTGCATGGACAAATATCTAGGGACAAATCCCATCATGATGTTGAATTTTGATGCACTATTGCAAAAACAATGTGGAAAGAGAGAAACAAACAAAAAAGAACAAAATCTACAAGGTAAATTCAGAAAATTAAAAAAAAAATAAAAATGATCCCTTTTCCTTTTCTGTAACAATGTATTTTTTGTTGCAAACTCTTCTTGTTTTTCCCCATAGATTGAATTCCTTTCATTACCTTTTAGACTCTCCTGTATTTTTTTCCTATAGAAAATTTATCGTTAGAGAAGTTTTAAGCTCACACAAAATTAAGATAAGGGTATAGATTTCCCAGACATTCATTGAAAACCACATGTTTCCCCTATCATCAGTTTTTGCCCACAGGATGGATTTATTTGCTTCAGTTGAAGAATCTGCACATTTTTATGCAATGGATTGATGACTCACTTCCTCCTGAACTTACATGTTAAATTCTCACCCCAATGGAGATGATTTCAGGATTTAGAGCCATTGGAAGGCGATTGGTTATAAGGGCAGTACTCTCAGGACTGGGCCTATTTGCTTTTATAAAAGAAATTCCAGAGGTCTAACTCCCTCCCTTTCACCACATAAGGACACAGTGAAGAGAAAGCATCATACATAAACCAGAAAGACCATACACTGAATCTGCTAATATTTTGATTTTGAACTTCCCAGATTCCCTAATTACAAGAAATAAATTTATTTATAATCAAACACTTCATAGTATTTTATTATAGTAGCTGAAATGAACAAAGGTAATTATCAACCCAAATTCCACAGTTTACACACAATTTTACTCTTCATGTCACACATTCTAAGGATTAATCCAATGTAGTATGATGTGACTTTACCGTTATAATACATGCATAGAAGTTTTATTGTCCTAAGTCCTTTCTACTCTACCTAGTTCTGTCTCCCCCTAACCACTAATTTTTTACTCTATCTACAATTTTGCCTTTTACAGGATACTCTATCGTTGGAATCATTTAGTATGAGCATTTTAAATTGGGTCCTTCTACTTAATAAGCATTTATGTTTACTCCATGTTTTCAAGGATTAGTAGCTCACTTCTTCCTAATGGTGAAAAAGATTCAATTGTCTGGAGGTAACAATTCATTCAACCCAGAAGGTGCCTTACTGAAGAACATCATGGTTGTTTCCAAGTTTGGGCCATTATAAAAAAGATGCTATAAACATTAGTATTCATGTTTTTGTGTAAAAAAATTTCAGCTCTTTTGGTAAATATCAAGGAACAAACTTGCTGGATTTCATGGTAAGAGTATAGCTGGTTTCTTAAGAATCCTCCAAACTGTCTTTCAAAGTAGCCATACTAATTTGCATTCCCACCAGCAATGGGCAAAAGATGTTCACATCCTCAAGAGCATCTGGTGTTGTTAATGGCCTGGATTTTAACCTTTGTAATAGATGTGTAGTGGTATCTCATTGTTATTTAGTTTGAATTTCCTTAATGACATATGATGTAGAGTACTTTTATGTGCTTATTTGCCACTCTTATATCTTCTTCAGTGAGCTGTCTTTTCAATGCCTTTGTCCTATTTTTTTAAAAAGCTATCTTTCTTCATGTTGTTGAGTTTTAAGTGTTCTTTGAGTATTTTGAATAACAATCCTTTATAAGAAATATGTTTTGTAAGTACTTTCTCCCAGTCAGGTGTTTTTCACTTAAGAAATATTTTTCTTATGTTATTGTTTAAGAGTTATTTATTTGTTTATTTTGCAATTTACATTTAAGTTTGTAATCTAGTTTGAGTTGATTTTTGCAAAACATGAAAGATCTTTAAATCTATCCCTAGATTCTTCCATTCTTCCTTTCTCTTCCTTTTATTTTTTTATGTTGATATCTAATAACTCCAACATTAATTTTTGAAAATACTCTTTTTTCCATTGTATTACATCATTTATAGAAGCGAGTCATTCAGTTGGGGCTGTTGGAGGTGATAGAGGAGGTTTTCAGAACAGGTAAGCAATATAATTTCTTCCATGCTTCTTCCTCTGGACCTGTTTTTGATTCACAGGTAATTCGCTCTTTTTTTGAGCCATGTTCTGAACTTACTTGAAAAACTGTTCTATTTTTTTTTCCTGGGTTTCTCTAATAAGAAATACAGTTTCAAGTACACAGTTTTGCAGCCTGAAATTTAACTTGAAACCTGAAATACATAGTTTTTTAAGATTAACCATGAAAAATAAATTCATGTTTCATATGCTAAGATGAAGTAGAAAGAGACAAAATTTAGTTGGAGACATTCTCTTTAACAATGTATGGAAGCAAAAGAAAAATATATTGAAAGTAATGGTAATATACTGACTGCATAATACAACTCAGGATACAAACTAGAAATGAAAAGAAGATGTAGCATTTTTTTCATATTATGGAAAGCATTCATTATCTGCTGTAGGCATATGTTACAAATACGGAGACTGCTACGCTTTTTTAACTTTTGAGGTGACACATTAGTCAGAATTGTCTAGAGAAATAGAACCAACAAGATGTTACTTATTTGGTTTAAGGAACTGGCTCACATAATTTTTGAGGCTTGGCAACTGTAAAGCCTGATGGCGTAGGCTCCAGGCTGGAAATCCTAAGAGAATTTGCAGTCTGAATCCAAAGGCAGTCTACTACGGGCAGCATTCCTTTTTGCTTGGCAGAAATCAGTCTTTGTACTATAGTAAGGCCTTCAACTGATTGGATAAAGTTCATCAATATTATGTAAGATAATATACTTGATGCAAAATCTACTGATTTAGACATTTAGCCATCCAAAAACACCTTCAAGGAAACACTTAGAATAATGTTTGACAGATGCCTGGGCCCTATGACTCAGCCAAGTGAACACCTAAGATTACCAATCACAAATCTACCCCTTGTCGACTAATCACTCAATAAACAGCTTCTTAAATAATACTGTATCTACAAATTTCAACCACATCTGACATATAAAATATACTATCACTAATGACATAATCATTACATTTAATAAAAAAGAGAAAAAACCTGTAATGATCATCAGAACAGATTTAAAAGTCAAAGGAGAGTTAGGCATGGTAATACACACCTGTAGTCTCAGCAATTTAAGAGGCTGAGGAAGGAGCATTGAAAGGATTGTAATTTTGAAGCCAGCTTCAGCAGTTTAACAAAGCCCTAAGCAACTTAGTGAGACTCTATTACAAAAACAAACAAAAAGTCTAGAGGTAACTCGGTGGTAAAACACCCCTGGGTTAAAATGCCAGTATCAATGGGGTAAAAATGGGACTTCATAACCCACTTGAATCAAAGTGTGAAATATGATATATCAAGAACTATGTAATGTTTTGAACAAACAACAATAAAAAATTTAAAAAATAAAAAATAAAAAAAAATAAAATGCCAGTATCAAAAAGAGAAAAAAATAAAAGCCAGGAATGGGGTGTGGGGAGGTGGGGGGGTTGATTCTGAAGGATGTGGCATTCTTGAAATAGTTGAATAATTGGTTAACAGGATCTAGAGTGTGGTTAGAACTCAAGATGTAAAGTAGAAAGACTGGATCCAGACGCAATTACAAAAAATGTGATAACATAATTATGTACCAAAGTAAAAATATTTATTAAATATTTGAAATTAAGAAACTCAAACAGAGGTGGAGAAGATATGCAAATTGATTAACTATTCATAAAAAAAATCAGAATTAAACCTTTAGTTATTATTTGAAGCCTTGAATAGCACACAAATTATTTGAATGATTTATTTAATCTATTTATTTTCCAAAATATTAAAAAAACAATGTCATGATGACTGTCACAATTATTTAATATTCTAAATAAAACTCAGGAGAAACTTTGTATTTTGGTTTCTCTAACAAACTATTCCAAATGTTTCTGGATATCATCAGAAAGTTGGTGTTAAATATGATGAATGATTTAAATTTAGGTTACTATAATTGCCTTATATGTAGATTTAGAGTTCTATATTTTCTACAGTAAATACTATATAATATAGTTTAATCTAAAGCAGTCTTATGGCTTTGTTTTGAATCATCAATGAAAAAATCTCATTTTATAATAAAAATATTAAATTCAATAATCACAAAAGACAGTGGTTCACTTTATACAGCACTTGAATCAACTCAACTGTCTGTGCTCAAATGATTCATAATCATAAGCCTATAAAGAATTCCAAGTGATCTTGTTTATTATTATACTTCCTTCAGCTATATTGTCTATAAGTAACCATATAAAAATATAGCTGCCCTTTAAACTTGATAAGTGAACTACATTTTTTACAATATATGCACTCTTATTTTCAGTTGTCTTTTATTTTGAATTATACATGCTAGCTTTCATTATATGTTCAGTGACTTAGAAACATTTTTAAATCTTTAC
Source organism: Marmota flaviventris (assembly GCF_047511675.1). Lineage (NCBI taxonomy): Eukaryota > Metazoa > Chordata > Mammalia > Rodentia > Sciuridae > Marmota > Marmota flaviventris. The sequence goes on along the minus strand of NC_092504.1, from coordinate 50,709,838 downwards.
AAACACAGGTTTTCTAATTTAAAAGTTTTTGTGTCTTAATTTCCACCTGACATCCACAGGACTTTATATTTTTTATATTTCTTAAAATGCATCATCATTTTGTATTTGTTTCTGTTTTTAAAGAATGCTAACAATTTGTTCAATTTGCCTATTTTTACAAAATTCCCTGTAATTTTGCCCTTAAAATTAAACTTCTAGTTTTATATTAACATGTTTAAACATAGTACAAATAGAAGATGACTTATTTTTTCTCAACAATGGAAGTAATAGATCTAAAGTCCAATTACATTGTTTTCTTTTTTTCAACACAATTCCTTGATTTATGTGGTTTTTGAGATTGTAAAGAATTGTTCTTAAATATTTTACTATAAGACTTAATATAGCAAGTGGAAAGAGCTTGACATTGATTAAGTCAGTTTAAAAAGAAAAAAAAAAAGAAAAGATAGTCAAAAGAGGAGGAAAAAATAATAATAGCTGACCATGCCAGGGAAAACAAGGCTGGTTTGGTAATGTGGGTGCTGAACAACATCTATTTAAAACCAGGCCATCTTTTTTCCATTATTAGTTTTTCTAGAAACTTAAAATCACATTACCTTCAAAACTGCCTTCAGATAAAAATAATAGGAGATAAATGAACTCATAAGCTGCAAGTTTGGAAGTTGAGGTTTTAAAGGCTAAGAAGAAAAATGCCAGAAAGTATTCATTTTTTTACATACAAATAACATTTGTGTTAATTATTTAACCAGGTCTGTTGAATAGTTTCTTACAAATGCACACATTTAACATTAAAATAGTTCCAGACTAATACATTACCAATCAGTGGTACTGTTACTTAATAGTAGATACATACTTCAATATTTGAGCTGGAGCCTACTTATAATATTTTATTTATTTATGTAATGTTTGAAATTTTTTGGAACCAATTATTTTAAATTAATAATTTTATTAATTATTACATGCCTGTAGTTTTTTAAAAATAAGATACTACATAAAGCTTCATAAAAGCAGTCAGGTTCTGATCTATTCCTTTGCATATTCTGCACCTCACAGGTAACTGTTTCAGTCCCTTTAGGTGTATCTTGTTATATTTACTTTATGTGTCTACAGATTATGATCTATTGATTTACCTCTTTCCTACCTCCACACTCTTACTTCCTTTTGGTCATCATCCCAGTATAATTATCTTGCCACTTAATTTAAATGAGAAATTAAGGATTTTCTTATGATCTATAAAAAATGTTCACATAAAAACGAAGTAGTGTATTGTATGTATTATTGGTTGTTTTAGTTTTTCAGTTGTTTGGTTGTCTGTATACTTGCCTTTACTATTTTCAGATATGTATTAGTTTTTCAAAGGAAAACTTTCTGCTCATCTATCATTCCAGTTTTTTCTCCTTGACATCCCCCTTCCATTGGCTCCATTTGGAGTGGCTGCTCCCTAGGTCTGCAGCATCTCTGTATTCTTAGAATATCCCATCACCATTTTTCTCTCTTGGGTCTTCTATTTCAAACTCCATTCTCCTAATTCTTTTACTCCTTTATTTGTAGATACCCACATTCACTACAGTCTTTCTTTTTCTTCCCCTCTGTTGTACATATAGTTTATGTCTGCATGCCACTCATAAGATATGGTTGCTTTAATAATTTATTAAATATATTAATACAGTACAGTTTTTAACAGAAGTGAAAGTACATCTCTAAAACATTAACATCTTTGTATAGTACAAAGAATAATCACTTTATTTTTCAACAATTTTTTTTCTCCTCTTCGTAATTGACATATAGTTGTACATATTTTTGGAGTATGGTATATTATTTCCATTTATGTATACAATGTATAATGATCAGGTCAGGATAACCTGCATGTTCATCATCTCAGATACTTATTATTTCTTTGTTTTTAAAATATTAAAAATCCTTTCTAGTAGTTATTTTGAAATATACAATTAAGCGTTACCAACAATATTTAGCCTACTGTTCTAGAAAACATTGGAAGTTATTTCACCAGTCCAACTCCTTGTACCTTTGGACCATCCTTTCTCCAGTCTTCCCACTCCCACTTACAGTTCCACTTCCTACTGTTGGTAAGCATTATTTCAATTCTATGAGATCTTTACCTTTTGCATAAAAGAATGTGCAGCATTTGTCTTTCTGTGCATGACTTTTTTCACTTAAGGATAATGTCATCCAGTTCTATCCATGCTGGTGCCAATAACAACATCATTCTTTTTAATAGATGACTAATATATTTTTTGTATATATATCAAATTTTCTTATCGGGCACAGTGGTGCATGCCTCTAATCCCAGTGGCTCAGGAGGCTGAGGCATGAAGCTCAAGAATTCAAAGCCAGCATCAGCAAAAGTGAGGCTCTAAGCAACTCAGGGAGACACTGCCTCTAAATAAAATACAAATTAGGGATGGGGATGTGGCTCAGTGATCAAGTAAGTGCCCCTGAGTTCAATGCCTGAAAATCACCTCCTAAATTTTCTCTATCCATTCATCTGTTAATCATTACAGGTTTTCTAAGAAACAATACACATGAAAACTATTTTTGAGTTTTAGGACAACTAAAAGTGTTTTTTTATCTATGTTCACAATTGATTGACAATACTTATATATCTACCTTATTATGAATTATTCAATAAAATTACTGTTAATTTTATTAATTGTAATGAGAAATAGAAGAATGACATGAATTTCCTTAAATTATATGATTATGATTAACCAGAACTATATGATCTTCTTGCTTTATTTGTTCTTCCATGGTCAAGATTTGCTTGAAAAATATTTATACAAAATTAGAAATTTCCATTTTTAGGGAAATATTCCTGTTTCTTTATTCAGTTCCTTTAGAATTTACATTTAGGAATTTTTTCAATTTTTTTTACAAGTTAAAACAATGGCTATTATGAAAAAAATCTTATCCTTAGATCACAGCATTCACTTATTTTACACATAGGAAATGTTTTATCTGTTTTCAGTTTAAATCATTGAAAGTTTAGTATTAATACAATAATAATCTCAGAGTTTACATGTTAATACAGTAATAATCTTACAGTTGTTTTAATCATCTTTTTTTTAAGGGAGACAATTTTCTAGGATATCACAAAACATTCTTCAGAAGCAAAGGATTAATAATTTCCAGTAGATACTGGAAAAATGTCCAAAAAATAAAATGGTCTGTCAAAAAAATACAGAAGTTACTGATGAAATATATGCAGCTTGGAATTTGTACTCATGACCAAAATATTGAGGGAATGGAAAGAAGAGGAAAAGGGAATTCTGGACAGTAAAAGAGGTTTACAATCCCAGGAGCTGAATGGTAAAGAAACTAAAGGACATTATTTTACTGTTGTAAATATTCCCTTTAATTTTAGAAGGTAGTATCTGAAAACACAAGGCTAAGTTTTCAATTTGAATATAATAAAAAGTAATAAATAAAATAAGAAAAGTATTTACTATATGGTAGCAATGGTGAATATATTCCCTTGTACTTAGTTATTTGGAAAGTATGCTCAATGAAGTAAGCCAATCCCCCAAAACCAAAAGCTAAATGTTTTTTCTGATAAGTGGATGCTGATCCATAATGGGGGGTAGAGATGGAGGAATGGATGGATTTTTGGATAGAGCAAAGGGGACAGAGGAGAAGGAGGGAGGATGGGGGTAGGAAAGATGGTGGAATGAGATGGACATAATTACCCTAGTTACATTTATGAAGACACAAATTGTTTGACTCTATTCTGTGTACAACCAGAGAAATGAAAACTTGTGCTCCATTTGTGCTCTATGAACTGAAGTGCATTTGCTGTCATGTATAATAAATTAGAACAAATAAATATATAAATTTTGAAAAAAGAATTTAAAAAATGTAAAACTTCTCCATTTAAACAATAATGACACCTATTTCTATGAACAATATTTAAAAAAAACAAAGAAAAAATTTGCAACATACATGACAAATGTAATTTTTATAAAAGTCTTGTAAAGCTATAGTGTATGTATGAAAAGATGCTTACAACCATCATTCATTTTTTTAAGCCAAATTAAACAAAGACATACCATTTCTACTGATTGGCATGTTAGCTCGCTTTAATTAGTAAGGCCATGTGGAAATAAATAGTATCATATCATATTGACCAGTGTGGAAATTTGTTTGACCTTTCTGATAGGCAATATGCATAAAAATTAAAAATGTGCATACACTCTGACCTAGCAATTCCATCTCTAATAATTTATTCAAAGAAAAATCATTGGAAATATACAAAGACTTAAAAAAAGCACTTTTTCATGGTATTATTGTGGTGTCAAAATAGCAATATCAACTAAAATGTCAGTTCAAAAGGCTGATTAAAAAAACTATGATATTCAACATAGAGCTATGTGGTCCTTATGAATGTAAAAACAATTTATTTATGATCCTATGAAATAGTCACCATATAATGTTAATTTAAAGCAATTAGATTATAAAATATTACTTAAGTTTGGTTCAAATTTTGAAGGAGAAATGTAAACTATAAACTATGTATAAATGAATGTGTAAAATATGTAAAAAAAATTAAAAATAGTTTTGTTTGGGTGATTGGTTTGTGTGAAAATAACTTTTCCTTAAAATTTATGCTTCTACATCTTTTTTCAGTTTGAGTATATGCTTTATATTTATTGGGAAAAATACTTTATATATTCAAAACTGCTATACACATACATTCAAATGTAAAATTGATTATAGTGAATTAAAATATCTATTCATATATATCTGTTTATTTCATAAAAAGAGTTGGAAAAAATGCTTCAAACACCCACTTAAATAGTTAATAAATGGTTATTAATATAACATTAGTAATTTTAAAAGTAGTTTACTCAACCTAAATCTTTAATAATATCATAGACATTTTTTCTCAATAAAACAAGACATAATCTATAAATGGTAAAGAATCCCAATCTTTTAAAATATAGGAGTAAGCAGATTAATATATGATTTTTTCTGTGTGAGGCTCAAAATTAATAAAAATTGGATTTTAAAATATTTTTTAAAATAGAAATAAAATTAAAGTCAACTGGAAACAGAAATTTCTCAAGAATGATATTATAAAAGTTGTTTCTTCAATTTTCATTATCAAAATTATTGAGGCTGGGGATGAGGCTCAAGTGGTAGTGCACTCGCCTGGCATGTGCGGGGCCCTGGGTTCGATCCTCAACACCACATAAAAATAAATAAATAAAAAATAAAGATATTGTGTCCACCTAAAACTAAAAAATAAATATTTAAAAAAATTATTGATGAATATGAAGTTTAAGCCTTCTACATAGCAACAACAATTGGCTAAATTCTCCTGCATATACACATTTGTATTGATAGGTCATATTTTAAATTTATATTTATGTTAGATATATTGAAGTCAGAATCTTCCATTTCATTTTAGTAATACTTGATTATGTTATTTGCTAAGCATCTTTGGTGTCATTTAATAAGTGGGTAGAGTTCAGTAAAAGACTAACACCAAAATTAAAGCAACAACAAGAAGTGGAAAAACTTGGTCCTCTTGAATGCTGTTCTATACTGTTCCTGCAAAGCCTCTGAATGCTTCTAATTAGTAAATACATGTGCTTCCAAGTGTGCATTTTTAATAACACATTTAGTGCCAGAGGTCAGCCATTATTTACATAAAAATGGGAATTGAGATGGCAATGCAAAATCAGATGTTAATACAAAAAGCAAAATGTTAATAAGAAAAGCTCCTGAAACAAAAGACATTATCCTAGTTCATTGAGTTCCTTTGATTACTCATTCTGTACACTTGTAAGTAGACTCAAATCACAATTAAAATAAAAAGCTATCAGGCTCTTGAAACATCAGGGAACAATGATGCTCAAGCTTTGACAATATTTACCACTGGAGAAACGAATTTAGAGAAACAAGGCCGACTGGGCATCAAACCTGTGATATAGATGTCACAGAAAATGGCCCAATCACAGATCCTTGATGCTGAGTAACATGATTGTGTTAAAGGGTAATGTCAGGAATAAGTTGGAAGCAAATAATAAAGAGTTTATGATATCTATCAACTGAAAATTTCACACGTGATTTCCTATTAAGTAGTTTTAATAAAATTGACATTCTGCTATTCGATGTTAACTTCAGTTGTAATAGTTTCTTGGCAATTTTACTGGTACAGAACATGATTATTTTTCTGCCTAAGGCTCTGTCGTGGAAAAAAAAATATATAGTAGGTCTAAATCATGTTTTATATGAAGTAGTTATCTTTTTGTCTTTAAGTGACTGGGATGATATTTTATGACAATAGCTTTGTAAAACTGCAACCCTCCCTTCCCCAAAAGATCATGATCTAATTCAGTTATTTTGATAACTTAAAATGATCATATGCATGAGAGTATCATTAACAGAGACCCCACTAATTCAGATAATAGTATGTTTGGTATTCAATACAATTGTGTTTGACTCTAAATGCAAATCTATCTTCTACAACCGATGGTTGTAGCATGTACTTATTAAGGTGAGAGAATACTTGTGATATTATTTTTTTAAGGGTTCCCCTCAATATTTGAAAGTATGAGCTCCTGAATGTTATTTTCTCCAATACTTTTCCATCCAAATTTATTATGGTTTTGCATAACAATTATAACATATATTGAACAATTACTATGGTACACACAGTATATTTAGAGTAAAACATTTCTCATTTATCCCTCATAGCAATTCTATGGTTTAACACTATTAGTATTTATATTTCACAGAAGTGAAGTATGAAACATAGAAAGGCTTGTCCAAGGTCTCAGTGGCAAAGATTCCAAGAAATCCTATTCTGTATCATAGACACATAACCACATTACTCTATTAATTTTACATATAGATTTAGTTTTTTTAATGAATTTACTCTGTAAATTACCATGTTTTAGACCACAAATATATTTAATAGAGTGTAAATTTTGAAACTAAATTTTAATTATTTTATAATTCAGATTTTTTCTCTATTAATATTATTCTCATATTTATGAATTAATATGATTGCATTATATTTTCTTGCATATTAGTTAGGTTAATCATAGTGGATACAAGGTGATTTTACATTCTGCCTTTATATTACCTGCTTATGTAATCTCTTTTTGCATCTACATCTTTACCTAGAAAACAGGAGTGGTAACGCTGAGTATTATATAGGATGTTTTATGAAGTATAAAATAAATAATTCATAAAGTGTGCCTGGTATATAACACAGCTCATAAGTGCTAAATGTGGATTTTTGTTCTTAAGGTTTTTAAAATATTAAAGATAATCTTTGCTATGAAATTTGTCAAATAATTATGGAACTAAATATATGTAAAGTATACACAAAGCATAAAAAATTGGAGAAGGCCCCAGAGCTCCACATGCTTCATGAAGAATTTGCATTTTCTAGTCTTTCTCCACTCTAGCATTGTTACCCCATTGAAAATCCAAAAGAAGACCCAGTAGAGATATTCTCCTCAAATACCCTTTTCTAATTTATTCAGGTCATACAATACAAAATGCCAGGATTCCTGCATCATCCTTTATAATCTCTTCCGATTAGAGGTTACCATTGTTTGGTCCCATAACTTCTCACAGAGAACCATGTGTTAAAGGATTGATCAGCAGCCCATGATACTATTGGGATGCATTGGTACATTGAAGAGGAGGAAGTCTTCAAATCATTGTGGGCATATCTTTCAAGGGCATTTTGTGAACTTAGCCCCATCTTTTTCCTTTCTCTCTTTTATATCCCTTCCATAAGGTAAATAGGCTTATTTTGCCATGAAATCCTGTCACGATGTACTGTCTCATTACAAACCAAAAAGATAAATGGCTAACTGATGGTGGACTGAAACCTCCAATGCTGTGAACCAAAATAAATCTTTTCTCTTTTAAGTTTATTATATGGCTCTTTATTTATTTATTCAATATTAGAAAGCTCTCTATTCTAGATGTACATTGATTCTATGGTCTGACTATCTCCCAAAACTTCTGATTCACTCTTTAGACTTCCCCACCCTGTGCTGTGTCCCAGAAGGATGACCAACATGGGCAATATCAACGTTTTCTTTGTACCATCTTCTGATTAGACTCAGCCAATTGACAGTACTTACAAAGATCTGAGAGGAAGAAAAATATAGTTTGTATACTTACTTCTCCAGTTCTCTCCCTGTGGTGTCCCTATGGGTTAGCATTTTCTGCATCAAATATCTTAACTTCTGTCAGTTGGCTTCATATTGTAATTCTTTATTATATGTGTATATATATATATATATATATATATATATATATATATATATATATAACAGCAAAATGCATTATAATTCTTATTACATATATGGAGCACAATTTTTCATATCTCTGGTTGTATACATAATATATTCAAACCAATCCATGTCTTCCTACATGTACTTTGGATAATAATGATCATCTCATTCATATGTCATTAATTACCCCATTCCCCCTCCCTTCCCCTCCCACCCTGCTCTCCTATCTAGAGATCCTCTATTCTTCCCATGCTCCCTCTCCCTATTCCACTATAAATCAGACTCCTTAAATCAAAGAAAACATTTGCAGTTGTTTTTTTGGTATTGGATAATAATAATAATCTTCTTTAGCTCCATCCATTTACCTGCAAATGTCATGATTCCATTATCTTTTATTGCTGAGTAATATTCCATTGTGTAGATATACCACATTTTTTAATCCATTTATCTATTGAAGGGCATCTAGGTTGTTTCCACAATTTAGCTATTGTGAATTGTGCTTCTATAAACATTGATGTGGCTGTGTCCCTGTAGTATGCTTTTTTTAAGTCCTTTGGGTACAGACCGAGGAGAGGGATAGCTGGGTCAAATTGTGGTTCCATTCCCAATTTTCTAAGAAATCTTGATACTGCTTTCCATATTGGCTGCACAAATTTGCAGTCCCACCAGCAGTTTATGAGTGTACCTTTTTCCCCACATCCTCACCAACACTTATTGTTGTTTGTATGCATAATAGCTGCCATTCTGACTAGAGTGAGATGAAATCTTAGAGCGGTTTGATTTGCAATTCTCTAATGGCTAGCAATTGTTGAGAGCCACAACCAAGTCAGGATGGCGCCTGACATTTTGCCAGAAGGAGTGGTTGAGAAGTAATGCCAGCGAGCCATTAAGATGATGATAATTAAGTTAAGCTGTGTATAATTATTGGGATGGTGACTGATTGTTGTAACTGGATGATGCTGGATTGGGGCAAGCTGTGTGTTCAGTTGTGTGTGTAGACCTCTGCTGTCCGGCAATAGGGCGGCTCCTACTACCTCAGGTGCCCACTACTTTTGAGTTCTAGAGGAGTTCCCATTGAGTTCCTGTTGGTTCTTGCGGAGTTTCTGGGGAGATCTGGAGAGTTCCCATTGGGTTCTGGCAATAAAGTAGTTCCTGTTTGAAACTACAAGTGGCTCCTGACTTCCCGGTTATTTTGTGCCCAGCCAGACTGCGGCAAGCGATGATGACCACTTATTCATGTGTTTGTTGATTGATTGTACATCATCTTCTGAGAACTGTCTTTTCAGGTTCTTGGCCCATTTATTGATTGGGTTATTTGTTTTTTTGGTGTCTAATAGAGATGAACCCACAAATCTATAATTATCTTGTATTAGACAAAGGTGCCAAGAACATGCATTGGAAAAAAGATAGCCTCTTCAACAAATGGTGCTGGAAAAACTGGAAATCCATATGCAACAAAATAAAATTAAACCCCTATCTCTCACCATGCACAAAACTCAACTCAAAATGGATCAAGAATTTAGGAATACTGTCGCGACCCCTCGCCAGCAAGGGAAAACACGACACAGGATTCTTCTTTCAGCAGTTTATTCAGGCCTTGATTCAAGTATCATCTTCTAGCGACCCCACCCGACACACCCAAGCACAGCATAATAAAGCCCCCCGCAGCCCAATCCCAAGCCGCCACATGGATCTCTCTCATAGGGTGATAAGGGATTGCGTGCCAATCTCTCCATAAAAGGAGTTGTTTACCACAGGCCACAGTGGAAGCCTGCGCCATCTTTTAATGGCGGCCACGGTCTATAGGAACGGCTCACCACAGAATACAACCAGAGATCCTGTGTCTAATAGAAGAAAAAGTAGGCCCTAATCTTCATCATGTGGGATTAAGTCCCAACTTCCTTAATAAGACTCTGTGGAACAAGAATTAAAATCAAGAATCAATAATGGGATGGACTCAAACAAAAAAGTTTCTTCTCAGCAAAAGAAAAAATCTGTAGGGTGAATAGAGAACATACATCTTGGGAGCAAATCTTTACCTCTTACACATCAGATAGAGCACTAATCACTAGGGTATATAAAGAACTCATACTGTAATTCTTTCTCATTCTTGTAACTCCTCTTACTTCTACAGAAATGGTACCATTATTCCTCTCATGTATGATTCCCTCCACACTCCCCAAACTTTTATGAATAGTTATTTCATTAAATTCTCTTCTCAAATCCATTGTCCAATATCAGTGTATATCTGTTTCTGGTTGATGATGAGAGGATATATACTTCAAATTCCAAAATTCTTCTATTATTCCCTCTGATATTTATAGTCCAATCTCAGAAAAAATCCTATATTCTTATTTCTAAATTTTTTCTTCACATTTTTACTTCACCTAAAAGTAGATTCTCCATGGAGGGTGCTGCCATCCCTATGATTGTCTCATAGAAGAGAGGCAGTTATATCAAACATTTATGCTATAAGGTTTGGTATTTATTGCTCCATTAGGGTTATTGTTCCTTCCTGCATGCCAAACATTCCAGTTTTAAGGCTATACCACAGGTTAAAGTACATTATATTCCACCATGTTGCTATCTTATCATTTACAACACACCCCCTCTTCAGGCCCCAAGTCTGGTTAAGCCCAACTCTTAAAGCTAACTTGGGAAGGGACAAGTTAAAGAGGCATGATGCCTGATTATAGTGTTTGGATAATAAACATTGAACCCATAAATATTCTCAAAAATCTGAGCATGTTTTCTAACTCATTATCTTTCTTTACTTATAGATTTTCTCTGCTTTTCAAACTCCAGTTTTCTTTTCCATTCCAGCACTTAGAAAACAGAAATAACTCCTATCAATTCCTACCCCCACCTTGGCCAACCCACCTTGATCTATATTTCTTCTACCATTTGTTGTGTTACCATAGATCAGTGATTGTCAACAATGATTAGATTTCCTCCTGAGTTTATTTTAATTTGTTGTGAAAGTAGTGACGCTGACTTTTGGACAGTAGAATCAAGGCTGCTGTAAAACTGCAACAAATGCAATAGTATGCCTGCTTAAAAATGTTTTCTGGGCCAGGGGTATAGCTCAGTGGTAGTTGCCTAGCATGAACAGGAACCTAAGTTTGATCCACAAAACTGAAAATAAATATTTTCATGTATGGATTTCCATGAATACCTTTTGAATGTCTTGTCATTTATTCATGTTTATAAAATATCTGTTCATAATTACCTGTGTCTGGAACATAATTTTGCTTAGAAGATAAATGTAAAGAAAATTTTACTTATCGCACAGCAAATTTACAGTGAATTTCTCTAAACATATCCTTAAGGGAAGATTTTATCTTATTTGTTCAGAAATCTATTGAACATTTTTTTGAAAAAATTTGCCTCCAACAATTATTTCATTATGTTTGAGATATTTAAGTTTAAATACAATGCAGGATTGAAACTTTATTGGCAGTTTTGTTTACTGTATGTTCAGGTTTTTGAGGGAAACTACAACCCCAAATTATTAAATGATAAATTTCAGAATTAAATAATACAAGTTATAAATTGCACACCTTTGTGAAAGCACAGTGAAATCCCAATCTGTGCCTTCTCATTCCTTCATGCCTAATATATGAACCATTCTTTTGTCCAGCATGCTGGATATATTCACACCTCACCCAGTTGGCACTGAGTAGCCGTTTTGGTTGTCCGACTATTGATCATGTTATCACAGTGCTTGTGTTCAAGTAACCCTAACTTTAATTAATAATGGCCCCCAAATACAAGTATTTTGATCCAGGCACTTTGAATATGTGAAACTTTAGTGCTTCCTATAAATAAAAATGGGAAAGTTCTCAACTGAATAAGGGGAAAAAAGAAGTCACATAATTCGGTTGTTAAGATTTAAGATGAGCATGAATCCTCAAACAATGAAATTGTAAAGATGGAAGAGAAGCGCTTGCTAGTTCTGTTGTCTCCAGCCATAAAAATTGTGACCACGATGTGACATAAGTATTTAGTTAAGATAGAAAAAGCATTAAATTTATCTATGTATGTAGAGGACATATATAGGGTTATAGAGTTTGGTACTATGTGCAGCTTAATATTTTGGAAAATATCTCTCAGAGAATAAGTAGGGACTACTGTAAAACATGAGCCAGTACATATCTATGAATATTATATTAATGTGGATTCTCCATGTCAGTTTAATCATTTAAGTACCTCATCAAATTTTCTGGTGTAATAATGTTTGAAAAATTAAGATAAAATATCATTTCATGTAGAAAAAAACTGTAGAATAAATTGGATATTATTAGCCTATGTATATATATAATTACACGACCAATATGATTCTACATCATGTACAACCAGAAGATGGAGAAGTTATACTCAATTCATGTACGATGTGTCAGAATGCACTATACTGTCATGTATAACTAATTAGAACAAATTTTTGAAGTTTTAAAGAAAGGCTGGGGATGTGGCTCTGTGGTTAAACACCCTTGGGTTCAATCCCCAGTACCCCCCAAAAAAAATCTAGAAAAAAATAAAGTCATGCTATTCTGAAAACATACTTTACACACAGAGTTACAAAAACTGTGCTGTAAATGGAAAAATTATGAATGTAATGCACTCCACTATTGTTATGTATGCAAGAAATGAATTAAAAAAGAAAGAAAAAAATAAAAACAAAGTCAGTGGTTGTATGGAGAGAAAAAAAGAAAGAATTGTTTTGTTATAAATTATTTTATTTTAGTTCTTAATTTAATTAGGACATTATATTGATTTTTTAAAAATATAAATATTTAATATTTTATAGATATATTACTTTTGGAGAGTAAAGAGTAAGTTACCAAATATTTGATAAAAACAGGTAGTAGACCTTTTGGTATTGAGTACCATCTAATTGGTTCAGGGATAGCATATCTTTCAAGTCCAAACCTATACTCTATGGACTGAATCCCATGTTTCCTTTTCCTTCCCAAGACAATACTCAAAACAATTGGCCTCAGCTCTTTTGCACTATTAATTTATTTACATATTGGCTGACTCATTTTGTAAACATAAACACATGCTACGATATAAAAAATAAAAGTTTTCCTTGAGCATGTCTGATTGCATCACATTTCTTTGATCTACTTTCCTGTAAGATTTCAAAACAGTTTTATATTTTTTACCATTGCATAATCTTTTTGTGAGTTTTTCTTTTTGTCTTCCCAAATCAATCTCATCTAATTTCATGATTTTAATTATCAACTATAACATGGATGATTCTGAATTCATCCCTCTAATTGGGATCTTTGGCCTCAATGAAGGTTTGCTCTCCTCTCATTAGATATCTGTACTACAATAGGTATCTCAACCATAAATATGTACAAGTTTGAACTTTTAATTCCTCCCTAATTTTTGTTCCTCATACACTCAATTAAGCAAGTTGTTTTTTTTTATTGTTCAGGCCAAGAACTTGCGGTTTGTCTTTGACACCTCTCTCTCATTTCCTTTATCTTCTTCACCTATTTAAATATGTAGAACTGTTATTGGTTGAATGTTCGTATACCCTAAAATTAATGTGTTAAAATTTAGCCCCAAATATGATATTTGGAGATGGGACCTTTAGGAAGTGATTAAATAGTGGTGGTAGAGTTCTTAAAAATGAAATTAGTGCCCTCACAACGGCAGCCAGGGTTAAACCTCTTATCCTTTCTACTATATGAGGAAATAGCTTAAAGCCTTCATCTATGAACTAAGAAAAGGTCTCTCACAAGATACCCCATAAGCTGGTCCTTTCACCTGGTACTTCGTATATAACCATGGAGTTATATACCCAGCACAAATATATCAAATTTATAGTAAGTCATTCCCCACTACCCTGGATAAAATAGCTAACTTCCTTTCCCAGCAACCACACTATTTGTTTATTTACTTCCCAGATTCCAGATCCATGAGAAATTAATTTATATTCTTTCTAAGATTTATAAATAACTCATTATTTTGAGTTTTGTGATAACAGCTCAAACAGACTCAATAGAAATGTTAGAAATTTATGTTCACTCAGAAACTAACCACTTTTTAATACCTGTGCCATTTCTTCCTAATGTAAGCCAGATTTAATTGAAAGACTCCAAACTAGTCTTTCCTGTTTTGACACTATTCTTGTATCGCCTACTTTCTGTTCAGCAGACAGACTGATCTTTTGAAAATGTTGTTCAGAGCATGTTTTTCCTTATCCCTCCTGTCTCACTGATGGTGAATTTCAAAGTTATTAATAACATTCTGCATGACTTGGCTTTCTGCCTACTTCCAGGGCCCATCCATGTTCATTGACTCTCTTTACTCTAGTCCTACTGATCCTCCTTGATTCTTCTTTGGTTGATAGCTCTCCTCCCTTCTATTCATGTAGCAAGTATTTTATAATTTGAGGTACATCAATGTTTTCTTTTCATTACTTTTATTGTTATTGTTGTTGTTGTTATTTTTTGTGTTTTTGAGGATCAAAGCCAGTGCCTTCTGTATGTTAGGCAAGTGCTTACCACAGAGTTATATACCCAGCATAAGTATATCAAATTTATAGTAAGTCATTCCCCACTAACCTGGATAAAATAGCCAACTTCCCTTCCCAGCAACCAACACTATTTGTTTATTTACTTATTTATTTTTAGTACCAGAGATTGTACTCAGAGGTACTTAACCACTGAGCCACATCCCCAGCTCTTTTTTTTTTTTTTCTAAATTTTGAGACAGTGTCTTAAGTTACTTAGGACCCCATTATGTTGCTGAGACTAGCTTTGAACTTGCTCTCCTTCTGCATCAGCCTCTGGAATTACAGGGATGTGCCATTCTGCTCAGCCCAAATTTGATCTCTTTAGTCCCTTTATTTGGTTTTATTTTTTCCACTGTCCTTGTGATAGATTTACAGTTTGTGTATTTGTTTTTTTATTTGTACATTAGCCCTATCATCCTTTAGAATGAAAGCTCTTCTTGCATAGGATTTTCCACTGATATAGTAAAAAAAAAAAAAAAAAAACTAACTTAAATTAATCATTTTAAGATTCTCCTTAGGTTTATATTTTATTTTTATTCATTTTAATCTCCTAAGTACACTGACAAATGGATTTTTAACTTAAAAACACCTGTGAAATCAATGTCTAAGTTTGGGGAATTTCAACAAAAATTTCTTTAAGAGTTTTTCA
This sequence comes from Marmota flaviventris, assembly GCF_047511675.1. Lineage (NCBI taxonomy): Eukaryota > Metazoa > Chordata > Mammalia > Rodentia > Sciuridae > Marmota > Marmota flaviventris. The sequence goes on along the minus strand of NC_092504.1, from coordinate 50,694,384 downwards.
GATTGTAGCTTTTTGTGATCTTATCTCAGGCATGTACACACACTCACACACAGATACACACACACAGAGTATTTATCCTAGATTCCAGGTTATCCGGAACAAGCTAAGGATGAAGGATATGTCAAGAGGTACTAGGATAGTACCCTTGACCACAAATGACTTCAGGATAAAGGAAGACAGATTTTGGTGTTCAACCATGCAGCTCAGGAGGAGGTTTAATTCCTTCAGGATAGAAATCAAACACAGCTAACAAAGATAGGGTTAGAAAGAACCATTTATTTAATTGATTACTATAGCAAGGTGGCTACAGTACAGCCAGAGTAGCCAATAAGTCAAGGGTCAACAGCATATATAGGTTTGGAAGTAGAAGATAACACTTTCATAGACTATGGAGTAATCTCTCATTGAGCCTTTCCCAATTTTTAGGGAGTCAAAAAATGCTTGTACAAAGATCAAACTGTGTGTAAAATTGTGTTAAATGTGTTCCCCAGGCATTTCCTTTAACAGACAAATGCATTTAAATGAGCATCTTTGTAACATTTGGTCAAGGGTGTAATGATCAAACCTGCTTAAATCCATTTTGATGTTCAGTTCATTCTTTGTCTTGAACAATGGATGTTGTTAGGGAAGACATTTAAGCATTTATCTTAAGCATAAGACACATAGTGTTCTTTCTCTTATTTGCCTGCAAATTAAACATTTACCCTATATAGTAAAAGGAGCCCCTGCAATGTATCTTAAGCAAAGAGGCATGTAGTGCCTTTGTGTTTATCATCACCTATTTACTCTTAACCCTGTATCACTGCCTCAGAACCTCTGCTGAAGTTGGTATGTGAAAGTAAAATATCCCACTGCAAACAAATACTTTTGGCATATTGTGAACTGGTTATTCAGAAAAACTGTAGATCACTGTGAACAGAGAAATAACTCTGAAAATCTCTCTCTCTCTCTTCTCCATATATATATATATATACACACACACATAAATGGCATGTGTATATATACACATGTATATATACACACATATGTGCATCCTTTAGAATGGAAGCTCTGAAGATTTCATATGTATATACATATATGTTATATATATGTACATATAAAATCTTCATTAGTATACAGAGGTTCAGACATAGCTTTTCTATCTGATATCCTACTCTTTCTGCCTAGAAAGAATTTTTACACTGAAAAAAAGAGATTGGGTTCTAACACCTGGTTCAGATGGAGCTTATTACAGGCAGCTATTAACTGAGAGAATTTGCCTACCCAACAGTACAGCCCTTGCTAGCCATGCACCTTCTTCATCTTACTTTCCACCTCCCTTCTCCCCTGAAGCCCAAGCCCCTATCTCTGTGTTAGGTTCTTTGTGAGGTTCAGCCATTTTGTTTTCCTTTCATCTCATACATCTATATTTATTGGGAAATTTTACTAATTTTTATTTTCTTATTTCTGATATCTGTATATTGCCAGTTTCAAAGACTAAACTTATTGAAATTTCATAGGGAAACAATAAATTTAACATTTCCTTGTACTGACATGTTCCATTTTTAGAGCAGTAACTGCAAGAACTACAAAATTACTAATAAATGTATTCAAGGAGCTTTGGAAATGCAATGAACACATGGAGGAATGATCACGATAATTTTATAGAACGTCTGTTATACTACCTGGGAACATTTTTAAAGCCTGGAAACTTGGAATGAATTTCTAACACCCAATTATTTGTGACTTCGGGCAAGTTACTTAAAATTTCTGACACTCTATTTCCTAATTTGACTAATGGAGGTAATAACAAACCTAACTAATGTGGTTGTTGTGAGCATTGAATGAGTTAATACATATAAAGTGCTTAGACAATGCCTAGAACAAATTCAAGCAAAATGTATTAACTTTATCCCCCACTTTTCTATTTATTTTTAATTTTTAATTTTTTTTTCTGTAACACCAACGATTGAACCCAGGCCTTGCATTTGTGTGGTAAGTATCTCTATCTCAGCCCTTCCCCCATTTTCCTAAACTTCAAATCTTCTAAATTATTTTAGCATTTTAGAATCTAATTTATTTTAGTATTTTCAAAATTTAAAGTTAAAATTTTAAATTGCCTTTGTCAAGAGCCTTTTCTTTTAAATTTAAAGTAAATAAAACACACACATTTAAAATATATTTTAATTAAATGTAGGTATTCAGTTTCTGGAATTGTATACAATGTTGAGTTGTTTGGATTTTGCCCAAGATTATATTTTTCTGTTAGAACTAAAGGAAATTATAATACCAATACTTAGTGCTATATTAAAAATTGTAATTTCCAATGTAATAGTCAAAGATCTATTCTCTAAGCCAGGTCTTGTTTTTTACTGTGCTGATGCCATGGAGGTTTGCTTTCAAAAATATGAGTAAATCATTAAACAGAGGACTTCACTATTATTATTTGAGATCTCCCATCCCTGGAGATAGGGTCTAACATTCACTCTGTCTGATACATGAAAGCTTTAAGACATGAAGGGAACAGGCTTAGATGGAACCTGACAGTAAATACTGTTCCTGTCAGTCAGGCCCAAGCAGCCAGTGGTACTTGGGCATCTTTTGATATAATTAAGTCTCATGATTAGCATAGGAGATAGATTTAATCAGCCACATGATTCACATTATATGTCAAACCATCAAACATTGACACACTGAGCATAAAATGTCTTTACTCATTCTAAAGAGTATTGTTTACAGATCATAAAATAACAAAAAACCCCATAATTTATGATGAATATTCTCCCATGACATAAAATAACAGAAGAATAATTTATAACAAATATCCTCCTGTTATCATCTGGTATCTTTCTAAGTTCTTTTTGTTTTCAAGCTAAATATCTCTACATATTCTAACACAAATGACTCCTAGCTGTGAAAATTTCCCATGGGGGTTAAGTAACAAATTAACACTAGTTTGGGTAAAGGTTTCCTAATTAGCTGATCAACGCTGTCAGGCTATGAGAGGAAGCAAACCACCATGATATTCTTCACACTTTACACACTGCTCACTCATCGTCCTCCCTCCTCCCTGCTCATTCTTTCTGATTAGTTCAGAGGCCTTGAAATCAGTTTAGCTTTTGTAAGGAAGCTTTTGTAAGTTGCAGGGCTTTTTTCCCCCCTCCTAAATATGTTTGTTGTCAGCAAGCCAAAAGTACGTTTTTAAATCTTCTGTAAGCTTCATCTGAGGGGTATCGAGGTTTATAATAAGAAGGCTATTTGCATATAAATTATGCCTAGAATATAAGGAGGAGTGGAGGCTGAGAAATGCTATTATTTTGAAAGAAAATGGAGGGCAATCTCTGATGTAAAACCATTTTTAAAACTTTGGTGAGATTGAATGTATTTCTTGTGGCACAGCCAGCTGCAAGTGGGAGGGGGGTTGGCACTCTGCTGTACTCCCAGTTAGGAGCTTGTATGACATTTAATTGGAGATCAGCATTCTGCAGGAGTGTATAAAAGGAATCTGTGTGGCATTATCACAAAGTGAAGTTCTTTGCTTGTTCTAAATAATAGAAAATATTCAAAATATTATGGTGGCTACCGTTGTGTTCATGAAGCCTTACATTCAAAGCTCTAAGGTTTTTATGCATTTTAAAACAGCAAAACTAGTACCAATATAACATATATTCCATTCATTTATAATAAATATTTCTTCACAAATATTTTATGTATTGCTTTTCTATGGGAACAGGACATAAATTTGACTTTAAATAATCAGCAGTAATTTACTTACAATGTCATATTTGAAATAACCTATACATCTCCTATTTTTAAATTGTTATGATGGAAGATTGCAATTGGAAGATAAAATCTTTTACCATGTGCTGGGCGCTCAACATACCTAGAAATATAAGACATACCTGCGATGAAATGGGCAACCCTTCTGTCTTCCTATTCTGCTACAAACCTTGAGAAACCTGTGATTTTAACCATAGCAAGATGCAGCTGTATAACAAGAGGACCATTCATAATTTACTTCCAATAAAGAGAGAGAGAGAGGAGAGAGAGAGAGAGAGAGAGAGAGAGAGAGAGAGAGAGAGAAAGAGAAAGAGAAAGAATAAAGACACCTTTAGGGCTTAAGGACATCTTGCTAATGAGATAACACCCTGAATAAATTAAAAACTTCAACTAGCCTGCAGTCATTTAGATTTGCTCTTTGTTCATTTCTCTTTGTTCCCTTCTCTACTTCTACTCAATCTCTCAATGACTTTTACCTATTTAAATTTCAATGTGATAATTTTGAAATTTTATTATAATATTGAAACTTCACAATAGGTACATGAAATACAAATCCCTGGGTGTGATTAAGCTACAAAGATTTAAGTTTTGTCCTAATATGAAAGAAAACATTTAAAAATAGATATATGTGCTTGAGAAGCCATTTACTCAGGGGCCCATTCTGCTTGTGAACATCTTGCCCTCTACACCTACAGCCCACTGACTCCAAAGAGACAGTAATGTAGATTCTTCCCTCCTCATTTCATTCATGAGAAGTGGATAAAGGGCAGTCATTCAGCGTGAGCCAGAATCTGAGTGCAGTTTTAGGGTTGTGAATTTCATCAGGTTAGATCAACAGAAGAGAAGGTGATTTAGATGGCTTTAGGATTCACTGCTAGTAATGGATCAGCTCTTTCAGTTGCATTAGCTGTTGTGGAGTTTGTGGATTTCATATCCCTTTTGTCCCTTGAAGTGGAATTATGTTAATAAAGTGTCAGGGTCTACAAGGATAAAAATAATCCCCAAATTAGTAACTGTTAAACAAATAGCAAGCACATGCTGCTTTTTAATTAGGAAATGCCCTTAGATTTTCTTAGTATAATTTTGTTTCTAACAGTCATTCTTCCATTGTTCAAATTTCTTTTCTTGATGATAACTCCTCAGTTAAATGACATACAGCAATTGTTTAAGAATACTGTACAGAAATACCTGAACTAGAGTCTGCAAGATTATAAAGGTAAGAGAAACATGACACTAAGACATTTCCTACAAACCCATCTGTTCTAATTTTTTATGGCATGTAAGTCTTCTAATGATCTGATTCTTATTTCTAGGAGCTCCTTTTCCCAACTAAACTTTCTGTTGCACTCATAAAAAACAAAAGCAAACAAACCAAAAAAAGACAAAAACAAAAAACAAACAACAACAACAACAACAACAACAACAAAAAACACACAAAAAAACAAAACAAACAAACAAAAAAACAGAGGGGAACTCTTTAAAAAAACCCAACTCCACATCATTGCTTTGCTGGATTAACTAGGGTCTTTCATTCCCCCTATAAATCATACTGACAGATCTCCACACTTCTCTGAATTCTTTCTCCTACAAAACAATATTTCTACTCTCTACCTGGTGAGTTTAATCCTTGCCAAACTCAAGCATATATTAAGTTCTTTTCCCAATCTTTTTATGTAGTTATGTATTATTGTTTTGTGAATTTAATAAACTGTTAAATAAACACAATCTTTATGGGAAAAGGCCATTATTTCCATGAAATCTGAATAAAATATTTTACAAAGATATAACAAAGCAGAGTTAATAAGTGAAATAAACATTATAAGATACAGGAGAAAAATCTAAACACTTGCTTTGCAAATGTCTTTATACTGTAACTCCATTCTAAGGAAAAACAAACATTAAGAGTATAGATCATGAATTATGGATATGGCTTATGAAAACAATTACATGGGATTCCAATTTTTAGATTTCACACTCTAAGAAAGTCCTGAAAAAAAAACATGTTTTCATATAATTGATGTTAAAATTAAATATTTAATGTATGCCAACATTTTATAAATTCTTCCCTTAATAAGTTGTTTGAATTAAACAACCAACAAGAGATTCTGATAGCTTAGGTTAAAGAGTATTTCATTTTCTCATATTTTAATGGCTTTATGCAAGCTTTTCTTTTGATATGAAGTAATCAATCTTTCTTTTTCCCTGCCACTTAATTTTCTATTTGTCCATCCTCTGTCTTCAACTTTTCTGTCCTTTGCTTGGCTAATACTTAGTTTTGAGGAACCTTCTAAGACATATGATATTCATGTTAACTTGTTAACAGTGTGTATGTGTTTGTGTACTCTATGTATAGGAGATACATCATTATCAGGTATCTTTTTTTATTTGAGATTATATTTTATTCTATTTACTCAAATTATTAAACCCTAAACTCTACATTTTAGAAATTAAATGTTTATCTACACATTATAAATATAACACTTCTATTTATAAAACTAGTAAGTGCTAATAATTATTTTAAGTAGTCCTTTGATTAATATTTGTTGTGATATGCAAACTTAGATAAATTCACTAAAATTTTAAGCTGAATTTACATATTTAATGCAGTTGGTTTTCTTATTAAGTACTCCAATAAATCTTCTAAGTACTTAAATAATACTTGTGAATCTAATCAATTAGTTTATAAATATTTTTACTGTTAAGTTCAGTTAAGTGTTTCAGTAAAGTTTATAACCAGAGTAAAATTTCAGTAATGATTTTACATAATATATTGGGATCAAAAAATGTGGGAAGAACTGTTTCTTAATTAACCCAAATTTTCTCAAACATTGTCACTGCTAATAATAACAATTATGCACAGAATATTCCTGAACATTCGAGCAGTTTTTTATGTGTTTAATTTATTTTATTATTTCTACTCCAAATCTTAAATCTTTCTGTAGGCAACACACACTAACCTATTAAGGAATAATTATGTAATCCTCTGATAGACAGAATAACATGCTCTCCCTCACATTTGTCCATACCCTAATCTCTGTAACCTGTGAATATTTACCTTACATAGCAAAATGAAATTTTCAGATGTGATTAATATGGGCTTTGTAATGGAGAATGGTATCATCCTTTTTCTGTTCTTATAACAGAATACCTGAGTCTGTGTAATTTATAAAGGAAAAGAGCTTTATTCAGATTCACATTTCTGGAAGGCTGAAAGCATGGTGCTGACATCTGCTTGGTTCTGGCCTCATTGTGGAAAGCAGAATGGGAAGCAGGTGCATATGGAAGAGGAATTATACAGTAAAAGAAAACAGAGGAAGCCAAATTTACCATACAACAACCAGCTCTCACAAGTGGTAAATATTTCAGTCCCATGATAATGAGAACTCAGGCATAAGAAAGGCATTAATCCTGTTAAGAGAACAAAGGAAACCCTTCCCTCTTGGCTTCTACTTCCAATACAGTCACACTAGGAAATGAAAACTCAATATGAATTTTAGTGAAACAAAACATGGACAAACCATAGCAAAGAGATCTTTCTGGATGGTCTGGTTTAGCCCAGTCAACTCAAATAAATCCTTTAATGGAAGAACCTTTCCTGGCTGGGTCACAGAGAGATATAACAACAGAAAAGTCAGAAAAGATGTGACATGAAAAGGACTCAATCCCCTCATATTGACTTTGAAGATAGAGCAAGGATGAAATGACAAAGTCAAAGAATGGTAGGTGTCCTCTGGAAGCTAGAAATGTCCCTCAAGTGACATCCAGTCTTGTAATTACAAAGACAGAAATCTGCCAACAACCTGAATGACCAAGGAAATGGAATCTCCCTGAAAGTCTCCAGAAAGAAAACCAGGCCTGCTAACACTAAGACTTGAGTCTGAGGAGGATGTGATCTGTGTGGGGTATCTTACCTCCAGATACCCCCCACAGTGTGTGCTAATTAATTTGTCTTTCCTCAAACACTACAATTGTGATAATATGTTATGGAAGCAATATATAATTAATAAAAATCCCAGGCAAATTCTGAAGATAGCATCTCAACTGATTAATGCAGTGTGTTTGCCAGAACTATAAGCTGTGAAAACTGAAAAAAACAAATATCTGGTATAGTTTTCCCACATCCATTCTGTTGTATTGAACTCTTATCTACCATGTCTCAACAATACATCTCAAAATCATTCGGGAAAAAGTAGTTTTGTAGTCTATATCCCCATAATTCATAGTAACACTAGTCATCATGGCTTCTAGTAAATTTCCCATTCTGTTGGTCACTCTGATTACTCTGAACTACAAAGACTGGAACCAAATCTGACTAATTTATTCATTCAATATTTAATTAAGTCTATTATCATATATATGCAAATATGATTTTATATATATATATATATATATATATATATATATATATATATATATATATATATATATGTTTAGGGGTCACCATTTAGTCAAGTGTACCAACTAACCAAATCTAGCCACATATTTTAAATAGCTCTGCAATCATTTGAAGGCTATATAAACTACAAACATAGTTCCTTAAATAATTGAATTCTCTCATCATTTCCAAGGCACAATGACCATATTTCTGAGAGGAAGGCAAGTTTGTTTCTGTATTTGCATAGGATCAAAGAAGGTATGTGATGCCTTTAGAGAAAAAAATTTTGATGATTGTTAGAGATCAGCAAACAGAACCTTCATCACTGAGGAGTATAAGTTAACAGAACCCCCAACATGGCCTCTGAATGGCAGGTAAAACTAAAGGTTTTCAGTCCATTTAGAATGATTCCATTTAGTGCTTGCCTTTGAAACAAACTGCCTAAAGGTACTCCAGCCTGTCTTGTTGGTTCAGTCTCTCACTAGTGGGTGTTCATTCTTGGAATGATGATGTGATGGCTATGGAAATACTGTTATAGAGTATGTTGTGCTGTTTACTCAATTTGCCTGAGCTAGGAAAATGAGTCAGACAAGAAATATTTAATATATGAGAAATTTAAGAAATAAAGACAAGACACAGAAATTAGTGAAAAGTGGGATCTAATGGGCACCAGCTCCAATGGAGACTGGGTCTAACAAAGAACAAGAGCACACATTTTATTTTTATAGGTAGGAACATCAAAGAGTTTAGGTGTGACAGGCTTCTTGAGGAAAACAGGATGAAGATGGGGAAAACAAGTTGTTTGGGGTTTAACAATTTATATCCACCTTCTCTACCTCTGGGTGGCTGTGTCTGATCCTAGGGCTGTCCAAGCCAAGGTAGGTTGTCTACTCTGAGCAGTCTCGTAGATGGAATTTCACTCAGAGTTCCCAGAAAAACAATCTCCGCTGCCTATTGATGATTCAAACAAACCCATAATTCATATACGACCTCCAACAAGAATAGATTCTGCTAGAAATTTTGTATGGGGAGAAGCAGCAAGTTGGATCTCCAACCACCATTTCCCATAGTTGTCTAGGCCAGGTTAGGTAGAATAGCTATTAAATTATGGTCAGAGGAATCTGGCAGAGAAGGGCATTTACAGCACTGGAACAGTTCAAGACAGCCAAATTAGAATTGTTTCCTTCTTGAGGAAGCATACAGGGATGGTTCTTCCTCTCCTGTACCTCATCAGGTCTAAGTAATTTCTTTTCTGGTGCCATTATTTGTGCTCTCCACAAAGTGATTGCATCCTATTACAGTATTTGTAACTTCACCTTTATTTCTAATCATCTTCTTGCACCAAGTTTATCCAGTAGGGACAGGTGCATTAAATTCCCCATCTTGGCATATTTGGTACACTCTAGGAGGAATTGTTGAGCAAGGATTTATTATCTTTATCATCTGTGACTATGCTAGTTCAACAAGAGAGTACAAGTAACTGAATCAAAACACAGTTCAAACCACATGGCACACAAACCAGTCCAGTCTGAAAAAAGCTTCAGACCTAGGGATTTTAAAATAGGTTTTGGTAATGTCTCAACTCTTTTATACAAATAATTACCCAGAATGAGAGAGAGAGAGAGAGAGAGAGAGAGAGAGAGAAGATCTTCTTATAGTCATATTAAAATTATTAGTTAAGGATCCTTTTTTTAAATTTTATTCTCCATGGTTATGTATAATTGTTTAAGTCCTCTCTGCATCAAATGTGCTATTGCAAATTAATACAAAATTCTAAGCTTATATAAAAGCAATAGATTTTACCCTAAGATAACAATAATTTATCTTTCATATGAATAAATTACTCTCACCTTTTCTTAGGTATTTTCCTTATGATCTCTTTTGATCATCCTAATAAAAACACATACAGGGAGAGTTATGTAGTTTTATTTTGATCTCTAAAAGTTAGGACACCTCATCCATGTCCTATAATAACTAAAAAAAATAAGGTTACTGAAAGAATTTCATCTTTCAAACCAATGTTTTCTGCATTTCAATGGACATATTTTTCTATTCATGCCACTTTTGCATTAATATTCCTGCAATTCATCTGAGATTCTGGAAAAAGGCATATTTTGATTCTGGAGTGTGGCCCAAGTTACTGAGTTCATGACAAGCTCACTGGTAATGTTAATGCTGCTGGTCCTTTGAGAGGTAAGGTCCCATATGAAGCTTCATTTCCTACATGTAGCTTTTACTAAAGTCACCCCTTGTCCATACTCATCATCATTTTGGAAAGCTTAGGAAAATCAACTACTATAATTTGTTTTTATTTTTCCTCAGTGGGGAACATTTTTTTTACATGTTATAAATTCAGAAATGAAGCAGCTATATCTAACATAGCAATTCTATAATCATAAACACATTTTCAGTTGGCTATGTGTCTTAGCTCCCCAAATTTTAAAATAAGATACAATTAATGATAATATAAAATGGATTAAAATTATAAGACTAAGAATATTTTGGGGGGTACCAGCAATTGAACTCAGGGGCACTCAATCACTGAGCCACATCCCCAGCCCTATTTTGTATTTTATTTAGACACAGGGGCTCACTGAGTTGCTTAGCAACTTTCTCATTGCTAAGGTTGGCGTTGAACTCACAATCTTTCTGCCTCAGCCTCCACAGGTCCCGGGCAAGAAATATTTTTTTGAATTTTCTCAGTCTTACCCTCCTTTCTTGCTTACCAAATCTTGATTATATATCTTAAAATCTAGTTCATATATTTTTATATTTTAAATAAAATTCTCACTGTTCAAAAGGCTATAGACAAACCTCTTTTCAGATTAGAAAAATCATTGTCCTGAGTCATTTTATATTTATTATGTAATATACAAGGAGATATATTGTAACTATAGCATCAATAATAGACATAGGCCTACTTGAACTACTCCCAGGACCTATACTATGTGTTCCTTAGCAATATGATGCAACATAGCCTAGGATTTCTAGCTCTGGCACAGGGGTTGACAGATCTCTGTGACAACAGGACCTAAAACCCTTGAGACAGCATCACCCCACCATGCAAATGAAATGCATCTTTGATGAACCCTAACATAAAGCCTATTTCTGCAAGAATAGTTTAAATTTCCATTTGTGGAAGAAACACCTGGTAACTGACCCAGACTGAATACAGGTGGAAAGGGGTTGGGGATTCTCAAACTCTGAGAATGATCTCTGGAAGGAGAACTTCTGGGTGGGGTAGACATCTTACTGTTGACTATTTTTGGCTCTTGCCATTGCCAGTTTCCACTATTCAGATTGTCAGAGCACTGCCAGAACCTACTGCTTCACCATCAGATGTCTGAGAATCATCTTTGATGCAAATTGAATAAAGGGGAAAATGTTCCCCTACAGAAACTGTTAAACTTGAATTTCTTGGGTCCCCTGGATAAAGCATGGTATTCATGGGAAGGTATTTTTAATCTGGTTGAAGATAAAGTATGTTTAATCAGTGAAATGTTTAGATTTCTTGACAAGCTTTTTTGAATAACATTGAATAATAAGTTCATATACTTTTCAGTTAATCTATAGGTATGTTCAGATATTATTTAGTTCTTCCCACAATTATGTATTATTTCACGTGTGATGACTTTTAAATAGTCTCAGGAGATATCATATTAGCCCTGTGAAGAGAGTGGTGGTGGTAGTTACAAATACTTATTGGAGAATCACTAGCTTAAAAATCAATTTTGCACAGTTTGACTTACTTAATAAAATGTCCAGGCTAAATTGCAAAATATAAATGTTAAGGCAATATGTGCTCTTTTTTGGTATGGGATACTGGCAGTCCATTTCAAAATCCTCAGTAGTACCAAACACTTTTCAGTGGAAACCAAGTGTCAACAACGCTCAATATGTAGTTAATTTACAGCATGCATCTGGTGTTTTAAACAGGTGCTCCATATGTTGAGAAGATCTCAGGAGGTATAGAAGTGTGGAATAAACAAGAATGGTTTAGGTCAGTACAATAATTTCACCTAATTATTGCAGTTAAGGAATTGCCATGCATACTTTTGATATTTTGTTTTCTCTGAACTTAAAGTGTTTTGAAGCCCACCATCCAGGTTTTTGGCACCTGTTAAAATACTGGTGACCTTATGATCATGCCAGCATTGCTCTTGGCTCTTAAACATCTGGAGCATTCCAAGTTTACAAACTGCAAAAGACAAACAACAAAAATGACATTTCACCAATCTGACCCATTTCTTCCATAGAGACTGCAGCATCAACTGCAAGTTTATCACAGGAAACAATTCCCTGAACTCTATCTCTCTTGAGTCATGGACTGACATTTTTTTTTTTGTTTTTTTTTTCTGTTAGAAAAGTCTGAAATCAGACAGTGACATTCTTTTGCTGAAAAGGAAAGGCAAATCTTGTTTGGTACATTGAAAGTACTCCCTCCCACACAACTCCACATTCAGATGTGTGTATTCACTCAAATATTATTCTACACAAAGAAGAAAATAATGTTTTATTTTTAAGGTGAAAAATGATTAGAAAATTAAATTTTATTTGTGTATGTGATGCATCGTTTCAATTTGAGATATATGTTTTTGTGTGGACCATGCATATAATAAATAAACAATGGCCCAACAATTTTATATGTCTGTTAAAGAAAAAAGACATTAAGATTGGTTGATATTGCTAAGTATGGTGGTGCAATGCTTGTAATCCCAGCAGTTCAGGAGGCTGAGGCAGGAGGATAGCAAGTTCAAAGCCAGCCTCAGCAAAAGCAAGGCAGTAAGCAACTCAGTGAAAACCTGTCTCTAAATAAAATATAAGACTGGAGAGGTGCCTCAGTGGTCAAGAACTCCTGAATTCAATCCCCAGTACCGCCCCCCACCCCCCAAAAAAGATTGCTTGATGTTCATGAATTGGAAGATACAAACATATATACACACATACTCACAGAGACACACACAAATATCAATCCGTGATGACAACTGTGAGAAAATATGCTTTCCATAAGGCTATACATCAATTAGAAGAAATAGTATATTAGTAGCTACATGAAAATATATTTTTGACAGTTTTTTTTTTTAATTTTTCTTTCAATAAAGAACATATTTACCAAAAGTAAATCGAAACTGTATTGATTTTTTGAAATGCAATACATTTCAAGGTTGACATTTAAACATAGTCCTAGGGTTTAATAATGTTCTCAAACTAAAATTCTGTTCTTTCATGGAGATAAAACACTAGTGTTGGCATACAGAAACTTTTTGTGAGTGAACAGACTTACTAAAAAGATTTTAATAGTGAATGAGAATGTAAAATATATAAAATGGTTTATTTTATGTCAACTTGCCTGGGCCATGAATGCTCAGATACTTAGACAATATTATTTTGGTGTGTCTATGAAGGTGTTTTCAAATGAGATTAACATTTGAATTGGTAGGCTGAATAAAGTGAATCCCCCTCCCTAGTTTAGAGTGGCTCTTAACCAATCAGTTGAAAATTTGAATGAAACAAAAATGCTAATTCTCTCACAAATAAGAGTGATCCTCCTGCCTGACTGAAAATCTCAGTCCTTCCTTATCTTTGGACTTGAACTAAAACATTTGGCTCCTCCTGGTTTTTAAGCTGGTTGGATTGACTTTTGTACTAGAATGTAGGTCATCAGATCTGATGCTGCTTAGACTTTTTGACTTACACTAGAGTTGCATCAGGGACTCTTCTATATCCCTGGTTAATTCTGTTAACTCTGGAATACTCTGAGTAATACAATATTATAGGGATTCAAAATTTTCATTAATTATTTCTATCTTCCGAGCAGCAAATATCACAAGCCATTGGCTTCATTTAGAATATTAAGTTATTCACATATTCCAATATCAACAAAAGCTCATATATAAATGATCTTATTTTCAGGTCTGGTCGCTCAGTGGTCTATAGCCAAGATTAACATTAGAGCAAGATTGGAGTTCTAAATCAACCATGAACTTTACAAAATACATCATTTTGCTTAAAATAACAATTGAGATTTTACTTATTTGTTTGATTTACCCATCAGCAATAAGAATGAGGTAGATTGGAAACAGATATGACATTCTATTCTATTTCTTCGCTTAAATAATGTTTATTCACATATAAATGTACATATGTTGTGCTTCCATGCACATACACATACATGTATACACTATATATATATATATATATAAGCAAACAATTTTAAAAAGGTTTATATATTTGTTTAACAATTATTTATTGTGCCTATTTATATACGGAATTATCCTAGGTAATAGAAATGTAGCAGTGTTCAAAACATATTTCCATCTCTCTTCCTTACATTCAAGGAAGAGAGATAGAAACGGGTTTAGTGTCAGTCAGCTGTTGGTTGCTTAAAGCAAAAATACACAATAAGGAAAAAAAAAACTTAAAGAAGGAAACATTTATTTGGGTTCACCATTTCAGAGTTTCAGTCCATGGTCACTGATTCCAAGTGATGTCCCCAGTGAACAACTTTCTCCAGCCATGCCCCCACCTTCGTACATTTACCACTCAGTACTGCATTTAATGTATTAATTCACCAATGTTGTTAGGTTACAGGTCTAATCATCTCATTATTTCATCTTTGACCATTTCTACACTACTTAACACATGAGCTTTTCAAGGGATGTTTCATATCCAAACCATAACATTTAGTAATAATTGTATTCTAGTTAAAAGGCTTATAATTTGGAATATGCATTTTAGAAATCAAAATATGACTACTTCAAAGTCATGTGATCTTGGACAGATCACTTAGTCTCTTTAAGTCATAAGGTTTATCATTAGAATTAATCATACTGTCATGGGGGAATTTCAGACAATACTGGGGAAATGTTTTTTTAATTTCTCAAGATTTACATTAATAAATATTTCTTAATTGGAACTCAGAAACATCAACAAGCTGAAGGAGATCAATTGGAAGCAATATTATTTATGTTTATTTTTAATATATTTTATTTTTAACCAAGGTGATTTCTTTCTCCCTTACCAAAGTTAACATGAGGTAATAAATTCAACCACTGACCCTTCTTCCTAGTCTTGTGGTAATGAAGTCTTTCTTCCTAAAAGTTCAAGTTACTGATCCTAGATTTCAGATACCATGTTTGAGAAGGGATTAGACAAAGAGATTGTGTTTCCATGGACACAATCTGAACACACAGCTTCTCCCTTTTGAGTTAAACTCCCTCCTTCCTTAGTGCCTAAAATGATTGACTGTGATGACATCTAATTACAACTCTTTCATGCTCATTTGCATCACTAAGGGGTCGGCTTCTCTTTTCACCATCAGAGATACCACAAGGTGGCAAGCAAAAAGAATTTCTCATGACATAATGTGGGGAACAAAGACAAAGGAACACTGTGTGCTTTCATTCTATTTCCCTGTTATAGCTGATTTAAATTGCCTCAAGGGAATGGAATGGTTTAAGCCTGGTTCTGTCAGGCTTGCCTAGTGACAGTCTACCAATTCCAAGTTTTTATAGGTGACAAAGTATTGTCACATGGAAAAAGGTCTGAAATCCCCCAACTCACTAGAGCCGGTGTTGTTCAAGGGACCTGACCATATATACACGTATTTACATATGAATATATCTGTATATGTATATACATACACACACACTTATATATGTACAGATACACACAGCAGGATATCTACAGAATATATATGTATCCCAGGTTTGGAATGTGTATCAATGAAAAAGCAAGGGTATTATTCAGGATTGTCCAGAGTAACTACAAATAAGATATATGTGTGTGGAGGAGGAAGTGGTATTTATACTCATTTTTGAAGTCTTTGAGCTTATTTTGAGAACAAACTGTTATATCCCATAAAAAAATTTTGCAATATATATAGAGAGGAATAATTATTATTATAAAAGATTTTTTTATTAGTTGCTCAAAGCATTACAATGATCTTGACATATCAAATATCATATATTTGATTCAAATGAGGTATGAATTCTTATTTTTCCCACGTGTACAGATAGCAGGATCACATTGGTTATACACCCACGTTTATACATACTGCCATACTAGTGTCTGTTGTATTCTGCTGCCCTTCCTATCCCCTTCCTATCCCCCCTCCCTTCCCTTCCCCCCCATCACCTCTCTCTACCCCATCTACTGTAACACATTTCTCTCTTTTTTCCCTTCCCCCTCACACCATCTTATATGTAATTTTGTATAACAGTGAGGGTCTCCTTCCATCTTCTATGCAATTCCCCTTCTCTCTCCCATTCCCTCCCACCTCATGTCTCTGTTTAATGGTAATCTTCTTCTCATGCTCTTCCTAAATGTGTTAATAACATGCTTTTTAAATTACTATAGCAAAGGAGAACCTATGACTCAAAGTTCAATGTTAAAATTAGCATAATTTCTCCATCATCATTATCACTTTTATCTGTAGTATGAAAGATTGGAAATAGTTATGAACGTTGTTCTTTTATTATATTCTTTTAAATTTTCAACATGAAAGTTGCTGTTCCTTGAATATTTCATTTACAGATAAATATTATACTTCTATTAACTCTACACATATAATCTTTCATACTCCTGGCAACTTCTTCATTTCGTATCAAACATATGGTATTTCTGAACACATTTAGATCTTCTTTATCCTAACTTAGAACTGAGAACAAAATCTGAGTCCACTAATTTTATGTCAACAAGAAATTGCTGATATGCATTGATGAAATTTAACATTTAAAATTAGAGTACTTAAAAAAATATTATAACTTATTCCATGATAAAAGGCATTGTATTTTTGTCAAAGTCATGTGTTGTTTCCTTGCCTTATGCTAGTTGTGGATTATAGTCCATTTTAATAGCTGACATTTTGAGGAATATCAGAAAAGATGTTGAGTCAGAAGGGGGAAATGTTGTTCATTACCTTTGGAAACTATGCAAGTAAACTTTCATTGCAATTTACATTGTAACAAGATTATTTCACACAGGAGACTCAGTAATTATTTATTTAAATTAATCACCTTTTATTTTTAAGTCTTATAGATTGGCAAGGTTTAGAGTAAAGAGAGTAAGAACACAGTAAGAACAAAATTTATTTTATCCCTTTTATATAAAATAAGTTGAAGTACTTTATCTTTGTCACATCATTTTACCAAAGTGCATTGCATTCTAGATATTGTGAGAAAATCATTTCGCTATCAGCAATAATGAAAAATAAAATCAGTACTGTGGAAGAAAAAAAGACACTATCATGCTATCATACTTAAACTCTTTAGGTATTGATGGGCAGCACATTAATTTTATGGTGAAATATATTGGTTTAGCAAACATGTCTAGGTTTTTTCTGTCAGGGGATATTTTTTTTCTTCTTTTTGTGTACTGGTAATTGAACCCCGAGTGCTCTACAACTGAGGCACATCTCCAGTCCATTTAAGCTTTTGTTATGAGTCAGGCACAAAGTTGCATAAGCTGGTTTCAAACTTGCAGTCCTCCTGCATCTACCTCCTGAGTGGCTGGTATTGTAGTTTTGTGACACCACATTGGCTAGCTGTCTGAGAAATTTCTAAGGGTTGCTCTTCTTTTATATTCTCAAAAATAAAATTCTATAAAGATAGTTTCTAGGCAAGTAACCCAAATATTACTTACCTAGAATTGGATTTACTGAAGTATCATTTTCCCATGTATACATATATAAAAACTTCATGTTGTGTACCTTATGCGTATTCAATATTAAAAAAAAAAACCACATAATCTGTGAAACTAAAGAAAATTGTTGTTTAGAAAAGTTTAGTAAACATTCAATGTAAAACCTTCCTTCTCTTACCCAGTGTTGCAGTTATCAGTGCAATGAAAATGTGTAGTAAAATTTGTGAATATTTTACTATCACTTTCTAAAACAACATGTATACAGATACTGCAGGTATTCTATGTTTAGAACTGTGAATTAATAGAAAAATATTTGTAATGTTTCTTTACAATAATTTGGAATGTTTAAGGTGAAATTTTGAAAGAATCCAAAGGAAATAATTACATATTATTTGATTATAATCTATGGAGAGAATAATTCAAAATTTAAGGCTTAATTTCTCTCTTGTAGGATATATAAAGCATTCCTTCTACACATTTGTCACAAAATAAATTGTCAGCCAATTTACAAAGTTGCCAAAATTCACACTATCCATTTCCTATGAATCATATTTTTGCAAGTGGCATTCACACCATATGCATATTGGATTTTCTGTATATGAACTTAATTATTTGATTCATAAGCCAACAAGTGATCATTCCAAACCATAATTTCATACATAAATAAGTTTGCTGCAATCCAAAACTTAATCACACTCAAATGAATTCATTAGCTAACTAACATACTTGTGATAAAACTCCAATCTGTCAGGCATACAAAATTGCTAGGATTGGGTTGTGTTGTTGTTGAACCATATGGTAATTTCCCTCTCTGAAATCATATATGGAAGACCTCTGTGTATAGCTTTATAATTTTGATTTTTAAAATAATTTCTTCCCAAAGATTCATTTGGCTATGCATTCTAAATCAGTACAACTAAAGAATGCTTGAAAAAAATGAATTAAGGTATCACCAAATGTTTTTGGTAGTGAATAAAATACAAATGTATAAGAAGTGTGCTTATGCAAATATTACTAAGCATTATCTATACATAAAGTATTTTACTAATCTCTGTGAGGGCGTACCATGTCAAAAATAGTTACTTCCAAAAATTCCTTAGAGGAGTTTCCACCAAGGTAGAAAGATGAGACACAACTGATTAAGTAGAAAAAATTTGCACAAAAATACACATATGTAAGGAATCAAATACATATATAAAAATAAATTCTATAGGATTATTAATGTGACTGATTTTTGACAAAGGATGCTAAAAAATGGGAACTGAATTTGTTTTGGAGAAAACATGGAGCTTTAAGGCAGATACTAGAAGAAGAAATTTACCTCAAACCTAGGGAATGTCTCTCTTATTTGGGAATGGTAAGCAATGAGAGATGAGGGGAACGATTGGTTGAAGAAGTAGATTTGGTTTGGAAAAGCAGGAGTTATGATTATCTTCTTAAAGTCAGGTCACAGTTTGGAAAATGTTGCAAGGACACTGAAATATTCAGAAATTTTACAATGAACAAAACTGAGGACCATTTTGTCATTACCACAAGTTTCACCATGTTCAATTTTTCCATGGCATTATAACAGGAAGAGCCATGTTTTCTAATAATTAATCACATTTTCTTGGTTTGCTGCTTTTGGTTATTGGAAATATATTCTTTACACTCATATGCAAATAATCAAATGCATATATAAAAATAAATTCTATAGGATTATTAACGTGACTGATGATTTTTGTCTCTTTGACACTAATGAAATCCCAGAATCTCTTTTTCATTATGAAATACTTCATGTATTTTGGTTATTTATATGTGTGTTACTTTATTGCCTATCCATTTTCTCATTATAAATTAGTGAAATATTTCAAGTGATATTAATTAAATTCATGAAACAGGCAACATTTCAGTCTTCCTTATCATGACATTATTAGAATACTTGTATTTGTCCACTTTATTTAAAGATTTGACTAATGAATTAATAACTTGGGATATTCCTCTACTTTCTGCTGTTTCAATAGCTCTCCAATTACTTTATTCACAGAATTAATTTGCATTTTTATTTCAAAGAACATGTCCAAAACAAGAGATATATTAACAAATAATTCTTCCCATCACTTTTTCTTCAACAACTTTAAGTAAAAGAATAATTTTCAGATAATTTATACAATAAATAATATTCCCAAATAACAGTTCTTAAAAGAATATCTCTGATTTGACATTAAAAAAACATTTCTGTTTATTTTAAATAAAAACTTCATATTTAGCTACCTCTTTTCTAGAAACAATTACTTTTCACTCAGTATAGATGTCTCCATGAGTAACAAGACTGTAAACATATCACATGTTGAACTGTCAATATTCTAAATAAAATTATGAGATAACTCGATCTTTGATATCTTAATGTAAGTTAAAAGTTAATGCCCCCAAAAGCTCATGTGTGAGACAATGAAAGAATGTTTAAAGGTGAAGCATTTTCTTTTCATGATTTTCAAAATATATGCAGATTTTATAGGATAGTAAAATTTATAATGAAAATCCAACTGCTTTATGACAGTAAAATACTTTTGTTCAATATTTCTACTGACTCAGATCCAACAGGAAAAAACAAACCACACCAGGTAATTAAATAAGTATATTTAATATAAAGAATTTTGATAAACATACATGAGCAAAGACAGAATGCAGAAATTACTCACAGATAATAACCGGGGAAAAATGGAGCAAAAAGAAGAGGTTAGTTTTTTAGACTCTCAAATCTTTTAGGAAAGTCATTACAGATCTGCAGTTTGATACTGCAAATTAATTAGTAATTAGTTTGTGGATGTTCACACTAAGAATGACAATCCTGATTTTAATTTTGTTAAAAGAAAAGTGAAGAGAACTACCACCTGCTGTTGTTGGAGAAACAAATGGACAGCAAACAAAAGTTAGAAGGATTTTATTCTGCTATTATGCTACATTCCAATCTTCTTCTATTGTTCCTTATTTGGAGCTGAGAGAAAATTAATAAATAGTCTTGATTACTCAATATTAAAATGTACCATTGTACAACTATTTGAGTTGATATGACAAATACAAATAGTATGTTGTGACAAACAAAATATAAGCCCTTGGTTCAAAATAAGTCCCTCTCTTCCTCTCCTCAAAGAAGGTATATGAAAATCCCCAATAGTCTGAAGTTCATTTCTTGATCTTTCACATATGCTTGTCTATACTTTGGTTGATTAGTTACAATCTGAATATCATGAAACCTAAAGGCAGCACTGGAAAGTTCATCGACAATCCTTATACAGAATAATACAAGATACAACAGAAAGCACTAAAAATGTAGGAACTGAGAAAGAACCCATAAATGGCACAATATTATATTTGGATCAATGTAATTGAAGATATAGTTATTATGATTTATATATGAAGTGTCCCCCAAAACCTCATGTGTGGGCTGGAGTTGTGGTTCAGTGGTAGAGTGCTTGCCTAGCATGTGTGAGACACTGGGTTTGATTCTCAGCACCACATATAAACAAACAAACAAATAAATAAATAGTAAAATTCCATCAACAACTTTAGAGGTGAAATAAAAGTTTAGAAGTAAAATAATTCAGTTCTGAGAGCCTTAACCTAATCAGTGCATTAATTCACTGAAAAGGATTAACTGAATGATAGCTGAAGTCACATAAGGTGTGGCTGGAGGACATATGTCACAGGGGCCTTTCCTTGGGGTTGATACTTTGTTACTGGTGAGCAGAGCAATCTCTCTGCTTTCTGGTGTCCATATCCTGGGCTGCTTTCCTCTGACACACACTTTGGCCATGATGTTCTACCTCACCTCAGGAACACAGCAATGGAGTTGGCCCTGTAGGGACTGAGACCTCTGAAATCATGAAAACTAAATAAATTTTTTATCCTTTAAAATTTTCTTTTCCAGTCTTTTGGTTAAAGCTGTGGGAAAGCTGATTAAAACAATTGTTATAAAAGATCATTATTGAAACAGTGAATTACTGAAGGTAAGAAATTCTATAACAAAATTAAAAGCTTATTATGCTTTATTTTTGTATTTAATCTCTAATTTGATGAAAAGTTTTCAATATTGTAAAATAAAGACATAATTTACTATGAATTGTTGTGGGATTATTTTATTATGCTTCTCATTAACATGTATTTTACATTGCAGACATTCAGGGTGATACATGCAATCTCCCACTCATGGCATCTGGAGCTTTTGAAAAAGAAATAATATTTGTTATTCCACCTCAGAATTATTAACTTCTTATAAACTTCCTAAAAGATGGGCTTTTAAAAATTCAGTATTTGGGGCTGAGGTTGTGGCTCAGTGGTAGAGTGCCCGCCTAGCATGCATGAGGCACTGAGTTCAATCCTCAGCACCACATAAGTGTAAAATAAAGATATTGTGTCCACCTAAAGCTAAAAAATAGACTTTTTAAAAAATTTAATCACTATTTAATTTAATATGCTTCTATGTTCCCTGTGAATTTTACTTAATATTCTATGTTAAAGAGCAATAATTGTCATCCATTGTATTCTCTAATAATACAAATATGATGTGTAATTTCATACTCTGCAATGTAAGTATAGTAATAAAGAATCAGAAAACTAAAGATCAAAATACGTAAGCTGAAATCAGGATGATTTCTCTGCTTTTTATGGACATCTGAATAACATACATAATATAAGAAATTATTGACAACCACTGTCATTCATTAAATTAATCTAACAATAGTGAATTATGCCATACAATAATCCAATTTCCCACTTTTATAGACCTTTCAGTCCCCCCGACTAGGATAAAAAACAGGAAAAAGAAAAAAAAGAAAAGAAAAAAATTCTTTCACACTTTGAACTCAGTTTAATTTCAAACCACACAACCATGAACTCTTCAATCCTAGGAAGTAATGATCACAGAGGGAGCTCATCCTTTCATCACAGAGTTGAAGAATTATTTTGCTTTGTGCAATTCTACTAGATACATTGTGACAGATCTTCAATTTCCATTTATTTTCTAATCAAAAAGAGTCATTTCCTTGGCACCAGTACTGGTCTGAGTAGTTCAGAAGGAAGAAACAGAATCAGCAGGGGCAAAATTTAGGATATTTGAAGCATCAATTCTCTCTAAATTTTGTTGAAAATTAAAAAGAAAGTTAATTTATTAATCTACTACTAGAGTTGGATCCAATTATGTGAGAAAAAAAATTCAGTGGATAATCATGTGGATGTTTGCGGGCTTTGATTATTTTTTAGTTGTTACTAGCAACATTCATGTGCAAGACTGACAGGTTTTGTTATGTACTGGATGAGAAGGGGGATAAGAAGAAATAGGAAATGAAAAGAAGAAATTAAATGTGGACAGAAGATAAAAAAGAAAATACAAAACTAAACAAAAACTTTCATCTAGTGAGAAGTAACTTATTCTAAATTCAAGATGTTAGGTGCCATTTGTGTGTGGGCTTATCCTGTATCTCCAATAGTTGATATTTTCCCCATATTCTGAAGCTTCCATATTGGTTTTAGTAGCACTCTTAACCTTATTCATCTAGTGATTACAATAGCATGATTTAGCTTTTTCTTCATACATGCGAAGCAAATTATAGGAATTAGTTCACATAATTCTCACAACATTAGGAAGTAGTTATAATATCTCCCTTTTAGCTCTCTGAGGGATAGTGATTGTAAATAAGTAATCCAAGGTCCAGTAATGAATTTAGCCACTACTATTCCTGTGAATTACAAAATCATGTTCCCTGTGAGAAGCCACAGTTTATGCCATGGCCTTTGGATTGGCATGCAGAGTTCTGGCTGGCTTTCACCTTGGCTTGCTCCAGTGGCTAGAGGCATTGGTACAGTGTCTTCCCTGCACAACTGCATGATGTCCATACAGCATGTTATTGGTAGAAGTGAAGTTCAATTACTCCAAAACTTAGACTTGTCACTACTACACTCTTCAGATTCTCAACTAACTCTTGTGAGTACTTCAAACTCAGATTGATCATCTTTCCTTCCTCCAGATCCTTTTTTCAGATGTCCCCTCTGAACTGGGTACCTCTCCAAGAACTTCCATCACATCCCATAGATATTTGTGACATGAAATTGCCATATTGATCGTGACACTGAAGTTACCTGTATATTTTAATCAGTGATCTGTAAAGCTCTCTATTGTGATGATTATCTCAGAACCCATCACAAAGACTATTAAGATTTCTATAAATTATATGTTACATGAATAAAGAGGATTCCATCGCCCTGTAGAAACCTGATAAGTGTATGTTAGGAGCTAAGAAAGTGTAAATCTGAATCAAAATTCTCAATATAAAAGTACAGAATAACATGGAAAAAAAAAGAGAAGTACACATGAAAAAACCAATTCTTTCTACCAGTCTTTCCTAGTTAAGCATATATTAGATAATTTTTATAACAATTTGAATGACCCATGAAGCAGAATCAGAGGATTGAGCTTTCTCACTTATTTCACTGTCTCCTCTCGAGAGCTTTCTCTTTGATGCTGCTTCAACTTGTTTACATTCTATGCTTCATTTAAATAGGTGTTATCACATAAATGAGGCCAAAGTACATATTGACTAAAATATAAAAACACTTTAGTCTGAAAACAACTCAAAATACTCTGTGGCCCACATGTATTTTGCTCTTCAGTATGACATTTAAAAGAAAGATAAGAAAATGGAGTGTCAAGTTTTTTAAAGCCACTGCTTGGTTGACATTTCTAAATAGCACAGGATTATAACAATATTAGATATAACTTGACTAATCATCTTACATTTGACCTTAGTTCATGAGCATATTTGTAATCACATGTGATCAAATCCTATTTATGAGAGTTTTAAAATACCATTTCATAAAAGTTCCACAAGAAATTAAATGTTCTATACTGTTTACAAAAGCTATATTATATATATTATTTTGCTGGACATTTCAAAAATTCAACCTATAATACATTAAGTAGCTAAAGAGTATGGAAATTTAGGCCATAATATGTTTTGTTTGGGCTGTTAAAACTGCTTTCATACTCAATTTATGTGTAAACTAGCCAAAAGGTTTATAAAAAAACACATCAAAATTTCAAATATATTATTGGTATTTTACCCTTTCAAATATTTATTAATTGGTGGATGTGTTTCCCACATAATGAGAAGATCTAAAGTCTTGGTGGAATTACATACACTCAATGCTATAACCAACCAGAGAAATGTGTGCTATATCAGGAGTTTTGAGCATCCTTATGAGAACTAGGAATTAATCTCCTTATATACCTCTGAATTTACTAATATATGAATAATGGACCAATATTTGGCAACATTCAAATGAACAGCATATTTGAAAGTTAGTATATTATATGAATTTTGTATAACCTATGTACTAACATAATATCACATGATGATCACCATATGCTTTACAGATTTTACTTAATTTATTTCTCATATAACACTATAGTATATGTTCTATCATTTTCCTCATTTTGCACATGAAAAAACTGAGTCACAAAGAAGGCAAGTGGCTTCCCCAAGGTCACAGGATAAGTGATAATATATGGATTCATATGCATGCTGACACCACAATCTATGTTCTTAAATTATTTTTGTTATCTTCCTGGCATCCTACAAAATAAGATGATTAGAAATACTCAGCTATTTTTAAAAGGAATTTTTAGAAACAGAAGGAATAACATTTACATACCTCTGAGCAATTAATTGCCTCAGCCTTGGAAGAAAAGAATAAAGGACCTATAAGTTTGTGTAGTCAATTTCTTTTGACTGAAGTCAGTTCATGTATGTGATGTCTATGTAGTGGCCTGCAATTTCAGACTAACCTGGAATTTGTGATGAACCAGTAGCTCAGGCTTACCAGGTACTCATTTATGTGAGCTACTGAGGTGGTTTTCATGAGTGAAGAGGAATCTGCTTTAAGCAGTTATAAGCACAGGTTGCCTAGGTTTCAAGTCTGACTGTCTTTCTGTTGTTGTTGTTTTCCAGAAGTTGTGTAACCTTGAGCCAGTTGCTTAACCTCTGTGTGCCATTGCTACCTCATTTGCAAAATGAAGCAGACTGCTGCTGTTTTGTAGTGAGAATTAAATGAATTAATATGAAGAAAGAATTTAGAACTACATCTGAAATAAATTAAATGTTATATAAGAGCTCTTATGTGAAGATGCATTTATGGGTATTAAAATTGGCTGCATAAGAGAGTTACAGATTTGAAGAGAAAAAATGATTTTAGTGCCAAGTGGTATCTGTCAAAAAATCTTCTGCCAGTGAACCTCATGAACTCATGTGCAATTACTAGGGAAAAAAGAGTCATCTGTAATTTACATCTACAATAATATTTTTACAAGAATCCTACAGGTTGAGGATGAGTAGTAAAAGAAGCTTTATCAAACACAGTATAAAAGATAAATAAGCATCATCTTTTGACCTGAATGTACTAAATAGAGCTCAAGTTCATGAGGAGTGGGTCAGCATGGTAAGGGCATGGGTGGAGCTAGCAGAAGTGTTAGTGGTGGTGTGAAGGAGCTGGACTGCACAGTTGGTATCATCTGAAGCAGAGCCCAGGAGTTGATAGTACATGTGTGAAATACAGCTCTGTCCTGACAAAGTAGGGTGGTCAGTGGGCAAGGCAAGTAGCAATGCTGTTCTGTAAATATAACTAGAATGTGGTGAGATTTCTCACGTTTCTTATAAGAAATCTAGTGGAGAAACCTTAAATACTTGGATGCTAACTGCATGGTACATGTTTGGAAAGATTAAACAGCAGGCTTCCTCCCTTTATACAACAGCAGTTATATGACTGTAATATTTCTGTGATATTTCCACCTAAGATCACAGTCACTGCATTCAATGGTATCAGGTTTGTATAAATAGCAATCACATCCCTACTAGAGTTTAATTTTTTAGATTGATTTTGTAACTTTAGTTTTATCTCCCAAGTAATAGATTCTGATATATTTGAGGTCTGATTTTTGTAGTTCTGTTTATCTTATTCTGTAGAGTCTATGTCAATGCATTTTCTACCATTTAAATAGGAAAACATTTGAAAAGGTGAATATAGGTAAAGGGAAAAAAAAGGAATTTCTTAAGATTATGAACTAGTTTCTTTAGGCTTAAAGAGAAAAAAAAAGCGAAGAGGTTAAAAAAAAAAAGATAGTAAAATGAATGATGTGAGTTATGTTCCAGACATGTAAAATGGTGAAAGGAAAAGGTTCATAGAAACTCAGCTCCAGAAAAAAAATCAGCAAGTGTTACATGAAAAGTATACCATTTGATCTTTGAGTATTCTGAGTTAAAAGCTATCACACTGTGTATCATGAAATGTTCTTTATGTGTCTGCTTAGCACTGTTTCTCCTGTGGTATTTAGTTTTTTCTTTTAATGAAACTCACAGGGCTCAACTGAAATGATAGTTGATCTATTTCCGGATTTAACAAGCACCTTTGTTTCATTATTTCTGAGTATTTTTAATGACCAATGTGGGCTAATGTATCCATATTCAGTCTTCATTTTAAAACTAATTTCCTGTGATATTTATAATCAAAGCATTTAAAAAGTGGAAAAAATAATAACAAAAGCAAATGAAACAGAAACATTACCCAGGATGCCACGGGCAAAAATGTATCATATTTTGACAAACTTCCTTCTTGCTGATACTCCTAAGATGAAAAATACTAATATAGTTCTTTCATCCAAAACAAAATAAAAATTGGATGAAGGCAATTGGAATTTGTGTGCTATAATTTGAGGCCAAAAGGCCAGCAGTGATAGCCTACTGAATCCTGGGCCATAAGTGTAACAGAGAAATACATTAAGCAAACTGAAAACTTGGAGCAGCAGCCACAGGGCTGGCAGGTCAGGATAGGTTGGGGGCTGTGGGTCGAGAGCTCTTCCTTCTGCTAGTTTATCATCCACACTTCAGTGATCTTTATGGAAATGACCAATAAGCCAGACTGGTACAAATAAGTCTACTGAGGTAGTTCTTAATACCCATTCTTATCAAATTGAATCACCCTGGAACTAATCTTCTACAAATTATTTCAGAGAGTTGACATTTTATGTGCACATTAAAGCTTCCTGGAAAGAACCCATCAATCTGGAGAGGGGCACAGTTGATTCCTGTCAGGCTTCAAGTTGGTATTTATTAAGCTAAGTCTGTATATCCTTTAGCACAGAGTAAAACATGGCCATCCTTAACTGACTCAAGGTAGAGGCAGCAGGAGAAAACAAAGCAGTTAGGAAAGAAGAGAAAACACACTGTTTTAAAAAGACTCAGGTCCAATAAGTACTTTTAGTATCTGTCAGCTATTTATCTGACAGTATAGATAATGCTGATTCAACATGGCTAAAACAGCTTTAATCATCAGATATATGCAGATGACTTTCAGATTTAAATCTCAATCAAGGGCTGGCTTTTGAACACCATGCTTACATAGTTGTCAAATTGTTATGGTTGCATGAAGCACCCCAAATTCAACATGCCCAGGAATAAACTCATTGTCATCTGTTGTTTGTATATTGATGATTTCAGCAAAGTCATTCCTAAGCAAATGGAAGACCTGTATCATTTTCATGGAAAACTGAAAAAATAATGGCTTGATTAAGGCAATCTAAACAGAGTTCAAGTAAGAATAATTTACTTCATAGAAAACAGCTTTGTTCAATATCTCATGTGGAATATCTTTATGCCAAACTAATTAAAGCATGCAGTAGTATTGTCAGGTATCCAGAACTTTAGTAATTCAAACACTTCACAACTTCCAGCTCAATTTCTTTTCAATAATTTTTAAAAAATGAATCATTGAAAAGACATACTTGATACTAGCTAAATTATAAGAATATGTAAGAAGAGTAATAAAAATTGAAAAAAGTAGTTCTTTATTGTGTTAACTACTATGTACAAATAGAAAATTATGTTAAAATGATTGAATATAACACAAGTAATGAGAATACAAACTCTGAATTTAATTCATAGATGTTATTAATCTGATCCCATTTAAATCAATTTAATTTAAGCCCCATACATCTTAAAAAAAATTGGGATGAAAAGTTATTTTCTGTTTGTTCAGATACAAGTAAAGGAAAAATATTTTGTTCCTAGATATAATTTCAACACATGTGAATGCAATTAAAATTTCATATCATTGTGGCTTCTGTGAAATAATACATCATTCATTATTACTAAAAGAGTAGAATATAAACTTAACATTTAACATGAGTTTTATATAGTTTTGAGAATATAAGCAAAGAGGGAAAAGTGCTATTTTTGTATCTATATTACGCAATTGCGTACATCAGAAAGAAAATATATCACTAATATATATTTTTTTCTAGAGGCTGTATTTATAATTTTCAAATGAAATATTGATATTTTCCTTTTTTGCTCCCAGACTGTAAGTAAAATAATGCAGCTAATTTTGCTTCTTGATTACAAACGTATGACTAACTTAAAAACCAATGTTAAAAATATTTTAAATTACTTAATTTTTTTCCTGTTTTGAGTTGGTTCTAGCTGAAATTTAAATTTGTTTAGTTTTTGGCATTTGGCATCCTCTTCTTCTTGATTTTTCCACATATAATTTTAAAAAATTTTCTTGATTGACAAGTAATTTTGCATGCATTTATGGTGTACAGCGTGAATTTTTGATATATACAGACATTGTAGAACAGCTAAATTACACTCTTTAGCATATAGGCCTTACCCTGCGTTCTGAATGTGAATGTGTATAGTGTGATGATAATATTTAAAATCTACTCACTTAGCATTTTTTAGCTATACAGAATATTGTTATTAGCTGTAGACATTATGATATACAATAAGTATCTTGAAATTATTCCTCCTATATGCCTGAAAATATGTATGTACCCTTTGCCCAACATCTACCTAACCCCTGCCCAACATCTATGAAATGCTCCCAAACCTAGCCCAGAACCATATTATACTTTGTTTCTATGAGCTTGATTTTTCTAGATTCCATAAATAAGAAAAATTGTACAGTATTTTTCTGCCTGGCTTGGTTTATTTTATTTACATGATGTTCTTCAGTTTTGGCCAAATTGCTGAAAAAATGAGAGCATTTAGTTCTTTTTTAAGATTAAATAATATCCCATTTTTTATATGTGCCAAATTTTCTTTGTTCATTCATCCACAAGATTTAGGTTGATACCATATTTTAGATATTGTGAGTAATGCTACAATGAACATGGGAGTGACAACATATCTTCAACATACTGATTTTATATTCTTTGTGTATATATATCCAGTAGTGGAAATGCTGAATCATATAGTTGTTTTATTTTTAAGTCTCTGAGGAAACATCATTCTAATATTCATAATGGCTGCACCAATTTATATTCCAATAAATGAGGCATAGGGCTTGTTTCTCTTGTTGGGAGTAGTAATTCTTAAAGCTTGTAATCCCTATGGCTTGGGAGGCTGAGGCAGGACAATAGCAAATTCAAAGCCAAACTCAGCAAAAGCAAAGAGCTAAGCAACTCAGTGAGACCCTGTCTCTAAATAAAATACAAAATAGGGCTGGGGATGTGGCTCAGTGGTTGATGGTCCCTGCCAAAAAAAAAAAAAAAAAAAAAAAAAGAGTTGCTTTTCCCCGCTTCCTCTTCAACCTTTGATATCTTTTTGTTTTTGAAAATAGATATTCTAATATGTAAAGGTGATACCTCAATGTGGTTTTAATTTGCATTTATCTTATGATTAATGCTGGTCATCATTTTTTCAAATACATAATGGCCATTTATTTGCCTTCTTTTGAGAAATATCCATTTGGATCTTTTGCCCATTTATTAATCAGACGATTTTCCTACTATTATGTTTTTAAACTCATTGTATATTATGGATATTAGCTCCTTGTCAGATATATTTTTAAAGTTTTCTCTTTCAACATTTGTATTTAAAATATCTGATTTATACACCACCATTACAGTATTATATTATTCTGAATTTGACTATATGCTTACTTAACAATGAGTATTTTTGCTTTCATATGTTCTTATGTTAGTAATTAATATTCTTTTTTTCAGTTTAAAGAACTTCCTTTAATATTTCTTATAAGATAGATAGAAGGTGCTGATAAATTCCTGAGCTTTGATCCCTGAGCTTTGATTATCTGAGAAATTGTTTATACATCATTTTCTTTTTCTTTTTTGCTACCAAGAATTGAATCCAGGGGTGCTCAACCATTGAGCCACATCCTAATCCTTTATATATATATATATATATAACTGAATATAAACACTGATAGCTGCTTTATTTACAATATGCAAAATTTTTAAATAACACATATCCCTAAACAATGAACAAAGAATTTCTCACATAAGCATCACTGTTGCATCTCAAAATAATTATACAGCATATGTGTACACACACACACACATCATGATGACAGTCATTTAAAATCCTTAAAAAATACAAACTACTTTGTTGTAAAGGAAATTAATGGTTTCCTAGAAGGCTAGGGAACATACAGAGAGAGATTATAAAAGGGCATGAAATAAATACACAGGGGACAGATAAGTTAATTTTTATGACTGCAACAGTGTTAAGATTTTAAACAAATCATACTTTGTTTTAGTCAGGGTCTATGTTGCTCAGGATGACCTCAAAACTCCTGGGCTCAAGTGTATCTCCTGCTTCAGACTTCCAAGAAGCTGGGACTTAGGCACATATAGCACCACACACAGCTCTAACTTGTACGCTTTACATGATCGTATTTTGTTGCATGTCAATTACACAAGTTATACTTTAATAAAGTTTTAAAAATCAGCTCAGTATAAGCTTGGATGACCTGCTGTCCTTGGAAAATCAGTTTGGCAACTTAATATGGACTCTACCATTCTCATGCCCTGAAAGGGGAGGCCAGGCTTCAGGGGCAGCGAATATTGGCAGGCAATAAAGGCTATATTGCTACTGGAATTAACAGGAATGCTGACTGGGACACAAAAGTCATATCCCTAGACCAAAGAATCATCTTTCCTGTTTTCATGCCTGAACAACAATGGGCAAGGGATGAAAAGCCCACAGACACAGGAATCCATAACACCCCAGTGCATCTTCCTTCCTTCATTCCTTCCTTTCTTCCTTCCTTCCTTCCTCCCTCCCTCCCTCCCTTCCTTTCTTCCCTCCTTCCCTTGTTTCTTTAATTTTGTTTTGTTTTGTTTTTTAAAGACAGGGTCTCACTAAGTTGCTTAGGGCCTTGCTATGTTGCTGAGGCTGGCTTTCAATTTGTGATCCTCCTGCCTCAGCCTCCTGAGCTGTTGGGATTACATGTACGTACCACCATACTTGTCTCTTTCATTTTGGAGGACAGTTTTACTAGATAAAGTATTCTAGCAATTTTGTTTTCTTTCTTTCTTTCTTCCTTCCTTCCTTCCTTCCTTCCTTCCTTCCTTCCTTCCTCTTTCTCTCTTTCTTTCTTTCTCTCTTTCTTCCTCTCTTTCTCTCTTTCTTCCTCTCTTTCTCTTTCTTTCTTTCTTTTTTCATTGTGCACTTTGAATATATGCCATCCATCTCCGGGCCTATAGGGTTTCTATTACAAAATCCACTAATAAACTTGGAATTCCCTTACTTGTGATTTATTTATTTCCCCTTGCTGATTTCGGGAGTCTGTGTTTGATTTTTTTTAACAGTTTGATTACAATATGTTCTTGATTTAGTCTTGTTTTAATTGCATCTGACTGGAGATGTTTGACCTTCGTGCATCAGGATATTTGTGTATTTATGTTCTAAGATCTGGAAAGTTGTGTGCTATGACTTTTTAAAAATAAACAAATCATTTTGACTCTCCTTCTTAAACTCCAAATCAGGTATTTGGTCTTTTGATGTCATTTCATGAATCCTGTAAGCTTTCTTTTTCATTTATATTTTATTTTTTTCTCCTCTACAATATTTTCAAATAGCTTTACTTTGGATTCTCAAATTCTTTGTTTTGCTAAAT
Organism: Marmota flaviventris; assembly: GCF_047511675.1. Lineage (NCBI taxonomy): Eukaryota > Metazoa > Chordata > Mammalia > Rodentia > Sciuridae > Marmota > Marmota flaviventris. The sequence continues at coordinate 50,661,662 of NC_092504.1, read as the reverse complement.
GAATTCTGCTGTTAATGCTCTATATTTTAGTTTTCATTTCATTTATCATATTTTTCATTTCAAAATTTCCACTTAATTTTTTAAAAATAATTTTAATTTCTCAGTTAAAAAACATAATTTTGGTTATTCATTGTTTTTCTGACTTTTTCCTTTGTTGTGATACCCAGGGCCTCTCCTGTGCTAGTCAAATGATTTATCATTAATCAACACATTCCCAGTTCTTTTTTCCTAACTTTATTGAATTGTTTTGATATATTTTTGAAGGTCATTGAGATTCCTTAAGTTGATTATTTTAAATTTTTGTCAATCAGTTTATATATCTCCATTGTTTTGTGATCAATTATTTGGTTACTGATAGTTTTTCCCCAAGTGGTTTTTCATTTTTTCTTATTGCCTTACATGAATGTCTGTGCATTTGATGGAAAAAAAAATCACCTCTTCCAGATTTTATGAGCCAGTTCTTATGAATAGAACTTCTCCTGTGAAGATGGAAAAATAATATGAGGGCCTTTACTGGATGGAATGAATGGTTCTGGCATCATTCAAGGACAGCTATGTGTGTCCCTTGAGCTTGGCATTGGGAAATATCGCTGGGATCCTCAGTGGCCAATGCTATGGATGGTACTCTGTCAGCATCAGGCATAGGAGATTTTTGTGGAGATAACTGCTAAGTTCCTCACTTTTTCTACCATTAGGAAAATTGTGGTACTGGGTCTGGCTTGTAGGCTTATTCTTGGTGGTGGCAGTACTAGTGTGTGGTAAGTGGCACACATAAAGTGGCTACAGAGTTGAGGCCTGACACATGGACATGCATAGAGGACTGGCAGTTGTGGAATATGAGGCAGTAATGGTAAAGATGCTAGGCCATAATCATCTCCATTACTACATTGGTAGCAGTGTTTGAATCATGAATATTTTTGAAATATCTAGGCAACAAAGAATGAGAGGTCAGGCATCAGCAATGTTAAAGCAGCTTCTGGAATCTTAGGTTCCACCACTTGACAGAGGATGAGCTTGTGCTTGGAGTCTGGGCAGATCCAACAAGAGCATACTTAGGGAACCTAGCTCTGGTATCTGAGGTGTGGGTGATACCAGTCAACCCTCAGAAACTGGGTCGGGAGTGTGGACACTCAGAAGTATCCATGGATCCATGTTTGGGCAAATGCCAATGTGAGGTAAGAGAGGAGTTGACTCCTTTCTCAAAGTGACTCAATAGTGACTGCTTCTCTGGTGGAGTAAGAGTGTGAAGCCATGTCTCCTTTTCTGGAGTACCTGGTGGTAATGGCTATTTGTTGCCTCAGAGTGGTTAGTTGCCAGTGTTCTTGTGAATGGTATTCTTAACTTTTGCCTACCTACTCTCCTGTCTCTAGATTTTCAGTTGTGTCATCCTCAACTTCAGTCCCTTCTATATGTATATTCTCTGCTCTTTTCTCTACTGTGGTGCTACAATTTCTTTTGTTGACCTTTGAACCATTTCTGGAATATATTGATTTGTAAATAGCGGTCTACATATGTCTTTTGAGGGATAAATATTTAAGGCCGATGTCTCTTCTTCTATAGTCTTGAAGATGTCATTCTCGTTCCTTGTTTGATGTTTTCTAATTAATACTATTTTATGTATATATGTGCATATATCTCTATTTATCACAAATGTGTATACACTGCTTATTATAGTTTTTTATTTACCCATACTTTAGAACTTCTGAGTTAATATAATTTTCATATAAATTTTATAGTCATTCAAAATGATAATATTATATAATATAATGTGTAATATTCTATAATAAATCTTAACATAATAATATAGATTGAACCTATTTTCTAGGCAAACATTACATTATTTACATGCCTATTTTATCTAACCAAAGAAATAAATTCAGAAAGTAAAATTTTGCAGATGAAATACCTGAATTTCATAGATTTTCCTTACCCTACACATCTAAAACATAGGAGTTGGAGCTAGAATTTAATATTGGCCATTATACCTTAGTTAATATTTTAATCAAAACGCACAAAAGGATTCCTCTTCCTTTTATACATTGTACTGTTTAAAAATACAATAGTCAATGAGTGTTATTTAGTAAATCTTATTCAGCATTTGAGACAGAAAAGTTTTACTTTGATTTTTCTTGATTTATATTATCCTTTAAGAAAGCTCTCTCTCTCTCTCTCTCTCTCTCTCTCTCTCTCTCAGACACACACACACACACACACACACACACACACACACTTTCTTATTCAAATTGGGTTTGAGAACTCCTCTTATTCCTTACAGATTCATCATGTAAATAAGCATACTAAGGACTGTTGGAGACATTTCTCCAAGAGATTATTGAATGCACACATCTTTTGAATGGAAGTTAAGGGTATCCTTTAACATGAACAACTTTTCAACTGTATTTATTATAATAAGCATCTTTGGAAGATAGGGACACTATCTGCCTCCAAAGCACACTGTTCAATATAATAGAAATAATGATGACCTCGGGAGCAAAGGTAAAGCATGCTTGCTGTCCTTTATCACAGATTTGGTTTTCCAATCTCAGGACTCCTCTGTCGTGATGCCACCTGCTACACATTCTGGCTTCCTCGGGGCCCATTTTGCATTGCTTCCATAACTGACACAAATGTGCCACTGATCAGGTTGCCTTCTGTGACATGTGTAATAAAATGAATTTTTCTGGAAATTTTATGACTCTATCAGTATTCATGAAACTAGAGTACATTAAGTCATAATTTGCAAGTATGGTAAAATTCCAGAATTTTGTAATTCTTGAAAATATTTTGATGGGTTATTTGACCAAATAGTTAATGTAGTGATTTACATTAGTTAATTGAATATTTTAAAACATCGTCATCCAAGAATCTTTTTAACCTATGTGTTTATTAGTAAACATTATTATATGATAAAGAAACACCCTTATATGGTAAACATTGGGATATCTTGATCTACAATAGTTAAATAGTATATTTTTTGAGTGAATGGCGTTACAGATGCAATTTTGTTTAAAATATTCAAATAAATGTATTAAGATTTGTGTTATTTTTACTAAACTCAGGTTTTACATTACATATGGCACAGGTATCGTCTAGGATATGACTTAACAACAGTTGACAGTTTCAGTGTAAATCATTTACCACAAACAATACATTCCCATTTTTCTCATTCATTTTTATGGCAACACTGCTCTTTCTGGTTATTGGCAGAGAGAGCAGTGTTGCCATAAAAATATTAGTTGTGATGTAGTAAGAAAGATGAAATAACAGGTAGCAGAAAATTTAGTTTTAGAAAGTTTGATGATGACTCAAATGAGAGGTTATTTGAAGATAGTTAATGTGCTAAATTTAAGTTTGGGATTTTCACAATTAAAGAATGTGTTTCCTTGAAAAATACAGTACATATTATTTGTGAGATATTGCTTACTAAATATTGTGATTTTTTAATTAGAGATCATATTCTATTTAGAAATTTCAATAATATTTTGTATTTTTAAACTATATATTCAATGAAAAGTCATGACCAAATATTAAAAATAAAGTAGTTTTCTACCCACCTTTGTTGATTACATTTCCTTAATTATTGTTATGAAACTGCTACTATCAGATGAGGTAAATACTTTTGTTAGGTGAAATAAAACAAACCAGGAGAAGTTGACAGGAACCCTTTTAAAATTAGGGGCTTCTCTGAAAATGTGACAGTTTTTCCAATAGTGAAGCTATGACAGCTATGTGAAGAATGTAATCATTTTGGTTTTGAAATTACCTGTCATTCACTGCTCTTAGAAGTTATTAGCAAAACTCTGACTCTTCTTTTACTTTTGATATCCCAAGATGTTTTTTCCTTTTTATATAATACTTTAAAAACAAATTTTAAAAGAAATCAATAAACAATCTTGTGAGCAAGTTGTTATTCAAATTTTTCATTTAAAAAAAGTGTTACTCTACATTAGTCTATCAGATAGTCTATGAACATAAACACAGTCCTTGTTACCCAAACCCTCTCTTGGTATCACACATTTGATAGGTTCCAACAACCTAATAACAAGATACCAATGGGAACTGAGTGTTCTAAATTTGGAACATAAGTCAAATAACAGACCTCAAATTTAAATATTTTTTATTTAATAGGCTTTTTGGGTAGACTTTTCCCAAAATATTTTTCAAAATATATTTGTGAGGATATCAAAATATATTTATTTTGTCACCTTTTTGTTATGTGCATAACAAAGGGTGACAAATAAATTTTAAAGACACAATAGAAATTATACAACAGCTTACAATTCAGAGACAATGACTATTAACATTTAGTATGACTGGATAAATACTGAAAAAAACAATGAAAAAATTTTTTTATTTTATTTTATTTTTACTTTTATTTTAATGCTGTGTTTTTAAAACAAAATTAATGTCAACATTTTCTCAATTTGTTAGATTTTTTACAATATTTTGATATTTGACAGCCTGAGTCATTAATGAGGTGGACATCACTTTACCAATATAAGCTTTGCACAGAAAACTGATTCCTTTCATACTTAGTCTTTCTGTGTACAACTTACCTGCACCTTCAATTAGTGTGCGGATAAAAATAGGGAATAACTAGAGACTGTTTACTTTATATAATGGGATCAGAGTGAGAAGAAGGACATTTTATATTTATATAAACATATTTAATCTTTAACAATCTAAACTTTAATTTTAAGATGTTTATTCAATAATTTTCCTTGTATGCTTGCAAAAAAATGAGAACTGTTTTTTTTTTTGTTGTTGTTGTTATGGTTTCCACTTGATGGAATTTTATCTGTCATACTCTTGATCTCTTTAATTTTTTTTCTCATCATTTTGCCACTGAGGCACTGTGAAACCTTCTAAGTTTCCACATTCATACATAAAGAACAGATGTGATATCCACTCATACCCCTAGAAACCAGCAATTATACATCCTGAGCTGTTATATTAAAGTGAAAGTATTATCTATATTTCTCCTAGCTAATCCTTTGATATTCTTCACTGATAGAATACATGAAAAACATGAAAAATATTAAATATATTCACCAACACATTCAAATACTCCTACAAGTATTATTTTTTTCTCTTTAAAGTTTAGGCTTTTAGATTTAATCTCAATCCATTGTCCTTCTTAGTTTCCACTCCAAAAAAAGTTCTAGGGTTGTCTCTGTGTATCAGTTTGGTTGTTATTGTTTTTTATGTTATTTTTTGTCACTGCAGCAAATATCTTTCTTAGAAAGGAGGTAGGCTGAGCAGTTTCTACTTTTTTGACTGTTACAAAAAAAGAAGTACTTCAACAAGAAAATACCCAACTGACATTAACAGTTAAAAAGCGTGATTACAAATGTCTAATAAAAGACTAAAACGATTATCATGCTCATACTTAGATAAATATAATTTAAAATACATATCAGCTTTTTGCCTAATAGCTTGGAAAAGACTTCAAAAAATTGATCCAGTTTTCTTTTGAGAAAGATATAATAACTTTTGGACATAGTTGTGAACATATAAACCTTTGTCAACTATCTCAGAATAAAATGGATTATTATATATCAAAACGTTGAATGTTCTTCTGCTTTAATCCAGAAATTCCACTTTTCTAATCTTTTACTTAACATGCATTGGACCAAGCATGTAAACATCTTGTATATTTTTAAAACTAATATCATTAATATTAATTGATGGAATAATCATATTTGTATAACAACATATAATGCATAGATACATTAAATAAAATGCTTCTATCACTTTTTAAAAACTATAAAATGTAAAATCCATCACCTTGAGAATATCAACTATACACAAGCTGTCTATTAGGAGTTGTCATAAAGAACTGTGTAAAGCTATTATGCCTGAAGGACAATGGAGAGAAGTTATACATCCTTTCAAGACTCTGGCCTTCCTTATCATAGCAGCTGTCAGATATCAGTCTTGCTATCGGACAGTTACTCCTGTTAAAATTTCAAGAACTGTCAGAGACACTGGCCATTATATAACCTTTTTCTATTATCCCTTTATCCATGGTGTCATGGTGTCTTTAGCACCTCCACTGCAGATAGTATTGAGAGGCAATAAATATTATCTAGATCAGTAAAATTCATGAAAATAGCATTATTATCTGACAAAAATATCAGACATGAGGAATTTCAATGCAACCTCTGGCAGTAGGACTGACAAAATTATCTAAATGACTAAGGTGAACTTGAATAGATTCTAAGCTCAGAAGTTTTGAACATTGTATTTTTGAGGATGGGGATAAATTTGGAGAATGTAATGAATCTCCTTTATTTTAGATCTGCTCTGCCAATAAAATCTTGATGTGGATTTATATTTGACAGAATATAGCAATAGTCACAGATCTTACATTTTGAGAGGCAGGATGGTGTTTAGCTGCTCATAAACTTCTAAGCATCACATAGCTCCAATAACTTTCATTTCCACATTGATTTAGAAGGAAATCTTTTATCAACTTTGCATTTTTTGAAGTTGTCAAATTGTTCACTTATTGTCATTTAGCCTAAGGATAGTAGGCTTCTTAACCGTCCATTCATACTTTTTTCTTGAAAAGATATTTTCACGCAGCAAAATAGGAGAGTTTGTGTGTGTATGTGTGTGTTTCTTCTGGGCTTTATAAAACTGGACAAGGATTCAATTAAAGGCAAGATTTTCATTCCTTTGTACATTGTGTATACCTTATATACATACTATGCATGTGATAGATTTTAAATATTTTCTTCTCTAAATATTTTTGAATTAATGAATGGACAAATGGGAATTTTTATGTGTTGATTTTTCATGCCAATCTCATTTTCAATGACTGTGAATTTCTCTCTCACTGGAAACACACACACACAAACCTACACACTTGTGTATTTATATGTGTTAGCACTCATATGTATAATTGATACACATATATGTTATGTATGGATTCACCTGTGTGTGTACACACATATGTGTGTTGAGAAAAGGTATGTATTTTTTTGTATTCATGTATTTAACCATTTTTCCAGGACATTAATTGCTCTTCCCATGAGCAGGAAAGCAATGTGGGTTATAAGGGTAATACAAAGATAAATAAATTTGACCTCAGATTTAAGACACTTATTATTCATAAGCTCATTCATTTGGCCTGTTTTCTGGTTATTTATGCTCATCTATACCTTGAAAACCAGTTTTTTTGTGTGTGTGTTTTTTTTTTTTTTAGTTTCAGCATTTTACCATTTCAGCAGTAACTTCCAGTGAGAATAATACTTGTCTTCAAATGTGTTCAGATGCCAATTAATTCCTGAAAATGAAATTCTGCATATTTTTAGAGAATATTAATTTTTTAAAGAGTCTTATAAAATATAAACACTTTTTACACTTATATACATATTTATAATAATTTCTATTATGTAGTTGTTGAAACAGTCTATGTATATAAAAAACTGTTTTTAAAATATGTCAGCCAACTTGGAAGAATATAAATCTCCAGAAAATAATATAGCTGCCAAGAAAGTGGGACAGGCTGTAAAATGGAACATATGCTCTGTGTTATAGGACTTGTGTTCTCAGAAGTATTTGGTTGAAATATCTCAGAAAGGCTTGGTTAAAATAAAATTGTCCTTCCAGAAAAACATATATATTAATGACTTAACCCTTTTTCAGGAACTGTCAAATAAACATAGAAGGGTCTATATGTCTTTTATTCTGCACGTAAAAGAGTTACAGTTTTGAATTTTAGAAAATACATTGATAATGTAAGTCTTTATGTGGCTGGAATTGAAAAAAAAGTCTAAGGAACATTCAATCATCAATAATTTCCATACTTGACTTACTCAAACTAAAAAGTTTTTTCTCAGCAAAAGAAACAATAAGAGAGGTAAATAGGGAGCCTACACCCTGGGAACAAATCTTTACTCCTCACACTTCAGATAGAGCCCTAATATCCAGAGTATACAAAGAACTCAAAAAATTAGACAATAAGAAAACAAACAACCCAATCAACAAATGGGCCAAGGACCTGAACAGACACTTCTCAGAGGAGGACATACAGTCAATCAACAAGTACATGAAAAAATGCTCAACATCTCTAGCTGTCAGAGAAATGCAAATCAAAACCACCCTAAGATACCATCTCACTCCAGTTAGATTGGCAGCCATTAGGAAGTCAAACAACAACAAGTGCTGGCGAGGATGTGGGGAAAAGGGTACACTTGTACATTGCTGGTGGGACTGCAGATTGGTGCAGCCAATTTGGAAAGCAGTATGGAGATTTCTTGGAAAGCTGGGAATGGAGCCACCATTTGACCCAGCTATTCCCCTTCTTGGTCTATTCCCTAAAGACCTAAAAAGAGCATGCTACAGGGACACTGCTACATCGATGTTCATAGCAGCACAGTTCACAATAGCAAGACTGTGGAACCAACCTAGATGCCCTTCAATAGACGAATGGATAAAAAAAATGTGGCATTTATACACAATGGAGTATTACTCTGCATTAAAAAATGACAAAATCATAGAATTTACAGGGAAATGGATGGCATTAGAGCAGATTATTCTAAGTGAAGCTAGCCAATCCCTAAAAAACAAATGCCAAATGTCTTCTTTGATATAAGGAGAGTAACTAAGAACAGAGTAGGGTCGAAGAGCATGAGAAGAAGATTAACATTAAACAGGGATGAGAGGTGGGAGGGAAAGGGAGAGAGAAGGGAAATTGCATGGTAATGGAAGGAGACCCTCAGGGTTATACTGTGGAGGAGGTAGAGAGAGAGGAGGGGAGGGGAGGGGAGAGGTGGGGAGGGGGGAGGGTGGAGGATGGGAAAGGCAGCGGAGCACAACAGACACTAGTATTGCAATTTGTAAATCAATGGATGTGTAACTGATGTGATTCTGCAATCTGTGTATGGGGTGAAGGTGGGAGTTCATAACCCACTTGAATCAAAGTGTGGAATAAGATATGTCAAGAAATTTGTAATGTTTTGAACAACCCACAATAAAAATTAAAAAAAAAAAAATAAAAAAAAAATAATTTCCATACTTATTTGAGTTTATCAGAAGTATTAATTATATAAAATACAATTAATGTATGCATATATTTAGAAAAAAATCATTTTTAAATAAAATGGGTACTATCAGGTGGAAGGTGATTTTTACTAATTCAATAAGCATAATGAAACAAATTAGTCATATTTCTCAATATAATACTTGTAAGGGAAACATGGCGAACAGGAGCAGGCAAATATGTAAAGCAATGTGTGTAATTATTGCTATCAATCAGACCTCACCTATTGCACATAAAAACAGTATTTTAGATGAGAATATAGAAAATGGGAGGTAGAATCAAGTCAAGTTTTGGGGTGACAGAATAAATCTGTGGCACTAAAAATCACAAAAATAAGTTATGCCACAACTTTTATTATAGTTTAAATGTAAGATTAAAATTAGATATTCATGTTAATACATGAAACAAGTGATTCATATGGTGTAAACTGCCGTAAACCAGATGCTCAGAAAAGAAATCACTCCATTATCATTCTAAGATAGAAAGGTTGCTCTGCTGTGAACAGTGGGTACTGATGCAGTAATCAGAAAAGAGCTCTTTCTTTTTATCTCTTGATCCATTTCAGACTCCTCCGTAATACTCATGCAAGGCTTACCTGCAGAAAAAAGAAGTCAATTTTTTTTCTATTCTGTCAATTGAATGACAAATAGCTAGCTAAATGGGAAACTTCTCTAGATTTTGGTAATTACTATGAGCCACTTTTTTGACATATGTGAGAAAGTTAGCAAACAGATTACTTTCCCTTGTTTTTTTTTAAATTTTTTTCTTGGTACCAGGTATTGAACTCAGGGGCACTCAAAAACTGAGCCACACTCCCAGCCCTATTTTGTATTTTATTTAGAGACAGGGTCTCACTGAGTTGCTTAGCACTTCACTAAATTGCTGAGACTAGCTTTGAACTCATGATCCTCCTGCCTCAGCCTTCTGAGCCGTTGGGATTACAGGCATGTGCCACTGTGCCCTGACAGCAAACAGATTATTGATGTTTTAAAGCAAAATTCTTCAAGTATGATCCACAAAACAACAGTTATATGAAATATTAAAGATATCACATGAGAAAGGAGTACTTGATTTGGGAACAACCACATTTTTTTTTCTTATTGTGGAGATTCCAGATTAAAGAGTGAACTATTCTATCATAAAGTAATCTACTTAACTTTATTTGGGTTAATTTATTTTCCACAGTTTCTTTTATTAAATGTCCATGAAAAAAAATCCATTAGGAAAGGGTAGTCAAAGCTTGGAGAAGAGAAATTCTGCTCCTTTATCTAGCTTGCAATGAAATTTCATAGATAATATCACTACTTATCTATATAGTACAAAGCTATCTTCATTCTTGACATATTTTTATTATTTTGTTTAAAAAATATTATATATTTTTAATATCTATGTAAACCATTTACATGTGTCACGATTGATGCCCATTCATTGTTTTCTCTACTGTGCACAAAGAGATTTGCCCAGTATTCTGGATCACCCTGGAAACTTTCTCTCATTCAGCCCTGTACTAGATTTTGGTACCTACATACAGAGGTCAGGGATAGAAAGATGTCATGATGCCAAAAGAAAAAGTCACATATAAAACTGAGAACAAAAGTTGCTTCATATGAAATCTACAAACATTGATAAAATATATAGTGATTTACTGTGGAAAATAAAAACTATTCCAAGGACGAACCTTTTACAATGGTGAAAAAGTAAAGATATCTCAAAATTCAGTAGCTATCTTTGACTGCTACATGGATTAAGATTAAGACAGCTGCTTTAAGAGTATGTTTAGCATAAACATATACTATATTTACCAACATTTTTTGATAAATGAAAATACTAAATGTTTTGTTAGAAACCTACCTTAAGCCAGGCATTGTAGCTCATACCTGCTATCCCAATGGCTTGGGAAGCTAAGGCAGGAGGATCACAAGTTCAAATCCAACCTCTACAAATTAGTGAGGCCCTAAGTAGTTTAGTAAGAACCTGTTTCAAAATAAAAATACAAAAGGGCCCGGGATGTGGCTTAGTGATTAAGCACCCCTGGGTTCAATCCCTGATACAAAAAAAAAAAAAAAGCCACTTTACATCATGCACCCAAATAAATCTCTAATGGTCTCTGATTTAAATACAGAAAATGATTAAAACAAATGTTAAAAATCTGATTGGCTTGAAATCAATGATTGTTTTTAACTGAATAGAAAGCTCTGATATATTTGCTGACAATTTATAACAGAGGATCTATAAATAAGAAGAAAATGAAAAATAGGTATATATTTCTATTATTACAAAAATTGAATTGCTATAATTACTCCATTCATATATTATTATATATGTATATGTGAATATGTATTTATATAATCATATATGCATACCCATATGCATACACATATATAGGTACATGAAAATTACTATATATCATCATATAATATATATCTTATCTATGATTAAAAAATAAATATATATAATATGTGAACATAATATATATATTTATATAATAGTATATAATTATATAATAATAACATAAATATATAATGTGAACATCAGAGATTTTTCCGTAGTATGTTTTGAAATCCTTGGTTGTGGCTTCCAAAATCATCTCTATGAATATTGGGAAAACATTTTGGCTCTGGATTAGCATTGAGTAGTTTGAACAATGAAATGAAAAATATTGCTTATGAAAAGAAGTTGTTTCTCCTCCGAACAGTGACAATTTGTACCCTTTTGATTATTACATTTGTCAGTTTTTCATTGCTGTAACCAAAATATCTGACAAGAACAATTTAGAGGAAAAGTTTATTTTGGTTCCCAGTTTCAGAGGTTCAGTGCAAGTTTAGCCAACTCTATTACTCTGGACCCAAGTGAGGCACAGCTGAGTGTAGTGAAGGAAAGCAGCTGGGAACACAGCGCCAGGAAGCAAAGCAAGACCTTTGCTCAACAAGGATAATATATATACCCCAAAGACATACTATGTCCCCAAAGACTCACGTCCTCCAGCCACACCCTACATGCTTTTAGTTACCACTCAGTTAATCTTATCAGGGGATTAATATACGGATTGGGTTAAGGCTCTCATAATCCAATCACTTTTTGTTTTTTTAGATATCTATTCTTAAGTTTTAGGCGGACACAATATCTTTATTTTATATTTATGTGGTGCTGAGGATGGAACCTGGTGTCTTGTGCAGGCTAGGTGAGCACTCTACCACTGAGCCACAACCCCAGCCCCTCCAATCACTTCTTAACCTACTTGCATTGTCTCATACATGAGCTTTTGGAGGACACCTCATATCTAACTGAATGGACTACTGGGTGGTAAGTGTAGGCAGGTGGAGTATGGCTAGAGGAAGTAGGTTATAGGGAGATACCTATGAGGACTGTACCTTGCCCTTGGATTCTTTTTCTCTCTGTTTTCCTGCTGCATATTCTAAGCAGCTTTCCTTCACCATGTTTTTTCAGGCCCAGAGCAATGCAGTTGGACCAACCATGGATTGAGGCCTATGAAACCATGAACCAAGGTAAAATTTTCCTCCTCTAAGTTGTACTTTGGGCACAGCTACAAAAACAAACAAACTAAAAAAACACCAAAATTAAAACAAAAGAACAACAACAAAACTAATGCAGCTTGTTTAAAAGTAGATCTCAAAAAGGCCATTTATTACCTGATGCTTATCTGCCTTAGGAAGAAAAGGGATTACAGGGCTGCTAATACTCCTTCAAAAAAGAAATTAAAAAAAAAATATTTTTTTTTCTTATAAATTTAGAAATCCTTTAAGAGCTAAGCACTGTAGGAGGGTTCATGAAGTAATTAATATGTTTATTCACTTTTCTTGGGAAAATATATAATATATAACATGAGGAGTAGAAAGTATAATGATTATAACCAAATCAATTTGTACAAAATGTTCTAAATGGTTGCACATATCATCTCATATAATCTTCACAACCTCCATGTTTGATAGGTTATATTACCATCTATATTTTAAATACGAGAAAATTGAGTGATAGGGAAGTTGTTGAACTTAAGTACATTGCTAATAAATGTGAGATTCAGGATTTAAACTCAGTCACCCTAAACTTTGCTATCATCAAGGATCTTAATATTTTTCAAGTTCTTTGCCAGAGTTGTTCAATGTAAAATTTTATGCTAAGGCAATTGTTGAGTGAGATCTAAGGCCCAAAAAAGAAATAAACTGTCTTGAAGAAGAGAAATTCATGTTAACTGCTATTCAACCCCAGGGCTCTAAAAGCACTAGCATACTCTCTTGTGATCCCAAAGAAAGAACTTGGAGAAATCAACAGAGATGGTTTGGACATTTAATTTTTATGTACTCCTCCACATTGGCAGATCAGACAATGTGGAGGGATATATGGGACCTACAAACAGGGGAAATACATACACAGGATAGGCTTTGTGTTTACTGTGGACATGGATTTTTTACAGATATTTTAAGTGTATATTCTTTACAACCAAGGTCACTCTGTATTGATCTCCCCTAAGTATTGGATAAAAGGGAAAGGGAAATATTCCCTTTGCTTATTTGGGGGAGAGTAGTAACTGGGGATTGAATTTAGGGGCACTCAGCCACTTAGCCACATCCTCAGCCCTATTTTGTATTTTATTTAGAAATAGGGTCTCACTGAGTTACTTAGAGCCTCAGTATTGCTGTGGCTGGTTTGAATTGCAATCAGTGCACAACCACACCCGGCAACATTTCCCTTCTCTTTCTGTTTTCTTTGAAGACCATATTCCTACGTCACTGCTAAGAACAACAACCTTTCTAGGTACTGATCCATGTTTACACCAACAGCTGATGTAAAAATATTATTACATTGCAAATTTAGGGGAATTTATAAGGCTCAATCAGATATCAGAAAAAGAGAATCAGGTCTTATAGAGTGAAAATGAGTTCAAAGGAGGGCAAGTGAGGGAGACCAAGATAAAACATGTAGAGAAAACAAGAAGATGTGTGGAAAGATGTAATATTTTTGTGTGTGATTAAGGGGAGCCAAGAGTATGGTAAGAAACTAAGGATGTGGAGTTAAAATTGCCATATTTGAAACACAGAGTCTTGATTCATGGAAAAAATAATAAAATAAAATGCACGCAAATAAAGAAAAAAATAATCATCAATGAGGTCACGTGGGGTTCAATTATACCTCAGGGGAAGTATTTCTGTCTCAAAGGGTATAGAATATGATTTAATGATAAAGAAACCCCCAGTTTAGGAGATTCCTTGCTTATAGAGCTGATCTGATTGATGCTTCTCTTGTGGTTTTGATTAAAATCAGTGTTGTGTAATAAACCATGAAAAATGGTTAATCACTTTGTAGTATATGTTTTTCTATAACATCAAGGATTGGAAGTAAGCTCTAGAAATTGGAAATCCTGGACTGAGAAGGATGGCTGTCACCTTTGCTGCTGTATTAATCAGGGTTCTTCTGAAAGATAAAACAAATTGAAGAGATAGATAAATAGGTAGATAGAAAGATGGATAAACAGACATAGGGACAAGAAAGAATGTATTAAGGAAATTGGCTCACATAATCAGAGAGATCAGGAGAAAGCCTATGATAGTCTGTCTCCATATGGGAGAACCAGAGAAATCAGTAGAGTGATTCAGTTCAGGTGTGGGGGCCTGAGAACAAATAAAGAAAGTCACTGCTATAACTCTCAGTCTATGGCCAAAGGCCCAAGAGCCCCAGATACTGTTTGTACAAGTCCCAGAGTTGACAGGCCAAAGAATCTATAGTTCTGACATCCAAGGCCAAGAGAAGAAGGTGTTCCCACTCTGGGACCCACTACCTTTTTGTTCCATCCAAGTCCCTGGCCATTTTGTAGGTGCTCACCCAGATGGAGGGCAGATCTTCCCCACTATATTTACCAACTTATGTGCCATGTGAATACAGCTTCCTAATATTTAAATTTTAACTGACAAATCATTTTATGAAAAAAATATTAAACTATAATTAATAATAATTACAATATTATTTATGTCATATTCATAAGTAAATTAAAAATATACTTGTTTAAAACAAAATAAATATGATTAATTAATATAGCTAATTCATGATTTTTTTTTTCTGATTTACTTCTCGTTTTTTTTTTTTTTTTTTTTTTTTTTTTTGCAGTACTGGGGCTTAAACACAGGGTATATCATGCATACTACATAAGTCCTGTACCATTGAACTACATCCTCAGCCTCTTGATTTTTTTTAGTGCTTTTTATTTTATTTGTAGGTATTTTTCTTTAAGAAATTACCAAGTGATTCATAGAGTGGTTATAAATTCTTGTTGATAAATATACATATGAGTGGAGTAAACCAAGGCCAAGCATGAGAGGTTTTTTTTTAAAATGGTGGTTATTCTAAGCCACTGAGTTTTGAAAAGGCTTGTTACACAAGTATAGGGAACTGATGTGCTCACCATACTTCCTTTATGTTCTTACTTTATGAATCATCCAAATATTAGATGCCTGATTGAGGGCTGACTCTGAATTTCAGTAAGTGAATCTGTTTAGAAGTTACAGATCTGTGCATCTGTAACAGCACTATAATAATGCATATGCCTCAAATTACTTGTTGAGAATTTGTATGAAATACTTCATCCATGGTTTGTAAACAATAAATAGAAGAGCCAAAAGTATTATTACTTATTAAATATTTTATGATACAAAGGAATTTGGTCTCTGTCCATTAACTTGTTTTAACAGATTAACGTTTTCTTAATCTGAAGTGGCTACACAAATTATGATTGACTCCAATGAACTTTGGCTTAGATTTGGATTATATTCCTAATTTCTGGCATAATTTTTGATCCATAATCCCAATATCTACCCTAAACTGTTTATTCCATAAAATTTTTGTACTGCCTTCTTACATGGGGATTCAAAGGCACAAAACCACCACTACTTCAATATTGATACTTTTTATGATCTGTTTATTTATTTATTTTTTGTACAAGGGATTGAATCCAGGGGTGCTTAACCACTAAGCCATATCCCCAACCCTTTTTTAGAAAAAAAATTATTTAGAGATAGGGTCTTGCTGAGTTCCTTAGTGCCTCTCTAAGTTGCTGAGGCTAGTTTTGAGCTCTCAATCCTCCTGTCTCAGCTTCCCAAACTGCTGGGATTACAGGTGTGTACCACCATGCCTGGCCATGATCTATATAATTTTTTGACATAAACAGTAACTTAAGATTATTGGCAAAATTTACTGACCATCTATGTATAGTAAATATAACAACAGTTGGTAATAAGCTAAATGTAAGCTTATAGTTATTGTTGTTTATATAGGTTTATATGAAACCCATATTTCAGTATCTATGAAAGAGTTTTACCAATAAAAATGTCCTAAAAGAAGATATAAAAATATCAAGTGAAATATAGCAGGGCCTCTGTAGATTTTAACTTAGATTTACTGATTAAAAGCACTATTAGATTATGTGGATGTATTCAGTACTGGTATTGAAAATATGTTGATCATATGGTTTTACTGAAAGTATTATTAAAGATAACATGTTCTGTACAAATAATTCTTAATAAAAACTGATTTACATCAAAAATTTGTTTAGTGTGTATATTTTATTATAGTTGTTACTATATTCCAAAATTATTATTGATTTCACAAAAAAATCAATGGGTATTTGACTCATTGTTGGAAGAATATTTTATAATTATATTATGATGAAAGATCTACCAGCATGGTTTATGTTCAAGCCAAAATTCCCTGGGATTTTTACCACTGCTTTTATAAAGATCCACAAAAGTTTACCTCTAAATAAAACATTTTCCCATCATTACTCTATGGTGCAAAGCTTTAGGAATTTTAGATTATTAGTGCATCTGTTAAACTGAATTGAGGATAGTTTAAAATAAAAAAAAAAGTCCTGACCGTGGCTGTGGACAAAACTCAAGTACAAATGAGTGGTTCTTCTTTTCAAATGAAGTTTTCTTTAGACTCCCAGTTTTCAGATATTAATGTCTATATTATTGTTTTTGCAAAATATGTGTCCACCTTCAGTCTACAACTTAACATGCTAGTAATTGAGAACTTTTTAATAGAGAATGAACTATTTTCCCTCAAGATCCTATAAAAAGCCCTCTGAAAAAGTGGAATTAAGGAAAAATTTTTGGAAGATGTGTAGTCTTACATTCTTCTTCTTTGAAAAAGCCTGACAATTAGAAAAACAAATATTTTCCAGTATATTTGAGCTTTATAGAAAACTCTTTCATTTCTCATTTTAATGTTATGTCCTTAGTTTTTAATCAAATAATAAAATAAGAATAATAATGTGAAATAGAGTACTGCAAGAATAACCATACAAACTTCTTCCCAGTCTGTTCAGGGAATGTTGGTGAGTGTATAGTCCATTGTAATATTACCCAAGAAACTTACAAAACAAAGTATCTCTATGGACCTTGGTGCCTGGAAATGTTGGGCATTTCCCCACGAGTTTACTTTCTAGATTTTTAAAGTGGCACCATATAAATAACTGCATTTTAACTTTATTCTCCTTTTCTTTGACTTAAATTTTGAAACAACTTTAATCAAATTAAATGTGATTAAATTTCAAATTTTTGAAGTCTGCTTATTCATGTTCCTCTCCCAGTTTTCATTACTATTCATAGTCTTTCATACTAATATTTTCTATTTCTTTTCTGTGCAGCAATTGTCATTATTTCTTTCAAAGTAAGAAACACAGAATAGCATTACAAACTTCTTATGAAGTGAAGTTTCAGAATCTCAAAGGATAATATTTTATTTACTATTTGATGAAAAACAATCTCTAACTTGAATTGGAACTGCTAAAATCAGGTTTGTATTCTCCAGATTTAACTCTCTTTTGATCCCCTAAGAATTTCTCAAATTTTATTATAATTGCTTCACTTTGAAAAGGTGTATCTCACATCTATTCTTTCCTGACTCTAATTCCCAGCTCCTATTTTCTTTTCCTTTTTCTCTTTATTCTTCTGTTTCTTTCTTTTAAAAACTTTCTTAGGTATTGTAAGTTTTTAAAATTGTTACGTATCTATGCTATTTTGTGGCCTATTGCTTTCTTTCTTTTAGAGCCTTTGAGGAAACAATTTATTTTTCCCTTTAGAAATCATGGACTCTTATAGTTAAAGTATGTGGCATAAAAACATTGTCAGATATTTAACCATGTTTCCATGTAGGTCAATGTAGATATTTAACCATGTTTCCATGTAGGTTTCCATGTGGGAAAATGTCTCTAGACTGAGGTTTTAATGTTCCATTTCATTAAGAGTATAGTCATTACTTAAATGTACTAATATGAGTCACTATCAAATTGCACTAATCAGTTTTATCCTTGCTCTTCTCTGTTTGAAATGTTTCTTTTACAAATGGTTCTATCTTGTTTCCTTCCCTAGACATGATTACCTTTGACAGGCCTTTACTTAAAACCCTGTTTTAAGAATTTTGAGCAGTTCACAGTCATTCTTTACTATGCCTCTTAAAACAATGTTCATAATCATTTTTAATCGTCCTTGTTTTACATTTATTTGTTTGAATATTTAATTTCTGTTACTGCTATTTGAATATAAGCCCCATGAGGGCAGGAGTTATATTTCTCTTCTTTAATTACCAGAATTTAGAAGAGTACTTGACACATAATCAAAGTCTGAGGAAGTAACTCACGACTTAGTTTGTGTGTGTATGTGAGGAGTTTCTTCTTCAAATTTAATATTGTTAGAATTTGAATTATATATGAATTCTTTAAAACAGTTGTGTGTTTCCTTAAGTAAGGGAAGCACTTTTGTTACATTAAAAACATAACTCATAGATATATGCTCAATTCTTTCTAAGAGTTTAGTAAAGGCTACAGTACTAAAGAGGAAGCCATCATTAAAATGTTGAACAATCTTGTTTTCAGGATGAAACATTACTTAGTATTGAATGCTAGAAAGTCATTGCTTTTTATATTATTGTTTTTACCCTCTTTAGATTGCTACTCTACACTTCAAACTCTGAGTTAGAAATGCTTACAAAACAGACACTCTTAGAAATCTAGTAACTCATCATTGCCTTACTGTTTTAGGTAATATTTCCTCAATCTACCTTGGCTGGAAAAAATCACTCACAAACTTTAGACCTTCTTCTCCTGATGCATAGTACCCCTCAAAAACCTGAAAAATTGTCTCAAACACTCTCAAAAAGATAATAACTAATAACTAGGTTGATTTTTTTTTTTGCTGAGACACATACAAATGTACACCAGTTTTGTATTTTAGGGTCCAAGATTGATTTTTTTTATGTGTGTATATGTGTGTGTTCTTTATTTAATCCTGCTGCTACTGGCATCTTCTATAACTACTTCTATTTGCATACACTTTCTCTGCCTTGCCTAGATTCTTCTACTAATAATCTATTTCTGTTTCTACCTGCTTATATTTCTATAGGAGTGTGAGAAGGGCAGTTATAATTTCAGGTAGGCTCTGGCTAAGAAAGCTCACACTATGAAGAGATCATTTGAGTAAAGACCGAAGAAGGGAGGGAGAATAGGAACCACATGAAATCTGGGTTAGGAAGAGCCTACAGAGAGAAAACATAGACTCCATAAACACTGATGTTATTTACGATTGTAAAATGGAGTTAACAGGTGAAAGATGGAATCAGAGACCTGGAGATATGGGGAAGACATATTAAACACCATATTAAACACCACCTTACTTTGTCAATGGGTTGTTTAATAAAGAAGTACTGCAGATGTTCATAAGTTCCTGAGAGAGACTGATAAAATATCATGTAAATCAACTTCCACTGCAGCATTATCAAAGTTCAATGTGCATAATGTCAGTAAATACTTTAGAGTGAACTATGAATGATTAGGCTTGTATTGAAGGTGATGGGGACCACTGATTCTAAAAGACCTTGTCTTCCATTATCATAGAGGTAGATTTGCCCCAGGTGGATGGCATTGTTACCAAATCCTCAGCCTCAAAAGTGTCTTACATACACTCTATTAGTTTATTTCTTATTTTGGTTGCTGTAATAAAGCATCCATATCTATATGTTCTCTTTCTGTAGATTTAATCAATATTAGATGAAAAATATTTGGAAAAGCAATTTTATATCTGCTGAACATGTACAGACATTTTTATTTTTTGTCATTATTTCCAAAACAATAAAACTTAACAACTATTTACATAGAATTTACATTGTATTTGTAATTATAAATTATAAATAATGTAGAGGTGACTTAAAAGTATACAGGAGGATTACATAGATTATTGCAAATACTATACTATTTGATATAAGGAACTTGAGCCATTATGGATTTTGCCATCCAAGGGGATCCTGGAACCTATTCTCTGGGGATACCAACTATGAGTATCCCACCAAGTGAGTGACTTAAACAACAGATATCTATTTTCTCACAGTATAGTAATCAGAAGTTAAATCTGAAGAATTCGAAGAAAAATCAGTTCCAAGCTTCTCCCTTAGCTTCTGGTAGTCTTCAGTGTTCCTTGTCTTGACATTTCTTCTATATGTGTCTTTCTCTCTGCCTAAGTTTTCTCTTTTTATACATAATTACACTCAATTAAGGGTGCACTCAGAAGATATTTTAACTTGATTATGTGCAAAATTTTTTATTTCTAAATAAGCCACATTCACAGACGCTGAGGACTAGAATTTTAACATCTTCCAAGGGGATACATTTCAACTTATAACTCACTCTAATAAATGTATTATTGGTATATCACTTCTGAAACTGTTCTGTAGAAAGTCACTGGTGTCATTGTGTTGGAATTCTCAGTTATTTTCTTTTCTTTTTCCTAAGGAATTTTTGAGATTCCCCCCACATGGTGTCCATCAAATTTCAAAAGAAATGAAAAACATATTAACAAAACATCAGTTCAGGAGTACTTTTTTATTGACCTATCAATAGCATTAATGAAATACTCTTGAAATACTTTTTAAACTTTGTTTTCATATTAACACACTTTTCTGGTTTTCCTATTTTGTCATTGTTCATCCTTCTTCGTCCCTTTGTTAGTTTTTCTTCTTGTCCTCAATACTTTAATGTAGAAAAAAAAAGAAGAAAAAAAAATACTGGTTCTCTTATTTATCGCCACTCACTGCCTAAGTAAAATCATCTCAACACTTAGCTTTCAATACTATCAATACGCAAATAATATCTACATTTATGGTTCCATCTCAGTTTTTTAATCCCATACACTCACTTATTAAAAGTAATTTCCTACTTGCCATCATTTTTAGGATGTTTAGGTAAATTTTAATCAATCTATAAAAATTAGATTTTAATATCTCATCTTCTCTGAATATTTCTCATTGCATTGGCATTCTTAGTTAATAACAACTCCATTCTTCAACTTTTCAGTTAAAAAATATTGGGAATCTTCTTTGACACATTTTTTTTCTTTCACATCCTAAAACCAATCTCAGGTCACAACTTTTTGTCTCTACTTTCCAAATATTATCTGGATCTGATCAGATTCTTCATCATCACTGCTAAAGCTCTCTATCAAATCCTTCATCTCTTGCTTGGCTTATTTATCATTCCTTAACCTGTCACATGTAAATGCTACTTTCACGTGTAGTCTACTTCCAAATCAGCAGTAACAGTGAAATTTTTAAAAATTAAGTTAGATCATGTCACTCCATTGCTCAAAAGTCTGCAGTGGGTTATCATTTCACTCAGTGAAAATACCAAAGTTATGTAGGGTGCCTGCATGGCCCTGTGACTTGCATCTCCCTCTTTCAGCAACTTCATTTCCTAATTCCCTACCTTTGCTCACTTTTTGTAACCACATTTTTCTCCTTGTTGTTCTTCATATATGCTCAAAATGAGTCTTTTGGGGTCTCTTTCACTGATATTGTATTCTGCCTATTAAGCTATTATGCACATTTTTTCACCTACTTCACCTACTTTAACTCTTTATTCAAATATCACTTATCCAGTAAAACTAATTCTCATCTTCCTCTTTGAAACTGTACCCTTTCTTCCCCGTATTCTTCTCTACTTCATCTTTTATTTTGCATTATGTTTACTATCTTATACCAATCATATTATTTACTTTTACCTATGCTCTTTCAAAAAGAAAATCTATCCTCTCAAACTCAGTCTTCCCCCTTGAGTAAGAATCATGTAGGAGGATAGACTTTCGTTTTCGTTTTTTTTTTTTTTTTTAATTAGTTGTTCAAAACATTACAAAGCTCTGGACATATCATATTTCATACATTTGGTTCAAGTGGGTTATGAACAGTTCTACTATATACCCTAATTTATGAGAGCAAGATGACCTGCATCAGCCACACAGTATGACTTCTTTGATTGAATTAAAAGCCTGTTAATTGATCTTTAGAAAAATGGCTGCATTACTTTTTTAAGAACATAAACATAGAGACAAAGTGTCTCTTTTTAAAAATAACAAATATTTGAAAATAGAAAAATTTAAGAACATATTTACAAGTCATAACATCATTTTTACACAGGAATCAATTGTTAATTTTTAAAAGCTATATGTACATGAGATATTACTTCAGTTAAAGAATGATTTGTAGAAGCCGCCATAATAGTTAAAAATATTGAAGCAGTAGACTATCATTTTTCCATGATTGGTCATATTTTATTCTTTTCAGTCCAGTTTTTCACCAGATAACAATTGGATTGTTACTACCTGCTTCGGAGGCACATACACGTTTATTATATTTTAAGTAACTAATTAAAAGATTGCTTTTGTGTAAAGTATAAGTGTTTAAGTAAAAAGGAAAATTGCTTTTTTATCAAAAAGTTCTGTCAGCAGTGTGTTTATGAAAAATAAATAAATAAATAAGTCAAGCATTTCTGTTTACTTCTTACTCATGTTCATCTTAATATAGGAACAAAATAGAAAAGAAAAAAAAAATCCTTCATCTCAGAGCATCAGTAATACTGCAGAGAAGATTAAGTGACAAAAGAGTTATGGATAAAAGTTAAGGCCTAGGAAATGATAAGACTCATGTTTTCACTGAAATATGTTAGAAAAAGAGAAAAGGGGAACAATAAGATTTTAAAAGTATAAAGTCCCAGGAAAAGTTAGAGCACTCTAAGACAAGAGAATAAACTACTACAGGCCAGAGTTTCATTCTCTTAACTCTAGGGAAATCCAGTAGATTTGATGAGTAGATATTCCCCTGGAGTCACAAAGTATGAGAATCTGGCCCTATGTTTTTAACTCACACAAAACATATTTTTATAACAGAGTGAGCTCTATGAAGTGCTGTGCCTGAGAGAGTTGAAAATTTGTATTGCATTAAAGTAGGTTAGAGAAAGTGCTCTACACAAAGTCCTGGCATCACAGAGGGAGCACCTGTCGTGAAGCAAAGCATATTTAGAGATCCTTTCTGATTTCTCCTCAGTTCCCAGAAAGCCAACTTCATTTAAAGGAGAGTCAGAGTCACTGAAAATTTCTTCGTGAAAAACAAAAACAAAACACCTTTGAGGCCAGAAAGTATATTGGGCACAGTAACCCTGGCTATCGTAATAAAAATACCACTTCATCTATGAGCACACAAACATTTCACCAGTGTCTTTTCCATCTTATTTAGATAACTTCTTCTCTACCCACCTATGCATATAACTCAATTCTTAATTGACTTGAAGCATTACCACCACCTTCTTCATTAATTGAATCATCAGTGATTTAATACATTATTTTCCTATCAAAAGTATATTGCATTATCCTACTATTATAAGGTCTGTGCTTTATTAAAATAATAAACATTTTATTTTATTAAAACTAAAATGTGAATCATTAAATGTTATCTAAATAAAATATAAATAGCAGCCATTTACTATTTTGCACTATATTATATGAAGAATTAAAGTATAATATTTGTATAAATACAAATATGATTAATTACAATATATAAATATCACTTCAGCTAAAATCTAAAAAATGACAAGAAACTGTATTTTTCTTCATTAATCAACCAACTTGATTAACCATTGAAGAAATTTATTTTTCCAACTTGTTTTGTTGGTCTCCAAGTATATAATTTAAATTAATGCCTATTGGGTATGTGCTTAGAAAGTTAGATATTGAAAAAATATTTTAGCAATTCCACAGGAGAAGCCATACTTAAAGATAAACTGCTATATTTAACTGTCATGGAATTATCACTCATTGACTGTTATGATATATTATCTTCATTTTGCTGTGCTAGAGGCTGTGCCAGGCCAGGCAAATGCTGGACCACTGAGACATACCCCAGCCCAGTATATTGTATTTTCAGTGAGCAATTTTTGGAGTTAATAACTTTTTTCATGCAGTATTTCTTCGATCACCTAGTGTTTAGGAACTACAGTTGCCTATTGGAAATATTAGCACATGAAATTCTCAATTTATATTCTGTACTGCCTAGGCAATTTAAGGAGTGTTGTGGTTATATTTATCTGGTCTTTTTGGTACAAGATAACAAATTTGATGTTTCTGGAGTCAGCCTGCATGATTACTTTGCTTTTTCTTTCCTATGTCTTTAAATTTTTTTGAAACACTTCAACTTTTTTTTACATTTTTTTTGTTAATTTTGTAAACAACTTTTCTCTTCAACTACAATGAAATGCTTATATTACACTGCCTTAATTAAAACTGGAATTTTATATAATTCATCAATTGCCATCTATATAACCTAAATAACCATATGGCTATACAAACATTGCTCACTTTTATAAAATAACTTTTGGGGAATCAATTTTATGTAATTTTTTAATATTTATTTTTTAGTTTTAGGTGGACACAATATCTTTATTTTACATTTATGTGGTGCTGAGGTTTGAAACCAGGGCCCATGCATGCCAGGCGAGCTCTCTACCACTGAGTCACATTCCCAGCCCCTCAATTTTATGTAATTTTTATTTCAAAATTTATGCACATAAAGATTCTATCAATAATATGTATTCATAATTCAATGTACACAGAACAGAGTTATTTAATTGCATTAATCATATCACCTGTTTATTAAATCTTGTATTCCAAAATGAAGTTTTGAAATATATTCTGAAATTTATATTCTGAAATTCTAATTTTGACATTAAAATTTGGTATTGAAATTCAGGTAAGTATATACTTAAATAACAGCTCCCCATCCCCTTACGAGGGGAGCTCTTAGTTTCTCAATATTTTCTACCTTACTAGCTTACATTAAAAGTTAAAAAAAGTACCTGCCTCATAGTGTTTGGGGAAAAAATAAATAAAATAATACTTGAACTGCACTTAGCAGGTCACCTGTTACATAGCCATTACTATGGCAGAGAAAAATCGATATGATCACCAAGAGCTTTCTGGTTTTCTGTTCTTGCTAGCACAGGAAAATGACACTAGGGTGAAACAAAAACTTGTCCCACCCAAGGAAATGACATGTTACTTCCAGCAGGGAGAGCTGAAGAGCCAGCCCTATTGCCCCAATGTCTACTTCTTTTCTGCTGTAGAGACCACACATCCTTCATGGTGAGACAGCAGAGCCCAAAAAAAAAGAAGCAGCAGGACCCCCCAGTCACTGCTCAAAGGAAGCTAATGTTCTGAAGAGATACCAGAACAATGAAACCCTGTACAGGAGAGAAATGGCACCTATTAAGCCATGGAGAATGTGACTACTCTACTGGATGCATGATAGCCAGAGTATAAGGAATGACAATGTTAGTAAAAGTAGGTGTTTGTATGGCTAAAATATATCAATATTAAATATTAAAAATTTTGGTTATTGGATTATATGCAAAGTAGTAAGAACAGAGGTCCTGTTGAAATATTTTTACACTGCTCTTTCTCTAGTAATTCATGTAAAGTAAATAGATTCAATTGCTGAGATAATTTATTTAAAGTATTATTTTTCTCATGAACACTGTCCAAAATAGAGTTACCATTGATTTTTCTACATTGATTTCACTTATAAAATTAAAGCATACAAATTAAAAAAAAGTTAATAGTAGTATATACTTCAAAATAATTGAACCCATGAATATAAATCATTCACTGCTATGCCTATATAAACAAAATGTTCTTGCCTCCTGGAAAACAAACATGTAATTGCCTTCAGCTAATCAAAGTTGTCAAGTGACTTTATGTCTCTGCCACAGCCAATATACATGATAACATTGATGGTTAAAGTTTCATGTTGGTAAGCACAGCCATCCTCCATATTGAAGATTTTGTTTAAGTTACTATTTAATTTTAAAAAGTGTCTCCTTAAGTTACAAAGGTAGTTGGCTGCTTTTACCTCCTCCAATTTCTCTGTTAACATCACATCTTTGAGGGACCAGACTCATGATCTTTCAAGCCCTGTAAGCTTTTTTGATTGGTAGCAATATATGTTTTGAATACAACATCTATTTTGATTGTTCTTCAGTCCAGTCTTTCAAATCCAATGGTGAATATAATGCTAGACACATAAAACTGACTACTTGTATTTATCTATGACTTGTCTTTCCATGTTTTGAAGAGTCATAAAAAATACTGCTAAATTGATCACATGTGATTTTTGAAGTTAAGTGAATATAATGCACGCCACTATTGTCATATATGTAAGAAATAAATAAAAAAGAAAGAAAGAAAAATAATAATATTACATCCAAAAAAGAATAAAATTTGTAAATTTCTTTTTACTGTAATGATAATATATTAAGTTGCAACACATTGGGTGATCTTATTTGAAAAATCTCAGAGCAACAACATCTTTCTACAGGTATTTTTAGTTCTAGAATATTTACAGGCTTCACTTTCTGGAATTAAATTCATTTTTATAGAACAAATTTTTCCTTTAAAAGTGAGAGGAGTAATTATCTCTTCCTTGGTTTAACTGCAGCCCTTCTAACTGGATTGTGCTCAGTGTTCTTTATTAGAATGAGATGAAAAATCATGTAAGAGATTTTTCATTACATTGTCAAAACACATGAGTGATGGATGGCATTATCTCTTTCCAAATTAAATTACTCTTTGGTTTAGTACCAAATAATTAAAATTTGCATAAGAAGACACATAAAACAACTATTAGAAATTCAAGTAAATGAGAAAGAGTAAAGAATAATTTATTTACTAGTGTTGTGGCATACAGGATATAGGGCTAAAGGTAATATATTTAAGACAAAAAATTAAAACTTAAGACAAAACTCTCCTAAATAAATGTCTCCAGGTTCAATCTCTCCTCTGAAGTCCATCCTTTTAGAACAAAATGCCTTCTCTTAGTAAACGGTACCACATTTCACTCAGACCACACATTTAGTAATCTTTTTGTAGATTTTGCTTTTCACTCTACAATTAATGCTTTCATTAATCCTTTTGATTCTACTTTCAAATTTTATTCCAAGTCCAAGCACCTCCTTGCTTTCCCTTGTACTTTATTATCTATGATAGACTGTAGACCAACAATAATCCATCAAAATATCCACTTCCTAGTTCCTGGAATCTATGCATATGTTAAGTTTCATAGCAAAAAGGAATTAGGGTGTAGAAAGAATTAAAGTTGATAATCAGTAGACTCTAAGAGAGGAAGATAAACCTGGATTATCTGAGTGGACCCCAGTATAGGGTTCCATTTGTATAAGTGAAAGAGGAAAGTGGGGAGAGAAAACTTGAAGCATCACAGTGTGAAAATAACTTAGATGAAATTCCTAGACTTTGAAGATGGAGGACTGGGCCACCAACCGGGAAATGTAAGTGGCTTCTAGAAGCTGGACAAAACACAGCAACATTCGTTCCTAGAGATTTCAAAGAAACCAGCCCTTTAATTTAAGACTATCGTGCTTATGTTAGGATTTAAGAGCCACATGAAAATAAATCTCCATTGTTGTTTGTGGTGATTTCTTATAGCAGCTATGGGAGGCCAATACATCACTTACTCAAAATATTGACTTTATTAATGCAACAGCCTACAAATTAGTACCGTCTGTTCTCTGCAGGGAAAAAAAAAGTGAGGTGGTTATTTTAAAATGTGAATCTGTTACTCACTTAATCTATCAATTGACTTCATAACTAAAATAAAAAATAAATAAACTCAAGTATCTCATTCAGACCTGTAAGATCTTAAAGGTCCATCTCTCTCTTTTCATTCCATCCATTTTTGTCTTATGTGAGAATATAATGCATTCTAAACTCATTTCTGACCTTGAATTTTTCTCCTTATCACAAGTAATTTTTATAGACTCAGTTTGAAGGGCAGTTAGATTCAACCTATTTTATTAATGCTTATCACACTTCAAACACACATCCTAATTCTAAGTCTTAACTGAGTCTACACCCAAGGGTCCCAGATGCTCATCTGTGAAGTATCTTTATTCGGTCTGTGGAAATTGATCTGGGCCACAGGAGTCTGGTGTAAGGGGAACAGCAGCGATGGAGGTGTCTGTCTCTCTGTCCGGATCCTGTTAGTCCCACCGGCCCCCCAAAGTCTGGGTTTTTAGGTGCCGGTTCCATTGTGCTTGCAGCTGATAACTGGGTGAACCCTGGGTCGTGTGCCCAGGTTGTAGATTGTTGCTTACATCAGTAACTTAAGTCCATGTAAGTTCTGCAGTTTATCAAAGTTTTGCAGTTCACATTACATCATGGGCATATTACTTATAGTCTTTTACCCATCATACACACAAATTAATATAATCAATAGCCAATAATCCTACATATTTCTGGTACTCATATTACTCCTGCATATTCTTTTACATGGAAAATGCTAACACCAAAGCACACCATGACTGAACCCTTAACATTACTGTTTTTATCAAACACCCTGTCTAAGGTAATCCCTTTCTCTCCAGTCATCTTGTTTCATTGTCTCAAACGACTTTTTGTCAGGTGATTTTTTTTTGTTGCTGTTGTTGTTGTTTGTTTGTTTGTTCTATATCCCAAACACCATAGGAAAGCTATCTGTGTTTCATCAGAATAACAATGGTACAATGGTAACAATATGGCATTTGACACATGATAAATGCTGCATGTATTTTTGTTGAGTGAATGAAAATATTTAGTGTTGTCAGTTAAGACCTTAAATATTGGGGTCATATCTTATTAAATACTGATACATTTTTCTTTTGAGTATTTTGAGTTCATTAAATCTTGCCGCAGTCTGGCTGGGCACAAAATAACCGATCCACCACAAAACCTTGTAGGTTCAAACAGCAACTCTTTATTCCCGAACTCTCACCGGCACTCTACATACAATTCTGGGGAACACACTCCCTCCACCGGGCTCGGGCGCCAGTTCTCTCCAAACCCGGGAGAACTCAATGGGAACTCCAAAGTAGCGGGCGCCAGATGCAGCAGGATCCTCCCTAATCCAGGAGCACCCCTATTCCCAGATCCAATTTAACTGTGGCTCTCAACAAAATCTTCTATTCCAAACATGATTATTGTCACTTTGCTGATAAAGGTAGACAGTTGTGTCTTACAATGTGATCATTATTTTCTTAGGAACTTCTCATTCTCAATGGTATTTAAGTTTCTCTTAAAATGGAGATTTACAAAGGGTTCTTATGAGCTCTAACCCTTTCTTTTATCATGAGTTAGGATGCTTGTCAATTTATTTCTTATATAATTTATTATAATAATAATTATTTTTATTATTAGGATTGAACCCAGAGTGCACTACCACTACCACTACACCCCTGGCTTTTTATTTATTTATTTATTTATTTTTTAGACAGTATGATAGTAGGAACAAATGTGACTCCATTTTGTTTTATGACTTCATCCTGTAAAACAACCATACCAAGTAGAAGAGTCATGACTGGGGCAAGATGTTCTTTTCATTTTGCTATAGAAACCTTTAAGAACACGGAACTACCTAATGGGGTATTGTTTCTGTAACTAGGTAACTAGGGCTCTGTTTCTGTGACTGGGGTGACTGGGCTAACTGTGATTGGTTAAGTTTCCCTCCGCTTTACTGCACTGTCCCTCTTCTGTAACCTGGCTTGCTTGCATTGGCTAGACCCCCTGAACATCCCTTTTGCAGTTTTCAGGCTTATAAGGAGTGCCCTTGCAATTGTTCAGGGCTGATCAGGGGAACAGCTTTATGTTCTGGTCAGCCGCCACAGGTGTGCTTCAATAAAGGCTTGATTCGATTATACGTGAGTGGTCTGGAAGTCAGTTCATGAAACTCCGGGACGAAGCTTTAACTATAACAACAGGGTCTTGCTAATTTGCTCAGTCTGGTCTCAAACCTGCAGTCTTCCTGCTTCAGACTCTCAAGGCTGAGATTTCAGGCATGTGTAGCTGCATCCAACCTTATTCAATTCATCTCTTTGATTCAGTCTGGGATGACTATAGTTTTTGTAGGATGTGTGCTATCAGAGAATCCAAACTTGCACTTTAGATCAGTAATGATAAAAATAACACTAGCACTGGCCTCCATGTATATTCTCCATAATCACTTGCATGACTTTAATTCTCTTTATTTAATTTTGGTTTTTTGGCCTTAGACAAATAATTCAAATTCAGTTTCTTTAATTATAAAGTTAGCTTAATAAAATTTATTAGTAGTTTCCTTGCTGGTTTTTGGTAAGAATTAAAAGGGTTAGTGCTATAGTTTGGATACACATTGGGTATATTTTTTTCAAAGGCTACATTTTTGAAATTCAATCCTCATTTTGAGATGGACACACACACACACACACACACCCCTAATCCAATTATGATGTTTAGAGGTGGGACTTTTGAAAATAATTAGGATTAGATAAAATGATTGGGGTGACACTCTCATGATTGAGGCCTGGAGCTATATAAGATAAGGGAGAGATACAAGAAGAGATATGTATATAAACATACATGTACTCACAATGTCTCAACATGTGATGCCCTGTATGTCCTCCAGACTCTGCCAGAAAGACTGTCATCAGATGTTACCTCTCAACCTTTGGTCTCTAGAACTGTGAACCAAAATATGTCTCTCATCATTAAAAGATACCTACCAAGTCTGTTATTAGCAACAAATGGAGTAATATAGTTAATATATGGAAAAAAAACTTGTACGCAAATAACATATACTAAGTAAGTATATGATTAAAAGATAGTTATACTATTTGATTCCATTAGAAAAATTTTAAACTGACACTTCAGTTTCAAATTTTTCTTCATAAAATAAATATTAATTTTGCTGACTAACACAAACTATATTTATTGTTTTAGAATTAACAAATTCAGTCAAACTGCACTACTTGTGTGTACTTTAAGACTCCACCCAAGTTTCACTATGCATCTTGTTGTGTAACTTAATTCATAGTTAATAAATTTGACTATTCTTTTTAGTTAGTTCCTTGTATTATTCTGCAAATTGATTGTACAATGAGGGTATAGTTGCAGGGTTGAAGACATGATAGTAAAATCTTGACTTTTCTATTGTGGGAATTCTGGAATCTTTTTCAAAAGTTATTACCTTTCAATGTAAGGCCAAGAATAACATGTAAACTTCTTAAGATCATGGGCTATCATCCATTGTGAATACACATACCTAGCACAATGTTAGTCATTTCTTCTGTTTTTTCAACCTAAGGTGTTTAGGTAACTAATTGATATCAGCAATTTATGAGAATATTTTTAAAATGCCAATATTGCCATAAATACAAGTCATTCAGTTATTATTAAAGATATGCAGATTATGGACATAATTATAGTCTCCAAAGAAGTAAAAAATAATATAGAACATTTTTTTTTTGTTTTTTTATTTTTTTTTATTTTATTTTATTTTTTAATTTTTTTTTTATTGGTTGTTCAAAACATTATAAAGCTCTTAACATATCATATTTCATACATTAGATTCAAGTTGGTTATGAACTCCCAATTTTACCCCAAATACAGATTGCAGAATCACTTTGGTTACACATCCACATTTTTACATAATGCCCTATTAGTAACTGTTGTATTCTGCTACCTTTCCTATCCTCTACCATCCCCCCTCCCTCCCCTCCCATCTTCTCTCTCTACCCCATCCACTGTAATTCATATCTCTCCTTGTTTATTTTCCCATTCCCCTCACAACCTCTTATATGTAATTTTGTATAACAATGAGGGTCTCCCTCCATTACCCTGCAATTTCCCTTTTCTCTCCCTTTCCATCCCACCTCATGTATCTGTTTAATGTTAATCTTTTCTTCCTGCTCTTCCTCCCTGCTCTGTTCTTAGTTGCTCTCATTATATCAAAGAAGACATTTGGTATTTGTTTTTTAGGGATTGGCTAGCTTCACTAAGCATAATCTGCTCTAGTGCCATCCATTTCCCTGCAAATTCTATGATTTTGTCATTTTTTAGTGCTGCGTAATACTCCATGGTGTATAAATGCCACATTTTTTTTATCCATTCATCTATTGAAGGGCATCTGGGTTGGTTCCACAGTCTAGCAATTGTGAATTGTGCTGCTATGAACATCGATGTAGCAGTATCCCTGTAGTACGCTCTTTTAAGGTCTTCAGGGAAAAGTCCAAGAAGGGCAATAGCTGGGTCAAATGGTGGTTCCATTCCCAGCTTTCCCAGGAATCTCCATACTGCTTTCCAGATTGGCCGCACCAGTTTGCAGTCCCACCAGCAATGTACAAGAGTACCCTTTTCCCCACATCCTCTCCAGCACTTGTTGTTGTTTGACTTCATAATGGCTGCCAATCTTACTGGAGTGAGATGGTATCTTAGGGTGGTTTTGATTTGCATTTCTCTGACTGCTAGAGATGGTGAGCATTTTTTCATGTACTTGTTGATTGATTGTATGTCCTCCTCTGAGAAGTGTCTGTTCAGGTCTTTGGCCCATTTGTTGATTGGGTTATTTGTTTTCTTATTGTTTAATTTTTTGAGTTCTTTGTATACTCTGGATATTGGGGCTCTATCTGAAGTGTGAGGAGTAAAAATTTATTCCCATGATGTAGGCTCCCTATTTACCTCTTTTATTGTTTCTATTGCTGAGAGAAAACTTTTCAGTTTAAGTAAGTCCCATTTGTTGATTTTTGTTATCAACTTTTGTGCTATGGGTGTCCTATTAAGGAATTTGGAGCCCGACCCTACAATATGTAGATCGGAGCCAACTTTTTCTTCTATCAGACGCAGAGTCTCTGATTTGATATCTAGCTCCTTGATCCACTTTGAGTTAACTTTTGTGCATGGTGAGAGGAGGGGATTCAGTTTCATTTTGTTGCATATGGATTTCCAGTTTTCCCAGCACCATTTGTTGAAGATGCTATCCTCCCTCCATTGCATGCTTTTAGCTCCTTTATCAAATATAAGATAGTTGTAGCTTTGTGGATTATTCTCTGTGTCCTCTATTCTGTACCATTGGTCCACCCTCCTGTTTTGGTACCAGTACCATGCTGTTTTTGTTACTATTGCTCTGTAATATAGTTTTAAGTCTGGTATCGCTATACCGCCTGATTCGCACTTCCTACTTAGAATTGCTTTTGCTATTCTGGGTCTTTTATTTTTCCATATGAATTTCATGATTGCTTTATCCATTTCTACAAGAAATGCCGTTGGGATTTTGATTGGCATTGCATTAAACCTATAGAGAACTTTTGGTAATATCGCCATTTTGATGATGTTAGTTCTGCCTATCCATGAACAGGGTATATTTTTCCATCTTCTAAGATCTTCTTCTACTTCTCTTTTTAGGGTTTTGTAGTTTTCATTATATAAATCTTTCACCCCTTTTGTTAGGTTGATTCCCAAGTATTTTATTTTTTTTGAGGATATTGTGAATGGAGTGTTTTTCCTCATTTCTGTTTCAGAAGTTTTGTCGCTGATATACAGAAATGCCTTTGATTTATGCGTGTTGATTTTATATCCTGCCACTTTGCTGAATTCATTTATTAGTTCTAGTAGTTTTTTTGTAGACCCTTTTGGGTCTTCTAGGTATAGAATCATGTCATCTGCAAATAGTGATAATTTAAGTTCTTCCTTTCCTATTTTTATGCCTTTAATTTCTTTCGTCTGTCTAATTGCTCTGGCCAGTGTTTCGAGAACTATATTGAATAGAAGTTGTGATAGAGGGCATCCCTGTCTTGTTCCAGATTTTAGGGGGAATGCCTTCAATTTTTCTCCATTGAGAATGATGCTAGCCTGAGGCTTAGCATAGATAGCTTTTACAATGTCTAGGTAAGTTCCTGTTATCCCTAGTTTTTCTAATGTTTTGAACATAAAGGGATGCTGTACTTTGTCGAATGCTTTTTCCTCATCCATCGAGATGATCATATGGTTCTTATTTTTAAGTCTATTGATGTGGTGAATAACATTTATTGATTTCCGTATATTGAACCATCCTTGCATCCCAGGGATGAATCCTACTTGATCATGGTGCACAATTTTTTTGATGTGCCTTTGTATCCGATTCGCCAGAATTTTATTGAGAATTTTTGCATCTAGGTTCATCAGAGATATTGGTCTGTAGTTTTCTTTCTTTGAGGTGTCTTTGTCTGGTTTCGGTATCAGGGTGATGTTGGCCTCATAGAATGAATTTGGCAGAGCTCCTTCTTTTTCTATTTCCTGAAATAACTTGAAAAGTATTGGTATTAATTCTTCCTTAAAGGTTTTGTAAAAC
The DNA here is from genome assembly GCF_047511675.1 of Marmota flaviventris. NCBI lineage: Eukaryota > Metazoa > Chordata > Mammalia > Rodentia > Sciuridae > Marmota > Marmota flaviventris. The sequence continues at coordinate 50,627,107 of NC_092504.1, read as the reverse complement.
TCTGCTGTATACCCATCCGGTCCTGGGCTTTTCTTGGTTGGAAGTCTTTTGATTGCTTCTTCTATTTCATCTATTGTTATTGGTCTGTTTAAGTTGTGAGTATCCTCCTGACTCAGTCTGGGCAAATCATATGACTTAAGGAATTTATCGATGTCTTCACTATCTTCTATTTTATTGGAATATAGGTTTTCAAAATAATTTCTAATTGTCTTCTGTATTTCTGTAGTGTCTGTTGTGATATTGCCTTTTTCATCCCGTATGTTAGTGATGAGTTCTCTCTCTTCTTCTCTTCGTTAGCATGGCTAAGGGTCTGTCGATCTTATTTATGTTTTCAAAGAACCAACTTTTAGTTTTATCAATTTTTTCAATGGTTTTTTTTGTTTCAATTTCGTTGATTTCCGCTCTGATTTTAATTATTTCTTGCCTTCTGCTACATTTGCTGTTGTTTTGCTCTTCCTTTTCTAGGGCTTTGAGACGAAGTGTGAGCTCATTTATTTGTTGGTTTTTCCTTTTTTTGAGGAATGACCTCCAAGCGATGAATTTCCCTCTTAAAACTGCTTTCATTGTGTCCCATAGATTCCGATATGTTGTGTCTGTATTTTCATTTATCTCTAAGAATTTTTTGATTTCTTCCTTTATGTCTTCTGTAACCCATTGATCATTCAGTAACATATTGTTCATTTTCCATGTGATGTAGGATTTTCCCTTCCTTCTTTTATCATTGATTTCCAGTTTCATTCCATTATGATCAGATAAAATGCATGGTATTATCTCCACCCCTGTATATTTACTGAGGGTTGCCCTATGGCATAATATATGGTCTATTTTTGAGGAGGATCCATGTGCTGCTGAGAAAAAAGTATATCCACTTGATGATGGTTGATATATTCTACATATGTCAGTTAAGTCCAGGTTGTTGATTGTGATATTGAGTTCTATAGTTTCTTTATTCAGCTTTTATTTGGAGGATCTGTCCAATTGTGAGAGAGGTGTGTTGAAGTCACCCATAATTATTGTGTTGTGGTCTATTTGATTCTTGAACTTGAGGAGAATTTGTTTTATGAACGTCGCAGCACCATTATTTGGTGCATAAATATTGATAATTGTTATGTCTTGTTGGTGAATGGTTCCTTTTAACAGTATATAATGTCCTTCCTTATCCCTTTTGATTAATTTAGTCTTGAAGTCAATTTTATTCGATATGAGGATGGCCACCCCTGCTTGCTTACGAGGACCGTGTGCGTGGTATATTTTTTCCCAACCTTTCACCTTCAGCCTGTGTATGTCTTTTCCAATCAGATGTGTCTCCTGGAGGCAGCATATTGTTGGATTTGTTTTTTTAATCCATGTTACCAGCCTATGTCGCTTTATTGGAGAGTTTAAGCCATTAATGTTTAGAGTTACTATTGATATATGGTTTGTACTTCCAGCCATGTTTGATTATTTATCTTCTTCTTTTTTTTTTTTTAATTTATTTAGTTTGTTTCTCCATGGTTAGCTTTCCCCCTGCCCTCTGTCTTTATAGAGGCACTTCCCACTGATGGTTTTAATTATTGTTTTTCATTTCTTCCTCGTATAGTGTTTTGCTCAAGATGCTTTGCAATGCTGGTTTTCTGACTGCAAATTCTTTTAGCTTTTGTTTATCATGAAAGATTTTTATTTCATTATCGTACCTGAAGCTTAATTTTGCTGGATACAGAATTCTTGGTTGGCATCCATTGTCTTTCAGTGTTTGAAATACGTTGTTCCAGGATCTTCTCGCTTTCAGCGTCTGTGATGAAAAATCCATTGTTAACCTTATTGGTTTACCCCTGAATGTAATCTGCCTCCTTTCTCTTGTAGCTTTTAGTATTTTCTCTTTGTTCTGTATATTGGATATCTTCATAACAATGTATCTTGGCGTTGGTCTACTGTGATTTTGTGTGCTCGGTGTCCTGTATGCATCTACAATTTGTATATCCGTTTCCTTTTTTATTTCTGGAAAGTTTTCTGTAATTATTTCTTTCAGCAGGTTACTCATTCCCTTGGTTTGAATCTCTGTACCTTTTTCTATCCCGATGACTCGTAGGTTTGGTTTCTTTATGTTATCCCATATCTCTTGGATGTTTTTCTCGTGGTTTTTAACCAGCCTTTCTGAGTTGGCTAGGCTCTATTCAAGATGATATATTTTGTCTTCATTATCTGATGTTCTGGCTTCTACTTGCTCCACTCTGTTAGTGATACTCTCAATTGAGTTTTTAATTTGGTTTATCATTTCCTTCATTTCTAGAATTATTGTTTGGTTTTTTTTTATAATCTCAATCTCCTGATAAAGATGCTTAACTTCTTCTTTTATCTGTCTATGTAATTCATTTTCAAAGTGTTCTTTCACTGTTTGGATTTGCTGTCTCGTATCTTCTTTAAGGTTCCATTCCATCTGTCTAAGGTATTCCTTGAGTTCTTTATATGACCATTTTTCTGCTGACTCTAGGTCCTCCTGAATATTTAGGCTGTCCTTCATTGTTTGTACTCCTTTTCTTCCTTGCTTTTTTATGCTGCTCATGTTACTTCTTGTTCTGTTTGACTGCTGAGTTACTGTTTACTCTTATAGATTTATTTGATGCTTGAGAGGAAAGATATTAGAAGGGAAGGGAAGAAGTCGCTAAAGAGAATGAGAGTAGGCAGGTAGAATTCAAGGAAGGGGGAATAAGAAAATTGAAAAGACAAAAGAAACAAGAATAACAAAGATTAGATAATAAAAAAAGAAAGAAAAGACTAAAAAAAATTTTTAACAAAATAATAGTGATAATAAAAAATGAAAATTAAAATTTAAAAAAAAATAATAATAATGAAATAAAAAAAATTTAAAAAAATAGAAACATTGAAAAAAGTTAAAGAACAACAACAAATAAAAATTGAAAATGAAAGAAGAAGAAGAGAAAAAAAAAGAAAAAGAAAAGAAAAAAATGATAATAATAATAATAATAAATGCAGTCCTAGAGTTCTATTAACTTCTCTTCCAGTAGGTGGAGCTGTGCCCACTGGGCCAAGCTTCTCTTCTCAATAGGTGGGAACCATTCACTGTGCAGCAGCTCTTTCTCCTAGACTGGGCGGGTCTCCAATCCTGAGTGTCTAGGGCCTGGTCTTGTGTTTCCTCAAGCCAGGCCGTGCTCACCTGTGGCGCTCACCACAATACTGGCTACATGCCAGGTCTGCTGCTCCTGGGAGCCCTGTTTTCATGAACACCTGGGCTCACTCTCCCTGTTTGCCTCCCTCAGACCCTAAGTTTGTAGAGCTTGGGGCTGAGATCCCCCAGCGAATTTGCTTGCCCTCCTGTAGCCACGCCCCCGGTAGCTGGTGCAAGAGACCTCAGTTGTCAGCACTGGTGGGAGCGGTAGCCGGGAGTTCTGCGCCGCGAGTCCCGCGCCACTCCTGATTCCCTCGGTCTGGTTATTGCGTTCACAGGAGAGCTGGGAGTGGCCCTTAAGTTTTCCCTGCTGTGTGGAGAGAGATGACTAGTGGATTACACACCTGTCGCGCTGGTTTCAATGCAGTTATCTCCTCCACCCGTGACGCCATTTCTCTGCCATGGTGATATCCCATGCAAATGGATACCGTTTGTTCCCTTTGCCGGGTGACCAATGCAACGGGTGGGTCCTGACTGTCTCTCCCAATCCTCGTTTCAGTCCTGTGTCCACTGCCTATGAAGGCTCGGTTGGCTTTTACCTCTGTAAGTTCCTAAGGGCTGGCCAATTATTTCAGCGGGATCGTTAGTGCTGAGTCACATGAAGCAGGCGAACCAGAGCTTAATTGCCTCTGATTCGGGCTTAGTGTGTGTGTTCTGAGGGGCCCAGCCTGTACACCCCAGATCCACGTCAGCTCAGCATTGCCTAGTGATCCTGAGCAAACAGCATTTAGACAGTTTACGGCTCCCTATGCCCTCGCAGTTGAAGATGTCAGAGACTTGATCTCTCTGCGCCTGCCACCATGTTACATCTCCTCAATGCTATTCATGTTGCCCTTACAGCTTCCTGGTATAAGCAAGTTCTTGGGATTATACAAACTGCTGCTTCTGTTTCCAGTCCAGATTTCTAGAAATGAAACCCTGCCGCCATCGCCTCCGTCTCTGGGCCGCGCTCACGAACGCCGCGCTTGTCTGTGACCGTAGCAGAGCCGCCCTGGCCTCCGCAGCTCTTCAGCCTGGTGCCCGGCCCCAGGTACCCAAGTGGCTGCCGCCGCGGCTCTCCGTCCCCCTCCTCCGGAGCACGGGTCCCCTGGCAGGGGGGTGCAGAACGACCCCAGAGCAGGCTCTGCCCGAAGGTGCAGCGGCGAACAGGCCACCGAGACGCTCGAGGCTGCAGTCCAGCCTTCGGAGGACAGGGCTCGGCACGCAGCCCAGCTCCCACCTCTAGGTGCGGCTGCCGGACAGTGTATACAGAGCCATCAAGACAGCAAGCAGAAAGCAAATGGCGGCTCCCGCGGAGTGGATTTTCGGCACAGAAACCACAGCCCCGCCAACAATCCCAATCCACAAACTCTCCCTGTATAAAAAATATTCAAAAAAAAAAAAAAAAAAAAGAAAAAAAAAGGCGGGGCGCACTGAGCTTTCTTTGCCTCGCGTACTTACAATCCACTGCTGATTACACATTCAGCTTCTCCGCCCGGAGCGAAGCGAAAGAGGAAGCAGCTGGGAGCAAAGTGCCCGCGGCTCTGAGCAGCCAAGCATCTCTTTTTCGATTTCTTTGTTCTTCCTGCTCCTTGGCAAAGTGGTCCGCTACAGATTAACGGTGAAAGGAGCTCTAACAGACTGTGCGAAATCTCTATTAAAGCCGCTGCTTTGAGCACCACACTCAGCACTTCAGCAACCCCCGTACGCAGCGGCCATCTTCAAAATTCAGATTCTTAACCTTCTCAATGTTATACAGTCAATGAACAGTGGAACGATACCTTTGAATTCCATCTCTTTCTAGACGTGTCATTAGGAAGTTCCTTAAGGAGTCTTTTGCCCTCAGTCACTGCACCACTTTCCAACCAGCCGGGACAATGCCACGCTGGGAACCTCAGCCATGGTTGCTGCTTATTTTTTTTTTTTGTTGTTTTTTTAAAAGTATAGAGTATATTATTAAAATTTTGATTAAGGTAAAATAGGATTTATGTAATTTGATTTGTTTCATTCTAATATCTTTGATTTAAAATTACTTTTCCACCATCAGGTCATATGCTTCCCACTTCCCCTGAATAAAATCATAATAGTTAGCCATTAACTGAAGTTACTATTTTGTAGGAAGAAGCAAGTAGATACTTTCATGATATCTAAACACATGTAGAGATAAGTAAATTGATAAATTATTCTAAAATTAAATTTATTTATTTTTGACACAAATACTTACAAAGGAAGTGACATATTATGACAAGTTTGCATAGTGATTCAAAGCAAATTGTTAGTAATAGCTTCATTTTAGAGCTAATTTATTCTATTTGGTTCCTTTGAAAGAAACACTTGTCAAAATAAGTAGTATTAAGAGTGCATTTCTATGATTGATTCTATTTCTTTTCATTTGTTACTATTGAGGAGGGTATTATGACTGGGCTAAAATATTCAGAGAATTCATATTCTAAAACTTGGGAGCTTGGAATTTTTATTGACAATCCTCTTTTTACTCTTCATCTTTCTCCTCCTTGTCCTGCCACTCTCCACATTTTGTTTAAGGGAAGAGAGCAGTGGAAGCCCAGGGATTTTCTAAAGATTATTTAAATTTATATTTGGTACATCTCATCTAACTACTGTGCAGAAGCAGCATAGAATTCAATTCAAGTTAGTCTTCATTTAGCTTTCCCACCTGAAATGTCTACACTGCATTTTGTTATTATTTTTTTAAACATATGAAAATAAGTCTTATTACTTTGCTCTCTCTACACAAAATAATATTCTTTTATTCAATTTTGGCTTAGCCTTTTAAAAATAGCAAAATATAAATAGTATGTAAATATTTATAAATTTCTTTAGTAAAGAATTAACACATAGATATGTAAAATATAGAATGTATATGCATAAATATATATATCACTGAAACAGAAAGAGGTTGAAATAGAAATTTTAATAATACATAAAAATTAATAAGATTTTACTTTAAAAATTGCATAAAGTGTGGAATCTCTACTCCCCAAAAAGTTATAGAATTGAATTTTTTTATTTAAAAGGAGATATTAAAAATAAAAACAATATAATAGCATAGAAAATGACAACCTAATAATTATTTTATGTGGCAATAGTCATAAACTTACCACCAGAGATACTTAGAATACACAAGCATGAAATGATTTTGATATTTGCTATAGTTTAGATCTGAGGTGTCCCCCAAAAGCTCATGCGTGAGACAAAAAGTTTAGAGGTGAACTGATTGGGTTATGAAAACCTTAACATAATGGATGTATTAATCTGCTGAAAGGTACTAACTGGGTGTTAACTATAGGTAGGTAGGAGGTAGCTGCAGGAGGTGGGTCATTGGGGTCATGCCTTTGGGGTTTATATTTTGTTCCTAGTGCATGGAGCTCTCTCTTTCTCTGCTTTATGATCCTCATAGCCTGAGCTGCTTTCTTCCACCACACACTTCCACCCTGATGTTATGCCTCACCTCAGGCCTAAAGCAGTGGTGTTGGTTGTCTATGGATTGAGACCTCTGAAATCATGAGCACCAAATAAACCTTTCTACATTGTACATTGTTCTTGTAATATCTTTCAGACACAGTGGCAAAAACGCTGACTAAAACAGCACGTCAAAAAAAGTATGATGAAAATTTCAAATGTACTTTTTTTGGTAGAAGTACAAAATGTTGCAGTTCATATGGAAGACTAATAATGAAAAGGTTTCTAATATAATTTAAAACCTAATTTTTGGTAGTAGAAGAAAATCCTTGAACTACAGATAATGATAATATGGGGAAATTTGTATAAGATTATTACCTGAAAAGGTAAATCAGCTGTAAAAGGGAATAAATCTATAAATGGAACATGCAGATATGAGTATTAAAAGTAGTTATAACAACTATCAATTTATTAAGAAATTCATGTTTTATTGGGTAAGTGCTGCTGAAATTTTTTATTATGCTTTTTAAAGAAATTAATTAGATAATGTCTCTCAAATGTTCAAAATGAGTACTTAGCTTTTACTCCTGGCATAAAAAGCTAAGTCAAAAATGTAAAATAATAGAATACTAGAAACAATTTGAAGTATTAGCAAAAATTTGAGATGGGGGAAGTTTTAAAAGTAAGAAAACTTAGAAATCAGAGTTATAAAAAAATCGATTTATTAATGTAAATAAGATATAAGATGTTGTTTTTAAAATAAACAAGTCACCCGAACAATATGTGTAGTACAAAATAGCTCCCAAAAATTTCTAAAAAAAAATTAAACAGCAAAAATTGCAAATATGAAGAAAAATCCAGGAGATGAGATGTGAACTATGAATATAAAGTTCTTCAGACATGTGATATATCTCTGTGATTTAGGGAAAAAAATTTAAAAAGAGTTGATACAATTTTTCACTTATAAAAATTACAATGGTCGGCTGAAGATATATTATGTTAGTCCAAATGTGAACTGCTACAATTTGTAAAATAAAATAATCTGAGTATCCATTAAAATATAATTTGATTGGTCAAAATTTACATTGCACAGAAATAAAAGTTAAATATGTGTGCACATGTGAGTGATTCATAGTTTGTCATGGAAATCGTTGAGTAAAAAATTCTTGCAACATGTAAGTGAGAGAATGAGTAATTCAGAGCATAAATATAAAATAATACATGGTAAAAATTAGACTAAGAAAGGGAACTTAAAAATTAATTGATCTTTAGTCACTGATTTGGGAAAAAATTCATGACATTAAGTTCACTGACATTAAGATAAAAATATAGATTTCTATACAGACATACTCCAATTTACATTGGTTCAACTTATGATTTTTTCAAGTTAAAATGGTTTTAAAGTGACACACTTTTATTAGAAATTATTATTTGAATTTGATTTTTTTTTCTGGGCTTGTGATATATAGTACAGTGCTATATTTTGATGACAGGCAGTGGCAGCAAGCTCCCAGTTGGCCACATAAACATGAGGTCAACTACTGATACTCTATAGTGTACTGTCCTGTAAAGTTATATTCATTCTGTTATTGTATTCTTGCAATATTGACATGATATCTTCAAATCACAATCGATTTATCAAGACATCATAAGTCAAAAGCATCTGTATAATGGATAATAAATAAAGACATGACAGAGGCATTGATGGATATGTGAATATATAGATAATATATATAATTTAATTATGCTTGAAATACAAAAAAGAATCTATTACTTTATTGCTTTAAACATATTTAATGGCATGAAGAAAGCATGTAATTTTTTAATTAACCATTATTTTGGAGTAGAGATTGCAAGAGGGGTATTTTGAAAATAGGCTATATCTCTATATTAGATGTAAATATGTGAATTTTGAATATTTTGGTTTCATTATTCTTTTGAATAAGGAACAATCATTGTCTTTTTTCTGCCATTTGATATTGTCTGTGTGACAGAAAGCTTGTGTATGTGCTCACACATACAGATAACTTACCTCTTGTGTTTATAGGTTAGTGGACGGAGAGGACTCACAACTTGGCAAATGGAAAAATTTAATACACAGAGAACTTGACTCTGAACTGGACTTCTTGACTGTATTGGAATCAGGGAGGGTGGTGTTTCCCTAGGAAAATTTGAGAATATTTTCTTTAGGTTAAAAAGCAAACAAAAGATTTATATGCTGTCTTAGATGTGGAAGATTGCAGAGAATATTAACCAATATCTATCTTCTGGATTGTTCTTCATTAGCTTTTCATTGAGAGATTTTATAAGAACCAACTTCAAGAAATGTATTACTTTTTAAAATTTCAAAGAAATGTTGGTAAGAAATTTATGATACATTAGTGAGAACTGCCGCAGTCTGGCTGGGCACACAATCACGAGCCACCACACAGCTTGTAGATTCAAACAGCAACTCTTTATTCCCGAACTCACACCAGCCGTCTACGATCAAGTTCTGGGGAAATCCACGTTCTCTGCCCAAATCCACCCCCACTGGGCTTCTGTCTCCCAAAAAATACTGTCTGAATCCCGTGAGAACTCAAGGGGAACTCAGGCAGCAGGATACGCCCTATTCCCAGCAGGAATAATCTTAAACCTGGAACCACCCTAAACCCGGATAGTCCTAAACCGGGAACGCCCTAAACTCGGATCATCCTAAACCGGGAACACCCTAAAACCGGATCGCCTTGGTCCTTGAGCAAGGTCACCTACATGCAATGTCACTGCAAAATGTCCTATTTCCACGAGTCCTTCCACTAAGCAACATGGGGTATGCTGGCAAGGAAATTGTCATACATACTTGGCTAATGGCTCCCAGAATCTCCCCCCTTCTGATTAATTAAACAACAAGCAATGTGGCTTAAGGACCGTGCCTGGTAGGTTGTCCAATTCAACATATGGTTCTTACCCGCCATCGGAAAACTGACCTTTAGGCGTCAGCCTCCTGTCTTAGGTTGATACCACTGCAATTGAATCATACCCGTCACTGACTACCGGTCCAGCATACAGCCATACTTGTGGACAGGTCTATGCACCAGTGGGGGGGTGAGGTTCTTTGCCTCACCTCTGTTGGCCCCCAAATTTGGCCTTGGTGCCAGTGGGGGAGTGAGGTTAATGTGGCTTAAGGACCGTGCCTGGTAGGTTGTCCAATTCAACATATGGTTCTTACCCGTCATCGGAAAACTGACCTTTAGGCGTCAGCTTCCTGTCTTAGGTTGGTACCACTGCAACTGGATCATATCTGTCACTGACTACCGGTCCAGCATATAGCCATTGGCCCCCAAATTTTAGACCATCACTAGCAGAAGGGAGGAGGATACAGAAATGCCACGACACCAAGCCAATTGACGGCTCCTTGGGAAAAATTGCATCACTGGTGACACCATCAGCAAAGATATGTCAGCACTACCACAATTAACATGGGGTGCGCTGGCAAGGAAATAAAAATTGCATCACTAGTGACACCATCAGCAAAGACATGCCAGCATTACCACAATTCGCTGCACCACACGATAGTTACATAGTCCAGGCAAGTTCTGCAAGCAGTTCAAAGCAGAGGAATCTATCAATATGTCCATTTCCTCCCAAAATCCGTTTCCTCCCAAAGTAAGTTGACTCCTTGATTGAGCATTACTTGTTGAGTTATATTCATTGATGCATCAGTTTATACAGTTTACTGTGATAGCTATCATAGAAGCTGTAGTTTGGTTTTATCTTTGTCTTCACTGGCACTGGGATGAAGATAGGAATTCTGGCAATGATGCTAAAAAGACATTATCCTGAAAAGAATTATTAAATATAATGAAAAGGAAAGGTGAAAGTAAACAAACAGATCTGTTAACCTACTTTAAAAACAATCCTTAACAGCTGTTTATCTAATTTAAATTAGTAAACAAACAGATCTGTTAACCAGATACAAGTAGACATTTTTTTTTGCCACCAAAATAACATCTCTGAGCATGAAATGACAAAGTCTTTTGTTAACAAGATCTATTAATCTTTAATTTTGAATGTATTATGTTTTGAATGTATCCTCAAAGATCATGTGTTGGAACTTTATTTCCTAGTGCAAATGCATTGAGAAGAGGAATGTTTCAGATGCAATTTGGTCATGAGGTCTCTGCCCTCATTAATGGGTTGGTTATGGGTATGGGTTAGTGATTGTGGGAGTGATTTCCTGATAAAAGGAGGAGTTTGGTCTGTTTCTTTTCTCTCTCCATCTTTCTCTCTTGCCAACCTGTCTTCCACCATTAGATGAAAGAAACATACTTGAACAAACTCACTAGATGTGAACAAACTCACTAGATATGTGCTCTCTATTCTTGAAATTCTAGCTTCCAGAATTGTGAGAAGTACATCTTTAATCTTTATCAATTACTCACAGATATTCTGTTAGAGCAACACAAAATGGACTAAGACAGAAAATTGGTACAGAAAAATGGGACTGTTGCTATGACAAATGTCTGAAAATGTGGCAGTGAGTTTGTAATCCAGTAATGAGTACTCGCTGGTAGAATTTGGAGGAGCAGACTAGAAAAACACCTATATTGCAATGAATGAAAATTTGAGGACAATTCAGTTAAGAGCTCAAAAAAATGAGAACTGTGGGGAAAGTCTGAAATTTATTAGATAATCTTTGAATCGTTATGAACAAAATGTTGGTAGAAATATGGGTAGTAAATGCCATTGTGATGAGATATCTCTGACGGAAATTTGGATAAATAAAGGCCACCTTTGCTATTAGGTGACAAAAAATTTGGCTTGATTGTGTACATACCCAAAGATTTTATAGGAGGCACAACATAAGAGCAATGAAATCAGACACATTGTAAGCAAAAAATTAAGCAAGATATTGAGGGAGCTCTATGGGTACTTTCATTTTCATACTATAAGATGAGAAATGAAGATAATTATTTAAAGATAGAATTTATAATTAAAAGGGAATTCAAATGGAAAGGTTTGAAATTTTCAGAGCCTTACTATGAAAGTAGTGAAAAGGCACCTTTAGAGAGAATAAATATATGGTGTGACCAAATGGATATATGCTACAGAGATTAATATAGGTGGAAACAAGCCAGGTTGTATTCATCAAATCAATATATGAATGACTCAAAAGGCATTTCAAAGAACTTCAAGGCAAGCTAGGATAAAGACAGAAATATCTCCATAGGATTCCCATAGCACCTCAGCTTAACTGCCTTGCATAACTTTGGGAATCTGCTTTACAACTTCCAGCAAATGGATTTTTATCTCTCTAGCCTTAGATCAATGGGACACAAGTGTGGCTTGTCTCATTCCTCTGAAGAATTCAAGTCATATGAGTCAGTAGTATACCTGTAGTGCTGATTCTGTAGATTTGCAAACTGTACAGTTATGAAGCCATTACAATCTCCACCTAGACTTCAAAAGCTTTTACAAACAACTTGAAGCTCAGCCAAAGGATTACTCCAGAGCTGGAACCACAGCAGAGAGCCCCTACTAGAGAAATGTTGAGCAAAAATGTGGCATCAGAGCCAGTTCAGACAATTTTCACTAGAGAATTTCGTCATGGAACAACCTATGAGAACCATCATATGGACTAAGCAGAACAAATCCATAGCAAAGTTGGACAGAGACTTGGGGCTCTATTCCAACCCCAAGGTGTTTATGAGGACACATTCAGAGAAATATTATTCTGGAAAGAAATGCAAATCAAAACTACTCTTAGATTTCATCTCACACCAGTCAGAATGGCAGTTATCAAGAATACAGACAACAGTAAATGTTGTAAAAGGCACACTCATGCATTGCTGGTGGGACTGTAAATTGGTGCAATGGATCTGGAAATCAATATGGAGATTCCTTACAAAACTTGGAATGGAACCACCATTTAACCCAGCTATCCCATTCCTCAGTCTATACCCAAAGGACTTAAAATCAGCATACTATAGTAATGCAACCATGTCAATGTTCTTAACAGGTCAATTTATAATAGCTAAACTGGAAGCAACCTAAATGCCCTTCAATGGATGAATGAATAAAGAAACTTTGGTATTTATACACAATGGACTATTACTTAGCATTAAAAGAGAATAAAATCATGGCATTTGCAGGTAAATGGATGGAGCTGGAGAATATCATGTTAAGTGAAGAAAGCAATCCCAAAAAACCAAAGGCTGAATGTTCTCTCTGATAAGAGGATGCTGATCCCTAATGGAGATAGGGGAGGCATGGGAAAAATGGAGAAACTTTAACTGAGCAAAAGGGGAGGGATGGTGGGGAGGGTGCATGATGGCAGGAAAAGTGGTGGAATGACAGGGACATCATTACCCTAGGTACATATAAGACTGCACATAGGGTGTGATACTATATCATGTACAAGCAGAGAAATGAAAAGTTGTGCTGCAATTGTGTACAATGATCAAAATGCATTCTGCTGTCATATATACCTCATTAAAATAAATAAATTTTAAAAAGTAAAATTTAAAAAAAAAGAGTTAATCTTGTTTCTGCGTTGGGTTTTGGCCTTATTTGAGACTAGTTTCTTCTTCCTTTTTTCTTATTTTTCTATTTTGAAATAGAGAAAAAAAAAATATATATATATATATAATATTATATATATATTTTAATATATATATTTAAATATATATTTATAAATATATATTATATGGCCATTCCAACATTGTATTTTAAAAACACTTTATTTGTTAATTTCACAGGCTTTTGGCTGGAGGGTAATTTGCCTTAGATAAATTGTGTCTTGAGTCTCATCCATATCTCTTTTAGATGAGATGCTGAACTTTGTTATTTTTAGTTGATGCAGCAATAAACTAAAAATTTTAGAGCTATTGGAATGAAGTACGTACATTTTGCATGTAAACAGGACCTGAGTTTGAGTGTTTGGGGAAGATTTCTATGATGTCTCTATCAAAAGTTCATGCATTGGAAACAACACCCTGTGCAACTCTTTTGAGTTATGGGACCTTTAAGAGGTGATTAGGTCATGAGCACTTTGCCCTCATGAATTGATTCATATCATCATCACAGGAATGCTTTTGCTGCCATGAGATTAGTTTTGTTATAATTTCACGCTATCTTGTGTGCTCTCTTGCTTTTCTGCCTTTTACCATGGGATGGTACAGCAAGAAGGCCCTCACCAGATTCAATGCCCTAATCTTAGATTTCCCAGCCTCCCAAAACATGAACCCATTGTTTCTTTTGTTCAGAAAATACCCAATCTCTAGTATTTTGTGATAGCAGCACAACAGGGACTGTAAGACAGTCAGTGTTTTAAATTGGCTTGATAAGTTATGAACAAATTTTGAATAAAGTTTATATTTGCAAAGGATTTTCTCATTTAAAATTTTAAAACTCTCATTTTACTTTTCAACCACTGTTTTTACTTAACATTGCTTTTAAATTTTATTTGTCATTTGATGAAACAGAGAGCCTCATGCATACTAGGCAAGAACTCTACCTCATGCTCTTTTACTAAAGGTAAGAACTCTAACTAAATAGAAGTAAAAGACAATACTTCTGTGGTCTGTGGCTACATAAGTGAATAAAATATTGTGACTTTGTTCAAATAATACTGTGCCATTTTTTAGAAAAAGCATTATAAAAACATTAATCTGAGAAAATAAAGCATTTACTGTGTACAAAATATTAAAATTTTACAGTAAAGATTTTATTGAATTTTGTAAATGTTCAGTCTATTTTTAGGAAGAATTGGCATTTAAAAATGTTCAGAGGAAAAATGTCAGCTTACCATGGGCATTTATTACAGTATTAAATAGTTGTACCACTGGTTTATTAAAAGATTATTCATCCAAATATGTTAACATATATCAAATGTTGAGATATGAATGAAATAAGAATTCGGTATTGCCTTAAGAAATTCAGTTGCCTTTCTAGTAGGTAGATATAGCAAGAAGGTATACATGGCCTATTCTTTCTTTCCATTTAATTAATGTATATTTAGAAGTGTTTTTCATTAAAAACTTTTATTTCTTATATTGAGGATCATGTTTAGTTTTTGTCCAACATTTGAGATATGAAGATGTGGTTAGAACAAGAACCTGCCAAGAGGCAAAGAATAAACCACAGGGAATTTAGTAGAATAATTATACTCACGTCATTAGGGATTCTTATCCTTTATGAAAGAATGAAGTATTTTTGGTTGGTGTTTGATATTATCTTGACCCATAATAACACCTGAAACTTTTATTAACGAAAGTATTCAAAATAAATCTCACATATTTAAGGAGATAGAAGACAATCAAATTAAGGACTGTACAAAACCAATACTCTTGGTGTTTGGAATGACCTTAATTTGTAATTAGTAATTAAATAAAGGTGAAGAAAGTGGCTTGGAGCTAATTAAAGTTCCACATATGGGGAAAGAATATCAAAATTTATAGGAAGAAAGGTAATTCACTTTCAGTAGCATCCATTTTATAACGAAGTTCATAACAGTTGCTCGAAATAAGATTGACTGTATTCCTTTAATAAGTGTACTTAAATGAGTACAAATGATAATCAATCATGTATACTGTTAATGATTTCAATTAGCTTAATGTAGTCTGTTCAGTAAAATAAACAATGTGTAATAGGTCACAATTCAATGAAAACCTTAGAGAATCAATATTTATATTTTAATAACATCAAGTAATGAATTTCATAGAACACATTTAATTTTCAAATGACAGAATAGCATATGCTGAAATAACGTTTTCACAACAAACTTGGATGGATATTTACTAGATTTTTTCATCAAACTGAGCTATTGAATCTATGTATAAGCAAATGACTATAGAAGAAAAGACTGAAAAGCATTAAAATTAGTTTATCAACTTAAAAATCTTCATTTTCTTTACTAATTTAAAGTTTATTAGATGTACAGACATTCAATTTAAGCTATAAAATATGAAATTGTTCATTAAGATATATTTATATATAGTATAGCAAAGAAGATCTTCATACCCTTTTTATAAAAGGTAATTCATACATTTGTTTAGGTGGTATTGGGTCTTGCATGGGCATCATTTTCAAAATTTATGTTTTAAGCAATTGGCAAGATTCTTATTAAGCTGAATCCACTGCACAGAAGAGCCCCCACCTTTTGAGTAATGTGTCCTACTTGTGCTTTTTCACCAAAGATCTATTTCTTGAACACTACAGTAACGTGACAGTTCTAATGATGTATGGGATAATACATCATGAGCATGAAGTTTTGCTGTATTCCTCAAAGAGTTGTACACCTGCTGAAGAAGCATGAGACTTAGAAAACAAAGTGGGTTCAGCTCCACTGGAAGAGTTTATTAGTCAGTAAGAAACCTGTGGTACATTTATTTCTCTTGACTAGGAAACTAAAGCAGAAGTTATGTAAAAAATCTGTTCTGTGAAACAAATGACGTTGTGTCACCCTCACCCCAAGACTCTAGAAATTAATGAACAATGCATTTCAATTAAGTATAAGAAATTTGATCACTGCACAATATTTTATCATTACTAAGTATGCAGAATATCCTATATGCTAGGATCTTTATGAAAATATATTTAAAACATAGTTCCTATCTAGGAAGAATAATCTGTTAACTTAAGGAAGTTACCAATAACTAAATTTAGGAATAAACTTCATGTGAACAATCCTGTTTTAAGAGTTGATCCATGAACTCATATTTTGGAATAAAAATCAGTATATAAGCTTATATAGGAGTAGGGAGTTGACAATATTCTTTTGCTAAATGTGTAGCATTTCCTATAAAGGAAAATGCATAAGCATACTAATTCTTGAGAAGACATTATGCCAGGCACATGAAGCCTTCAGTACATGATCTATTGCTCTCTACAAATTTTAGGCCTTAGGAAAAGGCAAAGTGGTAGAAAATGCACAGGGAAATAGTAAACACACTTTATATTTTTGTGGGTCACTTAGTGTTTATAGATAATTAAATTTATGTTATATATGTATAAATATATAATTCAGACATTTCCATAGAATCAAGTAGAAGGAAACAGTTTTAAATGATAAAATTGTGAATATATTGTCTTTCTTAGAAAAACGTGATCACAGCATTTTAGGCATACAGACAGTCTGAGAATAAATCATTTGTACCAGAGCTAGAAACACTGCATATTCTGTCTTCCTCCTAGGCCAGCCTCACCTAAAATCTCTGTGTCTGATAGGCTACACCAGATCACAATGGCCTTTTAGTTTCCCTTGCATGTAATATATTTCCCTCTTAAGTCTTATTTAATTTTTTTTGGGGGGGGGCTGGGTACCAGGGATTGAACTCAGGGGCACTCAACTACTGAGTCACATATCCAGCCTTTTTTGTGTGTTTTATTTAAAGACAGGGTCTCAATGAGTTGCTTAGTGCCTCACTGTTGCTGAGGCTAGTTTTGAACTCACAATCCTCCTGCTTCAGAATCCTGAGCTACTGGGATTGCCGATCTGTGCCACCACAACTGGCTTATTTCATTTTTGATTGACATATAATAATTGTACATATTTACAGTGTACAACATAATGTTTTCTTACAGTATAAATGGTGTAATGATTAAATTAGGGCGATTAATATCTATCACCTTAAGCATTTATCATTTCTTTGTGGTGGGAACATTCAAAATTGTCTCTTCTCTTTTGAAATACACAATATATTATTGCTAACTGTAGTCACCTGTTATGCAATAGAAGACCAGAATTTATTTCTCCTAGCTAATTGTAACATTAAATACATTAATCAATCTCTCTACATTTCCCTGTGGTCTGTCTTCCCCAGACTCTGATAATCACATATATGAGTAAGATTATAGTATTTGTCTTTATGAGCATGTCTTATTTCACTTAAAATAATGTCTTCCAGACTCATCCATGCTGCTACAAATGATAGAATTTCATGCTTTGTTATGGCTGGATATCATTCTATAATGTGTATTTACCACATTTTGTTCATCCATTCATCTGTTGTTATATACTTACATTGAATCCTTATTTTGGTTATGGTGAATAGTGCCACAATAAGCATGGAAGCATAGATGTCTTTGGCATTCTGATTTCATCACCTTTGCATATGGACACAGTTTTGGGATTGCTGGTGTTTTTTTTTTTTAAATTTTTGTGGAACTTCCGTAATTTTTCCATAATGGTTATACTAATTTAGATTCCTACCAACAGTATGTAAGGATCTATCTTTATCCACCTTTTCATCAATACTTATTATTTTTATTAAAATATAATGATCATTACAGTTTAGGTATAAGACATAGCCTTGCCCTATGTTGTGCACCCCAATTGACATCCCAAGAAAATTTGATTTAGTGCAAATATGAGCTTTAAATTGAATTTTCTTGTTAAAACATTCAGAATAAAGTGCCAAAATGGGTGGAAGATGGGAAACCTATTGAGCTATGAAAGTTACAATGTTTTTAGAAACCCAGGAAACAGGTCCTTCTGAAACCAGCTCTTTGTTCTCTTCAGTGTAATTTGCTAATGTCCAGTAACACTGAAAGATCTCACCCAAAATGAGGTTGTATGACATTTTTGCAACAAATCCTTTCCTTTCCTCATGAAAGACTAAGAGGTACCATTTCACAACCTGAACCATTCAATCCCTGGGATCTTTCCGGTCACTAATGCTCACAAACAGGCCCAGATGTGCAAAAAATTCTGCATGTATTTCTAAAAGAGAATTTTTGAGAATAAATGTTGGAAGAATTACCTTAGTAAAATCTATTCTGAGCCTAACCTGTGACAAGAGGTGCATGTACTCCTTCACTTATCCTGCTTCTCTGTCATCATCTATAGTCAGGTGAATCAAAAAGGTCAGCATTATTTGTCCCATTGGACATAGAAGAATTTAGTGACTCTGTGGTATCTGGGTGTTTTAGTCTATTTCCTGAGCTGCTGTGTGTCAAGACTGAGACAGATACAGAAGAATTTTGGGATAAGCTGCTCTGAAGGAATTCATCAGCATCACAGAATTCATCTTCAGTGCTAGAGTAAGAAAACTCTGGGACTGTATTTGAAGACAAGACAACAAGTTAGACTGCTACTAGGTGGTGAATCCCCCTTGATCATGGTGCATGACCTTTTTGATATGTTTTTGTATTCGATTTGCTAAAATTTTATTGAGAATTTTTGCATCTATGTTCTTTAGAGATTGGTCTGAAATCTTCTTTTTTTGATGTGTCTTTTCCTGGATTTGGAATCAGGGTGATATTGGCCTCATAGAATGACTTTGGAAGTGCTGCCTCTTTTTCTATTTCCTGGAATAAATTGAAGAGTATTGGTATTAGTTCTTCTTTAAGAAATTGGCTACGTATTAATCCAGTCCTGGGCTTTTCTTGTTTTGTAGATTTCTGATGGCATCTTCTATTTCATTGCTTAAAATTGATCTGTTTAAATTGTGTATATAATCCTGATTCAATTTGGGCAAATTATATGACTTTAGAAATTTGTCAATGCCTTCAATATTTTCTATTTTATTGGAGTACAAGTTTTCAAAATAATTTCTAATTATCTTTTGCATTGCTCTTGTGTCTGTCGTGATATTTCTTTTTTTCATCACATACATTAGTAATTTGAGTATTCTCTCTCCTTCCCTTCTTAAGCATGGCTAAGGGTCTGTCAATTTTATTTGTTTTTTCAAAGAGCCAACTTTTTGTTCTGTCAATATTTTCAATTGTTTCTTTTGTTTCAATTTTATTGATTTTAGCTCAGATTTTAATTATTTCCTGTCTTCTATTGCTTTTGGTGTAGATTTGTTCTTCGTTTTTCTAAGGCTTTGAGATGTAATGTTCAGTCATTTATTTGTTGACTTTTTCTTCTTTAAAGGAATGAACTCCATGCAAAAAACTTTTCTCTTAGAATTGCTTTTGTAGTGTTCCAGAGATTTTGATGTTTTATCTGTGTTCTAATTCACCTCTCAATATTTTTTTAATGTCCTCCTTGATGTCTTCTGTAACCCATTGTTTATTCAGTAGCATATTATTTAGTTTCCAGGTGTTGGAGTAGCTTTTATTTTTTATTTTGTCATTGACTTCTAATTTCATTCCATTATGATCTGATAGAATGCAGAGTAGTATCTAGACATTTTTTTATATTTGCTAAGAGTTGCTTTGTGGCATAATATATATTCTATTTTGGATAAAGATCCATGTGTTGGTGAGAAGAAAGTTATCCCCTCATTGAAGGATGAAATATTCTATATATGTCAGTTAAATTTCAGTTATTGATTGTATTATTGTGTTTTATAGTTTTTTTGTTCAGCTTTTGTTTGGAAGATCTATCTAGTGATGAAAGAGGGGTGTTAAAGTCTCCCAAAATTATTGTGTTGTGGTCTATTTGACTCTTGAACTTGAGAAGAGTTTGTTTGATGAACATAGATGCTCCATAGTTTGAGGCATATATATTTATAATTGTTAAGCCTTATTGGTGTATGGTTCCCTTGAGCAGTATGTAGTGTCTTTCTTAATCCTTTTTGATTGACTTTAGTTTGAAGTCTACTTTATTTGATATGAGGATGGAAACCCCTGGTTGCTTCCACAATCCATGTGTGTGGTATGATTTCTCTCAACCCTTCACCTTCAGTCTGTGGATATCTTTTCTTATAAGATGAGTCTCTTGGAGACAGCATATTGTTGGGTCTTAAAAAAAAAATCCAGTCTGCTAGTCTATGTCTTTTGATTGGTGAGTTTAGGCCATTAACATTCAGGGTTTATTGAGACATGACTTGTATCCCCAGCTATTTTTGGTATTTTATGTGACGTGGTTTGTCCTTTGATTAGATTTTCCTTTAATGTAATACCTCCCTCTGCTGATTTTCATCAATGTTTTTCATTTTCTCTTCGTGGAATATTTTGCTGAGGAAGTTATACACTGCAGGCTTTCTAGTTGTAAATTCTTTTAACTTTTGTTTATCATGGAAGGTTTTTATTTCATCATCAAATCTAAAGCTTAATTTTGCTGGATATGATTCTTGAATGGCATCCATTTTCTTTCAGAGCTTGGTGTATGTTGTTCCATGATCTCCTGGCTTGAGGGTCTGGGTTGAAAAATCTGCTGAGATACAAATTGGTCTCCCTCTATATGTAATCTGATTCTTCTCTCTTGCAGCTTTTAAGATTCTATCCTTTTTGTATTCTCTATGCTAGGCAATTTCATTATAATGTGCCTTGGTATAGATCTGTTGCAATTTTGTTCACTTGGTGTCCTGTAAGCCTCATATTTGATTTTCCAATTCTTTATTTATGCTTGGGAAATTTACTGATATTATCTCATTGAAGAGACTGTGCATTCCTTGGGTTTAAAACTGTGGCTCACTCTATCCCAATAACTCTTAGATTTGGTCTTTTGACGTTGTCCCATAATTCTTGGATGTTCTGTTCATGGTTTCTTACTATCTTCATTGTGTGATCAACTTTATTTTTCAAATTGTATATTTAGTCTTCATCATCTGACATTCTTTCTTACAAGTGATCTAGTCTGTTGGTTATGCTTTCTATTGAGTTATTTTTTTTTTTTTTGGTTTATTGTATTTTTCATTTCAAGGATTTCTGTTTTTTTTTTTTATCCCAAGTCTCTATCTCTTACTTGAAGTAATCTTTTGATACCTGTATTTGCTCTCTTATCTCTTTGTTGGAGTGATCAATTTTTGCCTGTATTTGCTCATTCAGGTCATTCTTTAATTCACAGATCCTTTTTATTATGAACTTTCTAAACTCCTTCTCTGACATTTCATTAACTTCACTGTCCATGAGTTCTTTTATTATAGTATCCTGGTTTGTTTGGAGCACTTTCCTCCCTTGTTTTTACATGTTGCCTATGTGTCTTCTTTCTTTCAGTGTGGATCTGAGATATTACAGTTTCTACACTATATTCTTATAGTACTCATGCAGATTGTCTGTACCTCACCTTGATGTTGGGATTCCAGACCCTGCTGGTGTCCCACAATGTATGCTACTGCAACTAAAGGTGGGGTGGCAATAGCCGAGATAATTCAAGATAATAGTTCAAGTGCCCCAAGATGAAAGCAATGTCTTACAGAGATGGAGCTGAAAGGGTGGGCCTCACACTCTCTTAGGGATGCCTGCTAGGCAGTGTCTGGTGTCAAAAAGTTAGGGGCTACTGCATGTGGAAGGCTATGTTAATGACTGCAGTGTCCCAAGTTAGAAGTGGGTTAGGTTTGGGCTCCCAGTTGCGGGTGGGGGGACTCAGACCTACCCTTAACCTGGGTCCTGTGCAAGTGGTCGTGGGTGGATCTAGGCTGGGCCTGGGCTCATGCTGTAGGTAGTCTGCTGGTTGGAAGATGCAGTCCTGTTCCAGAGGCTGGGCTCTAGCATGTATCTGCCCTGCTGGTGGAGGGATGGACCAGGGCCTACTGTGAGCCTGGGACCCTCACAGGCCAGTTGCAGGGATCTGGGCCCCTGGGATTGACCTCCCTCCGTAGTCTGCTGGTCAGAAGGGGTGGTCCTGTGCCAGAGGCTGGGCTCAGGTGGTTATCTGGAGGTGGAGGAATGGACTCAGGCTTACTGTGAGCCTAGGTCTCATGCAGGCTGGTGTGGGGGGATCTCTGATTTGAAGTTTTGATTGCATTTTTTAATTGAAGTCATTTTACTCTTTTAACTCTGCGATTCTGTTCTATTTCATTGTTTCATTTTCTTTGCCACAATGTCCCCTTTGTCCATGTATTACTTTCCAAATTTCATTTAATATTTTAATTTTTATGTTTTTGTTGTTATCTTCTTTAAGGGGATTATAATTATTTTTTAATTAATTTTTTGCTGTCATTTCATAGAACTCCACCTCCCCAGCCTCTATTTTTCAGCTTTGCTAGTTTTTCTTGTAGGTGTCATGATTTCCTGATTCTTTTAAGCCTATGCCATTACATTTGTTTAGATACATTTGAGGAGTTATTCATCTCTTCTGGATTTTTATGAAGTTATTTGTCAGAGATAAACCTTCCCTATGATTTGGGATGGACCAGCTTGCTGGCAAAGACCCCAGGCATGCAGAGTTTTGTTGTTGTTGTTGTTCTTTAGATGGTTATTTGGCTTTGCTTTAATTATCAAGGGACTGTTAGTTGAGTTTCACTATTAGACAAGATTATGAGATAAGCTCTACAATCAGACAGAGCTTCTGACTGAATACTGCCATCACTGTTGAGCAGGCCATGCCTAATAACATATTTTTTTGACCAAGTAGTACTGTGGCTCAAAGATTGGGCATAGTCACTTGTTCAGATGGACAGGACCAGTTGTTATATCCAGTAGACATGAACAGTTAAAGTTGGCCTTTTTTCCTATGTAGGACCTTGAGGTGGGCTTTAAGGCTTAGACAAGTAGTATTTAAACTACAATTTGTGGCAGAACTAGACTTTGCTCTTTGCTGAAATGCCCTGTGGTGGTTGTCCTCATCCCTATATGGGACCTTGGGCTACAGTCTGAATCTGGGCCAGGATACTGGTTTTTAGGTGTTAAAGCCAGGTAGAAAAGGTCCTATCACTTCTGGAAACAAACAGAAGTAGCCAGGGCATTGTGTGTTGGCTATGTTATTGGTTAGTAACTGCGATTGGTGTCATTCCTGGCACATACACAGTCACCACCATTATCTGTGCAACAGTCACTATGAGTTCTGACTTGTTGCTTTTTTTCTTCCTGACTTCAGGTTGTATATTTATTTATTTATTTATATGGGGTGCTAAGGATCGAACCCAGGGCCTCCCACATGCTAGATGAGCACTCTACCGCTAAACTACAACCGCAGCCCCCTTTCAGGTGGTCTATTAATGCTATTATTCACTGTGTTTCCCATGAGGTAATACCAGAATGAGTTTTTCTGGAAAGCATCTGAAGAATTCTAATGAAGCTAGATGTCTACTTCTGATTCATTCTTTCCACTGCAGAAAGCATGAGAAGATAGTCCTTTTGCCTGTGCCAACTTGGGGAAGAATAAAGGGCACCATAGTCAAAGATACCTTTTCTCTTAACTTTTTATTTTGCAATTTTGTTTGGTTCTTTAGTTTACTCAATTGTTTCAGTCTTATTCCTGAGTGTTGAGGTTTTCATGAAGGTGTTCCATCTGTAATTTCTATTTGTACTATTTATGAGGAAGGTAATGAACCCTATGACCTCCTATTTTGCCATCTTGCTTCCAAAGTTCATCCATTTTTCTAAAAAATAAAATTGCAATTAAAATTTAAATTTTTTTAAAATTCTCTTTTCCCCTTCCTTCTTACTGTCGTATCCTGTTTTGGGTGTTAAAATAAATACTGATACAAACAGTGTATATTATGTTTTAGACATGAGGAGTTCCCTAAAAGCTCATGTGTGAAACAATGCAATAAAGTTCAACAATGAAACCAACTTGAATCTAATGTATGAAATATGATATATCAAGAGCTTTGTAATGTTTTGTGCCGCAGTCTGGCTGGGCACAAAATCACGAGCCACTCAAGCAGGAACAAACTTTATTTTTTGAAACTGCCGCCAATGCCCCATAAGTTCCCGGGAAGATTGCCGATCGACGCACAAGGCGTTCTCCCGGATCCCCAGAACCCAAGAGGAAGTTCCTCCTCCGGAATTCCCTCCTACCGCACTTCCCCAACCAATGGGAACTCTCCAGGAGTCCCCAGGCTGAGGTGGACAGCAGGAGTCCAATATCCATATGAATGCAAATCTTAACATAATCATATCATCTCAATGGCTTGCTGGCATCACCTTTCAACCAAAAATGTCATTCATCATATTACTTGGCTGTGGCTCTTAGCAGTTTTGAACAACCAATAAAAAAATTAAAAAAAAAGAAATGATTGGGTTATAGAAGCCTTAAATTAATCAGTCCATTAATCCCCTGATAGGGGTTTAGCGGGTGCAACTGTAGGCAAGGTAGATATGGCTAGGGGAGGTGGGTCTCTGAGTGTGTACCTTTAGGATATATATTTTGTTCCTAGAGAGCTGAGTCTCTCTTTCTGCTTCCTGGTGCCACATTCTAAGCTGCTTCCCTCCACCACACATTTCCACAATTATGTTCTATATCACCTTAGACCCGAAGGAAGGGAATCTACTGTCTATGGCTGAAACCAAAAGCCCCCAAATAAACTTTTCCTCCTCTAATTGTTGTGAGATCTTTGAGTCACAGCAACAACGCAATAACAACAACAACAAAAAACTGACCAAAGCAATGTAGTCTATTTCTCTGTGTGCACATATATGTGGCTGTATAACATGCATTGTATGAGCATCTTTAAATTTTTTAGAAATTAACATATTTATATCTAAAGTAGTTGAATGTGCTTATAATTTCTTTAGCAGAATAAAAGTGCTGTCATTTCTCTGAATTTTTATTAATCTTAGTTTGAAATGCTATCTTATTATGTTTTCAGTTACATTCTTTTAATTCTAGGAAATTTCATCTCGTTTCAAATGAACTGCTTACATATTTTACTCATCGATGGGTTAGCTTTCTTGTTTACTAACATTTAGTTTTTAAACTTATGATTACATATTTATAAATTTCTCTGAATCTGGAATTATATTTTAGTTTTCTGGTGTTCTTCATGAGGATTAGTTATTGTAAATTATTATGTAATCAAACCATTTAATATTTTACTTAAAAGATTTTGTTTTCGTATTGCATTTAAAAACATTTCTAATTTTATCAAGATAGTCACTTTATTTTCTTCCTTTTAAATTGTGGTTTATAGTACATGTACACTTTTCCCCCATGAGAATAGTCTAGTTTTTCCAGATACATTTAATATATTGATCTATTTTCACTCTGATCTTCAATGCTCATTCTATCAACTTTATTTTCTTAAAAGGTCACTTTCTGTGTTCCCTATTCAGTTTGATTTTTCCAATCATCTCTTCATTGGCTAACATGTGGTAGGGCAAGTTCATCCAACTTCTTCTTTTTCGAAGTTACCATAGCATGTATCACAGTGTTGTTTTCCCATGTAAAGTATAAAAACAATTCTTCAAACCTTATTAGAAATAATAAAGTTTTTATTGAAATTACAGAAACTTAATCTAATTAATATCCAATAGTCTTACACATCTCAATTAAATTAATTTTTCATTTTGAAAACAATGTATTCTCTCTCTGCTTTGTTCAACTTAAAGTTACATTCTCACATTTGTCTCTGTGAATATTTGCATTTTCTTCCATTAGTAGTAATATTAGTAGTTGTAATAAAAACAATAACTATAATAATAATATAACAGAATAGCACAAATACTAGGAGAGATCCTAAACTTAAACAGTATTACCTTAGTAACTTAACATCATTGTCTTAGCAGACTTATACCTTCCAAAGATAATTTGTGAACCACATTTGTTAAATAAATGTGATTTTCTTGTCCCTAAATTTTTACTTAAGTGTATATGTCTACCAATCAAAATAGGAAGTCAAATTAGAAAGCAATCATGTTCCATGAAATTTTTATGCTATTTTAATTCATAAAGAATGTATCAATATTGTCTAATATCTACATCTTGATATGAAAGTTAAAATTAATTTGATAAAGCATATGAACATGTTCCAAAGCAAGTCTTTGACCAAGCAACTAAAACTGTATTTAAAATATTTCTTCCCTCTATAGAACAGTTGGCACTTTGCTTATTGCAATCTGTTGGCAAAAGAACTTAAATAATAGTGAAAAAGTGTGGGAACCTCCATAGCTAGATTTAGTTTATTTCACTTTTATTTATTTCAATAATTTTTTGTTTTCTTTAAATTCTGTGTTCTTATATTCTGATTTAGTCATGTTTTCTTTATTTCTCTGAAAGTAAAGCAAGGGCCTATGTCTAGAAATGACCACTTAGATTTTTCTAGACAATCTTCACTAAGGAAAACATAAGTTCTTAGTAGGTTATTTTTTTATATCTGTTCCCATAAAGTATCTTTTTAAAGTGCCAACAGCTTTCATGGCTACAAATGTTTTTCTCACTAGTAATTTCTTTTTTGGACAACTTTGACTTAAATGGCAAAAATGAATATTAAACAAAAATTTTTAAAAAACATTATTATAAATGAAATGCAATAAGAATGGAGATATTTATAAAATGCAAAAACTTATATAGAGCTGCCAAACCTAGTTACCCTAAGAACAAGTGAGAAAAATGTAGATTGCCTCCTGAGCTTTCAAAAACCGTCAGACATTCAATATGTAGTAATGACTGAACATATTCACTGTACTTAAAGCCTATATAAAAAGAAGTGTCTGAAGAAATCTGAATTAAAGAAGATTCTGTGAAATTTGCCTAAGTACAGAATGCACATCTATTTTGAATTTTCTTGCTTTTATTTAAGACAAGTGGCAGATAATTTCACAGCTGTCAGTTAATGCACATAATGAATGTCTTATAAAAGGATGAAAGCATGAAGTTGTATTCATGTTCCCCAAGTATGTAAAATAAATTCAAAAGGGTGTCAAGATCTGGTATGAAATGAAAAATGCAAGAACACTTCAGTTTAGCAGTATGTGGGGGTGGGGTGGGAGGGAGTAAAATAGTCCTTCTTCACCTCCCTATAAATTAAGTCACTGAGAGCAGGCAAAGCACTAAGGGCTCTAACTCAAATTATTACATCAGTTTCTCAGAGCTTTATAATATGGAACTTTTATCAGATATGGGGGTGAATTTTAATTGCTTTAAAATTCTGTCTCTCAAGTTTAAGAGTAAATCTTAGCATTCTTTAGCTTTTAGAACCTGTGGGTGTTTTGTTAACCAGACAAGATAGGTACAGACATTTTCCAGCTGGGAAAGAAGATACAATGATATTAATACAAAAGCAGTGACCAGTGTTAACATTGGATAAATGTCACTAGTCTAAATCTTATCCATGTAATGTCTTATAATGAGACCCGTGAAATTGTACAAGAATAGCTTCTTAAATTCTGCAAATAAAATGGTTAGATCTTATTCTTTAATAGTTTTGTGTTAGTCACTGTATTGATTTAAAGAAAATAATTCATAGATAGAACATATGAGATCTATAATACTAAAATTGCTTCAACCTATTAAAAATACCATAAATTTATACACATAACTTCTTAACAAACAATGAGGTTATATCTAAAAAACACCCATCATGTGTGGAAATATTTATAATTCAAAATGCACTTTGTATATCTAACCTCTGGTGCATCATAGCTGAAGTACACAGTACACTTTAACATACCAGTTGTTTAGCCTTCTGATGATGGGGCTGACTGGGAGCTGAGGCTCTCTTTCTCAATGCCCAACATTCAAGACAGTACTGTTCTGCACATCAATAGCCAGGGGAAAGATCAAAGTTTGAAACAGTATCTACTGAATGTACATTGCATTTCCAACCTAAAGCCAAAAATTAGAAGTGGAATCTTCATAACAAAGTACACAGATGTATATTTTAAGGAAAGCACAAACTTAATCACACACTGAAACAATGATATCCTATTTACAGATGGCGTGTTGCCTCTCTTATCTATATCCATGGTGGTTTGTTAGAGTTTGCTATTATGTATTTTTCTGAAAATCAGTAAGGCTTTCCAAACTTGAATTTTATCTTTGGTGTGGTATTATAATCCAAACTAATGAAGGAAGAAAACTAGCATTAATTCATAAAATTGTTTATGTATTTCATTTGTTTCTACCACAAATTTAAAGAATAAACCATTCTAAATTTAAGCCATTTCAGAAAATAGGATGACACATCCTATTTCATTTTGTAGGGCCAGAATCACTCTCATAATAAAATCAACAAACATCTATTCTTAGATGAGTACTTTTTTTCTCAGAAATAGAATAATACTGAGCCCTGGAATATTAATGATAATTGTATATCATTAAAATGCAAAGCTATGATCATCACAAAAAGAACCATTAAGAGAGTTGGAAACACAAGTGTCAGAATAGAATAATTTAATTACAATATTTAGTCTACAAGAGAATTCAGATTAAGAAGGTTTATAAAACTTCTACAAACCAATGAGAAGAGAAAAAGCAATTATATATATATATATATATCTTGAATAGAAATTTTGCAAAAGAGAATATCTAAATGTACAAAAAGTTCTCAAACATATATCAAATAAGTGAACGTATAACAATAATGGGCTAATACTACGTTAAAAAGTCTAAAACTGAAAGATTACACAACGAAATATTGAATACGATGTTGCATGACTAGAATTTTACAATATAGTAGGTAGAAGATAAGATGGGCACAAAATCTTAGGAAAACTGATGCTATCACTAGCTCTGACCATAAGGAAATCCTATGTTCTGGCAATGTCTCTGCTCATCATGCTTCTAAAAGAAGTAAGTAAATACATATATGAAAAGACATCTACAATAATATTCATTCTCAAAAAAACAAAGACTGGAAGGCACCACAAAATCCATCAACAGTGTAATTAGCAACCAAATCATGGTTTTGAAACCAGAATTTTGAGATAAGACTAAATTTCCTGCTTTGCCAATTTCCTCTCAGTATTTTTTTAATATTTATTTTTCAGTTTTAGGTGGACACTACATCTTTATTTTACATTTATATAGTTCTGAGGATAGAACCCAGTGCCTCATGAATGCTAGGCGAGCCCTCTACCACTGAGCCATAATCCCAGCCCTTCCTCTCAGTTCTTGAAGAGTGAAATACATGGACAATCTTGGAAGGGAAGAGTAAATGGATTAGTATTTATTTAAGCCAGAAGAGAGAAAACTCCCATCATGTGGGAGCAGGCCTGATAGCAGAAAAAACCATTTTGGTACGAAAGCTAAGGAGTTTATATATGATTCTAGGATACAGCATTGAACATAATCATCTAAAATATGTATTGAAAGGGCATCCTAGCTACCACCCATGTTCACTTCCATCCTCCTTTCTGTAACCCATTCCCCTTCCCCTAACTGCCTTCTGTGTTCACCCTAGCCTTCTGTTTTCCACCTCTGGGACTAAGGAATTGGCTGGAGGTTTTCCCACAGGTGAGCCTTAAGGTCTTTTACATTTGAAATAGGCCTTGATGGTGCTCATTAACAAGTCTAAGGATTAGTCTCAAGGTGTAATGGAATGGGGCCCATTATCCTGACTTCCTGCTCACTTTACTATTTATTCTGTTTTATCCTCATTCAGTATAGTCATGCAATAACACTCAATGGCAATAAAAGACTGAACTGCTGCCATATGAAAAAATGCTCATGCATCTTACAAATGCAGCACCTTACAATCTTAATGCTAAATGAAAGAAAACAGACACCAAAGGATAAATACTAATTAAAATTATGCAAAGTTTAAAAACTTGATATTTTTAAAAAGTTTAGAAGTGAGGATGATGGTTGCCTCTATGGGGGATAATGTCAAGGAAGGAGCACTAATGATAGAGGGGTGCAAAAGGACAGTCAGTGTAGTTAATGGAAGATGAGGCTGTTTAAGAGGAAACAAAATTGCTAATACTTCAGGAGCACTTCCCCTTCTTCCAGCTGTTGCCAAGATTACCTTCCTCCAGGGAATTATTCCTCCCTGCATGGAGTTGTTAATGAGTAGCCCCTGGGTGACTCCCTTACTGCCATATCCCTGGGTGACTTCTTTCTAGCCCTTGGATCACTCCACTTTTTGGGTCATATAAGCAGGATGGGAGGAGGAGAATGCATAAGAAAAAAGAAATCTAAAATCTAGAAAAGGGGACATGAAAACAAAAGAAATCTAAAATCTATACACTTCCTACTCCCTTTGGCATCAACTTGAACCCCTTTCTCTTCAGAGGAGCCTTTCTCTCTCTCTCTCTCTCTCTCTCTCTCTCTCTCTCTCTCTCTCTCTCTCTGATCCTTTAAATATACCTTTTTAATCTTTCCTCAGCATTTCTTGGGTTTTCAATCTTCAATACCAGGGGAACAGGACTGGAAATGGATTCTCTACACTGGTATCAATGGGACTTATTTTCTTATTTAGAGAATGTGCATAAAACTGTATTCAGTTTGTGAAAATTGATAGATCTCTATGCCTACAATGCTTAGGTTGTAAATGTATTTGTTTGATTAAAGAAAGCAACAAATACTAGGTGACCTAAAAAGTAGTAAGACACGCTACATCTCTTACATAATCTGTAACTTTGTAACTTTGAAATTCCAAAAATAAATAGGAATAGAGGATTAAAAATCAAACATATGCATGTAATTCTGAGACAAAAGACATGGTGGAATTTAACATGAATCTTTATTTTAATTAATTCTATTAGATTCATGCCACTAATTTTTAGTCTTCTCTAATTTCCAGTTTGATTAATTGAGGCCTGGAATTCCCTACAGTGCCAACAATTTTACCTTCGCATTGCAGAGAATACCTAGCAAACAATAGAAATAATTCACAGGGCTGTACAGGTTAGGATACATAAATACAGATAAATGAAGACATATATTCAAATACAGGATTTTTTTATACAAAGAATTTTAATGAATAATTTCTCTGTAAAAATTATTTTTTGTTCTTTTAATTGCTTTATCTTACTTTGTATTTCTCAGTAAAATTACTTAGAATTAATAAATGGAGAATTTTTTTTTCAATTTAACAAAGTGACAAAATAAAATACCAGCCTTTGAAAGCAAAACAAGAACCCAAATCTTAATGGATTAATACAATAAAAGCTTATTTATTAGTCACATTACCTGCCCTTCTTGTGTAAGCTCCTCTGCATATGAGGCAGATGATTGTTAGACCAGTACGCAAGAAAAGACCACTGACTCCAATTAAAATCAAATTAAAGCAAGCTTATTATTTCGACCTGCCAGGCTGCCTCTCCCTCCCAAAACGGTGGGAACAAGACAGCACCCCAGCTTTCCTGCAGCTCAGCTTTATAGCCCAGAAAGTTACACAAAGGGGGGTTACAGATAACAGAACTCTGACAAGCATCACACTAATGGTAGTTTACATTTTTGTGCTGGCCCCAACATCAGAATTTATGAGGACCATTAGAGCCTCAGAGAGGGTCATTGTCTGGCCAGGGAAGGCCAAGATATGTGAGGTGTCACTAAAGTTTCAGAGAGGGCTGCTATCTGGTCAGAGAGCCAGGCATGGGTGAGTTCAAGGCACGGGCAGGCATTCCAAGCAGGTTCAGAATTTGCAGTAATTTATAGTAAAGCCAAAACTATCTTTTCATGGCTTTGTGGCAAAATGCCCAATTTTAAGAAAAGATCAGGTTGAGTCTATCATGATCATACTTTTATTTGAGGACATAGACTGATGGGTACTCCATCAACACTCATATCGCCATTGACTACTGAGGTTCTCCATACATGAGATATACAAAGCTCACTCTGTAAGGGTAAAAGAAATTGAAGTTAAAGTGTAAAAGTTAAAGTGTAAAAGACCGGGCATTGTAAAGTTTCTAAGCTGCAAGGCCTGAGTTAAAATGTAAAGGACTAGAGAGATCCAACATGGCGGCCGGCAAGGAAGCAGCACTTTCAGTATCTCCACATTAACCAGATCAGAAACACCCATTAAAACAGCTACATTCTACCTACTGAGGAACTTCTAGCAAAATTCCGCTGAAAGGAGACCTGCCAGGAAGTAGTAAGTTATATTAGAGGTGACAATTGGCCCCAGACAAGTGAATCTTGGCCGGCCATGCGGGCGCAGAGGTCCAATCCCGCAGCCACCGCCCAACCGGCTCTGCAAGCGGCCCCCGGAGGCCCGGGGCAGCGAGAATGGTCCCCGCCTGGCCCAGCAGACGGCCCCCGCCATCCTGGCTCTGCTAACGGCCCCGCCCACCCGGCAAACGGCCCCCCCCGCCCTCCCGGCTCTGTTGGTGGCCCCGCCTCTGGCCAGCGCAGGCTCAGCTCTGCAGGCGGCCCCCAGCGGCCCGCGCAGCGAGAAGGGTCCCCGCCTGGCCTGGCAGACGGCTCCCGCCATCCTGGCTCTCCTGGCGGCCCCGCTCGCTCAGTGATTGGCCACCCCGCCCGCCCGGCTCTTAGCAACGAGGCCACTGCCTACCGGGTTCTACAAGCGCCCCCGGCTGCCGGCGCGGCGAGAAGGGTCCCCGCCTGGCCTGGCAAACGGCCTGCGCCCTCCTGGCTCTGCTAACGGCCCCGCCCACCCGGCAAACGGCCCCCCCGCCCTCCCGGCTCTGTTGGCGGCCCTGCCCCCGGCCAGCGCAGGCTCGGCTCTGCAGGCGCCCCCGGCGGCCCGCGCAGCGAGAAGAGTCTCCGCCTGGCACGGCAGACGGCCTGTGCCCTCCTGGCGCTGCTAATGCCCCGTCCGCACGGCTAACGGCCCCCTGCCCGCCTGGCTCTGCAAACCGCCCCGCCCACCTGGCAAACGGCCCCCTGCCCTCCGGGCTCTGCTGGCGCCTCGCCCGCGGCAAGCGCCCCAGGCTCTGCAGGCGGCCCCCAGCGGCCCTGCGCAGCGAGAAGGGTCCCCGACCGGCAGACGGCCTGTGCCCTCCCAGCTCTGCTAACGGCCCCGCCCCCACTGCGAACGGCCCCGCCCACCCGGCAAATGGCTCCCCCCCCTGAGACGACGTGAAGGAAATCTAACCAAGCCTTTATGAAATAGCAAACTGGGAACTAAAACCAGAGATTGGGTCAGACCAGAGACAAGCCAGTTCCACCCCTCCCTTCGGACACTCCAGCAAGGAGGCAGGGGCCCACCATTGCAGAGAGGGGAAGTCACCAAAGTTCGGCCAAAGAGATTCCTTCGCAGCGGAATCTACTTCAGCAGGTGTGTGACTCCCACCCGCATCAGATACAAAAAACCGGGAAACTTCAAAATCTCTCCGTGGGCGTGACTGTAAGGGCCAAAGGACTCTCGACCCCCAACTCCCAATACTGCCAGTGACGTGGGCGTGACTGTAGGGGCGGAGGGAAGCAGAGAAGACTCCCCACCCCCAACTCCCCCAACCGCCAACTGAGAGGGCGTGACAGTAGGGGCGGAGGGAAACAGAGGACACTCCAGACCCCCAACTCCTCCTACTGCCAGCGGAGTGGTCGTGATTGTAGGGGCTGAGAGAAGCAGATGGGATCCTTGACCCCCAACTCCCATTACCACCAGTGGCGACACCAATGGTCTTAGCCGCCAGACTCCGAAGGTGTGCCCACCAAAGGGGTCCGGAAAAATTAAACTATTGACTCCCAGAACACAGCTCCACAGCACTGGGGCTTAGATGAATGACAGAGAGAGTGCTCAGTCATTAGGGAAATAGAGCACCCAGAGGGGCTGAAAGTGTAACCAAATCCTTGGAGAACCTCCTCCGGTGCACAGGACCTGGCTGGCTGGCAGGAGGAAGGGGAGGAGGGGCTGTAGAAGTGAAACGGCTCTGGACCAACAGGATTGAGAGACTCCCAGGAGCCGCCTTACAGGGATTGCTGTTAACACATTGAGGGCAAATCTCAGCCCGGAGGGCACAGCTTTGCCTACGGGAAGAGAAGAAAATGGATCTCTAAGACCTAATTTTATTTCTTATTTTATTTTATTTTTTCTCTCCCTTTTTCCCTCTTTCTCTCCCCTTCCAAGTTTTATTGTTCTTTCCATTCTCCTCTATGCTATCTAACTCCCCCTCCTTCTTACTTTTCAAGAGCACCTTCCTTCCCCTTCCCCCCAACTTTCATCCCAAGCATTATGTCCTCCATTTCGTGTAACTGTCTAAATGCAAACAGGTGAATGTTTCTAGGCTGTCTATAGTGCTCCTAAATACCTAGCTACTACCAACACCCTGATCCAATTGACGGTTAGCATCCCCCTTCAGTAGAGCAATCTTCTAAAGTAGCCAAGACATACTAACCCGTATACCTTCATAGCACCCAACATAAAGTCCTAAGAACAAAAAACAAATCACTATATGCATACAAAATCCGGAAGCCCTTTATAAATTGAATGAATCAGCTCTAAAGTACAATAAAGCCCAACATCTATAGGCATAATCTCCCACCACAAAGGAGAAACAACAGATATAAACAAAACCAAAACAAATGTATAGGAGAAAGCAGTTACAAAGCAGTCAAATAGAGCTGGAAAATAACGTGAACAACATGAAAAAAACAGGGAAAAAAGGAGTACAGATAATGCAGGACAACTTAAATCTACAGGAGGACCTAGAAGCATCAGAAACATGGACAGGGAAAGAAATCAAGGCATACCTAACTCAGATGGAACGGAATTTTAGAGAAGACATGAGACAGCAAATCCAAGAATTGAAAGTATATTTTGAAAACCAACTAAACAAGCAAATTCAAACTGCAAAGAATGAGCTTTACCAGGAGATAGAGATCTTAAAAAAAACCAAACAGTGATTTTATAAATGCAAGAAACCATAAACCAGATTAAAAATGCTAACGAGAATATTACAAATAGACTAGATCAAGTAGAAGTCAGAACATCAGATAATGAAGACAAAGTTTATCAACTTGAAAAGAATATAGTCAATACTGAAAAGATGCTTAAATCTCATGAGCAATCTATCCAAGAGATATGGGATCTCATCAAAAAAACAAATTTGAGAGTCATTGGGATAGAAGAAGGCACAGAGATTCAAGCCAAAGGAATGGAC
Source organism: Marmota flaviventris (assembly GCF_047511675.1). Classification (NCBI taxonomy): domain Eukaryota; kingdom Metazoa; phylum Chordata; class Mammalia; order Rodentia; family Sciuridae; genus Marmota; species Marmota flaviventris. Next base: position 50,592,003 of record NC_092504.1, on the reverse strand, counting down.
AACCTATTGAATGAAATAATCCTAGAAAACTTCCCAGAGATGAAAGATGGAATGGATTGCCAAATCCTGGAAGCCTACAGGACCCCAAACATCCAAAACTGTAATAGGCCAACTCCAAGACATATAATTATGAAGATAGCCAACATACAGAACAAGGAGAGAATATTAAAAGCTATGAGGGAAAGGAGGCAGATTACATTCAGGGGTAAACCAATTAGGTTAACTGCTGATTTTTCATCACAGACTTTGAAAGCGAGAAGATCCTGGAACAATGTATTTCAAATGCTGAAAAATAATGGATTCCAACCAAGAATACTGTATCCAGCAAAATTAAGCTTCAGATTTGACAATGAAATTAAAATCTTTCACGATAAACAAAAGCTAAAAGATTTCACAGCCAGAAAACCAGCACTGCAAAGCATTTTGGGCAAAATTCTACAAGAAGAGGAATGGAAAAACAGTGCCCAAAACCAACAGTGGGAGGTATCTCAGTAAAGGGGGAGGAAAACAACCAAAAAGTAAAAACTAGCCAAACTAAAATAAATAAATAAATAAACATGACTGGAAGTACAAATCATATTTCAATTGTAACCTTAAATGTTAATGGGCTAAACTCACCAATCAAGAGACACAGGCTGGTAACCTGGATCAAAAAAACAAATCCAACAATATGCTGCCTTCAGGAGACTCATATGATAGGAAAAGACATACACAGGCTGAAGGTGAAAGGTTGGGAAAAATCATACCACTCACATGGCCCTCGGAAGCAAGCAGGAGTGGCCATACTCATATCGAATAAAATCAACTTCAAACCTAAGTTAATCAAAAGGGATAAAGAAGGACACTATATCCTGTTAAAAGGAACTATTCACCAACAAGATATAACAATTATCAATTTATATGCACCAAATAATTGTGCAGCAACGTTCATAAAACAAACTCTCCTCAAGTTCAAGAGTCAAATTGACCACAACACAATAATTATGGGTGACTTCAACACACCGCTCTCGCCATTAGACAGATCCTCCAGACAAAAGCTGAATAAAGAAACTATAGAACTCAATGACACAATCAATAACCTAGACTTAACCGACATATATAGAATATATCAACCATCATCAAGTGGATACATGTTCTTCTCAGCAGCACATGGATCGTACTCAAAGATAGATCATATATTATGCCATAGGGCAACTCTTAATAAATATAAAGGAGTGGAGATAATACCATGCACCATATCTGATCATAATGGAATGAAACTGGAAATCAATGAAAAAAGAAGGAAGGAAAAATCCTGCATCACATGGAAAATAAACAATATGTTACTGAATGATCAATGGGTTACAGAAGACATAAAGGAGGAAATCAAAAAATTCTTAGAGATAAACGACAATTCAGACACAACATACCGGAATCTATGGGACACAATGAAAGCAGTTTTAAGAGGGAAATTCATTTCCTGGAGTTCATTCCTCAAAAAAAGAAAAAAAACCAACAAATAAATGAACTCACACTACATCTCAAAACCCTAGAAAAGGAAGAGCAAAACAACAGCAAATATAGCAGAAGACAAGAAATAATTAAAATCAGAGCAGAAATCAATGAAATTGAAACAAAAAAAACCATTGAAAAAATTGATAAAACTAAAAGTTGGTTCTTTGAAAAAATAAATAAGATCGACAGACCCTTAGCCATGCTAACGAAGAGAAGAAGAGAGAAAACTCAAATCACTAACATACGGGATGAAAAAGGCAATATCACAACAGACACTACAGAAATACAGAAGATAATTAGAAAGTATTTTGAAACCCTATATTCTAATAAAATAGAAGATAGTGAAGATATTGATAAATTTCTTAAGTCATATGAGCTGCCCAGATTGAGTCAGGAAGACACACACAATTTAAACAGACCAATAACAAAGGAAGAGATAGAAGAAGCCATCAAAAGACTACCAACCAAAAAAAGCCCTGGACCAGATGGGTATACAGTGGAGTTTTACAAAACCTTCAAAGAAGAATTAATACCAATACTTTTCAAGCTATTTCAAGAAATAGAAAAAGAAGGAGCTCTTCCAAATTCATTCTATGAGGCCAACATCACCCTGATCCCGAAACCAGACAAAGACACTTCAAAGAAAGAAAACTACAGACCAATATCTCTAATGAACATAGATGCAAAAATTCTCAATAAAATCCTGGCGAATCGAATACAAAAGCATATCAAAAAAATTGTGCACCATGATCAAGTAGGATTCATCCCTGGGATGCAAGGTTGGTTCAATATACGGAAATCAATAAATATTATTCACCACATCAATAGACTTAAAGATAAGAACCATATGATCGTCTCGATAGATGCAGAAAAAGCATTCGACAAAGTACAGCATCCTTTTATGTTCAAAACACTAGAAAAACTGGGGATAACAGGAACTTACCTCAACATTGTAAAAGCTATATATGCTAAGCCTCAGGGTAGCATCATTCTAAATGGAGAAAAACTGAAGGCATTCCCGCTAAAATCTGGAACAAGACAGGGATGCCCTCTCTCACCACTTCTGTTCAACATAGTTCTCGAAACACTGGCCAGAGCAATTAGACAGACAAAAGAAATTAAAGGCATCAAAATAGGAAAAGAAGAACTTAAAATATCACTATTTGCGGACGATATGATCCTATACTTAGAAGACCCAAAAGGGTCTACAAAGAAACTACTAGAACTAACAAATGAATTCAGCAAAGTGGCAGGATATAAAATCAAGACGCATAAATCAAAGGCATTCTTGTATATCAGTAACAAAACTTCTGAAATGGAAATGAGGAAAACCACCCCATTCACAATATCCTCAAAAAAAATAAAATACTTGGGAATCAACCTAACAAAAGAGGTGAAAGATTTATACAATGAAAACTACAGAACCCTAGAGAGAGAGATAGAAGAAGATCTTAGAAGATGGAAAAATGTACCCTGTTCATGGATAGGCAGAACCAACATCATCAAAATGGCGATATTACCCAAAGTTCTCTACAGGTTCAACGCAATGCCAATCAAAATCCCAATGGCATTTCTGGTAGAAATAGATAAAGCTATCATGAAATTCATATGGAAAAACAAAAGACCCAGAATAGCAAAAGCAATTCTAAGCAGGAAGTGTGAATCTGGAGGTATAGCGATACCAGATTTCAAACTGTACTACAGAGCAATAGTAACAAAAACAGCATGGTACTGGTACCAAAACAGGCGGGTGGATCAATGGTACAGAATAGAGGACACAGAGACCAATCCACAAAATTACAACTTTCTTATATTTGATAAAGGCGCTAAAAGCATGCAATGGAGAAAGGATAGCATCTTCAACAAATGGTGCTGGGAAAACTGGAAATCCATATGCAACAATATGAAGCTGAACCCCTTTCTCTCACCATGCACAAAAGTAAATTCAAAATGGATCAAGGACCTAGATATCAAATCAGAGACTCTGCACCTGATAGAAGAAAAAGTTGGCTCCGATCTACACATTGTGGGGTCGGGCTCCAAATTCCTTAATAGGACGCCCATAGCACAAAAGTTAATAACTAGAATCAACAAATGGGACTTACTCAAACTAAAAAGTTTTTTCTCAGCAAGAGAAACAATAAGAGAGGTAAATAGGGAACCTACATCCTGGGAACAAATCTTTACTCCTCACACTTCAGATAGAGCCCTAATATCCAGAATATACAAAGAACTCAAAAAATTAAACAACAAGATAACAAACAACCCTATCAACAAATGGGCAAAGGACCTGAACAGACACTTCTCAGAGGAGGACATACAATCTATCAATAAGTACATGAAAAAATGCTCACCATCTCTAGCAGTCAGAGAAATGCAAATCAAAACCACCCTAAGATACCATCTCACTCCAGTAAGATTGGCAGCCATTATGAAGTCAAGCAACAATAAGTGCTGGCGAGGATGTGGGGAAAAGGGTACACTTGTACATTGCTGGTGGAACTGCAAACTGGTGTGGCCAATATGGAAAGCAGTATGGAGATTCCTAGGAAAGCTGGGAATGGAACCACCATTTGACCCAGCTATCGCCCTTCTCGGTCTATTCCCTGAGGACCTTAAAAGAGCATACTATAGGGATACTGCCACATCGATGATCATGGCAGCACAATTCACAATAGCTAGACTTTGGAATCAACCCAGATGCCCTTCAATAGATGAATGGATTAAAAAACTGTGGCATTTATACACAATGGAGTATTACGCAGCACTAAAAAATGACAAAATCATGGATTTTGCAGGGAAATGGATGGCATTAGAGCAGATTATGCTAAGTGAAGCTAGCCAATCCTTAAAAAAACAAATGCCAAATGTATTCTTTGATATAAATAGAGCAACTAAGATCAGAACAGGGAAGAAGAGCATGAGGAAAAGATTAACATTAAACAGAGATGAGTGGGGGGAGAGAAAGGGAGAGAGAAGGGAAACTATGGAAATGGAAGGAGACCCTCATTGTTACACAAAATTACATATAAGAGTTTGTGAGGGGAAAGGGGAAAAAAAAAAAAAAACAAGGGAGAGAATTAAACAACAGCAGATGGGGTAGAGAGGGAAGATGAGAGGGAAGGGGAGGGGGGATAGTAGGGGATAGGAAAGGTAGCAGAATACAACAGTCACTAATATGGTATTATGTAAAAATGTGGATGTGTAACCGATGTGATTCTGCAACTTGTATTTGGGGTAAAAAATGGGAGTTCATAACCCACTTGAATCAAATGTATGGAAGATGATATGTCATGAGCTTTGTAATGTTTTGAACAACCAATTAAAAAAAAATAAAATAAATAAAAACAAAATTGTCAGATTTAAAAATGTAAAGGACTAGGTATTGTTAAGTTCCTATGCTACATGCAAAACCTGAAATTCCTGTAGCTGTTAAGACAATGCTTGGAACCGCCCAGTAAATATTTCCCCTGACTGCCTGGTTGTTTAATAACTTAAGGGCTCTGTGTGGTCTTGCACGTAGGCATCGCAGGGCCTAAACCAATCAGTTTGAATGTGTACCCGGCTTTAGAACTGACCTATCACCCCTGCCCTACCTGTTCCCGCCAATGTATGTACTAATCAAGTCTAAGAATTGTTGTTTGACTTTCCCGCAGTGTATGATGATTTGTTAAAGGAGACTGTGATGTATGTAAAATCCCCGCCCTCCCCCCAAAAATAGTGTACTTAAGCAGTGCTCAGCCCCTGCTCAGGGCTCTGGGCTGTTCTCCCTTCTTGAGTGGGCACGAAGCCCCAGCATGCTGGAATCTCAATAAATCGCCTTCTGCCAATTGCATGAGTGGTCACTTGGTGGTCTCTTTCTTCGACACTTCGCCGGACCCTTACAACTCACATTTCATTGGCTAAAGCAAATAAAATAGTTATACCTAATACAAAAGATGCAGAAAAGTACCATCTTACCAGATATAAAAAAAAAATAGCCATAGTATCTTATGGGAGACAGATAACTATGATAGGGAGAAGTCTAGAAAATTCTGTTGAGTCCCACCCTGGTATGCATATCCTATATAATTTTTCTTTGACTGCATGAAGAACCTGAGAACATGATGAAACATTATTCATACTTGTGATTGTTTTGTATAAAGTAAAGCTAAATGGTTGTTAATATATAATTAAGGTCCAACTCTGTTGATTTTATGGTGATCAAAAGAAATTTTACGGGTGGCCCTTACTTAATCATGTAAAAACACCTGAAAGAGACACATCTTTCCTGAAAAGAAACATTCTTTTGACCTTGAAGAAAACAGCTTCTAGTTGCTCTACAACTGCAAGGAAATCAATTCCATCTACAAACAAATGGGCCTGGGATAGAACACCAAGTTTCAGATGAGAACTCATCTCTAGCCAACTCCTTAATTACATCCTTGTGATACCCTGAGTGAGGAATCCAGATAGGCATTGCCAGACTCTGGCTTATTGAGACTCTAAGATTATAAATGTATATGGTTTGGTAATTTTTTATACATCATAGAAGCTCAATAAGGATAATATTCTCATATCAACTTCACAATAACTCTATAATTAGATTATTTTATTAACTCTATAAACAAAGAAACTGAGTCATAAGAGGTCATAGAGAGGCTATTACATGGTAGACTAGATACTGTTGCTATGTTATATGTTCTCTTTTCTGCTGTACAATAATATAGTTCTCTAACATTCTAGATAATTAGAATTTAGTATTTAAAACTATTATGAAGAAAGAAAAACATGCTTTTACATTCTCTGCTGAGAAATAGGGAATCTGGAATGAAAATAGTTTGATGCCACAATGAGAATAGAGAAATTTATAGCAATGAAACAGAACAGTTTGCATCTTTTGCTCTTTTTATTGTCTTTTTATCTTCTGCTCTCAAAAACAGTAACTAATTCATTAGTCTTATTGCCATTTTATATGCTGGATCTGCTCTTCAACACATCTCCACTTCTTTCTCCTATGCAAATTTTTCCAAGTTTCAGACAGTGACACCCAGGAAAGACATTTTATAAAGCTAAATACTAAAGTTTGGCAATATAAATAAACCAGAAACAATGACCACATCAATCAATAATGCTGTCATATATGTATATTTATATTTATAAAGCCAAACATTCATTATGGAAGGATATTTATCATATTTATAAGGGTACTATTCTGTAAACATATTGAGCATGTCTATTTCATATATGATCACACACAATGTCATTTATTGACAAGTAAGAATGACTTTATCAAATTATATCTGTTTCATTTAACAAAATGAATTCAGAAGAAAATGAATTTGTAAACATTACCTAATTTAATGAGTTTGATACACAGGCATATTACCTGTGTATCTCAGAAAATAAATCCATTTGGAAAATAATATTTATCACTACTTGGCTCATTGAAGATAGTCAAGAATGAGAAAAATAAAATTTTAAAAAGCAGGTTTTCATTAAAAAAATCTGGAAAGAAATTATTTTATTACATAGTTTCCCTCCACATTATGCCATATTAGTGAAGTTTCTTGTAATTTTTTCCTTTTTTTTTAAATGTCCTGTTTCCTATTATTTATTAAAAACTATATGGTTTAAGAATATCTTAGAAAATGACACTGAAAAGTCAATCACATGATATATTCTCAAGGCTAATTGTACTAAATGCATTTAAACTTGTTCTCACATTTTTGGCTGCAAAGTAGCCCCAATTATTTTTTTAGAAAAAAAATGAGTACAAAATGTTCTCCAAATGCAAGTCTTTGAAAATGCCCTGAGTTTGACAGTCATAATTTGAAACATTCACTTTAATTTTTGTAGGAATATCTGGATGAAATAATATTTATAAAATAAAGAATACATTAAAATATTATGTGTTATAGTTAAAGCTTCGTCCCAGGGTTTCATGAACTGACTTCCAGACCACGCATGTATAATCGAATCAAGCCTTTATTGAAGCACACCTGTGGCGGCTGACCAGAACATAAAGCTGTTCCCCTGATCAGCCCTGAACAATTGCAAGGGCACTCCTTATAAGCCTGAAAACCGCAAAAGGGATGTTCAGGGGGTCTAGCCAATGCAAGCAAGCCAGGTTACAGAAGCAGGACAGTGCAGTCAAGCGGAGGGAAACCTAACCAATCACAGTTAGCCCAGTCATCCCAGTTACAGAAACAGAGCCCTAGTTGCCTAGTTACAGAAACAATACCCCATTAGGTAGTTCCGTGTTCTTAAAGGTTTCTCTAGCAAAAGGAAAAGAACATCTTGCCCCAGTCATGTCTCTTCTACTTGGTATGGTTGTTTTACAGGATGAAGTCATAAAACAAAATGGAGTCACATTTGTTCATGCTATCACATTCCCCACTGGTTTTAGTAGGTTTGATGTCAATCTTGCACATCATTAGGCCTCAGTTTTTGTTTTATCCTTCTGTGTCTAAGGGACTATACTGGGCTCGCAAGAACATAAGTCTGACCCCATCTACATTTTTTTGTGTATATGGTTTAGGAGGGTTTTTAAGAGGCAGGGTCCTACAGTAATACCAACATCAGGTGAAGGACTAGGGGCCCAATTATGGCTGAAATGATGGTAGTCAACCAAGGGGACCATAAGAATATGTTTTAGAACCAATTGCCTGAAGTTTCTAGTGCTTCATCTTTTTTTTTTTTTTTTTCTTTAACCTGTTTCTCACAAGCGCCAAACTGTTTTTTATTATCCCAGAATGGTTTGCAGAGAAACAAGTTTCTACTGGAGCCATACAAAGTCCTCCTTGTTTCAGAAAGAGACCATCTAGACCTCATCTGTTTTGTAAGACTATTTCTGTCAGAGAGTCTAGTGAAACCTCTAGTTTGGAGATTGACCTTTCTAGTTTTCCTAAATCTGTATTTATTTGATGGCTGAGGGACTTAAAATTTTTAGAGCTTGTGATAAGAGCTGTAGTTTCCAAAGCAGTAGATACCAGCTAGGAGGGGAACTAAAATGGGGGTAGCCAGTCTATGTTGATAAATCAGTGGGGCCTGGCCTTTTAATAAGTCCAGGTGTTCTTTTCCTTTTACTCCATCAAAATAGTAGGTTACATAGTTCAGAGTTATTCACAGTTTGGAGATTTAGTCAAGGAGTTCAATGTGGGAACCGAGAAGCACAATTTTTGGTGAACGGGGAGTTGTCCCACTTATAAGTTGGGTTGTGGAAGGGAGTGTCTCTTTCTGGGAGATCACCAGGGTAATCTTGGGAGTAGTTTCCCAGGTACATCTTCCTGAGCTAGACATTTTGGCGAACATCTATATTGACCGTAATTTTTCCTCTAATATTAGGGACCTCCAACTGCCATAAGGGAAAAGGGCAATGACCATTCTTGCTACTTCCAGCTGAAAGGGGGGCAATGTGCAGTGGGCAAGCAGTTTGGAGTCCCTTTTTAGAAACTGAGTGGGTCAAGGAGTCCATGGTAAAAATCTGGCTCAGGAAGAACAGGATGTAAATTCACCTGGGGTGGACACTTCTATGAGAGAAACAAAAAGACATGAGTGCTGAAGTAAGATTAATACAAAATAGCAGTTGTAGCATCTGGAACCTGTCCATGAATATCAGGAAATGGACAGAAATTAATAATTGTTTACCAGGAGGCAGAAGACCTGAGAAAATGTCCCAATAACAAGGCCTAACAAAGCCTAATAAGGCACTTTTTTAGGGAACATAAATCTTTAACATTGTCAGAATTATCAGGAATGTAGACACAACATTTAGTTAAATTAGTTAATGTCATCTGATTTTTGCAAAAATACCTTTTTGGCATGACTACTGTGTTCAGTAAAGATCCTTTTGTTACTTAAGGCTAGATAATTTTATTAATATACATTGATTACATCTACCTGTGTAGGAAGTTAGGAAGATCTGTAGGCCTTGAACTGACTAAAAACTTCTGGCAGATTTTTTATAGATAGTTATCAGGCATTTTTGCCTAAGAATTTTTCTTTTGTTGCCTCCAGTCTTACTTATTTTGGGGGATGTTAACACTAGTGTACATTTTAAGTTACATTAAAATAACTGTTGTTTCTTTTTAAATGCCCAGGAATGGCTGTGCTTTGGTTTTAACTGTTTTTGCTAGGTGTTTAAGACCAAGCTGGTCAAACTGACGGTGTTTCTTTCTATTGGTAAGAGTCAGCTGAGTTTCCTCGGAGGACATTCTTGGGGAACGTGTGAGTAGCATTTTAGCTCTGTTAGTGTCATCTGCATTAGGATGGGTCAAGGTCTTGCTGGCCATATGGCTTCCCTTGGAAGCATCAGGCATGTGTCCTTTTTAAATGACCCTCCTCTTTTGCAGCATGTACACTCATTGGCTTTCTGTTCTCCATTGGTCTCATTAATCTCCCTTATCAGAAGGTTATGTGGCCCAGAGTTGCAAAGCTTTTCCCCCTGTCCTGGGTTCAGGCTGACTTACAGGGCAAGAGCCAAATATTGGTTTCTTTGGCCCCTTTATTTTAACTTTAATATTTAAATTTGGCCTTAAACATCCAGCAAGTCAGTTTTACCAGTTTGAAAGTAAGAATGCTGGGCTTTAACTTTAATCTTTATAACTTTACAGTTAATTTTTACATAACACAATATCCTTATTTTATTTATTAATTTATGTAATGTTGAAGATCTGCCTGAAGGCAGAAGATGACACCTTAGTTTTTACTGTATGATCCAATCACTGTAGCCAACAGGCAGCTTGCAGATCCAGAGAGCCCGTTAGATTTTGGCTATAAAAACTCTCTTTTGCCGGGTCCTCCTCTCTTGCTCTCTCCTTTTTCTCTCACTTTCCCTGTCTCTCATTCTCCCTTTCACTTTCTCTCTCTCTCTCTCTCTCTCTCTTGCATTTCCCTCTCTCTCTCTCTCTCTCTCTCTCTCTCTCTCTTTGTGTTAATCAGACACTGTCACAGTAAAGGTCTCTTGGTTGCTCTGAGTGCAGTGGTCACATTTTTTTTAGATATAATGAAAATACAAAGTGAAATTAACAATAATAAAAACATATTTAACTTGTATATTATTTTGAAACTTGGCTGAGTTATACATTTTATTTTTTTATTTGAGATAACAGTAATCTTTGTAATAAATTAATCTTTGAATATAACTTTAAACTAACTGAAATCTGGCCTACTTTGAAGTTATTTTGACATGCTGTAAGGTGGGATGAAGAGCCTTATCTCAGGTAAGGCAGGGCCTTTTACAAATCTTAGGTAAAGTGTTTTAGTTTTAAACCTGATCTTTGTCTCTCTTTTTAGATATCATTTTATAAAGTTTATATATATTGTTTCCTGACTCTGTATGAATGTTAGTAGCACAATATGACATACATGTGAAACATTAATTAAGGAAAGGCTGAGAGCTCTTAACATTTTTTTTTTACATGTGGAAAAGTTTTATAATATTAATCTTTAAATAGATTAGGCTCTCATTACTTTTAAAATATCTTTAAATTTTTATATCTTAGTGTAAAAGGTAACATAAGATTTGATTACAAAAATCAAAGAATATAAATAAATCCCCAATAACATTTATTATCTTTATAAGTTTAAATTACCATTACAGACAATTTTAGTTTGGAGAATACCAGCTTGATAAAAAGTTCCTTTAAACCTTTTACCTTAAAGACTTGTATACCTGAAAGATATGAACACATTTAATCTGTAAGGAAGAGTAATTTACCACACTTTTACTGATGTTTTTATATTAACCAAGGATAGCTTTTAAAGGAAAATCTAGAAATTTGTAATGTAGGACAATACTTTAAAATAACAGTTGCTGTTTAGCCACAGATGTACAAACCTTAATTTCTCCAAGATTACTTGTTCTAGGGGATAAAACTTAACAGACATAATGTAATTAATATTTTTAGAAGTTCTTGTCATTTTAACATATAAATATATCAGTACATTATTATTTGTCCTTGGGGAACAACTTTGAATAGTTTTAACTATTTGTGTTACATATATAACCAAGTTAGTTACATATAAACCTTTTAATATTTGTCTTTTATTTGTAGACCTTTATATTACTTAATTAGACCCTTTTGTTGTTTACTTAGATGTATTATAATTATATTTTACCACATAAAGACTTTTTACCTGGAAATGTTTTTTATTAAATATATTTTTATATTTAGAACTTTTAAATAATTTTTAACCCATTGATCCTTTTTTTGTTTGTATCTTGAAATAACCCTTATAAATTTTTGAATTTAGATAAATTGATCTATTTTAATAAGATGAAATATTTGTTACTTAAAGTTCTTTAATTGAAATACAGTTGAAACCTCTTGACTCCTTGTATGTAGAATTATACCTGTTGGGACTTTGTAATTTAGAGTAACCTTGTTTTATAATAACACAAAATGATTACAAATTTCCTTTTCAGTTTACCAATTTATGAAAACACCAACATTGTTTAAGTATTTTACCTTATGGAATTTAAGGAGTTAAAAGCACTTGATATTATATTTAACAGTCAGCATTTTATCTTTGTAAACCAATTAGATGTCTCTAACAAACACATCCATGATTAATTTCATATATCTTTAGATGAAATTTATGTATCCTTTTTTAAAAACAAGGTATCAGACAAGTGCATTGAATAGTATTAGTAATCTTTTTTTGTGTGTGTTGTTGAATAAAAATCCTAGAGACAATGGATATAAGACACTTTATAGACATTAACATTTTAACAGCTGTTTAACCATCTAGAAACAAAACTGTGCACTAGTAACTTTAAAGACATTTGTACTTTTATCTATTTTCCCAATTTGAATTGAAACTTTTAGATCATATTAACCAAAAGTATTTGGATCTACTTTTTTTAAATTTTAATTTATGAGCTTATATGTCAATTTTTTGTACCAAATACATGTAGACATGGCAATACATGTAGACAGACAGTACACCGGTGCACCCACACAAAGCAAACAGACACACAAAAGCCTTGTAGCTTATTTTTTTAAAACCTATTAGATTGAGAGTTAACCCTTGTAAATTGGCCTTAGAATAAAGCAGAGTGTAATCAGAGAAACATATTAACCTAGGTATATTGGATCAAAATTGTGAGTTTAACAAATATAGAATTTTAAAAGTTTTCTGACCTTTTTCCTGAGGTGGTCCTGTTCATGAAAGCTGAAAAGAGTTGAGGGAACATAGACCAATGAAGGGGGTTTATTTCTCCCTGGAGGAACTTCCCAAAGATGCAGCTTCATTGGTCTCCTTGGGAGAGTCCCCCAGGTTGGGGTCCCATTTTAAACTGGTTTTTCTGGTTTCTTGGATAGTAGCTACCAACTTTTAGCCTGACATTGAAAAATATTTAGACCATTTTTTAATAGTTGGGAATTATTCATGCTTGTAAATACTGAGAGACAAAAGCCAAATTTCCTAGACAAAATTATGTTTTTTGTTATGCACTTTAGGAAAAAAAATTTTATAAAACACTTTAGTTTTAATCTGTCCTCTATAGGAACTGACATGATTTACCCAATTGGCCACCTGGCCCAGTTCCTAAATGAAGATAATCTCTAGAATGCCTTTTTCTTTTTACCTTTTAGCTTTTACTTTTGACAATTCTTTTAGTCCTGTTGGCAGCACTTTACAATTTAATGCAAGCTATAGTGAGCACAGTTAAAACTGTTTTAACCATTTTTTTCCATTAGAAACAAACTGAGGTAGAAATTAACACAGAACACAAAGGGAACAAACAAAAACAAACCAACAGACAAAGTCCTGAGAATTGTTAAGAAAACAAGTTAAAGGAGTCCAGGTAGAGATCTCTGTAGTGCTTCCTTTTCTCTGATGTCGGTGGATCGAAGGAGTCCTGATGAAAGAAGAGCGGTTATGGGAACAAGAAAAGGGCCTGCGCACAACACTCGGATAGACAAACACAAGACAAACAGCCAGAGAACAGACACAGGACAAATGACTGACAGTAAGAAGATGCTAGAGAAACGACAAACAGCAGAACAGACACAGGACAAGCAACAATCGCTGAGATCACACAGGGAGATCTCTAATGGGGCAGAGACCACGTCTCGTCCTGCCTCCAGACAGATGAGGCCTCCCAGGGAGGCCTCCAGTGGGCCCCAGATACAGACAGATGAGGTCTCACAGGGAGACCTGCAGGGAGACAGTGACAACCTCTCCTCCTGTCCCAGGGAAGGTGTAAGCGACTGCGTCCAATCTGACCTTTTCCCCCAGAGAAGAGTCCACTCACCAGAACTGACAGCCCGCAGGAGGCTTTTCAGAGCGTCCTGGGACGGATTGGAGTCGTCCTCAGAGTGAGGCTGAGGAACGTCTCTCAGGAGCTCCCCTCTACTCCAGGGCCGAGGTCCAAAGGCCCATCGTTGGAGGCAAATTTTGCATGAGGGTAGGGAAGAAATGGATCCCGGACGAGCCCCCAAATGTTATAGTTAAAGCTTCATCCCAGGGTTTCTTTGAGCTGACTTCCAGACCACTCACGTATAATTGAATCAAGCCTTTATTGAAGCACACCAGTGGCTGACCAGAACATAAAGCTGTTCCCCTGATCAGCCCTGAACAATTGCAAGGGCACTCCTTATAAACCTGAAAACCGCAAAAGGGATGTTCAGGGGGTCTAGCCAATGCAAGCAAGCCAGGTTACAGAAGCAGGACAGTGCAGTCAAGCGGAGGGAAGCCTAACCAATCACAGTTAGCCCAGTCACCCCAGTTACAGAAACAGAGCCCCATTACCCTAGTTACAAAAACAATACCCCATTAGGTAGTTCTGTGTTCCTAAAGGTTTCTATAGCAAAAGGAAAAGAACATCTTGCTCCAGTCATGACTCTTCTACTTGGCATGGTTGTTTTACAGGATGAAGTCATAAAACAAAATGGAGTCACATTTGTTCATGCTATCACAATGGAGGGTGTTTTACTTTTCACAAACAGTATCTATAGAACAGCTGAATAATGTTCAAAGAATAGACAAATTGGATGTTATTTATTGTTCAGTATAAATTTGCATTAAGTTTAATATTTTTAAAATACCAAAGGAAAATGTTTTGAGTTATATGATTACTTCCAATTTCATATTTCTCTTTATTTTTCACTTTAATTCTAGCATTAATTTCAGCCTACATTAGTTAAGGAAGGATGCAAAATTATTTAGGAATCTTGAATTTGTCTAAACACATTTGTCCATTCAGAAATTGGGATCTTCCTTTCTTTTTTATTATTGGAAATATCAAATAAAATCTACTTAGTACCTGAAGAGAGCTATCCTTCCCCCAACCTCCACACCAACCAATTTTGAGTCCCATTACTTGCACAGTATTTGAACTCCTTAAACTTAAAGAATACCTGTTTTAATCAACTTTTTTTCACTGATGTGACCAAAGGCCTGACAAGAACAATTAGTGGAGAAAAAGTTTATTTGGGAGCTCTAGGTTTCAGAAGTCTCCATTCATGGATGGCCAAGTTCATTTCTCAGGGCCTGAGATGAGGCAGAACATCATGTGTGTGGTGGAGGAAAGCCATTGAGGACATGGCATCAGGAAGCAGAGAGAGACAGCTCTCTTCACCACAAAAAAATACAAACCCCAAAAGCATGCCTTGAAAGACCCACCTCCACCATCTACCCACTACCTGTTTCATTTACAACTTGGTTAATCCTTATCAGGGGATAATACACTGATTGGGTTAAAGTTTTCATAACCCAATCATTTCGCCTCTGATAGTTCCTGCATTGTCTCACACATGAGCTTTTGGGGGACATTCTATATCTAAACAATAACAATAACATATTGTAGATCTCATTACCAATAGTTTGCCCCCAAGAGTAACATAGGATATTCACATTTTACATCATCTGGAAACTTCTGAAATACTTTCTTCCATCTTCTTTTAATCTTATCAAATTTATTGAATCACATGGTACCTCAATCCCCAATTCTATCACTAATTTGTGTATTTATGTACACTGAAATTCTGTGTTTTTAGACTAAATTCAATTACACTCCTCTATGAATATCCTTATAATTCTGGCAAAAAAAAATCTAAAAAAAGTAACTTACTTTTAGTCAGATAATGGAATTAATTATGATGAAATATTTATGCTTTCCCTTAAAGGCTGTTTTGAGTAATTAAATATAAACCAAATTTTTATTTGGCTGGATCAAGACAGAAAACTTTTGTCTAGATAACTCTGTTGATATTGGCCTTTCACATCAAATATGAACTCCAAACATTCATTTTCCTAGAGCATGATATTTTTTTCCTATTTTTTATTTAATCCTATTTATTAATATAACCCAATACAATTTTATACTTTGTTGGTACTCTCCTTTTCACATTCAACACAGATACCAGGCTCTGTGTTTTGTTCTACTTGATACTAAATTTTGGAGGAACTCCTATTATACAAGTTCTTTTCTTATACAAGTTCTGACTGCTATTCTAACTTCTGCTCAGTTTTTACACTGTCCACAAATTCTAAATTTAGTGTTCCAGTTCATACTAATCTAATATTTTGAGCTAATAGATATTGCTACACCAATAATATCAATTATTTTCCAACATTATAACATCATTTATTTTATATCTTTAACAAAATATAGAATTTCTAAGTTTAGACAGATATTCCCTGACTTGTCTTTTTGTTTTCCTTCTCCATTACTTAATACTATGGGAATTCCCAGTAAAATAGATACAATAATAATCCTTGAGGGTCAGATTGCATGCATATTATCCTAAAATATAAAATTTTTAGCACTTAACTGTGCACTAAATGTTACCTAATAAAGGTTAATTAATTCATGCTCCTGGTTTAATATTGCTTAAACTAATCATAGTGTTTCTTGAAATATAATCACTTTGGAGGTTTAATGTCATATATATGAATAATCAGGAGTATATTTTTATAAGAATATATATGATACATTCCTACTATGTAGACAAAGTAAAGTAATTTTGTTTAAGTTAAAGTTGCAAAAGGCAAAGGGTGACAGAATGCTTTAGTAAAAATCTAAATTAATTTATATAACAATTGTTCATGTCATCCTTTAGTGTTAATGTATACCATTTCAACTGTGAATGTGTGACATAAATGTTAAAAAATGTTTTAAGATTAAGTGTAGAAAATCATTTTAAATTCTAAAAATAGTCCTTAAAGAGATGATCAAATTATTTCCTTTATGATTACATGGCTATTCTATTTGTAACTCTGAAAAGTCTAATATAACTTTTAAGCTATAGTGGTGGCAATAATGCGGGTAGTACATTTGTATGACTGTGTGCATGGTAGAGTGTTGGGCATATCTCTGTTTGTGATATACACTAAACTTGCCTCTACTTGTTCATCAGACATGAAAAAGAACAAACAAAACCATATTAATTAAACTCTACCTTGGTTTACTAAAAGTTGAACCTCTATATTGTGGGTCAACAAGTATCTGACTAAACAGTTACAAATGCAGAAATTTTATCACAAAAAAGTTCTATTTCTATGAAGGTAAAACCTTTCACCTTTCTCAAGTCACCAGTAGTTATTTGTTGGTCTATAATGAATCATACTGTCAAGTCTGAGATAAACAGAATCTTGTTACTTCTAGGTAGCCCTGGTCTGTTTCCGTGATTCAGAGTTGATTTGAATATTTAACTTCCTTTTGGAAAAATCATAATTAAATTACCAGGAGCTTTTTTAATTGTGCCAAGCCTAATAAAGTAATGATATTTATTTAGAGAAATAACTGGATGAATGAATGTGATATAAATAATCTGGTCAAAATAACATTGTGGTCCTGTTCCATGTTACCTTCCTTTAAGGCATCTGGTACTATTTCATGTGTCAGAACAGTTCACCAGATGAACTGGGCCTGTTTTATTTATGAGACTGTTATGTTCTCATGGAACCCTTTTTATGGAAAATAGCATCATTGATTTAATAAGAAGGACACTGTTAGAGAAGATGTAACAATCTGCTATTTCCTTTCCAACAAACAACAAACAGGATTTCCAAGGCAAAATTGCTAGAGTTGATGTTTTCCATCTGGTGGAGGTCAAGAAAAATGGTAATGGATATATTACCAAAAAGCTAAAGTTTGTATCCAGCTTCAGATGAGAAAGTTTTCTTTAAATATCTTCCAATAGTGGTTGGAAAAAGATCTAGATTTTGCATTTACTTAAACTTCTCTTCAAAGATTTTCAAGGAATGTTTGAAAAAAAATTTAATGCAAGATTGTGTTTGTCACTAAAAAATTTTAAATGAGATTAAAAAGTTTATATTACCCTTTAATTGTATTGTTCTTCTTTTGTCTTTTATAATTTCACATGTGCAATTTTAATTATTCTAATATAGTAATTAAAATACATGTTAAATATAAAGATTCTATAAGCACACTGAAATGAAATCCTACATGAGCCACTTTCTGTGTGAACTTAGATTTGTGACTCAATTTTTCCCTTCTTGAGTTTTGTTATCAGAAACTAGAAGCTGTGATGATTGAATGAATTAATTCATATATAAAACTTTGCCAGTGACTAATATGAACTTAAATATTAAAAATATAGCTTCCTTTACTCTTATTATTAAAATTATTTCATTATTATACCAATTGATAGTGTAAATATTTTTGTTTTATATTTTCTAGAAATTTAACTCTCCCTTTCCTATGAAAAAAAGTAAACCAGATAAAGGCTAGAGACATTATGTATTTTATAATGTTTCTGATTATTTATTTTGAAGGTTTAAAGTTGCAGAATTACTGCCAAGTTTAAATTCAAGATTTTTCTTTTCCTAGAATTTCAAGTACAAATATGAATTAATAGTATTATTTTAATCTCAGGTTCTCAGACATATTTTTTCTCTAGTGTTAAAAATATGCTTCAACAAATTGTGAGTGATTAAAGATGAGTTTTTATAATGATGTATGCTAAGTTAAATGCAACTGTCAGCAGCATTCACCTTGAGTGAATGTGATTTGTCTAGAACAGGACATGGATTTCTCCCTCACCATAAGCTACTTCAATACTATGTATTGCAGATTTAGATTGACTAGTCAACTGAAATTCTTAGAACATATGCACATGGACTGATATGATTTCAACAGTTTTGCATTCTATCTTTACTCTGCAAAACAATTGTATATATGGATTATTATTTTTATTAACTTGCATCTCTCAGTTTTTGCATTCTTTCCCCCTAAAGTATTATTATTTTTTTCTTTTTTTTATTATTAGTTGTTCAAAACATTACAAAGCTCTTGACATATCATATTTCATACATTTGAGAACATTGTTCCTAAAGAAAAAATAATAATACTTTAGGCTCTATGACATTCAGTATTATTTAATGCTGTTTGAGGATTGCCCCAGTTCACATCTATGTGCCACAGTCTGGGTTTGGCCACACTTTGGCAGACACCAAACTAAGTAACCCATCCATTGGGGTTTATCAGCAGTTATCAGATACAGTTCAAGTCTATTATAACACTCAAAACATCTGATATCTTCTTCTCAGTGCAAAATTTCTCTCCAACCCCTCATTCTAATGTAAAGGTGGCCTACATTTTCTCTTAGTTTTAGGTTTGGAAGAGATTCAAAGATTTCCACAGACATTCCCCGTCAGTTCAAGTGAATTTGCCTCTTCCAGTTAAGAAGAAATAGAAAAGGGCAGCCCAAGGCCATCCTTTCTTTTATCCCTTGGTTCACTCACTGAAGATTGTATCTTCTTCTGACAAAGCTGAGCTAATGATGGATAAGTGCAGAGAGAGAGAGAGAGAGAGGAATGGCATCTTGAGAGGGTGTTTGGAAGGCTGATCTCCTAGATGACAACCTCAGATGTGCTCAGAGAAAAGGGTGAGGAATGAAGAATTTGGGGACTGGGGCTGGAACTCAGTGGTAGAGAACTTGCCTTAGCATATTCATGGCCCTGGGTTAAATCCCTAGCACAGGGAGAGGGTGGGGATGGCAGGTGGCAGGGAGGTGCAGAGGATACACAACAAGTCAGGCTCTGAACAAGAAGGGAATGTAAAAGCAATTAGGTAAGAAAAAGAAATAAAAGGGATACAAATATAAAAGGAAGAAGATAAATTATTGCTCTTTGCGGATGACATGGTCTTCTCCTTAGAAGACCCAGGAGACTCTACTAGAAGACGGCTAGCAATGTAAACAAATTCAGCAAAGTAGCAGGACACAAAATCAGCATTCAAAAATCAATAGCTTTTCTATACACAAACAATGAACCCATTGGCAATGAAATCATGAAAACAATCCCATTCAAAAACCAAACAAACAAAAACAAAAATCCTAGGAATCAATATAACCAAGGAGGTGAAAGATCTCTACTCCAAAAATTCTAGAACACTGAAGAAAGAAATTGAAGAAGATACTAGAAGATCAAAAGAACTCCCATATTCATGGATTGGTGCAATTCATACTGTAAAAATGACCGTATTAGTGAAAGAATCTATATATTTAATGTACCAACCAGCAGCAGAAGTTTGGCAGGATCCCAAATTTAAGGAGCCCTTTCAACTGTTCCTTGGAGGAAGTTCCAAAGCCAGTGGGACCTGATTGGTGATTATAAAGAAGATTCTGTGGCTGGGTACAAGTGGTATACTTTTCAGATAGTGTCAAATAAAGTCTAGTTCTATCTGAGAAAAAAAAATAAATAAATAAAAACATATTTCATACATTTGATTTAAGCAGATTATGAACTCCCATTTTTACCCTGTATACATATTGCAGATTCACATCGGTTACACATCCACTTTTTTACATACTGCCATACTAGTGTTTGTTGTATTCTGCTGCCCTTCCTATCCTCTACTATCCCCCCTCCCCTCCCCTCCCCTCCTATCTTCTCTCTCTACTCCATCTACTGTAATTCATATCTCTCTCTTGTTTTTTTCCCCTTTCCCCTCACTTCCTCTTATATATAATTTTGTATAACAATGAGGGTCTCCTTCCTTTACCATGCAATTTCCCTTCTCTCTCTCTCTTTCCCTCCCCCCTCTCATCCCTGTTTAATGGTGATCTTCTTCTCATGCTCTTCCTCCCTATTCTGTTCTTAGTTGCTCTCCTTATATCAAAGATGGTTCTACCTCTGATAGAAGAAAAAGTTGGCTCCGATCTACATATTTTGGGGCTGGGCTCCAAATTCCTTAATAGGACACCCATAGCACAAGAGTTAATAACAAGAATCAACAAATGGGACTTACTCAAACTAAAAAGTTTTTTCTCAGCAAGAGAAACAATAAGAGAGGTAAATAGGGAGCCTACATCCTGGGAACAAATTTTTACTCCTCACACTTCAGATAGAGCCCTAATATCCAGAGTATACAAAGAACTCAAAAAATTAAATAATAAGATAACAAATAACCCAATCAACAAATGGACCAAGGACCTGAACAGACACTTCTCAGAGGAGGACATACAATCAATCAACAAGCACATGAAAAAAATGCTCACCATCTCTAGCAGTCAGAGAAATGCAAATCAAAACCACCCTAAGATACCATCTCACTCCTGTAAGATTGGCAGCCATTATGAAGTCAAACAACAACAAGTGCTGGCAAGGATGTGGGGAAAAGGGTACACTTGTACATTGCTGGTGGGACTGCAAATTGGTGCAGCCAATTTGGAAAGCAGTATGGAGATTTCTTGGAAAGCTGGGAATGGAGCCACCATTTGACCCAGCTATTCCCCTTCTCGGTCTATTCCCTAAAGACCTAAAAAGAGCATGCTACAGGGACACTGCTACATCGATGTTCATAGCAGCACAATTCACAATAGCAAGACTGTGGAACCAACCTAGATGCCCTTCAATAGATGAATGGATAAAAAAAATGTGGCATTTGTACACAATGGAGTAATACTCTGCACTAAAAAATGACAAAATCATGGAATTTGCAGGGAAATGGATGGCACTAGAGCAGATTATGCTAAGTGAAGCTAGCCAATCCCTAAAAAACAAATGCCAAATGTCATCTTTTCCCCTAAACTATTATTTTGATTCTGAATAAGATTATTTAAAATATGACATTTATAAATCACATAAAAACATTCACAAAATAGCTCAATATTCTACCAAAGATAACCCACTTATCTTAAATTTAGGCAGATGTATATTTAACTGCCTTCTTGACATCTCTACCTAGACATGCCTTAGATGCTCTAAATGTGTATGTCCTATCATTTACTTGTCAATTGTTTTACTTCTTTTCAATTACCTCCAGTTTTTTCAAGTCATTAAACTTTGAATTGAATCCTGGTTTTCCCTTGCCAAATAAATCCTTATTCTGTCTACTTCTTGGAATTATCTTAGTAACTGTTCTAATCCAACTAACTTATTCACATATTCTGACATCCAAATCCATAGTTGAAACTATAGCCAGAATGATCTTTAAGAGACAAAAATTCCTTAGTATTACTCTCCTTCTTCATACCTCTCAAAGTATAAGAATTAAACTTATTATATAAGATGTTCTTGAAATCATTCCTAATCTTTCTCTCTTTTTGCTTATGCTGTAGACATAATAGTCTTATTTAAATCTTTAAAGTTCTCCATTGTCTTAGGTCTTTCAGATATGACTTTCCCACCTCCTCCTCTCCTACCTCCTCTTCCTTCTTTCTCTTGCACATCAGGCATGGAGCTGGGCAAGTCAATGAGTAAGCAAGCTCTTGTGAAGCTTACACTTTCATTCCAAAAGCTACAATAAAATGAAATGGACAAATAAAGATAAGTATTTATCACATATACTTTTTCTACTACCTTTTTTGCCTTTTCTGACTGAAGTGTACTGATATCCTATGTGAGAGCTTAAACATAGTTTAAATTTCACTTCTTCATGGAAACTTGCCTTGACCTTGCAAATTGTTACTCTCCTGTCTTAGGTGGAACAATATTCCTCACATTTTGTTTTTAATTATGGCATATTTGTCATGATTTGTTTAAGGTGTCTTATTGCTGATAATCTGGAGCTCCAAAAATGTGGGAACATATCTAATTGTCTACTTCTATCTATATCTTCAGACCATTGTATGGTTCCTGGGAAAGAGAAGTCATAAATAGCTACTTACTAAGTCATCATTGATTGATCTGTCATAAATTAAGTAAACAAACAAAAAAAACCACATACTTTGAAGTTTAACCAAATGTTACACTAATTAAATCAATGTGAAAACACAGGAGAACTCATTTGCTTATTTTAAATCCTTATCATCCAATACACTGTGTGTGTATATGTGTGTGTGTGTGTGTGTGTGTGTGTGTGTGTGAGTGTATTATAGCATCACTTTGTACCTTACAAAGGTATGTAATTATGTTTGTTAATATCCAGTAAACATGACTTTAAAAATTTAAAAATACTAATAATTTTTTCCTTGGTGAAATAGCATTTATGTATCAAACTGTGTAAAAATGTTATATGCAGAGTCATGAAGAATCAAAAAATTAAAGCAGAATTTCATGGAGATAAAAATATTTTAAATAAATAAATTTAAAAATGAAAAATAAGATGTTATATTAGAAATACAAGTAATCATAAGAGATCTTATGAACAATTATTCAGCAAATATGTAACTAAAAGAAATGAATACATTTCTAGAATCATTCAATCTACCAAGAATGAATGTGAAGAAATAGAAAATGTGAACAGATCAATATTAAGTAAGAAGACTGAAGCACTAATCAAATACCTCCATCAAAGAATATCCAAAGACCAAACATTTAAAGAAGAACTAATGCCAACACTACTCAACTACTCAAACTTTTACCAGAATTGAAGATAAGAAGTAATTCCAAATTCATCTTTCAAGTCCAGAATGACCCCAGGACCCAATACCAATACAAATATTGTAAGAAAATAAAATTTTATGCCAATATTCCTCATGAATGTAGGTTGCAATAATCCTTAAGAAAATACTAACAAACTGAATTCAACAGCACATTAAAAGGATTATATATCATGGTTGCAAAGGATTTACTCTGGGCTTGCAAGGGTGGCCCAGTTTATGCAAAATGATAAATGCGATATTTTGTGTCACAGGAAACTTCCTTCTATTGTACCTACTGAGGTGAACATCTCAATAGGTACAGAAAAAGCAGTTGTCAAAGCGTAAGATTATTTTCATGATAAAAACTCAAAACAAATGAGATATTAAAGGAATGTAGGTCCACATAATATAGGCCAAATGTGATAAGACCACACCTAAACTCATAGTTGGTGAAGAAAAGCTAACAATCCTTTTTCAAATGGTAGATCAAAATAAGAATGCCCCCTTCAGCTGTCAGAAGTCTGCATCACAAGAGAACAGTTAGAAATTAATGAAAGCAGAGAAGGAAATATTTGTAGAAATATTGCTTTTAAATGTAAAATTTGACTTTAATGCCCCTTAATAATTAAGGCAAACATCCATTATCATTAATTAGATGACATAATCAAGTGAGACCATTATCCTCATTTCAAAAATTTGGAAACTGAAGCTAAAAAGTAAATTTCTGAAAGTCACCTAATTAATTTTTAATAATCATTGGCTGATTGTGATTTACTTAATGTGTCAGTTCAATAACATTGAAAAGTTTATAGAAAATCATATCTACTCAAAAAAAATGCCTTAAACTAGCCTCATCCATTCAGCATAGTACTTGAAGTCCCATACAAAGCAAGAAGATAAGACAAAGAAATAAAAGACATCCAAATCAGAAAGGAGGATACAGAATTATCTCTGTTTGCATAAGACATTATCTTGTGTAGAAAAAGCACTAAAGACTACAACAAAACTAGTAAATTGTAGGACACAAAATCAATATAGAAATCAGTTTTGTTTCTATACACTAATAATTTTCTAAAAAAAGAAATCAGGAAAACAATCCCATTTAAAATAGCATCAAAAAGAATAAAATATGAATACATTTAACCAAGGAAGTAGAAGATCTGCAAACAGAAAACTATTAAATATTGATGAAACAAATTGAAAATACAAAGAAATGAAAAATATCTCATGTTCATAGATAAGAGGAATTAATATATTGAAATATACTACATAAACTTGTCTATGGATTTAATTTAATCATTAAATCCTAAATTTCAATAACATTCTTCACAGGAATAGATAAAAATAATCCTAAAGTTCACATGGAGATACAAAAGACTCTGAACAGCAAAACAAAATCTTGAAAAAAAAAAAAAAAAAACGTGGATGTGTAACTGATGTGATTCTGCAATCTGTATACTGGGGAAAAATGGGAGTTCATAACCCACTTGAATCAAATGTACGAAATATGATATGTCAAGAGCTATGTAATGTTTTGAACAACTAATAATAAAAAATAAAAATAATAAAAAAGAAAAAAGATAAACAAATCTGGTGATGCATCATATCACTTGTTTATATATAAAACAAGGTCATGGTAATCAAAAGAGTTTCGTATTGCCATGAGAAAAGACACTAGGCCAATGAAACCGAATTCAAAGCTTGGAAATAATCCCCTGTATATATGGTCAGCAGATATTTAAAAAATTTACCAAGGACATACAATGAGGAAGTGATGAAAAGAAATGCTAAAATACTCTGATTGGTTTCAAAAGAAAGTAGGCAAAGTTCGGACGATGATTGTATATCTGACCAGGCTATTTCATCATTTTGATCTGTCTAAACCTCTACATTTTATTGAGAACTTTTTGTCCATTTCAAAAAACAGTTTCTCAAGGTTTTGATTTTAAGGAATAAATTTCTTGATATAATGTTCTTGATATAGACTCAAACGGAATACCATACTTTCTTAAAAATATGTCCTTGATGCTCTTAAAAAGTGCCCCTTTATCTCTTAAAGTTTCTGGCAAATAATTAATGTTAAGTGATGTGTTTAATGAGTACATGGATGACAAAATGGTATGTTGAATAAGTATTATATACTTTTCTATGGGAAATGTTTTCCTAATACAAAAGAAAATTTATAGTTATGATGGACTTTAACTATTAGGATAGTTATTGCATATGACTTATTCTAACATCAATCCTCTTGAAAAATATTTGGCGTGAAGTAGATTTATGAGGGTTTATAAAAATATATAAATATGGTCTAATAACTACATGATTATTCTACATCTTCAAGTGATGCTAGCTATGTGGGCTTCTGAGAATTAGCGTGTATCAAGGTAAAAAGTATATTTTAGTCAATTTCCTTTTTTTTTCCATTGATATTAGGTATAATTATATATAATGTCAGTTTTGATAATTTCTCATTCCCTTGGGAGTAATTTCCTTAGTCCTACTACTAATTTATCTATCTCAATAGCTTTCTATCCATAGCCTTTATTCTTATCTTTTGAATAACCGAGAGGGAACCATCCAGATTTCTCTTAGTCTGCTTGGTTCTTTTTGGTCATTCTCACTGTTCCCTGACAGGTCCATTTTCAGATGTTAATATTGTGCAGGGAGTCCTCTGCTTTACTGACTTTGTATTACTATTTTGAGGAAATGTCCTCACAGAAGAGGAACATGGTTGTATGGAGAATTAAGGAGGACTAGTGTCCTGGCCTAGGTTTGTCTACACTTCTTTTTTTGAATCTGCTTGCCTTTAAAGTAAGTACATTCTAGTTGACTAGGCTTGAGACTGAGACAGACTGGGTCCTTCTGTTTACTATTGAGCCAATGAAAGCCAGGATGGGAAGCAATAGCCTCAGACAGGCTATTTCAGTAAAAGTATTAGAAAACACATTGCCCTCAGGTCAAAACTCACAACCCCCACTTAGCTACCTCAGTAGTAAAGTTGACATTTTGGTCAAAATATTTCTATGTTCAATGAAGAATTTAAAAGAGGTTCATATTTATTATTTTAGGAAAATAGGAGCTGAATCAGATATTCTAATTAAGTCTGATATATATATATATATATATATATATATATATATATATATATATATATTATCTCAATTGCATTCTAGAACTGGATGTATGTGATACTTAATGGATTTGAGTGATGATTTGTAAGCATTTTAATTTTTGCTGTAATTTTTTCCTCCTACCCCAATTTTAGTTATCCATCAATAATTGGTATAAAATTGTGATTAAACCCATGGTATCAGGTACCATACCTGCATAACTTTGACTTTCATTTTTTCTTACTGACTGTGTGAACTTGTACAGGTTTTGTGTTCTATAAAATGGAGATACAAATAACACCAAAAACTACCATTGTTTTGCTTATTGATTAAGAAAATATGTAAACAGTTTTTAACCATTATTCATTGGGTGCAAGTATAAAGAGTGTTTTTTTTTCTTTTTATCTTGATGCACACTAATTCTCAGAAGCCCACATAGCTAGCATCACTTGAAGATGTAGAATAACCATGTAGTTATTAGACCATATTTATATATTTTTATAAAGCCTCATAAATCTACTTCATGCCAAATATTTTTCAAGAGGACTGATGTTAGAATAAGTCATATGCAATAACTATCCTAATAGTTAAAGTCCATCATAACTATAAATTTTCTTTTGTATTAGGAAAACATTTCCCATAGAAAAGTATATAATACTTATTCAACATACCATTTCGTCATCCATGTACTCATTAAACACATCACTTAACATTAATTATTTGACAGAAACTTTAAGAGATAAAGGGGCTTATATTTTATTCTCAAGTTGTTAATGGTCAGAGGAGAGAAAATAAAGTTTAATGCAATGTCAAAAATGGTGTCAGTAAAGAAACATAACTAAAGTAGTATTGATAACTGGGAAACTAGTTTTAGCTGGAAAAATTAAATGGTATCATGAAAGATACTGTAATTTTTTAGACATTGAAAATTCATGTGATTTTACACAATCAAAAGCAAAGTCTAGGTAAGAATTTAAAATTAATTCATGAATTTAATTTTACATTTGATTGCATTTTAAATAATTCATGTTATTATCTAACTAAATGGGAATTTCAGCATGTTAGATTAAAATTCAGCAACATTTTTCCCTAGTAAGGGTTGTCTTCAGAAATCATTTAATCATTGTAGATTAAAGTAATAATAACTACAATAAAAATAAGAACATCATTTTGTGAGATGGCTAGAATAAGTAGAAAATGACATGAACATGTTTTGTTTCTTTGTTTGTTTTGCTTTCTATTTTTTGATTTTGGTTTTTTGGTATCAAGAATTGAACTGAAAGAATCTTACCACTGAAATACATCCCTGGCTCTTTTTATTTTTCATTTTGAGATAAGTTTGTACTGATTTACTTAGGGTCTCACTATGCTGATGAGGTTGGCCTTGAACTTATGATCTCTCTGCCTCAGTCTCCCAAGTTGCTGCTATTTCAGGCATACTAAAATCACTCAATATAAGCATGTTTTTTGATAAATAGAAATATATTTTTTCACTTGGTGTCTAAGATAAAACATGTTTTGACTTTGCATAATATAAATTCTATTTACTAACTTCAGTTATCTTAAATTATTCATCATTTAAATTGTCTACATGTTGTTTTCTAAATTTAATTTTTTTTTTCTTGACGGCAAGAAAATGAACACATTTTTTGTTGTTGTTGATAGGAACAAGAAGTAGTTTGCAAGCATACTAAAAAGGAAAGAACTGAAATTTCTGAAAAACAGTTGCAGAAAATAAAAAAAAAATCTTGACATCTTCATATTTCCTTTGCCATTTATTAGGAGTACAATAGGTGAAAGCACGAATCTCTATTAGCTATTTAAAGAAATCACTTGTTTACAAAAAAAAAATATAATTAGATAATAGATGCATTAGTGTGGAAAAGTCTTTTGAAGAAATTTTCATGAAACAGGAGCAAAATCAAGTGATTTGAATCTCTAATATTTGAAGATTTAAAATGTGCCAAATATCATGTAAAGTCATAGGCATTGTTGAATTACAGTCAATATACTGACTTGTTTTGAGATTTGAATCAATATTTTTCTTTTAAGTATGAATAATAGAAGAGATTTCTGTTTGCAGTGAGCCAAGACATCATTGTATACAGGTATATACTCTCCTCTTGTGTGGAAAGCCTTCTTTAGATAGGAAATGGAAATGGACACAGTATATGAAATATATTGAAAAGAAGATCTAAATCAAAACTGTTCATCAGTGTTTCTAATTGTAAGACTTTTAAAGTCTTAAGAACAACTGTTTGTTACCAACAAGTGTGGGATGAAGAGGGTGAGAAGCATCTCACTGGAATTTCTTTTTTTCTTTGAGTTACCACTATTTAAAAAATGAAAGGCATGTTTTCCTGCAAAATTCAAATTTAAAACTAAAATAACAGATGTTTCCAATTCATAGATTGAGAATCAGAGTTTTTAGGAGGAGTGTGGTTTGTTTTATCAAAATTAGACTTATCAAATTCATCTATATGTAGGTATTTGATAAAAGGTGAATTTTTTCTTAAGAAAATATTTTCAATAACATGGAAGACAATGTTTTCTGCTACTCAACAGCCATACTCCCATGCCCCATCTTAGATGGAAGATTTCTTTCTAAATTTCTATGAATCTGAAAATGCTTTCCCAGTTTTCCTTACTACCAAGGCTAGTTATGTAATTCAGACCTGGCCAATGGGATCTGAGTAATTTTCTTCATTATTAAAGTGAATGAAATACACAAATTTCGTCATTGCTTAATGTCTATTCATGAAGTATGAAACTTATTGATTTTAATTAGTGACCATGAGTGATGAGGTAGTAGTATATGGGCTGAAGATCACATAAGGGAGATTTTTTTTTTAACTGGGTGCAGTGGCACACCTGTACTTATAGCAGCTTGGGAAACTGAGAAGGAGGACAGCAAGTTCAAAGACAGCCTCAGCAATGACAAGGAAATAAGCAAATTGGTGAGACCCTGTCTCTAAATAAAATACAAAATAGGGCTTAGGGATGTGTCTCAGTGGTAGAATGCCCCTGAGTTCAATTCCTGATACCCACAATTTTTTTTTAATTTGATCTTTTTAGATATACATGACAGTAGAATATATTTTGACATATTATAAGTACATGAAGTATATTTTTTTTATTCTTGTGGTTGTATGTGATGTGGATTTACAATAGTGGTGTATTCACATATGAACATAGAAAAGTTATGCTCAATCCATTCTACTGTCTTTCCTATTCTATCCCCCCCCCCTTCATTCCCCTTTGTTAATACAACAAACTTCTGTTATTCCCACCTGGTGTGTATTAGCATTTGAATATTAGAGAGATATTTGGCCTTTGGTTTTTGGTGTTGGCTTATTTCATATAGCATGGTAGTCTCCAGTTCCATCCATTTACCAGGAAATATCATAATGTCATTCTTATTTATGGCTGAGTAATATTCCATTGTTTATATATACACCACATTTTCTTTATCCATTCATCTGTTGAAGGACACATAGTTGGTTCCATAGCTTGGAAATTGTGAAATGAGCTGTGGTAAACATTGATGTGGCTGCAGCACAGTAGTATAATGATTTTATGTCCTTTGGGTATATACTGGGGAGTGGGATCACTGGATCAAATGATTCCAAGTTTTCTGAGGAATTTCCATGCTGTTTTCCAGAGTGCTTGAACCAATTTGCAGTCCCACTAGCAGTGTATGAGTAAACCTTTTCCCCCATATTGTTGCCAATGTATACAGTTACATGTATTCTGCATAACTGCCATTCTGACTGGAGTGAAATGAAATCTCAGTGTAGATTTAATTTGTATTTCTCTAATTGCTAGAGATGTTGAACATTTTTTTCATATATTTGTTGACTGATCATAGGTGTTAGTTCAAATTCTTTCTCCATTTATCAATTGGTTATTTCTTTGTTCCATGTTAAGTTTTTTGAATGCTTTATATATGCTGGAGATTAAGGCTTTATCTGAGGTGCAGGTGGCCAAGGTGTTCCCCCATTCTTCAGGTTCCCCACTCTTCACATTGCTGTGAAGAAGTTTTTTTTATTTGTTTGTTTGTTCTGTTTTTTTTTTGTTTGTTTGTTTGTTTGTTTGATACTATTCCATTTATTGATTGTTGATTTTATTTCTTGTGTTTCTAGGAGTCTTGTTGAGGAAATCAGTTCCTAAGACTACATGATGGATATTTGGGCTTACATTTTCTTCTAGTAGATACAGGGTCTCTGGTTTATTGCTTATAAATCCTTAACCCACTTTGAGTCAAGTTGTATGTGGGGTAGAGATAGGAGTTTAATTTTATTTTGCTACATATGGATTTCCAGTTTCCCCAGCACCATTTGTTGAAGAGTCAATATTTTCTCCAATCTATGATTATGGTGCCTTTGTCTATTATGAGATAATTGTATTTATGTGGGTTTGTCTCTGTGTCTTTTATTTTGTATCATTTATCTTCATGTCTGTTTTGGTGCCAATACCACGCTGTTTTTGTTACTATTGCTCTGTAGTATAATGTAAGTTCTGATATTGTGATGCCTCCTGTTTCACTTTTCTCGTAGGGGATATTTTTTTTTTCCTTAATGCATCTTTGGTTTTGGTATTATGACGATACTAGCTTCATAGAATGCATATGGAAGAGCTTTCTCTATCTTTCTATTTTATGGAATATTTTGAGGGATGTTAGTGTTGGTTCTTCTTTGAAGGTCTGATAGAACTTGGCTGAGAATACATCTGGCCCTGAGCTTTTCTTTGTTAATAGATATTTGATGGTGTCTTATTTTCATTGATTGAAATTGATCTGTTTAATTTTTCTATGTTCTCCTGTTTAAATTTGGGTAGCTCATATGTCTCTAGAAATTTTTTTTATGTCTTTAAGATTTTCTATTTTATGTAAGTATAAATTTTTAAAATAGTTTCTTTCAATAGTGTCCACCATGATATTTGTTTTTCATAATGAATTTTATTAATTTGAGTTTTCTTTCTCTTTCTATTTGTTAGCTTGCCTAAAGGTTTATCAATTTGGTTTATGTTTTCAAAGAACCAACTTTTTTTTATTGATATTTAAACTTTTTATTTAGATTTCATTGATTTCATCTCTGATTTTAATTATTTCCTGTGTTCTACTGCTTTTGGTGTTGATTTCTTCTTTTTCTAGGCCTTTGAGATGTAATGTTAGGTTATTTATTTGGCTATTTTCTATCCTTTTAATGAATGAGCTCAATGCTACAAACCTTCATTTTAGAACTGCCTTTATAGTGTTCCAGAGATTTTTATATGTTGTATTGCTAAATCATTTACCTCCAAGTATCTTTTTTTATTTTATCCCTTATTTCTTCTGCTATTCATTGTTTATTCAATAGTATATTATTTAGTCTCCTGATGTTACAGTAGCTTCTATATTTTCTCATTGATTTCTAATTTTATTCCATCATGTTTGATAGAATGTGAGGTATTATCTCTATTTTTTGTATTTGATAAGAGTTGCTTTGTGGCCCAAGATATCATCTATTTTAGAGAAGTATCCACATGCTTGTGAGAAGAAAATAGATTCAGTCATTGATGGATGAAATATTGTACATATATCTATTAAGTCTAAATTATTAATTGTAATTATTAGTTCTATGCTTCTTTATTTAGTTTTTGTTTGGAGTGGTGAGAGAGGTGTGTTAAAGTCATCTAGTACTAAAAGGTTGTGGTCTATTAGATTCTTGAAATTAAGTAGGGTTTGTTTGATATTCATAATGCTCCATTGTTCAGGACATAAATATTTATGATTGTTACATCTTATTGATGTATATTTCCCTTAAGCAGTATGAAATGTCCTTCTTTGTCTCTTCTAATTAGCTTTGGCTTGAAGTACACTTTATCTGATATGAGCATAGAAACCCCTGCTTGTTTACAAGATCCATGTGAATGATGTGTTTTTTCCCATTGTTTCACCTTTAGTATATGTGTGCCTATGACTATGTGGTGAATCTCTTGTTGCGCACATTGTTGGATCTTGTTTTTAATCCAATCTCCCAGTCTTTGTGTTTTGATTGATGAGTTTAGGTCATTGACATCCAATATTATTAGTGAGAAATTATTTTATTTCCTGTCATTTTGATTTATTTCTAGTTTTTAATTTAAATTAATTTCTACTTTGATTGATTATTCTTCTAGTGTGGTCCCTGTCTTTGCTGTTTTTCACTTTTATTTTTCATTTCTTCTTTATAAAACATTTTATTCAGAATGCTTTGTAGGCAAGCTGTCTAGTTGTAAATTTTTGTAGCTTTTATTTATCATGGAAGGTTTTTATTTCATCAATTCTGAAGCTTAATTTTGCTGGGCATAGTATTCTTGGCTAGCATTCATTTTCTTTCAGAGCTGGATATATATTATTCCAAGACCTCCTAGTTTTGTGGGTCTGGACTGAGATATCTTTGGTGATCATAATTAGTTTCCCTATAAATTTAAACTGTCATTTTTCTCTAGTAGCCTTTGAAATTCTGTCATTTTTAGATATTTTCAGAATAATATTTCTTGATGTTGTTCTGTTATAATTTCATATATATGGGGTCCTGTAAGCCTTCTTCATCTCATTTTCCATTTTGTTCTTTAGGCTTGGGAAATTTTCTGATATCATTTCATTGAAAAGTTTTTTTATTCTTTTGTTTTATATCTCCAAGCTTTCATCCAAACTGGTAAATCTTAAATTTGATCTTTTCAGGTTATCCCATATATCTTGGAAGTTCTGTTCATGGTCTCTTAATATCTTTTCTCCATGGTCAACTTTATTTTCAAGATTATACATTTTGTCTTCATTGACTGAAACTCTGTCTTCCAAGTGGTCTAGACGATTGGTGATGCTTTTCATTGAATCTTCTATTTGGTTTATTAACCCCTTCATTTAGATGATTTCTGCTTGATTTTTTAGAGTCTTTATCTCTTTATCAAATTGATATTTCAATTTCTATATTTTCTCTCTGATTTCATTCCTTACATTGTCATTTACCTCACAGATAAGTTTGACTAAGTACATTATAAACTCCTTCTCTGACATTTATTCCATTGTAGTATGGATAGATTTGTTATTGAAGTATCTTGATTTGTTTGTGATGATTTGTTCCCTTGCTATTTTATATTGTTTTTTTGTCTACCCATCTAGCATTTTGAATCTAAGGAAGTATTGATTCTACCCTGTGGACTTATAGTGTCTATGAAGGTTTTCAGTACCTCACTCTTTAGGGGGAGAAAAAAAAAAAAAACAACCAATACAAATAATATACACCATTAAACCCAAAACCTGTACAATATTAATTTTCACAATAAATAGAAATAAGCTGCTCAGTTATTGCCTACAATAGAAACAGTAAGTTTGCAAATGGGTTTACAGATTTAAATGGTGTACAGAGAGAGAAAAGAAGTGATTTAGGATGTGATGATTATGAGGAAGGAGTAGGAAATTTAGAAGTAAAAAGTTAAAGGAAGAGTGAAAGAAAGAACAATAGAGATTGGATGTTAGCAAAAAAAAGAGAGAGAAAGAGAATCAAGGAAAACAAATAAGTGAGAGAAAAATACATATAAAGTAATTTTAATTTTTTTTTAAAAAATGTAATAAAAAAGAATACAAAGCAAAACTGAAATATACTAATCAAACATCTTAGTCCTCAAAATCTGATCCATTAAAAAAACTGCCTTCAAAAATTCCAGAAATGAGTAAAAAATAAACTAATATGAGTTTTTAATAAATATCTATGAACCACTAAGTTCACAATTAAACAAACAAAATAAAAAGAAAAAGAGAAAAATAAAAATATCCATGAAAAGTTAAAGAATTGTTACTGTTGGGGTTCAAAGGATTCTCAACTTCTCAGCAGTGTCAATTGAAGTAGTCTGGAGTGTGATGCTCCACTCTCTGGATTGCAGAATTGAGAGATGTAATCCAGTAGATGGAATTCCTGGAGGTGGGATTTAGGCTTAGGTGGGCTCCAGGCTCACTGAATGACAATTGGTCTGGAGATTTTTAAGTCAGTGCATCTCCAGGGCCCAGCAATTGCCCATTCAGGTTGGAAGACTTTACCTTACAGATCAATTCTGGGTTCTACTTATGTGGTGAAGGAGCCAATTCATGGTCCACTTATGTCACCTGTGGATCCCACGTTTCCAGGTCTCAGGTTCAGGCTCCAACCTCAATCTCTCTGCCTCTTCCCTTTCAAATTTTTCTGGTCACGTCATGCACTGTGGTTTTTCCAGACATGTATTTCAGCCCAAACTCAGTTTTTCCAGGAATCTGCTTCCTCATCTGTGGCCCCAATGCTGTGGCTGCAAAAGTATTCTTCCTATGTCCTATACATGCAGCCAGGAGCAACAGGGGTTTCTTTCCCACACAAGTAAATAGTGCAGTGTGCCATTCAGATTCGTCAAGTATTGTCTTTGATCTTTAAACTCTTTGTACCCACACATGTCTCAAGCCTCCTAAATATGGAATTTTCTTAAATTCCCTCCATTTTGCTCATTAATGGACTGTTCTGGCTGATGACTTAGGCTGTGGCAGTGGCTGTGGTGCTGGGGATTTCTTCCTTATTCTATTATATCCAAACTCCTGAACTGCTTTGAATGCCAATATTAAAGTTCAGTAAAGTAAACCCCTATTTTTGTTGTTGTTGTTATTCACCCATATTGCTTAGAAGCTGCCTATCTGCTTTTTTGGTTTCATACCACAGAGCAGCCAGGAAAATAACAATCTCTATTCCACCATCTTGAAAATCCCCATCCAATGTAAGGGAAATCTGATGACTGCAATCCCTCTTTATTAAGTTGCAACAATAGTTGACTGCAATCCCTCTTTATTAAGTTGCAACAATAGTGTTGAAATTACCCCACAGCTATTTTTCTTTCATCTTGACCATCTTGGCATAATAAATCCTCTTAATTTTGTTTATTTATAGAAAGGAATTCTGCTACCTGCAACATACACACACACGCGTGCGCGTGCGCGCACACACACACACACACCTGTGTGTGTATGTCAGTATATATATATATATATATATACACACATATATAAAATACACACACACACACACACACATATATATATATATATATATATATATATATATATATATATATATATATATATATATATACATATGTATCCTAACCAATGCATAGAGTGATTCTATCAACAATACATTTGGGTAATCTGATAAAAAGGTGTAATGATTATACTAATATATTCTAGGTGATCCCTAATGAGTTGCACTTCTAAGTATTCCTTCTTTTAGATGTGGAAAACACATGTAACTTGCTTCTAGCCAGTAGAGTATGAGAAAATAACTGGACAGAATTCCATAGTCTAGATTGCATCATATAAAACCCCATTCAGCAAACTAAAATGAGATTTTTCCTACTGGCCTTTAGGAAGTAAATTTCACACTATGGGAGGGACACCTGTGGCCTCTAAGAGATGATAGCAGACCCTAAATGTAAGAATATCAGTCATTTAACCACAAGAAATTAAATGCTACCAACAACCATATGAACTCAAAAGAGGATGCAGAAATGCAGAAGAAGCAAAGCTCAGCTGCCACATTGACATCTGTTTTTTAACATTTGATTCAGTCATGTCGTGCACTTGTTTTTGACCGATGGATATTGTAAGATACTAAGTGAATGTGATCCTAAGTCTCTAAGGTTTTGGTAATTATCATGTAGCAAATGATAACACAGACCATTGAATACCTAGTGTCATCACCAACTGCTCCTATAAAGTAACTGTACAATCACCTCAATTATAACAAATCCCAAATTGAGGCTGCTATGTCATAACAAAATCATGTTACCACTCATTATTTTTAATTTCTATTATTTCACCATTAATAGCCAATTATGACACTTTCAGTTAAAAATATTGTGAATTAAGCTTTCTAAAGCAATTTGATTTTGTTTCTTCTTGAATGACATCACTTTGTTTTAGCCTATAAAATTAACAAAATGATATGGGAAATTACGCCTTGTTTTATTTTGTTAGTGGACATGTCAAACATTGTACAAACATGTAAATGGGTAATTGGGTAGAATATTTTAAAACCTTAAATTTTTTATTACTTCAATATACATTGCATAATCCCCATGAAGTGAGTAATCCAATACTTCTCACAACTTTTTGAATAACACCTATCCAAAATAAAACTCAATCTTGTTCTTCTCAAACTTACTATCCCTCCAGTCCTTTTTAATATTCACCATTTGAATAAATGTTACTTCAATTCACCTATTTGTTCAAGCCTGGGCACTTTTCTACCCTAGATCTCAATGTCATTTAAAATCAAGATATAGAAATTCTGCATCTGCCATTTCTACTCACCAATCAAAGTGATATTTTGATAACACTATATTAACAGGAGGTACTAATAACTATATTATAATGTCAAGGAAATCATACATTCATTCTCAATGGTTTAAAAGAACTACCTCACCATACTCCAGTTTTATACTGATAGTTCTTTAACAATTCTGAGAAAATACGAAGACAGGATCTTTGATCTGAGAAGATCTTATCTAATCCACTTACAGTTTATCTAATCTATTTACATTATTAACTAATATTTTATATGATATTCTCTCTAGTTATGTGGTGCTAAGGGTAGATTCAGAATGCTTGTTTAAGTGTTTTCAGATCTGAGATAATTTTGTCTTCTGTAAGAAATAAATAGGTGAACACATTTTATTATATATGTAGTTATCAGTTTTTGTATAAATTGTGTCATTTTTGTTTTTTCCATTGGGGATTGAACCCAGGGGCGCACATCCTCAGCCCTTTTTAGTATTTTATATACAGACAGGATCTTGCTGAGTTGCTTAGGGCCTAGATAAGTTGCTGAGGCTGGCTTGAATTTGTGATTTTCCTGCCTCAGTCTCCTGAGCTGCTGGGATTACAGGCATGTGCCACCATCCCTGGCTTGTACCATTCCTAAACATTTTTTTCCTTATAGCAGTTTTAGATTCAGAGCAAAATTGAATTCAACATCTATCAACAGAGTAGTTCATTTGCTAAACATGAGGAAACCACATTGATAACTCATTATCACCCAACATCCATAGTTAACATTAGGGTTCATTACTGATACTAGGTGGTGTATATATTATGAGTTTGGACAAATGGACAAATGTATAATGACATTTGTCATTCATTATAGTATCATACAGAGTAGTTTGATTATACTAAAATTCTCTGTGGCCCATCCATCCATTCATCCTACCCTCCTAGACTTTCACAACCTCTGAACATTTTGTTTTCTCCAAAATTTTTCCTTTTCCAGAGTGTCATATAGTTAAAATTATACAGTGTGAAGCTTTTTAAAATTGAATCATTCTACTTACTAATATGCATTTAATTTACTTCCATATCTTTCTAAGTCTTGGTAGCTTGTTTCATTTTAATTCTCAGTTATATTTCATTGTCTGGATGTACCACAGCTTAATTATTCATAAACTTGATGGAGGACATCTAGGTTGCTTTCAAATTTTGGTAATTGTAAATAAAGCTGGTATAAACATTCATGTGCAAGTTTCTCATGTGGATGTAAATTTTCTAAGTTTAAATCTTCTGTAATGGCTGTATAAAATTATACCCTCACACCAGTCAATGACAACTCCTATTGCTTCTTATCCAAAGAACCACTTGTGCAATCAATATTCTGGATTCTGGCTGTTCTAATAAGTTTTAGTAGCATTTCATTGTTGTCTTAATTCATATTTCCTGGATGGCATGTTTTTTGGAACATTCTCTTATATGCCTATTTACTCTCAGTTTATCTTCTTGATGAGTTGTCTGTTAAGGCATTTGGTCTACTTTATAACTGGATTTTTTGTGCTCTAATTTTTCAATTATATATATGTATATACTTTATCTGCTAAGTTTTTTACAAATATTCTCTTTTAATCTGTGGCTTGCTGTTCCATTCTCTTTACAGTTATTCATATAGAAGTTTTAAATTTTAATGAATTTTATCAATTCCTTATTTCATGTGTTATACATTTTTTGTTCTATGTAAAAAGCTATGATCAAACCCAAGGTAATCTGGATTTTCTTCTATGCTGTCTTCTGGAAGCTTTAAAGTTTTGTTTTATATATTAAAGTCTGTAATCTGCTTTAAATTTATTTTTGTGAAGGGTATAAGATCTATATCTATATTCACATTTTTGCATGTAGATGTCCAGTTGCTCTTTTACCCTCTTTTAGAAAAGATTATTTTTTATTGATTATATAGCTTTTGCTCCTTTGAGAGATTTCCTGATTGTATTTATATGGGTCTGTATGGATATATTTCTAGGCTTTCCATTTTATCACATTGATATCTTTATCTGTTTCTTCATAAACACCACACTGTCTTTATTTCTGTAGCTTTGTAATGAAATTATCAGTCAGTGATAGCCGTTCAACTTTGTTGTTCTCCTTCAATATTGTGTTGATCATTTAGGGCCTTTTGGCTCAACCAACTTTATAGTTTTTTGTTTATAGTCACAAATTAAATTGCTAGGACATTTTTCCTTCATCTGTTAATGATGATCTGTTAGGTGAAACAATTAGATTATGAGGGTTTTAATCTAATCAGTGGATTACCATTTGATGGACTGATAATTTGAATGATTCCTGGGTGGTAAGTCAAGGTAGATGTGGCCTGACTGCAGGAAGGAGGTCACAAGTGGTGTGCCTCTGGGGATTAGGTTTTGTCATTGGCTCCTTGTTCTCTGTTTCTTCTTCATTGCTACCATGAGGTGAGCTGTTTTCTTCCCTCTCATCCTTTTATCAAAATGTTCTGCCTCATCTCTCCAGACCAGAGTAATGGAGTCAATATAACCAAGGAATGAACCCCTGAAGCTTTAAGCCCAAAGTAAATGGCTTGTCCTTTGAGTTATTCTTAAAAGGTATATTGGTCACAGCAAACAAAAGCTAAAACAGGTTTTCTTTATTGATCCACCAAAACAATATCTGTATTTCAATTTGTAACTTAGACCACTGATGTTCAAAATGAATATAATTGTGTTAATATCTACCATATTTGTTACTAATTTCTATTTTTTCCTTTGTTTTTTTTTTGTTGTTGCTGTTTGTCTTTTATTCCTTTTCCTGATTTTCACTGATGAATTAAGCATTTTATTTGCTTTTATTTTCTCTCTTTTCTTAGTACTTCAGTCCTACTTTCTATTTTACTTTTTGTAGTGGCTGACCTTGAGTTAAAAAACATGGATGTATATCAACTTATAACGGTTTGGCTTATTTTTCTTTTTATCACTTTGACAGTGGTGTCAAAGTGATATCCATTCACTGGAAACTGTACTTCAAATTTTGAATTTTGATAAGTTTTGTGAATTTTAAGAGTTAGCAATGTGCAGTACCATGATATTTCGTGATCTTTGGTACATGAAATATTATGATGTGCTGACTGTAAAGCCAAAAGTTCCAGTCAGACACCCGAGGTAGTAAACACTTTATTATAAATCTCATCAATATTTGAGAAATATCTGAAAATTTACAACAAATACAAGCCAACTTTAAAATAAGATTCCACTACTTCATAGATAGTGTGACTACTTTATAATAACAAAATCATCATAATTTCTGTCAGTCATCACTTGTATACTTTTTGTTATTGTTATTGTTTCTGTTGTGCTGGGAATCAAATTCAGGACTGCATGCATGGTAGACAAGCACTCTACTACTAGTTACATCCTCATACCTTATATAATTGCTATCATTAATTTTGAAACACAGGAACACACACATACCCATATACTTACACACACACACACACACACACAAATACACAATCAAATACACAAAGCTATTGTTAGTTTAAACAAACCATTATCTGTTATAAAACTAAGACTAAGAAAAA
Organism: Marmota flaviventris; assembly: GCF_047511675.1. NCBI lineage: Eukaryota > Metazoa > Chordata > Mammalia > Rodentia > Sciuridae > Marmota > Marmota flaviventris. Next base: position 50,551,755 of record NC_092504.1, on the reverse strand, counting down.
TGAAGTGTGTATTTTCCCTTTATTTATTTCTTCACCATTTCTCTTCTTTTCTTTGTGAGGACTTTATGTTCTCACCTTTATTTTTTTCCTTGACTCCAAATAATTTATTTTAACTGGTTTGCAAGAAAGGACTAGCGGCTACGCATTTCTTCAATTTATGTTTGTATGAGGAAATATGAATTTTTACCTCACTTTTGAAGAAGACTTCTCACATAAAGGATCCTATGTTCTAAATATTTTTCTTAAAATACTTTGTTTTCCTCCATTTCCCTCTTACTTGAATGATTTCTGAGGCAAAATAAAATATAATTCTTATCTTTTCTTCTATATAGTTAAAATATTTTCACCTATCTTCTTTTTAGATTTTTATTTTTTGGTTTCCTATAGTTTTAAAATAATATTCCTAAGAGTGGACTTTTGGCATTTATTCTTATTGTTCTCAGCAGTTCTTAGATCTATTATTTGGTGCTATTTAGTTGCAGAGAGTTTTTAAAAATTTATTTTCAACACACACACATTATTTTCCTCAGAGTAATTCTCTTTCAAAAGTTTTATAATTTCATATATTGGATAAAACTATCCAGAATTTCAGGCATGATATTTATGATATAGTATGAAAAAATCTGAAGTATAAAGATGCAATATTGTGATGAAGATGGTGTCTCATGCCTGTAATCCCAGTGGCTTAGGAGGCTGAAGCAAGAAGATCACAAGGTCAAAGCCAGCCTTAGGAACTAAGTGAGTTCCTAAGCAACTTAGGAAGATCCTTTCTCTAGATAAAATAATTAAAAGGTCTGGGATGTAGTGCAGTGATTAAGCACCTCTGGGTTCAATCCCTGGTATACACACACACACACACACACACACACACATACACACACACATACAAGATTCAATATTGTTATGTATTGATATTACATCTTTGTACTAGCTATAAACTTATATATAGACTTTTTTACTTGCTGTTTAAAACTTCACTGTTCCCCATGGAGAACTTAAGCTGACAAACTCCGAACTCAGTTTTTTTTTTTTTTTTTTTTTTAATGCTGTGATTAAAGGACCTAACCAGAACAACTAGAGGAGAAAAAGTTTATTTAAGGGCTCATGGTTTTAGAGGTCTTAGCCTATAGAAGGCTGACTGCATTCCTCAGGGCTTGAGGTTAGGCAGGACATCCTGGTGGAAGAAAGTGGCAGATAGGAGCAGTTCACATGCAGATCAGGAAGCAGAGAGAGACTCAACTGTACGGATATAAAATATATACCCCATAGTCCCACCCCAAATGAACCACTTCCTCCAGCCACATCCTACCTCTTCAGTTACCACTCAATTAATCCTTATTAGGGGTTTAACTCACTGATTGAGTGAAGACTCTCACATCCCAATCATTTCTTCTCCAAACCTTCTTGTATTGTCTTACATGTGAGCTTCTGGGGGGCACCACATCTAAACCATAAGTTACCTCATTATCAAATAAGCACCATGATAACAATTGCTTATATGTTACTATGTTTGAAATATCACTTATATATTCCTTCATGAGTTGCTTGTATATTATGATGTTTAATAAGTTCAGTTGAGTCATAGGAATATAGAAATGTTAAGGAAAAACAAAAATATAAGTAGCTTTATATAAAAGCACAAAGAAAAAGGGAGAAAGTAGAACCTTAATCTGTTCTAAAAAATTTTAAACCATTAGCACAAATTGCATTACTGAGATGTTCTCTGAGATTAGAAATTATCTTTCCAAGAATTTTCTTATTGTTATGTAGCTCTTTTAGTAGTTAGACTTTGTAATTTTGTGAATAGAGAAGATAGAAACAGCTCAGGAGGTTGAGGCAGGAGGATTGTGAATTCAAAGCCAACCTCAGAAACTTAATGAAACCCTAAGCAACTTGCTGAGACCCTGTTATGTTAGAAGTACACTTTTATTTATTTAGAGGTCTGACTAAAATTACTATTTCTCAAAAGCCAAGTTTATTTCTCTAGAGCCAAACATGATTTCTAGCATTGTGATGAAAGCATGTTAGCTAGTTGAAGGGCTATTGAACAAATAATATTAACCAATTAACTTTTGACACAAATCAAACATCATATATTTGTTGCCCTGATTTTTGTGCAATCATGAATATATTGTTTAGAGGCCACATATCACATATACACACACAAAGATATTTTGTTATTTTTGAGCATGAATGTTTAAAATATCACCATCAGAAAAATAGAGTTTCATTTTCTCCTAACCTACAGAAGTGTCAGTAACATCAAAATTGGGCCTATCATATTCAATTTAGAAATGTCTGTGTTTATTTATTTTTTATTTATTTATACTACAGGTGGTACCCAGGTATGCTTTACCACTGAGCTACATCTCCATTTCCAGCTCCTTTATTACTTTTTTTTTAATTCTGAGACAGGGTCTCACTAAGTTGCTTAGGTCATTGCTAAATTGTGGAGGCTGGCCTCAAACTTAGCATCCTCCTGTCTTAGCCTCTTGAGCAGCACGCACCAATGCAACTACAAGATTTTTTTTTTTAATCCATGCTGGGGATAAATCTAAGGGTCTCACATGTGTTAGGCACATTCTCTACCACTGAGATACATCCTCAGTCTCTGTCTTCTTTTAAAGAAACTAAAAGAATTAATTAATATAATAATGTTGATTACCTGATACATAACTAAAAAATAAACTCTTCAAGTTGTTTTATTTAAATATAATCAAGTTGGTTAAGAAACTATCAGGTGCAATAAAAACCTGATAGTGTCTATAAATGTATAAGTAGATTCATAGAGACTATAACTTTGAAAAGTATATATTTTTCATATTTTGGTTTAGTATTTTTTGCTCCTTCAGTGCTAACTACTGCAGCAAACTATTTATAACATAAATTGATCTGCCCCTATCTCACTATCCACAAAATTACAAAAATATAACTACTAAAAGAACTACACATAAATAAGATATTTCTTGGAAACATAATTTCTGATCTCAGAGAACATCTCAGTAAAGCAATTCATGTTAACAGTTCAGTAATTTAAAAAAAAATAGATTAAGGTTCTGCTTTCTCCCTTTTTCTTTGTGCTTTTACATAAAGCTTCTTATATTGTTTTTTCTTAACATTTCTATATTCCTATGACTCAATTGAACTTCATTCTCTTTTATCAATAATTTTTAATAATGTAACATGAGACTGTCTGAAGCTAATGGATAAATGATGAAGATTAGAATGCAAAGCAGGAGACAGTAGATAATGCTATGAAGAAAAGGAAGAGTACACAAGTTAGTTCCTCATTTCTATGGAAATGAAGTGTTGGAAAGTTTTCTCTCCTGCTGTTTCAGGATGGATGTGGGTTCCATGGCAGTAATGCAGCAAAGGTCTGTTAAGAGACTCCGGGATTTTGGCTGGTGCCTTTTTTATGCTTAGCCGCACAGCTGGTGCAGGTGCATTTTCAGCCATAATAACTAATAACATTCCCGGTGGAAACATTCAACTGCGGTAAAACAGACAGAAATCTATTATAAATGTGAGTGCAATGTCAATGTTTACAGAAGGAGGTCAAATAACAGAATTCTATTTGGTAAATGTCAGTACTGCATGAGTAGAAAGCATTCACAATATTTGCATTCTTATTAGAATGATATGTGCAAAATCCATAAATATTTCATGGAGTTTTTTTTTTAATTTTCATTTTTCTTCCCTCACCAGAAATTACTTTGCTTGCCATTTCTCTGTGCCTCAAAGTTCACCCTGTTGCTTAGGTGCTTTCAGCATTTAAGGCTGTGTGGTGAGCCTCTGTACTGGTATCATGTTCAGCTCAAGTCTAACTTCCTGTGACACAGTGCACATTTACATGCAGATGTAAACTCTAGAACTAAAGCCTCTTCTAATGTGAGTCCACTCAAAGGCATAAAGCAATTGTCATTCAGTCAACTTAAATCAATCATTTATGTCTTGCATTGACTTGTGGTTCTGTGCAGCCTTTAGCACAGTGAAATGAATCAGATCAGCATGGGATGCCAATGGTTTTTTCAACAGATGGAAACTCTAAAACATTTGATGTATAGTGAGGAATACATAAACATTTATAAAGGTACACTTTAAAAGGTATTATAAAGAGGTTTCTTTGGAGTGCTAATGTTGATAACGTATGATTATTAAAAATCATTACTTGAAACCAGGCATGGTGGTGGCTCATGCCTGTAATCCTAGCACCTTGGGAGGATGAGGCAGGAGAATGGAAAGTTCAAATCCAGCCTCAAAAACATAGTGAGGCCCTAAGCAACTTGAAGAGTCCCTGTCTCTAAATAAAATACTTAAAAAATGGCAGGGGATGTGACTCAGTGTTTAAGCACCACTGGGTTCAATTATCAATCCCCAGTACCCCCCAAAAAAAATCAGAACTTGAAAGAAAGTGTGAAATATTATGTTGTCAATAGCATTAGGAATAAATTTCAAAAATGTTTTCTATGAAAACAGGGAGAATCCTCTTCTAGGCAATAGAAAGGAAGCTAAGCCTTTACTAGAGTCTTTGTGAAATTTCTGCTCTTAATGGAAACATCTAATAGCATTCAGTTGAGAGTAGAGAGAAAAATCAAGAATGTCTTTTCCTCCCTAGAGGTTGGTTTAAAAAGAAAAAAAAGTATAATCTGGAAGAAGGTTGTTTAGAAAATTAAATTTAAGAGAACAGATGCTGATTCCAGATGTGGTAGACTATTCTAATCTGATTCCATGTATGGAGTGTATTGCAGCTTTCACTAAAGCACACTTTACACAAGTATTTGGAAAGTACAGTTTTTCATTCTATGGCTTTAAGGAGAACTCATTGTTCAACCAGAATGATTTTACACAGATTCTCTTGTGAATTATCTTGAATATTATTAACAGAACTACCTCAATTTCAAGACAGTTCTCTCAGTTAAAGTAATGACCTCTCAGAACAGTAATGTACTAGCCTGGGGAACTCTAAAGTTACCTGATCATGTTTGGTAATTGAAATGAAAGAATCATGATAATTTTGGGGGTTTTTTTGGTAGTAGAGATTGAACTCAGGGGCATTCAACCACTGAGCCACAACCCCAGCCCTATTTTGTATTTTGTTTAGAGTTGCTTAGTGCCTCACCCTTGCTGAGGCTGGCTTTGAATTCTAGATTGTCCTGTCTCAGCCTCCTGAGTTGCTGGGATTATAGGCATGTACCACCACACCCAGATATGATGAAAAATTTATACAGTGAAAAGATATTGGAGACAGAGGTGAAGGTAAAGATTGTGTGTGTGGGGGGGAGGCCGGCGGGGGGTAATAGCTTAAAGATATCCATTGAAACACTGAAAATAAACATTGATCCTAGGTCAGCCGGATGGGATTTACATCAACATGATGCAAGGTCAATTCCCTATGATTTACAGAAAGACCACACAATAATTCCTTAGTTTCAACTTCATGTGTCCCCCCAAAAGCCCAAGGGTTAAAGGCTTGGTTCCTACCATAAAACAAAGATGGTGAAAACATTGAGAGAGACCTAAGTGGAAAATGTTCAGGACAATGGGGATATGGCCTCAGAGGAGATTTGGGGACCCCAGACTTTTTCTCTCTTTTGCTTCTTAGCAATGAGGGGAGTACTGTTGCCAAATGTGGTATCCAACCACAGGTTCAAAAGGAATTGATCTTAGACTGAAACATCTAAAACTGAGTCTAAATAAATCTTTTCTCTGTGTAAATTGGTCATCTCACATATTTGTCATACATAATGGAGGCTAATTAATTAAACAGACCACAAAGAAAAACCATAGCACAATGGTTCTCCATAGATATATAGACGGAAAGATAGTCAAATACTTACTTGATCTAAGCACATATAGAAGAAAATCTTTAAAATGAGGTATATTTCTATAAGTGTAAAGCATTATCTGAAACTATATATTTGATACATGCCATAGGTTTTCAGTTTTATATGATGGTTATCGTGTGTAATATTGACTTTAAATATTTTTAGAAAAAGAAGCTAGATTAATGGTACACATTGATTATATGACCTATCCTGATTTCAGAAATAATAATATATCTTAAAATATTACAGTATGTAAAAATCTTAATACTTATTAAACATTAAGAAAATTAAATTCCAAGTGTTCCCCAAAAATTCATGCATTAGATTTAAGCTATATGCAGCTGGAGTATATGCTGGTGACACATTCTAATCTCAGGATTAAGACACTCATTACTCTAGCCATTAAGAGAATTGGTAGCTATCAGTTCTCTACTTAGTCACCGATGACTTCTTATGCCCAATTCTCATCTGCTCACATTATTCTTGAGACCCTCTTCCAATTTCAGGGTCTCATAATCCGTTTATCTGTGTCAAGAGTTCATTATTTGCAATAATTAGTGACAGTTTATATACTCTATGTTCCAATGGATGAGCTGAACACTTGAATGGAAACAAAATATTTTTTAAAAAAGTTTCTAGTGTGCTGAATGGCTGAAATAAGTAGAGTCAAACACAGAATTCTTATGTACTTTGAACTTGAGACTCTGTTAACCAATAAGAAAATGCTTTCTTAATATTTAACTTAATGCTATCCTAATAGTTAAGCTGAGTGGAGTGGCACATGCCTGTCATCCTAGTTACTCAGAAAGATGAGGCAGAAGCATCAGTTTGAAACTAGCATGGACAATTTAGGGAAACCCTGTATCAAAATTAAATAAAAAAATCTGGGAATGTAATTCTAGAGGTAGGGTACTTGCTTAGTATGTATAGGTCCTTGGGTTTAATCTCCAGATCTGCCAAAAATAAATAATTAACTCCAATTGTTCTTTTAAAGCAGAGAAGTCAAAATAATTTTTACATATAGCAGCAGGTTGATAGGAAGCAACATATGTATATGTATTACAGAATAATCTACAAAGGAGTCATATATAAGTGCAATGACTAATTGAGAATTTTATAAATAGATTTGACTTTTCCATTCAAATTCAGTGATTTTGACTTCACGAATGATGAAATTTTCTAATTCAAGAGTTCTTGTGTTTTTACCTTACCAATGATTAAGACTAACCAAAGATTTTAATGGTGTCTGAATTGATTGTCTACCCTAAGATGGGGTCTGTGAACATGGTTTTTATGGCCCAAATAGTTCCCGACAGATTTCATTTGACAGAAGGAACAAATGTAAATCCAGCAGCTAAACATATGAAGGATAATGAAAAGAGGCAGGAAGAATATGGCTGTTAGAGTTTATATCTAACATTTCCAACTGTACAAGGCCTTTCCTATACTTGGATCATAATGTAAAAATCTATTAAACATTTTCTTTAAAACAAAATCTTGTAAAATGTTTATGTGATTGATGATGACATTGCTTATGTTTTATTCATACAGATTTTGACTTTGTTCACAGATTTCCTAAAATGTCCACTTAAAAAAATAATAACTCAGAACCCCAACTAGGTTGGCAGTTGTTATACAGCAGCATTTTTGTGATTTTATTTGTTTTTACATTTTAGCAAGATGCTTCATTCTAACACACCCTGTCGTACTGACCTACAAGAATATATCAAGATAAAAAATTATTCCATGTGAAAAAATAGCCTTCTTTATTATTTAAAAATATAAAAATTATAAGAATTACATTTAATACAATTCCATTCTAGCTTTCTGTGAACTTGGCAAGCTTTTTCCACATCCCTAATCCATGAACCCCTCTTTAGCAGGTGATCTATTTTTATTAAAATCATGTTTTCATAAATATTTTAGGCACATTACTCATCACAAAGCTGACATATTCTGAATGTATGTCTTTAAAATGATAATATTTATATGATAATTTTTTTTAACAGAGATTTTGTGTTCCTTGAAAGAACTAGGGATTCAAAGATATCACTTAATCATATTTTTAAAAATATTTTGCCAGACCTAGAATTTAAGAAAATGTAAAATACATGGACACAAGATTTAAAATTTATCATAAGATAAGCAGCATATAATCCTAAAGAAGATAAAATTTAACCAATATTGATTATGAAAAAAATCATATCACCCTACTTTAAAACTTATAAAATATAGGCAGTCTTTCAATACATATTAAATAAATTGGGCTGATTTTCTAAGATTTTTCCTTCACTTTTATCAAAAAATCTCATAAGACTCTTTTATTATGAAAGGTCATTTTGTACAATGATGATAAAATAATCATTGACAACATAATTGCCAATACATAAAGGTAGCTAATTTGTTTTCTATAAAGACACATAATACCCTGTGATAAATATTAAACCATAAACTATCCTAGGTATCTGTTTAGCAGTAAGCACTACTCCATACCTATCAGAGTGTCTAAAATTAAAATGACTGACACATTAACAAGTGCTCATGAGGCTAGTGAGTGTGTGGAGGATTTTGAACATTCATACATTGCTGATGAAATCTAAAATGTTACCATTATGTTATAAAATAACTGTCATTTTCTTAATATGTTCAACTTACACTTACCATTTTCTAACCCATTCTGCTTCTAGGCATTAATTCATTAGAAAGCAAACTGTCAAAAGCAGTGAATGAATTATGGGTCTTTGATCTGCCCAGAGACAGAAGCTGATACCTCTCTTGGGAATCTCTTGGTACAAAGGCACCAAGAAAACTACCCAGTTGTATGGTGCCACCATGTTCAAAGGGAAATTCTGTGGTTGCCATGAAGCTTATCAGTTCATGACTTATGGTTCAAATGCCAGCCACTGGGGGTGGAGAATTGTGGGTGCAAGCTGATGACTGTAATTGAGCTGTTCAAACTTTTGACCTTGGTTCTGTTTTAAAGTAACTAACTTTATCACAATGAATCTCTTTGATGTAAAACACTTCTATAATAAATGTGCTGAGTCTGCTTGCTGTCAGTTTGTCTCCTACCAGCAGGCAGATTGAACATTGGTTCCCTTTTTTTCTCTATTTTTGTGTTTGTCTTTTTTCCAATCCCCTCATAAGCCAAGTTGAGGGAAAATGAGTAAATGTCATACCAGTTGCAACGGTTGATGCAAGGAACAGGGGCCTCAAATATTCATAGACACTCCTCAAAAGAGATGTATCAATTAAAGGAAGGGGAGGAGTGAGTTGTTATGTAGCTCAGATTAAAACATTCTAATTCTAAAGAAAGACAGCATAAAGAAAGAGAGCTCTGTGCTAAGATGGTTAAGATTATGTTCAAATCACAGCACAGTCCTGTAAAGAAGGCATAGCAGGCACAATTTTAGGAATTTTTTGATTAAAACTTCTCTTTGTTTCCTTGAGGAGGGAGTGATAGATGTTGAGACTTGGGAGGAGCTTGGTAAAGATCTGTGAGTTAGTTATGCAGCCGAAGAATGGGGCAAGATTTCTGTGGAAACTTTTACTTTCTGGTCCTTAATATGAGATAGTCTTGCTCTATCTCATGACAGCCATAAAATGGTCAGCCTTGATTTCTGGGTTAAAGAATGCAATTAAAGGTGACAAATACCTAACAAAGAATCTTTGCCAGACTCTTCCTAGAGAGTATGCAGTTAGAGTCCTGGGCCAAGTGGTTGCTTTTTCTGGTGCTGCTGCCACTAGGGGAAAGACCCTGACCTGGTGGGTCAGCACCAGATGTGTATGCAGGTAGGTGGGGACACTGACTAGAAGCAGAAAGAGGCACCACCCTGCTGTGTGTGGCTGGCCAGGGCAGAGGTAGTGGCAGCAGTGTGGATAGGTCCCCGGGGTTGTCTTCCTCACTCAGCATTATAGACTCCAGCCTATAGATAGAATGGAACTATTGAAAAAACAAGCTCTTTATGAACAAGCCCCTTTGTAATCCTGCAGTATATAGAGAGAAAAAATGGAAAGATTCTAAGTGTACATGTTTTCCTTTTGTTAAAAATCTTTTCTGAGGATTTTACAGGCTACCACATACTTTAAATATCTGAAGTGACTGTAATCTAAGCCAAAAGTGCACTCTGATTTAGTAAAGATATTTTGCATGCTCTTTTAGAAATTGTGGCTGTGTAATTTTTTTCTTCTTTCAAGAACTCCTATTTTTTAAGATTCTATATTTTTGAGCTCATGATTTCATGGTAAATTCACATGTGATCTCAGTTTTATTTTCTGTAACTATTTCATCTCTATCTTTATTCAGAGGCCAATTTTTCAAAAGTTGACTCTCAAATACATTTTAAAAATATTCTCTTACAAAATTCTAAAAAGAACATAGATATGTGGTGTTGGGGTATATCTGATAGCTATCAGAATGAGTTGCCACCTGAAATATTTTATTTCAGTGTCTTCATGGCTGTTAGATTTTATATCTAACATTTCCAACTGTACAAGGCCTGTCTTATACTTGAGTCATATAAAAATCTGATTAGTTCTATTTTCGAATTTTCGTCAACAGAAAGAGCTAGCAGATGAAGAGGCAGGGGGATCACAAGTTCAAAGCCAACCTCATCAAAAGAAAGAGGCTAAGCAACTCAGTTAAACACTGTCTCTAAACAAAATACAAAATAGGGCTGGGGATGTGGTTCAGTGGTTGAATGTCCCTTAGTATAATTCCAGGTACACCCCTCCCCACACACACACACAAAAGAGATGGCTAATACTGTTAACTATACTTGTCCAAAATCTTGATTTTTAGGGTTAAAAATAAGTAAACTATAATTAACATAAATGGGATTAATCATAAATGTGTTTATTAGAGACATCTGATTAATTTACAAAGTTAAGATGCAAACTGCTAAATATAAAATCAAGTGTATTTGATTTCTTGAATTTCATAGGGTAATATACTTAAAAATTATGTGTGTTTTCATAAGTTGATAAATGGAAAAGGATTTAAGATTGCTTTGTCTATGTCTTCACTAAAAATGACTGTAAAGTTGTAAGTGTTAAAGTTAAAAACCAGTGCTCTTACTTTAAGACTGGTAAAACTGGCCTGCTGAATATTCCAGTCCATGGCTTGGAGATTATAGTTAAGAAAGTAAAAGGGCCAAGAAAGAAAATGACCAATATTTGGCTCTTGCCCTCTGAATGTGCTTGAACACAGGGAACAAAGAAACTTCTTTGAGGGTTTTGCAACTCTGGGCACATGACCTCCTGATGGAGGTGGGGGGATCTATGAGACCTTGGAGAACAGAAAGCTGACCCTTGCACATACTGCAGAAGAGGAGGGTCATTGGAGAAAAGAGACATCCCTGATGCTTCCAAGAGAAGCCACATCATCAAAGAGACCCTAACCCATCCTAGCAGATGGCACTAGAAGAGCTAATAGGCTTCTCTCAAGTTTCTCAAGAGTGATGTCCTGGGGGAACTAAGCTGACTCTTAACAATAGATAGGAACAAGGTCAATTTGACCAGTTTGGTCTTGAACACGTCAGTCGCAAAACAGTGGTAACCAAAGTATAGCCATTCCTGGGCAATTAAAAGAAAAGAAAACAGTTCTTTTAATACAACTTAAGACAAATTCCGAGGCATTTTTTCTTTTGTGAGGCTCATATTTACCTCTTCCTCTTCCTCAGGGAAGAATGTTGCTTCTATGTAAATCAATCAGAACTGGTAACGGATAAGGTTAAATAACTATAGAACAGATTGCAGCCATCTTATTATATATAAGAAGGTCCTACTGCTGCTAAGTACACATGTCTACAATGACTACAGTAGGCCTGTCAGTTCTGGTCTGGTGAAGAGATTTACAATGAAGACAATGGAATAGACCAGATCTGGTGATAATGTGGGCTAGAGGCTCTCCTTGTATCTTTCTAGAAGGTGCAAGTCATCCCATCTGGGTACCTGAGTGTGCCATCTGTCATCATTATGGAGGTTCAAAAGACTTAAAGCTCAAACCAGAGGTGTTGATCCCGACCCCCAGCAGAAACAAGAAGTTGAGAAGGAGAAAGGAGGTAAAGAAGACTCCACAAACCCAGAATGCCAACCAGTCAATGAGAGGACAACTAAAGAACCTGATGTGTCAGACTGAGGAGATAGTCAAACAGCTCGAAGGCCCTACTAAATACTTAGTGATGTAAATGGCTTTGAATCTTTGGAATATGTTAAAACTTTCAATATGGTACATTTTTTAGAATATGTGTTTGCTACTAATTATCTTTTGTGTTATAACAACAAGATGCCATGCCTTCTGGAGAGAAATCTGAGAACTTCAAATAGCCCATCAGTCACGCTCCAATAAAAAATTAAAAAGGGGGAGATGTTGGGAACAGCAAATTAATTATGGGTTTTTGACCTTCCCAGAGACAGAAGCTGATACCTCCTTTGGGAATCTCTTGGTACAAAGGCACCAAGAAAACCACCCAGTTGTATGGGAAATTTCATGGTTGCCATGGAGTTTATCAGTTCATGACCTATGTTCAAATGCCAGCCACCAGGGATGAAGAATTGTGGGTGCATGCTGATGACTATAATTGAGCTCCTCAAACTTTTGACTTCAGTTCTATTTTAAAGTACTTTCCTCACAATGAATACCTTTGATGTAAAAACTTATATAATATAATAAATGTGTGGAGCCTGCTTGCTGTCAGTCTGTCTTCTACCAGGAAGCAAATTGAACTACTGGGTCCCATTTTTCTCTATTTTGTGTTTGCTAAAGTTTTTTCCAATCCCCTCATCAGCCCAGTTCAGGAAAACTGAGTAAACATTGTGTGGCTCATCACAAGAAAGGATATATCCATACAATATTTACATAAATGTTCCTAGCAAACTAATTTGTAGTAGTCAAAACAGGAACTAATTCAAATAGCCAACAAATTCTATGACTAACCAAACTATGATAAATCTGTATGAGGAAATATTACTCAACAACATAGATGAATAACTACTGATAAAAGGAAGGGCAAGGATGAACCTCAAAATAATTATGTTGAGTGAAAAAATTACTATATATATATATATATATATATATATATATATATATATATATATATATATATATATATAAAATAGTTTCATTTATATGAATTTTAGAAAATTCTATATAGTGCAAGAAAACAAATACAACAGTGATTGAAAAAGAGGTAGCAACAAGGAATTGTGGCAGGAAAGTATTACAGAAAAGAATTTTGAAGTGCCCATATAATGTTTAGATATTTTTCTTTTTGTTCATTTTATTGATCGTGATGAAAGATTCAGAAATGCCTTGATATCTCAACACAATACATGTCATTTATTTGTTGTCATTATATCACCATAAAACTCTTTTGATGAAGTCTTCATGAAAGAAGGCTCTGGTAGTTGTTTAGAAATTACTAAATGAGACACTATCCCAGTACCTCTGGTACAGTTTTTCTCTACTAGCTAATATTAAGGAAGAAACATAGTTGATTTAATCATAAGCTCAGATCCAGTTTCTTCAAAATGAAAAAAGAAACCTTGCACTTAAATCTAGATAATGTACTGTATTTGCTCTTAAGAACTTAAGAATATATCTTTATTAAAATATTCATATTTCTGTCTTATCTCTTTAATACTCATAACAAGAAAAAATAGGGCAAGAACCATGAGTTAAATAAATACGTTTGTAAAAAAATCTACAACTTAAAAAATATGTTGTAATTAGAAGATATGTAAAACCTATTTTATAATAGCTGGATTTGCCTTTATGATTGACTAGATCAATCTGTTTTATTTAATTAGTTAATTCATTTATATCATTATACTTAACACATTATGGTTAAATTAGAACGAATTTTAAAATCATATATCACTTCAAATTCTCTCAGTGATATTTGCTAGTGATATGACCTTGAGATTCAATTTCCTTGTCTTCCAAACATATTAAATAAAGTAACATGTTTAACGTACCTGGAATGCAGCCTAACACAGAAGTTACTCACAAAATATTAATTTATTTCCCTTTCAGCTCTCCAAGGTTATTATGAATACTCCATTAAATAATATAAGCAAGATTTCTTATATGAATATTATAGACAGTTTTTAAAAATTTTTTTTTTAGTTGTTTATAGACTTTTATTTATTTATTTTTTATTTATATGCGGTGCTGAGAATCGAACTCAGTGCCTCACACATGCTAGGCAATTGTGTACCACTGAGTCACAGCCCCAGCCCCTATAGACAGTCTTAAAATGACAACTTATAATTTCTTCTAATAATATAGCAAAGTATTAATTTAGTTAAATATCATTATACTATAGAATAATAATCTTTTAGGACTAATTTACAATTTTGTGAATGACCATTATATTGTTGTTAAATTTGGTCAATTTCTGCAAATTGGCTGTGTATTACAGGCCAACTTACTAAACAATTTTACTTAACTAATCAATGAAACATATTTCTTGCTTCTGTAGTATATGTGCAGATCTTGGGAAAAGCAACTTTTTCCCATCTACCTTATTTGTCTTCTGTGAAAGGCAGTATAGAAGACAAGTATTATAGATGTCCAAGTTAAAAACTATTGCAAATGATTTTTAAAAGTTTACTCTTGCAATGTTGTGGAATTATGTGCTTTTATCTCCAGATCTTTGAAGATAACTTCAGGATATTTCTAATGAATGTTAAGTCTAGATCTATGATAGCAGATTTTATGAACCAGTATTGTTTTTTTACTATCAAATTATTTTAAATGACATTTTGAAAAATTTGTTAAAGTTTTCATTTTTACCCTGAAAAGAATTTTCTAAGCCACTTGATTTAGTTTGGTGATTTCAAAATTACCTGTTGAGCATAAAATTTTTAAAAAATCAATGCTACTCCAATATTTTGCTTTAGAAATTTTTGGCCACACCAATAATTTTTCCCATAAAATAGTTCATGTTTTAGAAGTCTATTAAATAGTATATCATTTACAAAGAAGTTTGTTTATTTTGCAAAGGTTTCTTTTTTCCTGAAGTAACTTTGAATCTTGATAAAAGAATTTTTCAGGATACAACAAAGAATTCCAACTTTCCTTTTGTCTAATATTCCCCAACAAAGTTTATTTCTCAAGTGTACATACTCTTTCTCTTTAATGTGTAGACTATTTTGATTCACAAATCTTAATTTTAATTAAGATAATTTCTTTAATATAGAAATTATTTGAATTTATATATAATATACATATATACATATATGTAAACCTGAAGGTGTAAAAAATGTGCTTATACAGGTACACACACATGCATCTAGAAGATATCTGTATATGCAGGTGTATAATCTATATATGCATATGCATACTCACACCCATATTTCCATATGTATACATATATATATCATATATGTTCATATGTACCTATATGTAAACATACCCATTTCCATGTTTGTTAAAATTTTTAAGGACAGTGAGAAATCTGATTTTCATAATCCTCTATATGTTTACTTATTTACTGAAACAATTTCCAGGACTTTATGTCCCAACCATTATTATAACCTCCTCTGACCACCACTCCTATACTCCATAACCACTAATTGACTTCTTCTGCTGTTGGGCATTGCCTCTGATGCCACTATGCCTCACACTTTCCTCCTTAGTACTCCATTTCCTTGGATTTTGGCATTTGTATGCTGGAAGGGGAAGAAGCAAGGATGGAAATAGAAAGATGAAAAATATCTTATCCATATGTTTATTTATTTTTTAATTCTTAACCTAGAGATGAGTGAGGAAGCATACATTTTGTATGGTTTGTTTTACAGACATGATTATGTACATACTGTCTAATAATTTGTCTAGAATCTTGCTCCTGGATAGATTTAGCCAACCAGTTCACCTCCAAAAGACTAAAAATAACCAAGTTAAGTTTGTTATTTATATTTTTAACGGATTTATATGTATAATCTATATGTAGTAAATTATGGATTTTCTATTCTTAAGAAGCAGTGTTGGGTTGGGGGAGTAGCTCAAGCGGTAGTGCGCTCGCCTGGCATGCACAGGGCGCTGGGTTCCATCCTCAACACCACATAAAAATAAAAGAAAGATATTGTTATTTAAAAAAAGAAGAAGCAGTGTTTACAAAATACAGTAAGGAATTTTAGATGTGTTTCAGACCACATAAATATAATTAAGAGGAAATGATCTCTAAAACCTATATATAAATACTCTATAAATTGCCATGTAGGTGAATTATCAAGCTTTCTTTTAATATATCCATGAGGATATTTGAACAAAATAATAATATTAGTATTACATAATTATTTGACTCATCACAATTTTAAAGTTGTGGAAGAATTATTTTAAAAAGTATTGGAGCCTATGTAAAATGAGAAGAAAGGCAAACTAATTACACAAAATTTGTCTTCAATAATCTTTCTTTTTTTAAGTACACATATTTAGTTTGAACATTCTAGACTTCTTCCCACTGGATTTTAAGCTCCAACCTTTTTCCACAAAATTTCTTGTTGCAATATAATGGAAAACTGGTTTTTCAATAGCTTAATCAAATAATTTTCTCTCTCTCACAAGCTGTTGTCATGGACAGATCTCTACAATTAAGTCTGTAACTGCGGACAGGTAGTCAGTCACTTTCTGTCTCTCAGCTACGCCATTGTTGAAATATCATATTTGTTTTCATGATTTTCAACCTGTGGTTGTAAGATTGCTCCTTTCCTTCCAGCCATTATGCTGGGCTTCCATTAGAGAAAAAAAGAAACAGAAAACATAGATACCACCTGTATTGTATTCCTTTAAAAGCTTGCTGGAGGGAACCACTTAGTAAATTACCATGTCTTGTCCCTGTCCATAACTCCAAGGAATATTAAGAAATATAATATTTTTTTCTGATGAGCATTTTACACATCTCTTCCTTTTTAATAAAGTGGAAATATTTTGACTAAGAACAAGAAAATAAACAGAAATAAATGTGATTGCAGGGTTTGATAATATCACTATAAAATAAGGTTTCAATTATTTTAAATTTTAATCAGGATAGATGTTTTTATACAGATTTAGAGGTTACAAAGCCAAAGCAAATTGTGCTAATAATTGGGAGTATATATCCATAAATTAGGCTGTGGGAGGCCATCCTCGCACGTGATTTGAGTTACCTCCCTGGCTGGGTGAGAGGTGCTTAGACACAGCTGTGTCAGAGCTTTCCCCACACTTTTCCAGGTCCGAGGGCTTGGCCGTGCAGGGTCTGCAAGGTCTGCAGGGTTTGGCCACTGCTCCGAAGACCTAAATGTTGCCCCTGACCCAAGTGTTGCCCGGCTTAACTTTAATTGGATGGGATTTTCCCTGGAATTTTTTGCTCCCCAATAAAAGTCCACTCCCTGGTGTGTTCTCTCTCTCTCCCTAGCCTCTTCAGTAAACCTCAATACCACATTAGGTGGCTGGAGGTGGGAGCTAGGAGAAGCCATCCCGGAGCTGGTTTTAAAGGTGATAAGAATCTTTTTTTTTTTTTTTCTTGTCTCTTTAATTTAAAACTCCCTAGCATTTACTTGCGAATCGAACCTTCTTTAATGAAGCCAGCGCTGGTTGCATGACAGATTAGGCCATATGAAAAATTGCATAGGTAATGATAAAAAGAAGCATTGTTATTTTTATGCAATTACTGTCTTAGGTGCTTTTCATACTTTTTTATTAATTCTTTTAATTCACAAAGTGAAAAGTTAATATCCAGATGAAACTCTAAGGCATGGAAAGATCAATTAATGTATTTTCTCAATAATCTGATATTTAGAAAAAAGGTAGAGAAGAGATTAAAACCCACTCATTCTGACTACAGAAACTAAGTTCTGAACCACTTTCTATTTATTACTTTGGAAACTGATGCTTTGAAACTGTTTTCAGAAAATCTTTGAAAGAATATGAAACGTTATGCTTTTGTCATTGCAGTTGCACTAATGTTAATAATTTTATAAAAACATTTATCATAGACAAACGGAATAATAAAGTAAGAATTCCTGGGTTAATAAAATATAAAATATGGGGCTTGGGGCTCTAAAGTTTTGATTGGTACACAGAATTTGGTCAAAAAATTATTTAAATACCCCACTGAGGGAAATACAGTGATATGAAAAGAATGTATTATTAAAAGGTTCATAAGGTTCCTACTATTGGACTTTCTTTGGGGCTCACTTCAACCTCACATAGGCCCTTTTCCTAAATCATTTTAGAGTCTTTTGAACTTTTAAAGTTGGAAACAAAAAAAAAAAATCACCCATTGTGAAAAACTAAAAGCTGAATAATCTATAATAAAGATAGAATGAGGTAAATTTCTTATCTCCCAATAATATATTAATAAAATATTTGATTAAATAAAGTTTATTTTTAAAATGTAAATTATTTTTTCTATTGATTTTGAATAGATTATACTAATATTTAGTGCACTAATACTCTAAATGTAACTATTGAAAAATGATAAATAATTAAAGCTATCTGAATAGTATTTTAAATTTATGAAAGTAGTCTGAGGAAATAAACATTAGATGAACTAGAATTCCAAAAATAAAGGTACTGTTTAGAGGAAACAGAAGACGTTTATCCATTTGTTCCTGGAGTATTTGCTGATTCGGTGCTATGCGTGTGGGTGTCTAGTTAGGCTTAAAACTAGCACTTAATGCTTATTTTAAAAATAATGTTGTCATTAATATAAGTTAAAAATAATGTATCCAGTCTTCATGCATTTAAGAAACAATGAACAACTACAGCAAAAATGCCTCAGACTTTAGAGGTTCCAATCTCCAGATGTTTGCCAGTTATTGGAGTTATCTGGGATAGTCTCCCAGGTTGTGAGGTTGGAGAGATGGTCTAGGAACTGTACATGCAGTTATGATTATCAGGAAGGGCTGGATATCCCACAGTTTTTTTGTTTGTTTGTTTATTTATTTACTTACTTATTTGTGCAGATACAAAGACGCAGATGGCTTTTTATCAGAAAGCTGAGATGGTCATATACTATGAATAGAAGTGTACCACCATAGAAGACCTGATTTACTAAAATTACAACAATACATAATTTATGATCAAGTTGTTTTAGCAAAGTGAAGAAAGTGGAAACATTTTTTGATGGGAAATAAAATCATCTAGAGCCCTGTAATGCATTTTTTACCTATTATTGAAATATGATGTAAATTATAAAATATGAGAAAAGACTACAGCAGACTATGACCTATAATCAATAGAAAAGGCAGACAATAGAAATGGTTTCCCATTTGATTCAGATACTAAAATTAGTAGACAATGACTTTAAAATAAGTGGTTATGGAACCAACCTAGGTGCCCTTCAACAGATGAATGGAAAAAGAAAATGTGAGATACATACATACACACACAAAAAACACACACACACAATGTAATATTACTCAGCTATAGAAAAGAATGAAATTATGGCATTTGCCAGTAAATGGATGTAAAAATCAAGTTAAGTGAAACAAGCCTGCCCCCACCAAAAAAAAAAAAAAAAAAAAAAAACAAAGTTTGAATGTTCTTTCTGATATGTAGATGTTAGAAATATAGAAGTTCATTGCATTAGACAAAGGAGAGTGAAGGGATTGGAAGGGGGATGGATATAAGAAAGACAGTAAAATTAATCAGACATAACTTTCCTAAACTCACATATGAATGCATTACCAGAGTAACTCCACATCATGTTCAAATACAAGAATGAGAGCAACACTGCAATGGGTTGCACCAATGTATGTATTATATGTCAAATTACACCCTACTGTCATGTATATCTAAAAGCAACAATGACAACAACAACAAAAATTTTTCATTAAAAATAAAATATAAGTAATTAATGTATTTAAGAAAACAGGGAAAATAGAGACATTAGCAGAAATAATACATAATTTCAGGAGATAATTAAAACAAAATCAACTGCTAAAAAATATAACAACTGTTCTTAGCAGCAATTAAGACATAGCACCACACAGGCTTACATTTTTTCAATTTGCAATATTCAAACTAAAATATATCAAGTAAAAATAGTGGAACATAAAACAGAACATAAAGAATATTCAATTAAGGTTAAAAAAACTGTAGCAAAAATGAATATTATATTTAAAATAATAATGATAAACTGATTGCTAGCCTCAGAGGCAAAACAGTGAAATCCTGAAGGTGGTAGAATGACAGTTTTAAATTTGTAAAAAAAACTGTAAACACTATACTAGATTCTATTATTCAATTTAAAAAAATCTCAAAAATGGGGAATAGAGTTTTAACAATTTGGACAAAAACTGAGATAATTTATTGATAACCATACACGAACTACAAGAAAATTATTAAAAAGGAATTCTTATGGAAGAAAATAACAAAGCCATGACCAAGGAATACAGAAATGCACAAAGAAATACACAATATCAGGAAGGGCACATTTAAATACAAATAAGACATCCAATGTCTTGTGAAATGTAATATACCCTAATGAACCCCCTAAAGTTTTTTATTTTCTAGTATTCATGCCCAACCATAATCTCCTAGAGTGTGGACATGATTTGTGATTGCTTATAAAAAAAGCAGAAGATGGAAAAAGGATGAGCTGTCACTTTCACTGTCATGCCCTTACACATGATTCCACATGTTGTGATTTAGATCTGAGGTGACCCCACAAGCTCACATATGAGACAATGCAAGAAAATTTAGAAGTGCAATGATTGGGTTAGGAAAGCCTTAACCTAAACAGTGCATGAATACCCTTATAGGGATAACCAGGTGGATACTACAGGTAGGTAGTGTGTGCCTGGAGGATATGTGTCATTGGGAGGTGTGACTTTAGGGCATATGTTTTATACCTGGTGAAAGGAAGTATCTCTGCTTGCTGGTGGCTGTGTTCTGTGTCACCTTCCTCTACCACACTCTTCCACCATTATGTTCTGCTTCAACTTCAGCAAAGAGCAATGAACTATCCAGAGCTATGAACTGAGAGCTCTGAAACTCTGAGCCCTACCTAAAGTTTTTTTTTTTTCCTCTAAAATTGTTCTTGTTAGGTATTTTGGTCACAGCAATGATAAAGCTGACTAAAACACTGTATTCCAAGCACTCTTACTGCAAAGACTTCCTGGCTGCTCCATTGATGTAAGCAGTTTATGATAGAAATGAGCATGTGGCAAGGAACAGCAGTCAATTTCTCAGAATTTCAGCCAGGCTCTAGGAACTTGAGAGAGCCTCTAGGAGCTGAAGCCTCAAAGAAACAAAAAACTTAGGTCCCCAGTCCATCTGCCAAGTAAATTAAATACTGGCAACAATCTCAGTGGGCTTGAAAGTGGATTCTTTTCTAATTGAGCCTCCAGAAGAGAACATAGCTGACTGATATGATTGCATCCCTGTGAGAATCTAAAGCAGAGCACTCAACCAAGTCTTAAAAGAACCCCTACCCTTACAATACATAAAAATTATGCATTGCTTTCAGCATTTAAGTATATGGCAAAATTTTAATTTACTGCATTAAATGATACCATATGGAGTTTAAATTATTTTCAGAACTATTATAAATGTTAATAACATCAAATATGAGAAATGGGTAAATGGAGTATAAAGATATAAAATTCCACTGGTATTAGATAAATGACAAAAGTTATGTGTATTATATATATGCTAAAAGTCATCTAAAATATATTTGTAAAAGCACAATTCTTTATTTCTCCAAATGAGAATATGCCCAAATGGTATCAATGTTTAATTGGGCAAATATTTTGTATTATAATAGCACATAGGTGTTTTATACAATTTGATGAATCTCAAAAACATTGAGTAAGAAGGCAGATACAAAAGAGTACAAATAATATATTTCCATTTTTATAAGGAACAGAAATGTTGAAACTAATCTGTGCTGATAAAAGACAGGATAATAACCATTATTATTCACCCTTGAAGACATGAATTTATGATTAGAATACAAAATGAGGGAGCCTGTACAATGTTGCAATGCCTGTCTTTCAATCTGGTTTCTGATTTAAAAATATGTTCAATTTGTTAAAATTCAGCATCTATAAACTTCTATATAATATAAACACAGAAAAAATGTATTTTCATGCAACCTTTATTTAGTCTTCAAAGTATTTGTTTGATATTCACCTTGTAGAAAATACTGCACTGGATTCTGGCTGTAGGTTATCTTTTTTTTTCTGTATTTCTGATACTAGTTTTTTTTTTTATTTTTTCCAGTTTTTTTAAAAAAATTTTATTTGTTTTAATTAGTTATACATGACGATAGAATGCACTTATATACTTTGATATATCATACATAGATAGGATATAATTTTCTGAGTATACATATTGTAAAATCATAGGGACTGCTCTTAAGACTTTTAAGTTCAGATGGTAGAGATAGTTATGAAAACAGGAAAATGCTACATCAGAAAGCTATGATATGTTTGGAAGGCAGTATGGAGATTCCTCAGAAAACTTGGACTAGAACTACCATTTGACCCAGATATCCCACTCCTAGATTTATACACAAAGGACTTAAAATCAGCATACTACAGTGATGCCACCACATCAATGTTTATAGAAGCTCATTTCACAATAGCCAAACTATGAAACCAACTATGTGCCTTTCAACAGATGAATGGATGAACAAATTGTGATATATACATAGAATGGAATCTTACTCAGCCTTAAAGAAGAAATTATGACGAATGGATGAAACTGAAGAGTATTATGCTAAGCAAAATAAGTCAATCTCAAAAAACCAATAGTTGAATGTTTTCTTTAATATGCCAATGCTAATACACAATAGGGGTGGAAAAGAGAGATACTTTGGATTAGACAGAAGGGAATGAAGGGAGATGAGGGGGGATGGGGATAGGAATGGTAGTAGAATAAATTTGACATTGTTTCCCTAATTGCATATATGGTTACATGACCTATGTAACTCTACATTATGTACATCATGCACAACCAGAAGAATGAGAAGTTATATTCCATTTATGTGTGATGTGTCAAAATGCATCTTACATTTATGTGTAACTAATTAGAACAAATAAAAAAGATTTTAAAGAAAGAAAACTATGAGAGTTATGGTAGGTACATGGATATATAAACTCTCACTGGGATAGTAAAAAAAAGAATAATAACTAGAAAAATATAGAAGTGGTAAGGTATTTGCAGTCTTCATCCCCATCCTTAACTTAAGGGATTGGCAGTGAAAGGAATTAAAGGGATATCATAGGAACAAGAGGAAAAAGGGAAGATTAAATAGTTTTTTGGTTTTTTTTTGGTGGAATGAGCATGCATTTGGGGAAAAGAACTAGTTTTTAAAAGAGAGATGGAGCTTAAAATGTAAACAAAAGTTAAAATTATTGCTGAGTAGGGTTATCAGCAAGAATGAAAAAAGAAAGGGAAAATGAAGATATAAAAACAGTTTGGAAAATTTAGTATTGAAGAAAAGTCAATCATTTTCACCTACAGTGATAACATTTTCTGAAATGTACTGGGGGAAAAAGCAGTACTCCTTGTCCATGTCTAACTTGTTTTGGTAGCCCACATCCTTCTCCATCTCCACACGTGGAAAGTATTGTATGTAATCATGATGAACTGGAGAAGACTGAGGCCCAGAACGCTAGAGCTTCACACTAGATGAAAGTTGCTTTAGCAATTGCCTAATACAAATTACACCTGTAAAAAGTGCCTGTGGGATTTGATGATTACCCTAAATCAATTTAATCGATAAAAATAATCAGAACTCCAATTTATACCATAGGATAAATAGTTTTATGAAACTTATAGATTAAAAATTCAGATCCAGGAAAATATTGTTCTCTTTTGATGAAAATATTGTTGCATTATTTAGAAATTTAGAAGTAATATTTATGTTCATTTGTAGTAGGTTTACTCTAGATTTTCTAGTAGAATCATTCTCCAACAAAATATTCTTTTCTTTTATTTTCAATGTTTTATTTCTTGTGTTATAACATATGCCCTTGTAACTTAATTAAGATTTACATTAAGCTACACACTTTTCAGAATAGATAAAACAAATTGCCACAAACACAAGATAGTTTTAATTATATGGTCTGAATTTGCTGTATGTTGTCAATCTTTGCTACTCTAGTGGGGCCCATGGACCAGTAGCATCAACATCATGTGGGAGGTTATTAGAAAGGTCCCACTTCACATATGTACAGTCAGAATCTTCATTTTACCATGACATGCCTCCCAAGTGATTTGTATCATATTAAATTTTCAAATATAGACGTCCAATTCATTCTTTCCCCTCTTCTTTCAGGTTTTATTACATTTGTATTGTTGCATATCTAAGTAACAAAAACAGTAATTTGAAACTGCATACATTTATTATCTTGCTCTTGCTTTCCTCAGAAGTCTTAAAAAGCTCATCTGGGTCTCCTAAAACTGCAGCCTGGGTGTCAGCCATGCTGTGATCCTTTTTGGACGTCTCAGTCTTCTTAGAAGTTCTTGTGGTTGTAGGCCCAATTAATTTCATTGGAGCTATAGAACTCAAGGTAGCTGCTTCCTCAAGGAAAGGGAAGGAAATAAGTCTTCTTTCAAAAGTCTCATGTGATTCAGTCAGACCTACTCTCCTCAACTTCCTTTTATTAAATTAAAGTGATCAGTGACCTTAATTAGATCTGCAAAACCCCTTTGCCTTTCTTATAAAATGCAACCTATCAAGGGAAAGACATGCAGGCATGCATTGTATCCACAAGTCCCATGAAAGAGGAGAGGGCTTAAAAATGTGCTTTACACAGTGAGTGAAAAATCTTGGAAGCCATCTGAAGATCTGTGCACCCCTGTGTATGACCACAGAACAAATGTGCATGTGCACAAAGGGGGTAAGTATAATTTATTTCCCAGAGAGATGCATTTTTAACTTGTATATATTCCATATTAAATATTCAGAAAAAAATAAGTGTATTTATAAATATATCTTAGTAATTATATGAATGCAGTTTAGATGTGAATACTGTTATCTAGGAGAGTACTTTATACCACAACCACACACTCAGCCCTTCCTATGAATTGTATTGATTTGCATTCACAATCACAATCAAATATATTCAGTTTTTTTAACTTTTGAAATTCCATATATACCAATTTATTTTTCTTTCCTATATAACCAATTATATAAAAATATATATTTTTTTAAAATTAGGGATGATTAATTTAAATGTTATTTCTGTTTATATGTTTTGTCTTATTAGAAGTAATTAAAAAAAAAGAGGCTTAGCATTTCCTAGGACATAGAAGGTGAAACCATGCTGCTCTGACAGAAAATAAAAATTTCCATTTTCAAACTGCTCTGATTTTCTTTTCTTTTTTTTTAACTACAGTACATTTATTAATAATATATACATTGTTTTGTCATTAACATTTACTTATCATCACAATACCTGTTATCTTCTTACATAGCCTGGTTTTTGAGACACCATATTGGTAAATATAAATGCAGTTCATTCATTCTGACATATTATTTGTTTCCTGGGCAGCTGTAACACATTTCTACAAAACAGAGGTCTTAATAGGATATAAATGCATTCTCTCAGTTCTGGAGGCTGGAAATCCATGTCAGCAGGGACATGCTCTCTATAACACCCATGGGGGAGAATGCTTCCTTGTCTCTCTCAGTTTTGACGCAGCAGTCCTTGGTATTTCTTGAGTGATAGATGCCTCTCTCCACTTTATTGCCCTCTTAAAGTGGCCTTCTCTGCAGTGTGATTCTGTGTCCAGATTACCCCTTTCTTTTTTCTTTTATTTTGGCATTGGGGACTGAGCCCAGGGTGCTTAACCATGCAACCACATCCCCAGCCCTTTTTTATTTTTTATTTTGAGGCAGTGTCTCACTAAGTTGCTTAGGACCTTGCTATGTTGCTGAGGCTGGCCTCCAACTTGTGATCCTCTGGTCTCAGCCTCCCACATAGCTGTGATTGCATGTGCCACCATGCCTTGCTAAGAATACCTCCTGTATTTTATCTATATTTTAAGTCTCCTTATTTTTAAAAAAAAATATTTTTAGTTGTTGATGATTTCTATTTTGGGAAGCATACTTAACAAATGATGTTGCTGAAGGAGAAACAATGCAATCTCTGCTGGACTTCAAATCATGCCCTGATTTTAAGATATAGTTGTAATCCTTAATCATATTCTAAATAATACTATGTACTTTATTCCATGTTAAAATTGTTAAAAGTTTAGATTCATATAAGTACACGAATGTTTGTGTATCATGGGCAATATTTTTTATTCCATTTGTGAATTATTTGATTTTAGAAGCATACTCTAATGTGAAGAAAGTCAAGAGACAGTTTAGCATATGTTTGGAAGGTCATTTCCTATAGTTGCAGATACTCTTTCTTGAGGATGTCTCCAATGAACTTTCCTACCTTATTCTGCATTCAGGATTCAGTCATTTAACAAATATTATTAAAACTCTATCATATTAAACCATTATTATATGTATCAGACACATTCTGAATTTAAAAAATGATGCTGAAATTGGACTTTAATAATTTCTAAATTAATTTTTAAAAGACAAAAAAAGAGTAGAAAAATAAAAATATGTCAGCATTTTCCACCAATGGAGATTCTAGCCTTCCTTATATTCAAACCTAGGCAACAGACAGATTTCCTCACCAAAGTAGGCAATATAATAAAATCTAATTATTAAATTTTTGAGGTTATTAAATAAAATATCTGAAGTAGATACTCTGATAATGACTGAACTTATGGTTGTTTCAACAGCAATTGATAACTGATACAGAGATTGGTATATGCATTACTTGAAGGCAGTGTTACTTACAATGTGGAACATAGTTTTTAAAGTGATCATAAGTAGAAACTGGAAAAGCAACAAGGAATTTGCTACTGAAGACTACAAATGGTAATCTAAAACATGATTCATAAGAACATTGCTTATGGTCTTGAAAAACAGAACAACTTACTTAAAATGTGGATCTCACTAAGAAAGTTTCTAGCAGAGTGTGAAAAGTTTTGATTGGTCTTGCTTACTACCTATGATAAAGGGTTGAAAAAGAATAAGAAGTTAATCAGTAAACAGTCAAATCTTAAGTTTTCTTTAGAAGAAAAATTTCAAGCTATAGCTCATTGGGTTGCAAAATAAAACTTGTTTTCATCCTCAGCCTCTGCAGATGTCAAATGGATCTTAACACAAGAAGTGGTTTCAGGGCAATGTTCAAGTCTAGATTGTTGCCAGTAAAAATGAATTCTCAGACTACAGAGCATATCAGGGGTGTAAGGCACCTTGTTAAGATCTTTGAAAGATTCAAGGCAGTGCTTGTCAATGACAATGACTACCCTCATAGTCAAACAAAGAATATTTACAGGAAGTTTTCCCAGAGCATGTGAACTACACTCAAAGTAAAGAGAGGATTAATTAAAAAAGATAGGGGTGGTGTCTTCTGTCCAAAGTAGTAGAATACAATTTGCTGCATAAAAATATCCACCCAAATTTCAAGAAGTTGTCCGGCTAAACTAAAAGGTCTACTAAGAGACTCGTACAAACAAAAGACACTTAGCTCTAGCATTTACTTCCTGGAAGCTGACTGATAAAGCTCTCCAATGACCAACATAAGAAATTTCTTAATGACAAACAAATATGGCTTAAAAACAACAACAACAACAAAAAGAAATAAAAATAAAGAAAGTTACCAATACATAGGTGTCTCCAAGCCTCAGTGAAGCACTTGTAGAAAGCAGAACTGGACTTTAATCAGGGGAGTCTGCCAACATGTACCCAGCTATACACCACTACCTATTGTGTCTTCCCTTTTTGAATGAAGGAATATGCTCTATTCATTCCTCTGCTTTCTCCATGTGCTTTGGGGTTAGATAATTTGTCCATTTAGTTTATAGATCTTCACTTAAAGGACAGCCACATCTGAGGAACCTCATTCGCATTGAGTCTTGAGGCAGCTAATAAGATCATGGACTTTAAGTTGGAGATACAATGGAATAAAACTTTTGGGGAAGCAGAATTTATTTTCATGTGAGAAGGGCATGAATTGTGACCACAGGGTGGACTATACTGCATTGTCTACATATATGGTTTATGGTTGCCAATACTGTGGTTTGGATAAGTGGTCCCCAAAGGGCTTTCTGTTAAAGTCTTCTTCCCTAGCCCTTGGCACTATTGAGAGGTGATGACAATTTTAAGAGATGGTGTCAAGTGAACAGAAGGTAGGTCATTTAGGGTATACCCTAGAGAGAATTTTGGGATGCCATTTTTTTCATCTCTTTTGCTTTCAGGTGCCATGAGGTCAGCAGCTTGCTCTGCCACATGCTCCCCTCATGATATATACCACTCCACAGGCCCAAAAGCAATGGAACCAATCAACTGTGGACCAAAGCCTCCAAAATGGTGAGTCAAATAATATTTTTTTCTCTTTTAAAGTTGATTATCTCAAGTATTTTGTTACAATAATGCAAGTCTAGCTAACGTAGTAATAGTGTGTCTCATTCTTATATGCACACTGCCACTAAAATATGACCTAGCCTGTAAATGGTTTTGATCATTAAAAATCCTAACGTAGTAATTATATTGTACTACTTAATAGAACTGCCAGATTGAGATCAGATAATTAGAAGAAATAGAAGAGACAGTAAAATACCTGAAAGCAAGGACCACAAGTTCAAAAATTCTCTTCTTTGTAGCTGAATTTAACTTACAAAATAGAAAATAATGGGTTTTGGTTAGCTTGTTAGCTTACATAGCATTGCCTTTTTTGGCATGCACTAACAAATTGAAGATTGGACCTTGCAACAATAATGGAGCTAATCTAACATTGCTGCCTAAAGCCTGGTCTGAGGACCTGCCTGAAAAAATATAGTAGAATTATAAAACTGTTCTGCAGACCAAAGACAAGTAAGAACTGATCCTCATTTTATTCTTCTGAAACATCAGGCTATCCTATGTCTCCATATTGTGAGGTCAAACTGCATTAACCCACACATGGCCAATCATCTACTAAGGTGAAAGAGGTTCATAGTCATTTTGAAGGTCAGTGTTTGTGACCCTTCCATTTAAAAACAAAAAAACAAACAAACAAAAAAAACCTCTGCTATATAAAACATCTGTAACCTGGGTGAACAAAGTTGCAATTAGCTTTCCCAATCTGCTGAGGTTAAAAGTCCTTGCTTGCTTAAAACCCTAAAGCTTTCACCAGTTAAAAACTAACCTTTCCTTCCCTTCTTCCTAACAACAACAAAAAAATCACATAGTCCCATTATCAAATACAAACTGCCAAGAAAAGTAACACAAAGACCTTATTTTGCTAAAGTCTCTGGCCTAAACATAACATCTCGGATAGAACAGTTATGTTATTTCTGATTAAACTTTCTATGTATTTCTCAAAAACAGTTCACCACACTAATGTTCAAATGACCAATTACTAATAGTGCTTTTCTGAATTAAGCAAGCTTGCCTATGTGGTGTGGGGGATGTGGTGGAGTCAGAAGCACCACAGAAAAACTTTATCCAAAGATAAGATGACTAAAAAAATGAGAAAAAGCAGACTGTTTTTTGTTTGTTTGCTTTAAATGCAGTAAGGTCTCAAAGAAAAATAGGAGAAACTGGACTCTCCCTGCTCATTTCTGTCAAATACAGGAAGCCATGGAGAACAGTGTGTGGACTGGGAGATGTTAGAGCCATTAAGCAGGGAAGCCTGGTATCAGGAACTCCCGGTAGGATTCCACTGGTTGGCAAATGCCTGATTCATGTGGTGCCCTGCCAAGTAGACCCACTGCTCAAGTTCTAGCATAGCCTGAGATGGGAGTGATGGTTAAGAGCCAAACAGCCTGCTTCACCCACCCACCTTTATCCTGTTTTTTGTTTTGTTGTTTTGTTTTTTTGTGTGTGAAGAAGTAAGGCTCTTCCCACTCTGAAACCTCATACCTACCCATCCCCTTTGATCTGTACCACATAAATAAAGCAAGTGCAGCTCCATCTTTGTTAGAAACCATACTCCTTTGGTTGGCTTGACTCGTCACTGCCCCCGCTCTGTAAAATATATTTCTGGTCTTTGGTGTCTATTTCGTGGCTCTACTTCTATAGATTTTATCATGCAGCCACCCCACTCCTCACCCATGCAGGATGTGAGCAAGAGTCAAACACATCTATCAGTTAAGTCACTCCACTTTCTTTGCCTGAAGGGGGTGAGAGTAAGGGGCATTATTCTAATATAAGTATGGCTATATCAAATGTGAAGTTAAAAATCATTTATTCAAAGAGTTGTAAGAATGAGTATTTTGGAAGCATGGGAAAGAGTGGATGACAGAACAAGAGTAAACAGGCAGAAAAATGAAGAAATTTTGTGTAGTGGTTTGATAAGAACCCAGGGCACTATAATAGGAAATGCCTGGGGTGAGGGTAAAACTACAATAGAGTGGCTAGTGGTGGCTTTCTTGAGGAGATGATATCAGAGCTGAGTTCTAAATGATAAAGAGAACCATCCCTGAAAAGACCACACAAAAAAATCACTCCAGATATTAGGAAGAACAGGTAAAATACATTTAAGAGTGGCATGAGCTGAGTATGTTGTAAGTACAGGTTTACTCAGAACTTAGCCAAAGGTGAGAAGCATACAAAATAAGGTGGAAGATGGCTAAGACTAGGGCAGGATCAGTTCCCTAACCTATGATAGGGCTTGCTTTTTATACCACTCAATGGAAACAAAAAAAGTTTTGGTAGAACTTTCATATAACAAATTTATATTTTTAAGGATTGACCTGGATTCTATATGCAGAATGGGTTTATGGAGAGGGTGAAGAGGAGTTATTGCAGAAGTTCATGAAAGAGATGGGATCATTAGTAAGACAGAGTGAAAATCATTGATTTAGAATATATGTAGGCAATGACAGCAGAATTTGATTGAATTTGATTATGGATTGAATGTCAGAGATACGGAAAAAAAAGAAACACGGGATAATGCTTTTGTGCCCATGAATATCGTATATGAAATTAATTACTAAAGTAGGAATAACAAGAATAAAACATACTTAAACAGAAAAAATAATGGAATGGTTTGTGGTACTTTAAGTTAGAGAAACTTAAATATGCAAGAATACACTTGGTTAAACACCATGGGGATCAGTGTGTAGGATGTTATGGAGATAAAAATACTAAGATTTTGTTTGACAGTCTTGGGAAAGAATGTGAATAAAAGACATCCCAAAACAAATCCTTTAGGAGTTTCACCACTAATAGATTAGTAGGTGAATTAGAGGAATCTAGAACATGAGGTTATTTAATAGAAGAGGGAAAAAGAGATAGAGACAAGTATCAAAAGTAAAGAAACTTCCAGGATAGAAGGATGAGCCAACCCTCATAAGGGCAAGCTTTACAGAGAAAAGAGAGATGGAATTATGTGAATGGACATGTCTTTTCCTTTTCTTTCTCTTCCCCCTTCAAATCAGAACCTCAGAGCTCACCTCAGGAAATCTATTTCAAAAGGTCTGCAGCAAAAACCCAGACCACAGATGATTCTCAGGCAAATGTTCTGACTCTCATTTTTAGAAACACTGCCACAAATTCATTAGAGAACAAATCTTCCTTTGTAAAGGGCCAAAATTTTGTTTTTGTGTGTGCATGTGAATAAAAAGATAACAGTTAAGCAAACAATATTGTATTTTTAAAGTTATTCTTTCTGTGCTCTCTTCTAAGGAGAGAAGCAAAAAAGCCATCAAAATGAGAAAAGAAGATGATCTATTCAAGGTGATTACTAGGGTGGTTTAAAAAAAAAAAAAAAAAAAAAACAGCTCCTGCCAGCCCTAGCAATAAACTGTGGGAAAATTAGAAACCACAATAAAACAAACTAATCAAAACTGCTCAGCTTTTTACTAGCATCAGGTGCTGGCAATTTTTACTATGCTTGTGATAAAATGATCCTGTAAGCAATTACAGTTACTGTTAAGTTCTAAACATGTATTTATACTTGTATATGTATATGTAATTTTCAACTTAGCAATTTTTTTGGTATGTATCCTTTATTCAACATACTTTATTAGAAAATTAACTAGGACAATTCACAGCATTGCAATTTGCCCTTAGAGCACATGGACTCAGCATTTGGTTTCAACTAAATTCATCAAGATTTTGGATTGTTGAAGCTCATTTTGGAAGTAAAGCATGTCTCCAACTCTTGCCATGATACATAGTTAACATATTAAGCTGTGAATTCAAAAATAAACAATGATAGCACAATCATTATAAAGGCAAAGAATATGAGCTATTTAAATTCTGTCATTGTAGATGCAACATGGAGTTTTAATGTTTGTTTAATATTTTTATTAGTGCGTGCACACACACACAAACACACATCTTCTTATTGAGACATTTGAAAGGTGTTATAACTGATCCTGAATAAAGAGACTCAGAATTCTACATTGTAGAACTGGCATTTCTGAAACTCATTGTGAAATGGGATATATATGACTTTTAGTCAAACCCATCTTTAAAACTTGAAGATTTTTTCAAACTAGTTGCATAACTGGTTCTTCATGCAAGAATTATTTTTTGATAAAAAATAATTAATGAAAAAAATTCTTTGATTAACTATGAACATCGCTAGATTAACAAATCTGGGTACATTATCTATTGAGCATGTTTATAAGAAGATCAGTTTCTACAAAGTCATTGACAAATTTTCAAGTTATTCCTCAAAAACAGAAACTACTGTCATCAGTCATTAACGTGGAAAAATGTTATGTAAGTATAAGCTTAAATTTCCCTGTTTTAAGATATACTAATATCATTGAAAAATGTTATTCATGCTTTTTCATATTATTGTGCTATAAGAGCTATTTTACATTTTTATTTATTTGTACTTACTGTTATTATTACATGTAAAGTTCAATAACAATATATCTTACTTGTCAGCATTTTTATTCCGGCCATTATTATTATTCATTTCATGTCTCGGTTATTTCTGAAAATAGTTTTGCCATATAGAGAAGTGTGGTGTTAAAAAATGATCTGCTCCAGGTGTCAAATATGCTAAGTACACTACTGATGATAATTCCTTTGGGGTCAAAGAGAGGATTCAAGTTTCTAATCAAAGACAAAAGTAGTTCATGCACATGAAAGTAAAAGTGTGCCCTCATTTTCTTAGTAAGGGACTGTGATATTAAGGATTATTAATATGAAAAGGAAATAATT
Organism: Marmota flaviventris; assembly: GCF_047511675.1. Lineage (NCBI taxonomy): Eukaryota > Metazoa > Chordata > Mammalia > Rodentia > Sciuridae > Marmota > Marmota flaviventris. Next base: position 50,518,754 of record NC_092504.1, on the reverse strand, counting down.
GATTGTATTTATATTGCTTAGAGTCCATTTAGAAGAAAAAAGAATTAATTTCATGTCATTAAAGGCCCTTTCAAACTAAAATTATGTAGATAAGGGCATGCTTTATATTAGTTAAGACATGTAAAGTGTTACAGGAAAAATCAAGAAGAGTATAAAATATGAACAACTCTGGCTAGAGGCAAATGGGAATAATAAGTCTTTATACATGTTTTTCAAAATGTCACTGTGATTTTCAACATGCAACTTTAACCATTTCAACCATCCTATGTAATGAACAGATTAGGACAGATGTTTGGGAAGAAACCATATTTACATGGGTGATAAGTGAAGGACACTGATGAAGTAAAAAATGAAGGAAGGTAATTTGATTAAACTCCCATGATTCCAGGATCTGATTAATCCTAACTAATGACTATGGTGACACTGGGAGTTTGAACTAGTGTGAACAGTAGGTGTGCATTGGGATATTATTATGGTTTAGATATTAGGTGCCCCCCCCCCAAAAGCTCATGTGTGAGACAATGCAAGGTTTAGAGGTGAAATAACAAGGTTATGAGAGCCTTAACATAATTTGTGAATTTATCACTTGAGAGCACTTAACTCTCAAGTGGTGACTGTAAACAGGTAGGGTATGGCTGGAGAGATGGGTTCTTGAGGGCATGCCTTTGGTCTTGTATTTTGTCTTTGTTGAACTGAGTTGTCTCTCTGCTTCCTGATGCCATGGCCTGAACGACTTTCCTCTGTCATACTATTCCACCATGATGCTGTGCCTCACCTGTGCCCCCAGGAATGGAGATAGCTTGTATGGACTAAGGCTTCTGAAACTGTGAGTTTCAAAATAAACCTTTCCTTCACTAAAATTGTTCTTGTCAGGTCTTTTGCAATGAAGAGCTGATTAAAACAGATGTGATATGCAAACCTCCCTTCAGGAATCAAGGACACATTAACCAAGCTGCTGAGAGTGTTTCTGACAGGTAGCCTCAGTCATCGATTCTTCACAATTATCTTGACTGAAGAAAGTTACTTCACTTAAAGTCAACCTTTCTAAGGAAGTTTGCATCTAATACATGGTCAATACAGTGTGTCCTGTTCTCATCCTACCCAGGACAAGTCTGAAGACCAGCCCAAAGAGAAAGCCCTTGTCTTTGCTAAGCTTTTCACAGATTAGTTTATATCTCTTTTCAGTTGTTCGTCTGTCGTTCGTTCGTTCGTTCGTTCCTTCCTTCCTTTTTTCTTTCTTCTCCTTCTCCTTCTCTTGTTTTTCCTGGGGATTGAACCCAGAGATATTTTACCATTGAGCTACACCCCCAGCTCTTTTTATTTATTATTTTGAGTCAGGGTCTCACTAAATTGCTTAGGGCCTCACCAAATTGCTGCAGCTGGCCTTGAATGTATGATTCTCCTGCCTCAGCCTACCAAATCACTGGGGTTGCAGGCATGTGTCACCATACCCAGCATATATTATCTTTCTTTCCTTCACATGGATTGTTATTCCCCAGGCTAATTTTGGTATCTGATTGATTATAGGAGAATCTCACCTATGCCAAGTAGTTGTGGAAGTTATCCAAGTGAGAAGAGACTATCAGAACTTTGAAGTAGGTTCATCTAATACCCACATGACATTAAGAACTCCACTAATAATTATAGATGGAGTCAGATGGTGTTGCACACCTGTAATCACAGGAACTCAAGAGGATGATGCAGAAGTATTTCAAGTTTTAAGTTAACCTCAGCAACTTAGGAAGAGCCTGTCTCAATAAAAAAATAAAATAAAAGTACTGGGGATTTTACTCAGTGGTAAGAGTGCACCTGGGTTTAAGTAGCAGCAGCAGCAACATCATCATCATCATCATCATCATCATCATCATCATCATCATCAAAGGAATAGCCCTAGCACAAGCCTGAAGTCTAATTTTTAAATCTCATATTGATAGCCAATTTTCGGATTTGGTGCCAGTATAAGGGAATGTACTAGTTGGCATGATGAATCAGGACTTTCAGAAAAATAGGGAAGCAATTAAGTAAAAGACAGTGGAATTGAGTTGCTGTTGTTAGACTCAAAAACTACTTTGGAGAATGGAATAAATAAAGGCTGACAGTCCTTAACAGGCAATTTAAAGCTAAGTATGAATGCTAAAAGTCCTCCTTTATAGTATAGAAAGACATCTCCATTTCTTGCTGCAAAGGACATGTGAAATTGTCCAGAAGACCTAGGACTCAACTACAAAGGACAGAGAGCCCCATAGAATGTCTAATATGACAAGATCAGGTCCAAGGGAGAAAAAAAAAATGTCCTCCCAGTTTTGAAAGGGACCTCCAGGTTGTCCAATCAGCCATCTATATAGCCTTTAAACAAATGGACAATGATGGTGGATTATAGCAAGCTCATCCCATTATATCTTCTGTGATAGATATATTTGCCCAAGTGGATTAACATGGGCTCAGATAAATTGGATGAGGCAATTTCTGTATGTGTGTGTATGTGTGTGTGTGTGTGTGTGTGTTTCTGTTTTGCCATCAGAATAAAAGATCAGAGACTTTATATTAGTTCCTCTGGATGTCTCTGGGTCTTATTTCTCCCACCCCCTGTCATAAAATAGTCAAAATTAACCTGAAAAGCAAGTCATTGTGCAGTACATCACACTGGTTCACTCTGTCAATGAAATTATGCAAATTGGACTAGAAGAGTAAGAAATGTCTAGTGTATTAGAGGTAATTGTGAGACACATGTGCTCCTGCTGTGGAGAGTCATAAAGTGTAGGAAAGTCGGGAGCATACAAAATCTAAAAAATTCTTAGGGTTTCAGTGGTTGGGGCCTACTAGTATATACCTAGGAAAGTACCTTAACCCCCCCCCCCCAAAAAAAAAAAAAAGTTAAAAGAAGGTCATTACAGAATATGTCTTGGAAGATCATGAAAATACTATATTTTACACCTGAAAACACTGTCTCAACCATAAACTAGATGACAAATAAGCTTCCAGCTCTGAGGGGCCATAGAGCAGAAAAGTACTTGGCATCAGATAAGGTCTATATAACAAGTCTCTCTTGCAACCATGGTAGTAGAAGTATCAAAGATGGGGAAACACCATGTAGAGTTAGAGCAAGTCTCAGTGGGCAAGTCAGAAGTCTGAACTCTGGTCATCTGAAGAAGGGCATAACACTTTTAGTGGAGAATTATATTTTTTCTAACAGAAAAATAATAAAACACTCCTGGTGTTCAATAAAGATGTAAAGAATGAACATGAGGTAACACATGACTATGAGAGTTGAAAATAAAATTGACCATCTCATGCTGGTTTCTAATAGATCCATCAAGCCATAAAGTCTCAAAGGTTACATAGCCATGTGTCTCAAAATGGAGATGGCATATCAGAAATTGAGCATAGACAGGTTTAGAGAACACAAGTTTCATGAGCAGGCATCCCAGAGCCCATGTTATTTATCACTTTTGCCACAATATTTTCCCCTCAGTCCCCACATATGTTTTGTTAGGAGATAAAGAAAAAGCTTAGTCAGGCACAGTGTCCTGTGCCTATAGTCCTATCTATTGGGGAGGCTGAGATAGGGGGATCATAAGTTTGAAGTTAGTGTGGGCAACTGAGGAAGACCCTGTCTCAAAATAAATAAATAAATAGATAAATAAATAAATAAGGGGAAAAAAAAGCCTCAAACTTTATTTGCAAATGAGTCATGGATTTTGGCTGCCCTAAACCTCAGTCAAATGTGGCCCTCAGTGGATAACAGAAAGGAACAAGTTTTCTTAAAGGGTAGAATTATGGGGAGTGTATTTTTTCAAAAATTTTATGGGGAAAGATAAATGGAAAAAAATATATATGTAGGCTCATAGACAATAAATAAATGGCTGCCTACCTGTATTTTTTCTAACAGAAAAATAATAAATTAGGCCTGGGGTGAGGGTGAACATTGGAAAGTTAGACGTTCACTCTAGGAACATGTGGATACACATAGGGAAGTGAGCACATTGTGTGAAGATCTTTGTATTGCACCAACATCAAAGAGCATCCAGCATAGAAAAGATTGAAAAAGGAGGTACACATTTAACTTCATGAATTTTCTATCCTCTTCTATATGCAATTACCATGTGGAATACCTGAGTCCAAGAATCCAGGAAAGTTAACAGGAACAGACCCTGTTAATCTGAATCTTAAAAGGGTAGCCATAGTGGCACAAATGGAGGAGACACATAGACCAAAGCATAGAATTCCATGTAACAAGACAGATGTTGAGCTAGGGTTGTGGCTCAGCAGTAAAGTGCTTGCCTAGCATGTACAAGGCCCTGGGTTCGATCTTCAGCACCACATGTAAATAATAAAATAAAGGCATTGTGTCCAACTGCAACTAAAAAATAAATATCAAAAATAAAACTAAGACAGATATAGATTCTGCTGTTGTCAAGTGTCAACCAATTCTGTGATATAGCAACATCCCTTGAGGACATACTTGATCATAAACTGACGACACTGGACCCCTTCCTCCCTGGAAATAGGAATACACACATATTTGGGAATGTATTTGCCTTTTCTGTTTCAAAAAATTCAACCAACATCATTATCCAAGGACTTATAATGTTTTTGATCCACTTGTTCAGAATTATGCACACTATCATGTTAGACCTGGGAACACAGGGTGTCAGGGAGTGGATACAAGGTCAGGGCTAAACTTATGTACTGTGTGTTGCAGATATTGCTGGTCTTGCAGAATGAGGGACCAGAGTATTGAAGGTACAGACAGAGGCAGTGTTCCCCAAAAGTCAACATACTTGTCAAGTAGATGAAAAAAATTGTAATATATAAAATAACTGAATCCACAAATTCAGGTTTGAAAGTAATAGTAACCTTGCACATCTATGTTATGTGAGTTTAGCCTTACTGGTTCCAAAAGGAGTGACAATGAAATTAACATTAATTATAATCTTTGTGTTCCTCATGCCAAGGAACTATCAGACCGAAATAAATAAATAAATAAGGGCTACAAACACACATAATCATCAGAAAAGATAGTACTGCTATTACTAATATAGCCTGTTTTGGTTACTCCTGTAACCAATTTTAACACTAAATAAAAAAATGTAGCACCAAAATCATGAAAAGATCATAATGGCCAGAGGCTCTTTTCTCTCTGAGGAAGACTTGTTTTCTGCCACCATGAAATCCTCAACTCTATCAGAAGTGCTAAATTAGAGTCCTGGGAGTTGGGAGTCTAGTGTGGAAAAAAGATAAGAGAACAATGAGTATAGGCTGTGGTCCTAAGATGAGTAGCATCAGCAAGGGTGTGGGTCATCTCATAATCTTTTTCTTTCCAGTATACCCAAGAAAAAGAAGACTCAGCAGGTTCTTTGGGGAAGAACTTCTCCTTATAACAGAAACAAGCATGTCCTAGAAATCAAGAAGAAGGCTTCAACTTGCTTCTTTGAGTCTCCTTTAGGATAGACATTCCCTCCTGCTGGGAGGGCTATCAGCACACAACACTCAGCTGTTAATCTCCCTTCACATGGTCTTGGCCCATAATCAATGACTGACCCAGATTCAAAAGGTCTTAAACTTTAATCTCAATTAAGATCAACTCTGGAGGGCCCTCCCAGCATCAGATATCCTGGGTTTCTTAAAGCCTTTCTTGAGTTTACATTGCACCTGAATTCTTTGAGATTGCAGTGTATACTTTTCAACAAATAGTGCGGGGAGGAAAATGAATATCCTCATGTAGAAGAATGAAACTAGATTTCTCTTTCTCACCCTGAACAAAAATCAATGTGAAGTGGATCAAAGACCTAGGAATTTGACCAGAAACTCAAAAGGAAAACATGGGGGCAGTGTTTTGACATATTGGTGCAGGAAACACATTTCTTAATAAGATTCATAAAGCTCAAGAAAGAAAACCAAGATTCAGTAAGTGGAATAGCATTAAACTAAAAACTTCTGCCTGGCAAAGGAAACAATTAAAATTGTGAAGAGAGATCCTTCAGAATGCAAGAAAATTTTTGCCAGTTATACTTCTGATAGGAGATTAATAACAAAAATAAATAAAGAACTCAAAAAACTTAACACTGAAAACTAATAACCAACTGAATAAATGGGTAAAAGATCTAAAGAGACCTTTTCAAAAGAAGAAATACAAATGGCCAATAAATATAAGAAAATATGTTCTACATCCTTAGAAACCAAGGAGATGCAAATTAAAACTACTCAGAAATTTCCTCTTATCCCAGTCAGAAGTCAGAATGGCAATCATTAGGACCATAAATAACAATAACTGCTGACTTGAATATGGGGTAAAGAAAGGTACACTAATATATTGTTGATAAGACTGCAAATTAGTACTACTACTTTGGAAAGTAGTAAGGAGATTCCTCAAAACACTAGACATGAAATCACCATAAGACCTAACTATACCTCTCCTTGGTCCTTTTCTATCCAAAGAGTTAAAAATTAGCATACAATAGTGTTGCAGACATACCAATGTTTATAGCAGCATGATTCATAATAGACAGGTTATGATGCAAGCCTAAGTGTCCATCAATATATGAATGGATGAAGAAAACGGGGCACATATACACAATGGAATTCTAGTTAGCCAAAAAGAAGAATGAAATTATGTTGTTTGCTGATGAATGGATAGAGCTGGAGAACATTGTGCTAAGTGAAATTAGCCAGACTCAGAAAGTTGAATACTGTCTCTAATGTGCACAAGCTAAAGAGAAAAAAAAATGATTTAAAAAGTTGGAGATATTGCAAAATTAGAAGGGGGATCAGTATAGTAGAAGCATGAGACAAAGGGGTAGAGAGGAGGAGAAGGAGAGGATATATCTCTAATTTTATGTAAAACTATAATGTACCAATCAAAGATCAACAATTAAATAAAAGGAAAATCAATAGGATAGAGGAAGAGGATTGGGGACAGAGGATGGGAAAGGAGTATAGGAATTGAAATGGAGAATACTATGTTGAATGCATTTGTGAGTGTGCCAAAATGAAGCCCACCATTATGTATAACTACAATGCACCAAAAATTTTGAAAATATCTTGTGTAATGGATGTGAATTTGCTTTTTGTTATGGAAATAGTTTGTTTAAATAATATGTTGAAAAGTTTTATGATTGAATAAAACTTGATTTGAATAATTAAAATTTCCTTTATAAAGTTATTTTGTCTAAGTATTATTACTGTCAGTTCTAACACAAATGAGGGCATCATCATTTTGTAATTATCATAACCTTTACTAAGCTTTCTATTATAAGAAGAGAAAGGAACCTATTGTTTTCTTTTTCACCTAATGACTCAGTTTCATGTCTGTTCCATTAATGTACTCTAAAAATTTAGAACAGTGATTTTCAGGAAAAAAAAAAAAAACTGCAGTTAAAGTCCTCCTAACAATGTCAAGATTTCAAGCAGGAGCATTTTAGTAGTTGATCTTGTAGGTGACTAGGTGAAGAAAAAGGCAGCAATAAACCTGTATCAAAACAACTGGGTTTTTCCATTTTATAATCAGTTAAAATTTAATGAGAAATTGCAAATTTTTGTTGTCAATGTTATTTGTTTTTTAACAAAACAAATTTCCTCATATTTGAAATTTAAATTGTGGACTTGAAAAAATGGGAGTAAATAAAGAATAAAAGATGAAGAAATACATAGTAATCATCTGAGATTGTCTCATTTAATTTGGATAAACCTTGTACTTGTTTCTGACATGATGTGTATTTTGATAATCATATCGGAAAGCTTGATTGATTATACAGTATGCTTTTTGATCATGATTTGAATCAAAATTTTATAGCTTGTGTTGTGAACTGTCAAAGAACCTCGGGCTGTTGATTTTCCTCTCTGATGTACTGAATTGATTTTATTCATTCAGTTGTGGCCTGAAAATCTTTGATCCTTTGCTGATACTCCTCTTGTTAACAATAAAACAGAACTAAGTAGAAATTTCCAAATTCCTGTAATTAAAACTTATCAGTGTTGTTTATAGGATGTGTTAGAAAATATAAAGAACATGTGATATTGTTTTATCAGAGAGAAAAGTCATTTCATAAGAAGCAATGTATAAAGAAAAACATAGATGAATACAGTTTCTTCTAGATGAAGACAATTAAAAAGCTAAGAACAGAGTAGGGTCGAAGAGCATGAGAAGAAGATTAACATTAAACAGGGATGAGAGGTGGGAGGGAAAGGGAGAGAGAAGGGAAAATGCATGGAAATGGAAGGAGACCCTCAGAGGTATACAAAAGTACATACAAGAGGAAGTGAGGGGAAGGGGAAAAATAATACAAGGGGGACAAACGAATGTCAGTAAAGGGGGCAGAGAGAAAAGAGGGGAGGGGAGGGGAGGGGAGGGGAGGGGAGGGGGGATAGTAGAGGATAGGAAAGACAGCAGAATACAACAGACACTAGTATGGCAATATGTAAATCAATGGATGTGTAACTGATGTGATTCTGCAATCTGTATATGGGGTAAAAATGGGAGCTCATAACCCACTTGAATCAAATTGTGAAATATGATATATCAAGAACTAGGTAATGTTTTGAACAGCCAATAATAAAAAATAAAAAAAATAAAAAAAAAAAAGGAAAGATGATTTCTCACACAACTATCAGAAGAGCTTTGTTAGATATGTGATTTGACTTACACAATTAAGAAAATGATTTCTATTAGTTGAACATAAACAAGTGACTAATATCACTGGAAATAGTATATATGTAGTTTCACAGTAGTGATTTTTATTTTTTATTTTAATAGTAAGAAAATACATATCCATGAAAGTAGAATAATGAATGATTTACTAGTAAGTACAGGTGTTTTTAAATTTTTCTCAAAATATTGTTTCTCACAACAAACTTGGTAAGTAAGCACAGCAGTCAATGCAATGTCCATTTTTAAATGTGGAAAATGAGGATCATAGAATTATAAATATCCTGGGGTCACCTAGATATACAACTCAACCTGATTCATAATTAAATTTTACTCTTGAACATGATTTCTTCCATCAATCAAAATGGTTGGGGGGTAGAGACACATGCTTAATGTCTACTTAACTGCCAGACATTGCTCTAAGTTATTTATATATATTAAATCATTTCTTTATTTCAGTATGAGGTATATATTCTGTTTCTTCATTTTTTATGATAAGAAAATTGAGGTAAAGAGAGTGAAAATTTTGAATCTAAGATCTCAACAACTATTAATCATCAGGTGAAGGGATCAAACCTGGGGACCTGTACCTCAGCAGCCACATTGCTCACACTATGCAAGCCTAGTTCTTTTGCTTCTCACACTAAATGCAAAAAGTAATGGATCAATGATGATAAATAGTAGAGCTCATGGAAAGCCACATTTTTTTTTTTGTAGTTCAATTAGAGAAAATGCGTTATAAGAAGAAATTTTTTTTTAAAAAAACAAAAATTTGTTGTTTAAGATTCCTTTTTTTTCCCTAGATGTAGAGGCTCATAAAGACCAAATATGACAAAAAGAGCCTTGTGAATGTTTGTAGAAAGCACCAGAGAATTCTGGAAAAAAATGAGCAAATGGATGAATGGAGAATCTCAGTGGTTTGAAAGAGCAGCAGGAAGTCAGTGTAGTCGGAGCAGTGAAAGAAGGTGAGAGTCCAGTGTGTTAGATAAGAGACGAGACAAGACCCAGATCCTGTAAGACTAATAGACCATTATTTGGGTTTTGGTTTTTACTTTTCATGTGATAAAAAAGTCAGTGAAGGAGTTTGAAGAACGAAATGGCAAAAATCTAACATACATTTTAACACAAAGACTGAATGCTATATTAAAAATAGACTGAAAGGAAAGGGCAGAATTGGTACGGTCAGGTAAAAGGACATACCATAATCTATACAAGAGATTATAACCTAAATAAGAATAGCAGCAGAGGTAATGAGATATAGCCAAGAGAATTTAATGAGGCATTTGGTGTAGTGTGATAGTAAAAGAAAATAATCAAGGATGTATTTTGGGGGATGGAAAATTTTGAAGAAAAAAATACCATTAACTGAACTGATAAAAGACTAAAGCAAAGGACTGTGGGGCCGAATAAATGTCTCAAGTTTGTATGCAGTCAGTGAAATGTCTATTACACGTGGATACGGAATTCTCTGTGAATTTGGGAAATTCTACCAAGGCAACATCAATATCAGTGTGGTTGACTTATAGATAATATGCAATCAAGTAAATGAGGGTAGAAAGTCATACTACTTAGAAGTTGGACAGAAGAGAAAGAATCATTCAAAGACAAGAGCAGGAACAAGTCACTGAATTATGATAGAAACAAGATTGTGTTGTATTTTAACAGTTGAACAAAGAAAATATTTTCAAGAATGAGATAGAAACTGACTTATCAAATGCTTCTGATAGGTGAAATAAAATAAGATCTGAGAGTTGGCCATTCAATTTAGGAAGGTGGTAAAAATTGATGACTATGATCAGAACTGTGTTAGAGGAATGATAGGTTTGAAAGCCAGGTGGAAATGGTTTCCAAACCTATTAAGAAGGAAAACATTATCTACAGTGAATGATAACAATTTGTTTCAGGATTTTGGTTAAGAACGGAAGGAAAGAAATATAAAAGTAACTGAAGATCAAGTGAAATCTGTGGGTATTTGCTAGATTTCTAATCAGTTTTATTTTATAGCTATCACATACAATTTCTTGAATAGATTTTATTGACTACATGACTAAAAGAAACCAAGAGATAAATCTAATATGGGTAACTAAATCAGGAAAAGGATGCTATAGGGAAAAGAGGGAGAAATATGAACCTAGAAATCCTTGTTTTTATTAATAAATTATTGTGCAACAGTGTTTATTCTGTTACGTGTATTTCTGATGTGAAGGAGTCCCATTAACATGGAAAGTTGCATTTTACAGAGAAAATTGTAATGTACTACAATACTGTAGAATATAGAATGAAATATTTGCAAGGATGACTAATATTCAGGAATAAGAAAAATCTGAGCGGACTAAGGTAGAAAATTGGATGGGGTCAATATCAAAAACTGCATGGAAAACTCAGCCGTCAATGTTACCCTTGTAGAACAATTTGCTCTCCCCATTTGCCTCCTTGTGGGTCTCTTGTTCTGTCCTTCTCTTTGGGTGGAGGACAGAGCAGTGGCTATATATCACTCACCTTGGCATTCTTTGAAAATTGTGAACAAGATGCAAGAAGAGTAAACTCTAAACAAACATTTTTTTTTAATTGAACATAATCTTCCCTCTCACTCATACATGACGTATAAATCTAATAAATACTATGTTACTGTAATATCTAATTTCAAAAACTGAACTGAGCGTCAAAATTGCAAAGAAAGATCCATTATGGAAGTTTCTGTTAAAGTTAGGAACTTTGAATTTATTTACTTTTGCTCCCTTGATATATTGTCTAGCTTATTTTATAACCCATGCCTGCCATGCCCATGTGCCCTCAGTGTCACAACTGTTTTCATTTTGTAGCCATCACCAGCAGCAGTAAAACACACAGCCTAAGCACAAGGGTTCAAGATTGTTTCATACACTGAAAATTTCTTTCCCCAAATATATCTCTTAAATTCTAAAAGTAAGAAATGGAGTTTCAAATATACTAAATTTTAGATAAATAGAACAAGAAAATGTGAAAATTAAGTATTCTTCTAGGCAAGAAGGTTAAGAAAGTATGGAAGGCAGAATGATGCCCTCACCAAGACATCTCATTTTCTAGTCCCTAGAACCTGTGGTAGGTTACTTGGCAAAAAAGAACAACTTTGCAATGGAATTAAGGCTGGTAATCAGCATATCTTAAAATAGGGACATTACTCTAGATAATCTGTGTGGGTCCAATGTAATGATAAGAGTCCTTAGAAGTTGGAAGAGGGAGACAGAAGAAGAATCATAGTCCTTGAGGAGGATTTATGAAGGAGTTTGCACAGCCCCTAGAATCTGAAGAGGTAAGGTTAGAATCTCCCATAGAAACTCCATAAAGAATTTAACCTGCTGACCCCGTGACTTAATTCAGTAATACCCATTTATGGAATTTTGAAATAATGAGACTAAGATAAAATATTTATGACTTTTAAAATGGTTAGATTTATAGTGATTTGCTTGACCACCAATCATAAACTAGCACAGAAGGGGATAAGAGAACTAAAAGTAAACTTAATACATATTATATGCCAAAGTGTTGGACAAAAGTATTTCTAAACCATAAGTTAGCTAGTCATGTTGCATATATGATACAGGAGGAGAATAAAATGGCAAAAATAGATGGAGAAAGATTATTGAAAAATGCCAAGCTCTTAGTATTAGGTGGATGAAAGTGACCCAAAAGAATAGACTAAGAAATATTTGTAAATAGAAGAAACATTTGTTTAAAGTGCTGTAATAATCTAAGGGGAAAGAGTTGTTTCAAAAAAGATATTTGAGCCACCTTTGAAGACAGCACCTTTCCCATTGTGGAAATGTACCATGATGGCTGACTGTCACAGCCCTCTCATCGGATGAGTCTGGCTGATGGAAGGTCATTGCTAACCTTTAATAGAGAAGTTTCAGTAAATTAGTGAAAACAGCAGCAGAGGCTGGTGCAGGTTAGAGGCTGGGAGAAGGGTTTTAGATAAGAAAACAGGGGACAAGACAGAGTGGAAGTGGACATATTTATGTAAGTTTCCTTTTTAAATGCTTTTAGGTAAGCTATCATAAAATACTTAAGTCTTAATCTTAAAAACATCCAATATCAGTTGTTTTGTGTAATTTCCAAACAGCTATAGAAAACAAGGGCAATGATATACTATTTACAACAATTAATGTACTAGCAAAGGAAAAGTTTTAAACTGAGTAACCAAGGGAATTTTTAAGACAAACAGACTTTCCACAGGGTTCCTGCTATAAACCTGCTGCTTAAACGCTTGGAATGTATCTGATTTATGAGTCATACATTCAAAGATAAAGGACTTCTTCGAAACATTGGTAGGGGGATTTTTCTTGGAGAAACATGTTGAGTGAATGATCTGTGGAAGTTGACAAAACAAATCGACAGTCTGTCCCATTGATGTGTATATGAGGGCCAAGTGTGTCCAGATGTCTAATATGGCACAGATGGGCAGAAGAGGCATTTGGCTGTGGTTTTCTTGTAAACATAAGAGAAAGCAGTACCCAAAACTAACTTTTGAAGGCAGCAGGCTTCCAACTGGGGAAATGTACCAAGCTGGCTGACTGTCACTCTCACTAACTGCCATCAGCACCCCGAGGCTCTGCTGGATGGCATCTGGAGAGAGGTGCATTCCCTGTACACACCACAGAGCTGTAGCCAGGAACAGCTGTCAAAACCTGCAGCAGCTCACTATGTTCCATAACCTAGTTAAGGATCTGGACAATATTATCCTCTTAAACTTTGTGAAAGTTAGTATGATTTATGTGTGTAAGATGTCAGATATGGAAGATTCACATCCATGGCATAGAATACCATGGGTGGGCTGAGGGTGGCAGAGAGGGAGAGGTGTTCACATTGAGGAGTATGCATTGATCTCTATCTCACTCAACTAGAAAGAACAAAAATCAATGGGAAACAAAGAGAAAACCTTTTAAACTTAGAAGTTTTGGTCTTACGTGTGTGTGTGTGTGTGTGTGTGTGTGTTTTCTATGTGTGTCATTTTACCCCTAATAGTATCCTTTTTTTTTGGGGGGGGGGGACCCGGGATTGAACCCAAGAGTGCTTAACCACTAAACCAAATCCCATCCATTTTTAGTTTTTATTTTGAGATAGGTTTTCACTAAGTTGCTTATGGCCTTGCTAAGTTGCTGAGGCTGGCTTTGAACTTGTGATCCTCCTGCCTCAGCCTGCCAAGTTGCCGGCATTACAGGCCTGTGCCATCTCACCCAGCAACATCACCTCTTTTGTGGTAAAGAAAATACACACATTTTAGCACTTTTAAAATACTGTACATAATTTAATTTGAAAAAGCAGAATATGAACTGCATAAATGTGTTTTCTCTGGTTATTTGCCAAAATAATTGCCTTAAATAAAAGTAACTTGATTCTGAAAATTACAGTATACACATCATTGCAATTTTAAGATTTCTTTTTCTTATTTTATTTTTATTATTTTGTATTTCAGGCTTCTACAGTATTCTTATAGTTTTTACCATTTTAATAGAAGATTTATAAAAAAAGTTTTTGATATGAAAAAACATCAGTATATTAGTAGAAATAAACACAGTTACAATGTTTCCAGCTTTTAACTTCCTCCAAAATATCAAGTAGATACTAAAAACATTTATTTTCAGAAATGTAGCCTGAGGGGAAAGAAAAAGAAAATTGTAATTGAGAACACTTTTTTTGTACTGGGGAACTTCTTTAATCAGACCTATTTTTTTCCCCTCTGTGTTTAGAGAATTAGCAGATTCTATTTCAGTAAGCTTTCCTTGTTTATCACACTCACTCACTATTGAAAATCAAAACCAGTCCCAGATAATGCACACATTTCTTTGCTTTAATATCAGACAATTAGAAAAATTAGAAATGAGATAATTTTGTATTTGGTGAGCTTCCAACTGCATACCCCCATTTCATGCTAGAAAAAATATGAAATAGGATCCGGGCAGGAAATACAGGAAAAAAGAAACCTGTTGCCAAGAATGTGTCATGACTTTGCCACAGAATCATGGCCTGTAAAACACAGCACTGTTGGATATAGTAACCCTGAAGTTTTCTTGGGTTTGACAACATCCAAGAGTTTTTCTTCTCAGTTAAATAGAGGTGTCTTTCATATTTTATGAAAAAGTGATGTTATTGTTTGTCAATAACACTTTTGAGTATCATTAAAATGGGATTTGTATATGATGAGCCTTATACACATGAAAGATATCAACAACTAAAATAGTGGGGGGGGGGAGAACCAAAAATCTTTGTAGTTCTAATATTTCTCTAGTTTTTACCACTATAGGTCAGTCATACCTACTACAGAAGGAGATTTACATAACTTACACATACTAGCGTGTTACTATCATGTTTTATAAGATAGTTTCTTAATACTAAGAGTTAGTTTTGTTTTTAGATAGCTTACTCAATGATGTTCTAGTTTAATGTGAATAGAAAAATAAAGAAACTGATCAAAAAATATGATCAAGCTTTTTATTAGTTTGATTTTTAAGTTGCTGAGCAGTTAACTGTCTTCTGTTATTGGAAAATATTGGTGAGGGGTATGTATTTTAGTTTCCTTCTAAAATGCATGCTTAATTATAGTAATTCTGAAAGAAGCATGAAACTAATAATATGATGAGACAAAAATTATAAAGAAACAACTATACATTCTTTTTTTCTGGGTAAGTAGTGCAGAGACTTGTCTTAAAGATTTATTTGCAGAGCAAGCAATTCTCTATAAAAATCAATGAGCATATAATTGAGATAAATAAAGACAATTTATCAAATATGATTTATTCACACTTGACATATGATTGAGAAAATGTCAATCAACTTTAAAAATATGAATATCAGTATTGTTCATTTATGGTAGTTGGAAGGGCTGATGTTCATTATGGGGAGTGGCTTAGCCCTCTCCAAAGACTCTTTTTGACTTTGTCATTTTCTGTTGAGCTGGCCACTTCCAGTTGGGCTCAGTAAAATGGATCTGGCCTCAGGATTGAAGGTGTGGAGGGTTCTCCTTAGAATTTCTCATTCCTATATCTGTGTAGTCTGAAGATGAAGTCTCATTTGGTTTGTGACTCAGCACTGTTTAGGATCTTGGGACTTTGTTGTTGTTGTTCTTTTTATTTATACATGACCATAGAATGTATTTTGACATATCATACATATAACCATTCTTGTGGTTGTGCATGATGTGGAGTTACATTGGTCGTATATTCTTATATGAACATATAAGGAAGTTAAGACACTCTATGCATTCTTAATAAAGAATTTAAAATATAAATGGTACTTCAGATCTGGATTATAGATATCTCATTTTAAATTACTTGTCACCTTTTTGCTTTAACAAAAGTATGTTAGTCATGTTTATGATTAACTTGAAAAAATGTGCTGAGAATTCTTATCAACTAAGAGCTTTACAAAATCTTGTATTTTAAAAAATATATCTTAATTAAGGAATTTTTTTCTTATTTCCTAATAAAACCTTTGCCATAAGTATTAATAATAGTTATGTGTTATTTCCCAAACCTTATTTATTAAAAGATAATTTTAAAGCACTTAAACATAAAGTATAAATATAAATCACAGTTGAATTAAGTCTGGTAGTTGTGGTTTCAAAGCTAGCAGTAGCACCCAGACTTTAGCTGTGCTTCAAAAACTTGTCTTAGAAAATAGATTAAACCTTTTAGAAAAATGAAACATGGAAACATCAATACAAAGTGATAAAATCTGAATCTATAAATGGATAAGAAATAGGAATCTAATAAATATGGATACTTGATTGAAAAGCTATGATACTTAAACATTTATATGAGAAGAACGTTTGACTGGCAAGGATACTGAGTGAAGTCTTTTATTTGAGAATTCACTTCTAGAGATACTAGTTCCTTTTCTTCTTTAAGGAATCATGTAGCAAATTACACAGGGACCCAGTGTACATACTTGGAAAGCTGTGTTGTGAATTTCCATCCCCTAAAAACAGAAAATTCACCAATTAGAGTTGATTTTAAACTGCAGAAAAATATCATATTTTACCTGAGTGGTATATTTTGAAAAATAAAGGAACAAGAGAACTATAAAACATTAAATGAAGCAGAAGTCAAAACTGAGCTAAAATATTCATTAGCCTTTATAATTTATGATATATAGGAAAAAGATCTTGGTAATTTTTTTATCATTTTTTTTACTTCTAAAATGCTTATGTTAACCTTTTTTCTCTCACATCTAATAGAATATTTATTTAGATCTGTGTACAATATTGTATTTGTCAGCAAGCCTGTGAATACAAAAAAACATGGAGTGACCTTTAGCTTCCTCAAGCTGTGTTACATGTATTACAGTCACAAAACCAAAAACATATCCAAGGAGTATAGAGTAAGAGGGAATCAGTAATAAATCTGAACTTTACAATGTTTATAGACACAAGTGCTTTTCAAATCTGAAGTTTTGATTTACTGCATATTGCCAGTTATTGTTTGGCTTACTCTCTCTAGAGGATTATTTTCAAAAACTATATTCTTGTAAAATATTTTGGATTATTACACAAAAAATAATAACTTGAAGAATAAAACCACATCTTTGGTTTGCTTTTCAAACAGTGGTTTGATTATACTGAATTTGTTTGTTGAGAAATTTCATGGTTGACATTTATGAGAAAATATATCCTTTGATCTCCAAAATCCACTCAATAGTTTCCTCTATGAGAAACAAGATTTTTTTTTCATGTATTTATGGCTCCTTTGTTGCCACATAGAATGATGCAACATTTATTTAATTTGGTATTAATAAAGATTACTAAAGTAAGACTACATGTGTAATATCTGGACATGGACATGAAAACTTTTTGTAAAATTAGAGTATGGAAATTAATTATATATCAACTTAATATAGTGGATATAGTAAAGTACATTGCATTGAAGACTTTTTTATAATACTGCATCACGTACAGTTATAATGTTTGTTGTGCATCTGTTATTAAAAAAAATTCTGAGTGCCTAACTTAGTGCAATTTTCCTGTTTAGAAATATAGAGTATGAAATAATTATTTCTATTCCAAAAACACTAAGCCTCTATTAGTCAGTCATTTAATGAATATATAATGAATGTCTTTACCTTATTATTTTTAATTAATTTTAGATTTAAGGAAAAGTTTCAAAAGTAGTGCAGAGAGCTCCACTATAATCTTCAACCAAATGATTATCATCTTGTATAAACACAGCATAATTATCATAAATAAGATTAACAAGGATATATTATTAACTGAAGACTTTACTCAGATTTTGCCATTTTTCCCCCAATATATTGTATTTTTCTGTCCCACAGCATAATCCAGGACTTCAGATTGAATGTTAGTAAATCTGTATTCTCCTCCAATCTATGACCTTGACACTTGACATTTTTGAAGATTGGTTATTTTGCAAGATGCTGTTTCATTGAATTTGCCTGATGGATTTTCATAATTACATCAGGTAATTCAATTTTGGCAAGATTATGAAAAAAGTGATGATCCCTCTCAGGACATTCTAACAGTTGTACGTGATGTCCACAGGCCATATTACTAGTCATGTTAAAACAAATTTCTATTTGTAAAGGTAATATCACAGCTTTCTCTATTA
Source organism: Marmota flaviventris (assembly GCF_047511675.1). Classification (NCBI taxonomy): domain Eukaryota; kingdom Metazoa; phylum Chordata; class Mammalia; order Rodentia; family Sciuridae; genus Marmota; species Marmota flaviventris. The sequence continues at coordinate 50,500,511 of NC_092504.1, read as the reverse complement.
TGGGGGGAATTTTTAATACTAGTAAAGCAGCCATCATATCATTATTATCCTCAATTATTGTATTGTTTGAAAGAAGGTAAGAAAATGTGAATATAATACATCATGAGTTTGATAGAGGCTATTGTTAAAGCATTTAACAGGAAAACAATAAATAAGGATCAGTAAAAGGCCAAGAATTAGCCAATAGAAATGGGGCAGATGAAAAAACAGGAAAATGTATTCCAATCATAGCAATGTCCTGATATGTAAAGCCGCAGATGAGTTGGAGAACTGAAAGCAATAAAATATACTTAAATTATAAATTATTTGCTGCTGAAATTGAATGATTAGACTAAAGAAGCTATTGCTAGGCAAGTCCTCAGTGCATCATAGGCTTTTCTGAGAATTTGAACATCTTACGAATTTTTCAGCAAAACTATATCTAACCTTATCAAACATTATTGTTCATTCCTTTAACAGTATTGTTTCAAGATTTTTTCTTTTCTTTTTGATCTTCATCCTGTATTAAATCCTTCCACATAGTGGATAGGGATGTGTGGTGTAGGTGCCAGTACTTCCTACTGTTTGCCTTAAGACTTCTGTGATATTACTTTAGCCTGTATCTGGCAAACTTCTAGCTATTTAGTCAAGTCAAGGACAATCATCAATTTCCCCAGCATAACACTCCTTTTTGGGGATGCATTGCAATGCTTCTATCATTGCTGGTATTTGAACATCCATCACAAAATGAGTTTCACATGTGTTTATATCTACTAAACAGAATATGAGTGATTTGGATATAGGATGAACACCCATATATATGTCTTCTCATTCCATTTTATATCTCAATGTTTGGCTTAGGATCAGTGTCCAGTTAATAAGAAAAATGGGTGAATGAGAAAAAAATGAACCTAAGAAACAGTTTAATGATACATAGAAAGTTCCAATTGAACCTGTTATTTTAGTCATTATTCTAAGAGTTAATAAAATAATTCAGTTCAAGAGCATTATTCATGTTATTACTGAAGATAGAATCAGCATAGAGGGAGAAATTAATGTGTATTCTAATTTCCTGTCATAAATATTCAGTGACATTTAGTGAGATTGCAAATGCTTTTTAGTTGCCTTCATAGTTTATACATTAAAATTAAACTTTATAATTACAATAAAATAAATATGCAATGTTATTACTGAGGTTAGATAGTTAAAAACAAGGAAATGCAAAACTATTTTTATTGATTTCCTTATTTTTTTCTGTATTTGGAGATAATAATCATCATTAAATTTAAGTATGTAAATTCTTTTCGATTGGTGAATGAGGTAATTTTTGTCTTATAAAACTTGAGAGAATAAGTGTTACTTTAAATATATAAGTCTATATGTATAAGAAATACTTCATTTTTAGGAAAGTAATATTGATCTAATTAGAGGTTTAAGTGTTTGCTTTGGTCAGTTTCTGGAAATTTGTCCTCAAATCAAAGAAACCAATTAGCTCAATTTATCATGGAAGTTTTGAAATTGTTTGTAGAATTGAATTTGAATTAATGTTAACAAGTTTGCTAAGTAGTCTGATATCCCATATGGGAGACATGGCATCAGAGGCAGAAAAAAATTGAGTCAGTTGTTCAAAAGTCACTACAAATTCAATGTTGCTTTGTTCATAAAATATGAATTTGGGGGTCTTTTATGAAAGTGGCAAGCTGAGAAATTAGAAAGATATTGAGAATGATATTACTATGACCTTGCCTTTACTAAATTGATTTTATCTGCAGGCCTTAATTTTTGTGTGTTTGTTTGTTTTTTGCTTTCTATTGATTGCTCCTTCAAGGAAAGTTAGGTTTTGAAAATGATACTGAAAGAGTCAGTATGAAGAAACAGTTGTAATGGCATTATTGTTTAAATTAGAATAACTAGTAAGGCAATCAAATAAAGGAGGGGGGTGGTTTGTGACAGACAAGATAAATATAAATCAGTTTACAAGAAGATGGTGATAAGTCATCATTTCAAATAGTAACAAATGAACCATTCTCCGGATGGTAAGAATCAAAAAGAGACAAGTTAATGGAATAAGATAGTGATTACAGAGGAAAGACCCAAAATTAGAAAGTAAAACAATGTCAAGTGAATGTGAAATCCTGGGCAGAACTATGTACATGGTAGCAGAAGTTACTAAGCTATTCATCATCATGGTGCTCTTTAATATAGAGGATGAATATCCTGCACTTACCTGGAGCAAGCAAAATCCCATTCACATGTTGTGGTCCAACAGCACAGGCTTGGAAACCAAGTTCTAAATAATACAAAAGTAAACAACATTTAAAAAAATAAAAGGTAAGTAATAGTAGATCCCTCAGGGGGAAAAAAATAAAAACCTGAATTGAAGACACAATGCAGAATCAAAAAGAAGCAGACTCGCCAAGGTTATGGCTTTTTCTAGACGGTGTGTTTTGATGGGCATAAACAAAGTGCTTTATGATAGGTTTGACTGCTCTTATAGAGACAGTGTTCAAGAAGCACAGCAAAAGAATGGGAAGAGGAAATAATTCAAGCTTTTGAAAAGAGAATTTAGTTGCAGAAGATAAAGGTTTTATAGTGCCTCTCCACAGAAAATGAAACTGCATGAGAATCTTCTGTGAGGCATACTTGAATGGTAAACAGTCAGGAAGGGAAAACAGAACATAATGATGGTGATAGATATAGAAGATCCTAGGTATTAAGTTGCAGGTATAGTGGAATATAAAGTTTTTCTCTATGCCAGAGTCCTTCCAGAATATGACAATTTCTGCCAAAGGATTTATTTCAGGCCCACTTTATAAATCGTTTCCTTAGAGCATGCACTTTTGATAAGAAAGGCTATCTTGTGACTATTTCTTAGATAGGTTATACCAAACTGTCCAAAGACCATAGACCATTAAAAAATAAATTATTTCAAACTATCTTTGTGCTTTAAATGTAAACTGGATTATCAATATCCTGCAGAGGAGTTTGCTTATATAAAATGAACTAAAAAATACATTTAAAAGAAAGAAAGGCAGGAATTGTTTTCTAATTTATTTTAAAGTTCTCCATTGTAACATTTAAAATTAGACTAAAGATTTTAATTATAAAAAAGAATATCTCTTTTTTTCCTTTTTGAAATAGTACGAATAGGGAAGGAGTTTGGAAAAAGAAATACATTAGTATATTATTTTCATATTAACATAAACAAATAATGAGGTATTTTAAAGTATAATTACAACAATTTGAGATCACAGGTTTAAAAGAGCTTGTTTCCCGACATCTTTTACTGTTTCCATCCTTCAGTAAAAAAATCATAAATGATTCCCAAAGTGACCAATTTTCAATAGAGAAAGTGATTACTTTTGTAACTTACACATTTTCATCTATTGTCAAATTTTTCTGTTTTGTTTTCCTCTCAGTAGGCATCTACCCCTTGTTTATTCTTTTCATGGTATGGCTACCATGCCTCCTAAGATTGTGCCTTTGTAGTTATAACATTGTGAATACAGAAAACAAAGTATCATTAACTATGATAGGAAATGTACATTGAATGTTTCTTAAGTGCCAAGAGTTTGGTTGTCTTACTTACTTTAAACTTCACTAAATACTTTTGACAAATTTCCATTCAATTTTACAGATTAGAAACTAAGCTGAACAATTTTCCCAAACAAATTCTACTAATAATGATGAAGTCAGGATTCAACCCAAGTCCATCTGACTCCAAGAACTGAGTTCTTAACCACAGTGGGGCCATAAGAAAAAGATTTGGAGAGTCTTTGTTCATTTTCAAGTCTTGTATTTGGAAAGGAAAGTTGGTAAAGCCTTCTATGAATATACCATGTATATTTGACCAATGTAGATCCTCTGGATTGCAATTATTCCTCAAATTGAAGATTATCTCCGGAAATGTCCCTCATATATGCTAAACTAATCCCTTCACATATTTCTCAGAATTTACACAAATTTTAAAAATGTAATTAAATCTGCAGACTAAAATCCTGACTAATGTCCCAGTGGTCTTTAGAAAGAAAGCTGTGTCCCCAATTTGTGTGTGCGTATGTGTGTGTATGCGCGTACACACACACATATCTGTGTGCTAACTGCATGATTGTCAGAATGGGAGTGAGTTGGGGAGCAGATGTAATTGAAGAGACAGTTCATTCTATATGATTCCACATAATTTCTCTTTTAAATGAGAACTTCCACAGATCTACACATAAAAAAGACACTAAATCTGTGGTTTACAGAATAAAAACCCTAAAATATATTTGGGAGTATTACTATTCCCTAATTTTATACATTATTAAAAGGTAAAATGCAATACTGGTACCAAAACAGGAGGGTGGACCAATGGTACAGAATAGAGGACACAGAGACTAATCCACAAAGCTACAACTATCTTATATTTGATAAAGGAGCTAAAAGCATGCAATGGAGGGAGGATAGCATCTTCAACAAATGGTGCTAGGAAAACTGGAAATCCATATGCAACAAAATGAAACTGAATCCCCTCCTCTCGCCATGCACAAAAGTTAACTCAAAGTGGATCAAGGAGCTAGATATCAAATCAGAGACTCTGCGTCTGAGAGAAGAAAAAGTTGGCTCCGATCTACATATTGTAGGGTCGGGCTCCAAATTCCTTAATAGGACACCCATAGCACAAAAGTTGATAACAAAAATCAACAAATGGGACTTACTTAAACTGAAAAGTTTTCTCTCAGCAAGAGAAACAATAAAAGAGGTAAATAGGGAGCCTACATCATGGGAACAAATTTTTACTCCTCACACTTCAGATAGAGCCCTAATATCCAGAGTATACAAAGAACTCAAAAAATTAAACAATAAGAAAACAAATAACCCAATCAACAAATGGGCCAAAGACCTGAACAGACACTTCTCAGAGGAGGACATACAATCAATCAACAAGTACATGAAAAAATGCTCACCATCTCTAGCAGTCAGAGAAATGCAAATCAAAACCACCCTAAGATACCATCTCACTCCAGTGAGATTGGCAGCCATTATGAAGTCAAACAACAACAAGTGCTGGAGAGGATGTGGGGAAAAGGGTACTCTTGTACATTGCTGGTGGGACTGCAAACTGGTGCGGCCAATCTGGAAAGCAGTATGGAGATTCCTGGGAAAGCTGGGAATGGAACCACCATTTGACCCAGCTATTGCCCTTCTTGGACTTTTCCCTGAAGACCTTAAAAGAGCGTACTACAGGGATACTGCTACATCGATGTTCATAGCAGCACAATTCACAATTGCTAGACTGTGGAACCAACCCAGATGCCCTTCAATAGATGAATGGATAAAAAAAAATGTGGCATTTATACACCATGGAGTATTACGCAGCACTAAAAAATGACAAAATCATAGAATTTGCAGGGAAATGGATGGCACTAGAGCAGATTATGCTTAGTGAAGCTAGCCAATCCCTAAAAAAACAAATACCAAATGTCTTCTTTGATATAATGAGAGCAACTAAGAACAGAGCAGGGAGGAAGAGCAGGAAGAAAAGATTAACATTAAACAGATACATGAGGTGGGATGGAAAGGGAGAGAAAAGGGAAATTGCATGGTAATGGAGGGAGACCCTCATTGTTATACAAAATTAGATATAAGAGGTTGTGAGGGGAATGGGAAAATAAACAAGGAGATAAATGAATTACAGTGGATGGGGTAGAGAGAGAAGATGAGAGGGGAGGGAGGGGGGATGGTAGAGGATAGGAAAGGTAGCAGAATACAACAGTTACTAATAGGGCATTATGTAAAAATGTGGATGTGTAACCGATGTGATTCTGCAATCTGTATTGGGGGTAAAATTGGGAGTTCATAACCAACTTGAATCTAATGTATGAAATATGATATGTCAAGAGCTTTATAATGTTTTTTGAACAACCAATAAAAAAATAAAGAAAAAAAATGCAATACAGTTGAAAACTTGGTATTTATAAAGAAACGATGTTTTAAATAATCTAAGAAATTCTAAATTTTATTTATCTTTTGTTTCTATGTTGATAGTCCTAATCAGAATCATACTTATTAGAAGTCCCAACTCAGATAATCTACTGATAATATTGTATAATAAAAGTGATACCCCTCATCTTTTCCCTTAAACCTAATTTTCTCCAAATTTTTATACATTTAATACTAGTTTCAATCTTCACAAGTGTCTATATAAAATATACTGTCCTTTTCAGGTACCATGACACATCCAAAGCCATTGTTCTCTGAAGCTATCTACATGTTGTTTGGAGACTCATAGTTGCTCCTACCTCTGGGGTTGGCAACATATTTGTTATGATGTCATCTCCAGTACTATGACACATTTTATCCTTAAGGCATTAGTCACATAAGATACTGTTGAGTTGTGATGAAAGGGGTCCTCCTTGCCTAACCTTAGCCCTCTCTAGGATACCAGGCTCTATGAAATACCTCTTCCTCTGCTCATAGCCTGTAGATTCCCTTGGGCTCTTTGCCTGTACTGTTACTCCAGGAGGCTCTAAATTTTCCAAGTGACAGCATTTGGGGCAAGAGTTAATTTAGTCTCCTATTATCACTTAGCTTGTCCCTCAGTAAAGCTCTCTCCAATGTTTCCCTTCATTAAATTAAAATGTATGTATGTGAATGAAAACAAGCACTTAATGGAGGCTATAGAGGGGATAAGGAACAAAATAAAAAGCTCTCTCTCTCTCTCTCTCTCTCTCTCTCTCTCTCTCTCTCTCTCTCTCTCGGTACTAGGGATTGAACTCAGGGGCACTCAACCACTGAGCCACATTCCCAGCCCTATTTTGTACTTTATTTAGAGACAGGGTCTCATTGAGTTGCTAAGCATCTCACCTTTGCTGAGGCTGGTTTTGAACTCGAGATAATAGACATGTTTCTCTTTATGCTGATCTTATTGATAATCTTCTCAGTTGTCACCACCATCACTCCAATTACTCAAGGTGATAAACTGGTAGCCATTATAGATTCCTTCCTTTTAGAATGTCTTCACTTCAATTATGCATTTATCTACTCAATCTAGTAAATGTTTTTTCAAGTCTAACCCCTTTTTTTAATTCAAATAGGTACATTTCTCATGATTGAATTTCTTACTTAGATTTAAATGACTTCATGTGTCTATCCTTCTGTGATCTACTGAATTCCACCCTTGTATACTCTGCCATAATCATCTTTGTTAATAAGCAAGTTGAATCCTGTTTCATCCTTTATCCAGTTTTCTTCAATAACTTCAGATTGTCTTTAGGAATATGAAATCTTTCTATTTTTAACAAGATATTGTTTAGCAGTTATGGAAGTCAGGGTCTGCCGAGGTAAAGGTGATAAGGTAGCATAATTACAAGCTCCAGTGAACACTGAGAGCATACTTGAAGTTTCTAAAGTGGAAAAACTTTGAAAATATAGTGCATTTGGGGAGAAATTCAGAGGTTTTCTAGGTTTGGACAGCATCTCCTGGTTGTCACCAGAGTTCACTTGTCACTAGAGGTCACTTAACTAATTTCCAGAAGTTTGTACATTGCAAGACATGCATTTTTCCCCCTAAAACCATTGTCACCACTTCAGCTTATAAAACATTAGCATCCTGTTTACTACTATATAAGAACTAATTACTGTAAAACTGAGCTACAGACCTACACATCTTTCCTGCATCATCAGCATTAATCTGAGAGATATGTCTCCTGAGTGCGGCTCAGGTTTGCTTTGTGAGTTACTAAAATTTTATCTCATTTAACTGCATAATTTGGGTATTCTTGATATTCACTTGTATGCCTTTCTTGTAAATGATTTTGTCAGGGTGCTCTGGACATTCCAGTTTTTTCATGAAGTATGTACCACTCATAGTCTCTTACGTATCTCCTCTGTTACCTGAAACACCCTCGTTGTTCTTATTTTCATATAGGCTCACTCTCATATTCACTCATATATGCACATACTTATATCTTTAACCTAAAAATTAGGATAATAATATGTGCTCTTCTTCCAAAGGAGCAATTCAAATCCAAAGTGCTTAGCAGACAAGTGCAATATTTAGATGTCATGGAAAGGGACACTTGCTCAGGCAGGAGCATTTGGCCCGAGTTAAGAATTATTGTAGCTCAGTCTACATGGATCTTCACAATGAGGTCTTTGCCACTTGAATAAGTGTGAGATTGAATTTGAGAGATAAGAAAGAAAACACTAGATCTAAATGAATGGAGACTTGATGTAAATTTTTAGAGGCGATTCATAGCTTCTCTCCAAGTTCTAAAATATTAGTCAGTTCACAGATCTGAAATCTTGAATGAGAACCTGTGAGAAAGTACTGTCAATTAACTCCCTCCAAGCCTTTGGCAAACAGGAGAGAATTGTAGTAGGGAAAGGAAAATGCTCAGGTGGTATTTTAATATCTGAGCACCCCCAAATACCAAGGTGGCCCATCAGTTATGGAGTTCAGGAGATAAATGGAATTTAGGCCTGAGTATGTCTCTCATAGTGCATTGAGGACAGTGGTTCCATGAACATATCCTGAATCCTATATTTATGTAGGTATAGACGATACACACACACACACACACACACACATATGTATATATATGTATACACACACAGAGGCGGGATCCTCACATTATATTTTTACACATTGAGAATTATTTTACTAGGAGGAGTCAAAAAGAAGCCCCTAAAGTTTGTTCCTCCCTATAAAATGATTAAAGTAAAAATAAAATCTCTGGGGACCATTAGAAAATTTAGCATTAACATCACAGATATGAAAGATATAGAATATTATTCTTTGACATATCCTTATTTAAATTACCTGTTTGTTGTACAAAAGACAGCTGGAACATACAGAAGGCAATAAGCTTATAGGAAATGCTATCAGGCAATAAAGTAGCTATTCTTTGAGAGACATGATTTTTTCATTAGTGGCCATATCTAATATGAGGCTATAAAAATAACAAATAATTTTTTTTTTCTGTGTACTGCTTTTTTTCTTTCTGCATACCAGAAGATCCTTCTTTGCAACTGACAGGAAAGCAGCATACTTTCATCATTTTGCTCAGAACAACAACATCTATTTCACTCAATTTCATAATTTATTCTGGAGAAACATTGATGATTTCACCAGGCCAGGGCACATGATACTGGTGCAATAAATTTGTGATATTGTAACGTTAAGGCATGATAAGCAGAGAGTAGTATACTCATTTATATCTTATGCATGTCACAAGATGGGGAATGCTTTGTTAGCAAGCTTTGTCCTGGAGGAAGTGGATTGCTTGATATGATGTGTTGTTTATTTTTCTGTCTGTAGTGACTGAGAGTTCACCTTTGATGCTGTATGGAGAGAGCATCAAACACCTCTTAGGCTACACTGAAGCAGTGATAACCTAGGGGCAAAATTTACAAGTGTGACTTCCTGATTCCTGGAATATGGAAAGATGGTGTGATATATACCCAGAAGGCCAAGCAGAGATTACTAGAGTTTTTAACTTCCTGAATATGGCAGAAATTACAGCTTATGAATTTGTTTTCTGAATTGTTCTAGGGATCATTCATGAAAACTAGACTGAAGTCTGCCTCTCTGTGTCTTATAATTACTCAATAAGAATCAAATTTTCAGGAAGGAAGATGGCGGCGAGGGGAGTGCATTGCACCCATGTGCTGCTTCACTGTGTGGGAGTATGACAAGTCAGGACGGCTAAAGGATATCTTGTTAGGAATTTCCAGCAATAGTGGGGTGCTCCGGAACCTGGAGGAAGGATTTCCATCGCACGAGGATCAGCTACGGGGACTCAAACGCGAGAGGTTTGTCGCACGGAGGGTAACACTGCTTATTCAGCAAATCGCCCCGCGGCTAGAATCTGCAGCGTGCGCTGGGATAGAGACGCAGGGTTACAGCGCTGCAGTTTCTGCCAGCCGCGCAAGCACCGTACTCAGGGCTGAATTCTGGGTTTGAGACGGGGGAAGGAAGCGGTCCATCTCGGTTCTCCACACCGGTCAGACCACAGAGGAGGCCAGCAGCCACCATGTTGGTAAACTGACGTCACCACCCCTGTTTTCGACTGACCGCAGCTCATTCAGCCATAGAACAGGTAATTTCAGGCTGCAATTCGCCTGCGGCTTGCAGACAGATTGCTAGGACTCAGCGCCTGGGTGCTTCTTAGAACCTGATCTTATCAGAGTGAATACCGAGCGCGGGGCGGCCGAGTTCCGGCTCCCGGAACTTCCCTGGCCCGGGGCTAGGAGCCCGCGGAAACTGCTTCTCGGTCCGGGTCCTGCTGAGGGCCGGTCAGGACTCACCCGGTGCTTTGGTTGCCCGGCAAGGGGAACGAAATGCTGCCATTCGCATAGGATACCAACATGGCAGAGATCTGATGTCTGCAGAAAGCAGCGGAGGAGGGAACTTCATCAATACCAGTGGTGACATAAGCAGTTGGTCTCCTGGTAGGGGGGGTGAGGCACAGTCACCCGAGTCTCCTCAATTTGTCGTGGAGCCAGAGGGAAGGAGCCGGGCCGCCGCCAGCGCCCGGAGCAGGCCCAGCGGCTCTCCAGCTTGGTGACCGCGTGACCCCAATTGGAGAGGGGGTGGAGCGGAGCCGCCACCCGCAACCACAAGGTGGGCAGACCCGCGGCCCAGTGGTACATGGGCGTGGTAGGAGGGGCAGGGCAGAGCCGCGGTTTGCGCTTGCAAGGTAAACAGACCTGTGACAGCCTGGCGGGTCAGGCCCAGTGGCCTGCCAGTGTGGTACACACGTCACCCCAACTGGAGTAGGGGCAGAGCAGATCCTTCTCCCACGCCCGGACCAGGCCCTGCCGATGTGGTGGTCACGTGACCCCAATTGGAGTGGGGGCGGAGCGGAACCGCCACCTGTGCCCGCAGGGTGAGCAGACCAGTGATCAACCTGCAGATCAGGCCCAGGGGTCCGCAGGCGTGGTAGGAGGGGCAGGGCAGATCCGCCGCCCGCGCCTCCAAGGTAGGCAGACCTACAACAGACCGGCGGATCAGGCCCAGGAGCCTGCCGGCGTGGTACAAACACCACCCTAATTGGAGTAGTGGCAGAGCAGAGTCGCCGCCCGTGCCAGGAACAGGCCCAGCGTCCTGCAGGCGGGGTAGTCACGACACCCCAATTGGAGTAGGGGCAGAGCAGAGCCTCCACCCGTGCCCGAAAGGTGGGCAGATCTGCGACCGACCAGCGGGACAGGCCCAGTGGCCTGCCGGTACGACAGACACATCACCCCATTTGCAGTAGGGGCAGAGTAGAGCCGCCGCCCACGCCTGCAGGGTAGGCAAACCTGCAACCGACCGGCGGATCAGACCCGGTGGCCTGCCGGCGTGGTACACTCGTCACCCCAATTGGAGTAGGGGCAGAACAGAGCCGCCGCCAGCTCCCAGAACAGGCCCAGTGACCTGCCGGCGTGGTAGCCACAACACCCCAATTGGAATAAGGAGAGAGCAGAGCCGCCGCCCGCACCTGCAGGAAAGATACGCAAGCAGTATGAAAAGACAAGGAAAGAAAGGACCACAAGCAATGCAGGTCAACGCAACTTTAGAAGAGGTAACAGCTGCAGCAGATGGAATGTCAGATAAAGAATTCAGGATATACATGCTTCAGATGATCTGGAGTATCAAGGAAGACATTAAACAGCAAAATCAGACAATGAAAGATCACTTCGACAACGAATTACGCAAACAAATCCAGGAAGCAAAGGATCAACTATACAGGGAGATAGAGGTTATAAAAAACAAACAAACAGAAATCCTAGAAATGCAGGAAGCAATAAACCAACTTAAAAACTCAATGGAGAATACTACCAGCAGAGTAGAACACTTAGAAGATAGAACATCAGACAATGAAGACAAAGTATTTCAACTGGAAAAGAACATAGACAGCTCAGCAAGACTGTTAAGAAACCATGAGCAGAACATCCAAGAAATATGTGATAACATTAAGAGACCAAACTTAAGAGTCATTGGGATACAGGAAGGTACAGAGCTCCAAACCAAAGGAATGAGCAATCTATTCAATGAAATGATACAGGAAAACTTCCCAGACTTGAAGAATGAGACAGAATCCCAAATCCTAGAAGCCTACAGGACGCCGAATGTGCAAAATCATAAGAGATCCACACCTAGACACATTATAATGAAGATGCCCAACATACACAATAAGGAGAGAATTTTAAAAGCTACAAGAGAAAGGAAGCAGATTACATTTAGGGGTAAGCCAATCAGGATAACAGCTGATCTTTCAACACAGACTCTGAAAGCTAGAAGATCCTGGAATAACATATTTCAAACACTGAAAGAAAATGGGTTCCAACCAAGAATTGTGTATCCAGCGAAATTAAGCTTCAGGATGGAGGATGAAATTAAAACCTTCCACGATAAACAAAAGTTTAAAGAATTCGCAGCTAGAAAACCATCTCTTCAAAACATCCTCGCCAAAGCATTACAGGAAGAGGAAATGGAAAATAACAATTAAAACCAACAGTGGGAGGTAGGACAGTAAAGGGGGTGGGGAATAATCAAAGAGGAAAACAAACCATGTTTAGTAACATAAATAAACAAATATGGCTGGAAGAACAACCCATATCTCAATAATAACCCTAAATGTTAATGGCTTAAACTCACCAATTAAGAGTCACAGGCTAGTAGAATGGATCACAAAACAAGACCCAACAATATGCTGCCTACAGGAGAAAAATTTGATAGGAAAAGACATACATAGGCTGAAGGTGAAAGGTTGGGAAAAATCATATCACTCATATGGACTTCGGAAACAAGCAGGAGTGTCCATACTCATATCAAATAAAATAGATTTCAAGCCAAAGTTAATCAAAAGAGATAAAGAGGGACACTACATACTGCTTAAGGGAACCATACACCAACAAGACATAACAATCATAAATATTTATGCCCCAAACAATGGTGCAGCTATGTTCCTCAAACAAACTCTTCTCAAGTTCAAGAGTCTAATAGACCACCATACCATAATCATGGGAGACTTCAACACACCTCTCTCGCCACTGGACAGATCTTCCAAACAAAAGTTGAATAAGGAAACTACAGAACTCAATAACACTATTAATAACCTAGACCTAATTGACATATATAGAATATACCACCCAACATCAAGCAGTTACACTTTTTTCTCAGCAGCACATGGATTCTTCTCAAAAATAGATCATATATTATGTCACAGGGCAACTCTTAGACAATATAAAGGAGTAGAGATAATACCATGCATCCTATCTGATCATAATGGAATGAAACTGAAAATCAACGATAAAAGAAGGAAGGAAAAAGCATACATCACTTGGAGAATGAACAATAGGTTACTGAATGATCAATGGGTTAAAGAAGACATCAAGAAGGAAATTAAAAAATTCTTAGAGATAAATGAAAACACAGACACAACATATCAGAATCTATGGGACACATTGAAAGCAGTTCTAAGAGGAAAATTCATTGCTTGGAGTTCATTCCTTAAAAAAAGAAAAAACCAACAAATAAATGATCTCATACTTCATCTCAAAATCCTAGAAAAAGAAGAGCAAAACAACAGCAAAAGAAGTAGAAGGCAAGAAATAATTAAAATCAGAGCTGAAATCAATGAAATCGAAACAAAAGAAACAATTGAAAAAATTGACAAAACTAAAAGTTGGTTCTTTGAAAAAATAAACAAAATCGACAGACCCTTAGCGATGCTAGCGAAGAGAAGAAGAGAGAGAACTCAAATTACTAGCATACGGGATGAAAAAGGCAATATCACCACAGACACTTCAGATATACAGAAGATAATCAAAAACTATTTTGAATCCTTATACTCCAACAAATTAGAAGATAGTGAAGGCATCGATAAATTTCTTAAGTCATATGATCTGCCCAGATTGAGTCAGGAGGATATAGACAACCTAAACAGACCAATATCAATTGAGGAAATAGAAGAAACCATAAAAAGACTACCAACTAAGAAAAGCCCAGGTCCAGATGGGTATACAGCAGAATTTTACAAAACCTTTAAAGAAGAACTAATACCAATACTTTTCAAGCTACTTCAGGAAATAGAAAGGAGGGAGAACTTCCAAATTCATTCTATGAGGCCAACATCACCCTGATACCTAAACCAGACAAAGACACTTCAAAGAAAGAAAACTACAGACCAATATCTCTAATGAACCTAGATGCAAAAATCCTCAATAAAATTCTGGCGAATCGGATACAAAAACATATTAAAAAAATTGTACACCATGATCAAGTAGGATTCATCCCTGGGATGCAAGGCTGGTTCAATATACGGAAATCAATAAATGTTATTCACCACATCAATAGACTTAAAAATAAGAACCATATGATCATCTCGATAGATGCGGAAAAAGCATTTGACAAAGTACAGCATCCCTTTATGTTCAAAACTCTAGAAAAACTAGGGATAACAGGAACATACCTCAATATTGTAAAAGCAATCTATGCTAAGCCTCAGGCTAGCATCATTCTGAATGGAGAAAAACTGAAGGCATTCCCTCTAAAATCTGGAACTAGACAGGGATGCCCTCTCTCTCCACTTCTGTTCAACATAGTTCTCAAAACACTGGCCAGAGCAATTAGACAGACGAAAGAAATTAAAGGCATAAAAATAGGAAAAGTAGAACTTAAATTATCACTATTTGCAGATGATATGATTCTATACCTAGCAGACCCAAAAGGCTCTACAAAGAAACTATTAGAGCTAATAAATGAATTCAGCAAAGTGGCAGGATATAAAATCAACACGCATAAATCAAAGGCATTCCTGTATATCAGCGACAAATCCTCTGAAATGGAAATGAGGACAACCACTCCATTCAAAATATCTTCAAAAAAAATAAAATACTTGGGAATCAACCTAACAAAAGAGGTGAAAGACTTATACAATGAAAACTACAGAACCCTAAAGAGAGAAATAGAAGAAGATCTTAGAAGATGGAAAAATATACCCTGTTCATGGATAGGCAGAACTAACATCATCAAAATGGCGATATTACCAAAAGTTCTCTATAGGTTTAATGCAATGCCAATCAAAATCCCAACGGCATTTCTTGTAGAAATAGAGAAAGCAATCATGAAATTCATATGGAAAAATAAAAGACCCAGAATAGCAAAAACAATGCTAAGCAGGAAGTGTGAATCAGGCGGTATAGCGATACCAGACTTCAAACTATACTACAGAGCAATAGTAACAAAAACAGCATGGTACTGGTACCAAAACAGGCGGGTGGACCAATGGTACAGAATAGAGGACACAGAAACCAATCCACAAAACTACAACTATCTTATATTTGATAAAGGGGCTAAAAGCATGCAATGGAGGAAGGATAGCATCTTCAACAAATGGTGCTGGGAAAACTGGAAATCCATATGCAACAAAATGAAACTGAATCCCTTTCTCTCGCCATGCACAAAAGTGAATTCAAAATGGATCAAGGAGCTTGATATCAAATCAGAGACGCGCCGTCTGATAGAAGAAAAAGTTGGCTACGATCTACAGTCGGTGGGGTCGGGCTCCAAATTCCTCAATAGGACACCCATAGCACAAAAGTTAATAACTAGAATCAACAAATGGGACTTACTCAAACTAAAAAGTTTTTTCTCAGCAAAAGAAACAATAAGAGAGGTAAATAGGGAGCCTACACCCTGGGAACAAATCTTTACTCCTCACACTTCAGATAGAGCCCTAATATCCAGAGTATACAAAGAACTCAAAAAATTAGACAATAAGAAAACAAACAACCCAATCAACAAATGGGCCAAGGACCTGAACAGACACTTCTCAGAGGAGGACATACAGTCAATCAACAAGTACATGAAAAAATGCTCAACATCTCTAGCTGTCAGAGAAATGCAAATAAAAACCACCCTAAGATACCATCTCACTCCAGTTAGATTGGCAGCCATTAGGAAGTCAAACAACAACAAGTGCTGGCGAGGATGTGGTGAAAAGGGTACACTTGTACATTGCTGGTGGGACTGCAGATTGGTGCAGCCAATTTGGAAAGCAGTATGGAGATTTCTTGGAAAGCTGGGAATGGAGCCACCATTTGACCCAGCTATTCCCCTTCTTGGTCTATTCCCTAAAGACCTAAAAAGAGCATGCTACAGGGACACTGCAACATCGATGTTCATAGCAGCACAGTTCACAATAGCAAGACTGTGGAACCAACCTAGATGCCCTTCAATAGACGAATGGATAAAAAAATGTGGCATTTATACACAATGGAGTATTACTCAGCATTAAAAAATGACAAAATCATAGAATTTACAGGGAAATGGATGGCGTTAGAGCAGATTATGCTAAGTGAAGCTAGCCAATCCCTAAAAAACAAATGCCAAATGTCTTCTTTGATATAAGGAGAGTAACTAAGAACAGTGTAGGGACGAAGAACAGGAGAAGATTAACATTTAACAGGGATGAGAGGTGGGAGGGAAAGGGAGAGAGAAGGAAAATTGCATGGTAATGGAAGGAGACCCTCAGGGTTATACAGTGGACGAGGTAGAAAGAGAGGAGGGGAGGGGAGGGGAGAGGTGGGGAGGGGGGAGGGGGGAGGATGGGAAAGGCAGTGGAGCACAACAGACACTAGTATGGCAATTTGTAAATCAATGGATGTGTAACTGATGTGATTCTGCAATCTGTGTATGGGGTGAAGGTGGGAGTTCATAACCCACTTGAATCAAAGTGTGGAATATGATATGTCAAGAAATTTGTAATGTTTTGAACAACCCACAATAAAAAATTAAAAAAAAAATAAATAAAAAAAAAAAAGAATCAAATTTTCAGTACTGAATCTCTTTCAAAACTGCCTTAAAACTTTGTTACAAGATTTAGGAATATAAATGATACATATTTGTTTTGAGTAAGAGCAGATCTCAAGTTCTATGTTGATGATATTTTATCCAAATATTTCTTGGTCAATCACCTTTATCTTGTTGGCATCCCCTCCTTTACCACAGTCTCCCTATTTTAGGTCTTTATTAGTCGAGGCAATTAATTCATATGAGGCAATTAGTTCATCACTGAGCTAAAGTCTAAAACCTAAATACAGAACCTAGGTAAAGACTCTTGAAAGCATAAGGTTTAGGTAACAAACATAAGAGTTTCCTTCTACTTGTCTCAATGTTAATATTGAGCTATCTATCATGCTTTGGGTGGCTCCATGCTCTAAGAAAACATATTTCAAGAGAGTGAAAACACATGCTATAGACTTGGACAAAATATTTTAAAAGACTTGTCTGATAAGGGACTAAGTGCTATTCAAAATATACAAAACACTCTTATAGTCAATAGTAAAGAAAGTGTCAACCCAAATAGAAATGGTACATATCCCTTAAAAGCTCCTTACCAAAGAAGATATACAGATGGTAAATTAGCATATTAAAATATGCTCCAATCATATGTTATTAGGGAAATGAGAACTAAAACAACAATAAGCTACTATTACCCTTTATTAGAATGGCCAAAATGCAGAACATTGACAACACCAAATGTTTGTGGGAACATGGAACAACAGGAACTCTCTTTCATTGCTGGTGGGACTAAAAAATGGTACAGCCACAGTAAAAAAGTTTGGTGGTTTCTTACAAAAGTATGCATACCTTATGATTCACCAAGTATATTCCTTAGTATTTACCCAAAGGAGTTAAACGTTTGTGCTCACCCAAAAATCTGCATACAGATGTTTATACTGGAAAACTTGGAATAATTATTCTTCATGGGCAAATGTGTAAATAAATTTTGGTCCAACCAGACAATGGAATATTATTCAGTGCTAAAAAGCAATGAGCCATGAAGCCATTAAAAGGCAGGGAAAAAATGTAAATGCATATTATGTGTGCAAAATCCAATCTTAAAATGCTGTATATTGTTCCATTTTAATTATGTGACACTTTGGAATAGGCTTAACTATGAAGAGAGTACAAAGGTGAGTGGTTGCCAGGATTTAGCAAGAAGGGAAGTATGAATACACAGAGCACAGGGGATTTTTAGGGCATTGAAACCAATTGCATAATACAAATTATAGCACAGCATCAAGAGTGAACTTTGATATAAACTATGGAGTTGAGGTGGTTATATGTATCAATATAGTTCATTATTTGTAAAAAGTATACCACTTTGGTGGGGGACCTTGATCATAGGAAGGCTATTCACATGTGAGGGCAATCAGTGTATATGCAGTGTCTCTTGTATCTCCTTCTACTTTACTGTAAACCTAAAATTACTCTTCAAAATAGTCTTTAAAAATACAAGTGCCAATGACATCACATATATATAAAGAGCTGGGAAAAAATCCAAAGTCAAGTATTTGAGGCTTTTTACTTCCTAAGGATTAGAAATGTAAAATTTTAAAAAAGGGAACCACATATAGGGAAATTACCCTTTGAAAGAATGGACCCTACCCTTTAGTAATAATGATCTAATTAATGTCCTCTACACACAAACAGCCTATTAATCATTCCTGTTCCTGAGGACTGGTGTAGGAATATTAAAAGGGAGCCAACATTTTTTTTTCCTCTAAAATATGAAACAGATTATACAAAATGAAGTATTTAATATGCCAAACAAATACAGTTTTCTTAAAAACCTTTAGCAAATTGGAGAGGATAGTATTGGCAAAGCTAACAGAATGTGAATATGCGGTTACTTTCATTTTTGCTTTGACTTAGTTGGTGGCCAATGCTCAGAGTGATATTTAATTGGGCATGATTACTTTTTTATCCAGGATTTATCTTTTCTAGGTATCATGTCTGGCTTCCCTCAGAAAGACTCTTAAGATTTAGTTATTGATTCTCCATTTATAGATAAGGATATTGAGCATAGGTAAGATACTTATCTAGGTATCAGAGCTGTTCTTTGACTTAGAAAAAAGAGGCTAGTTAAATATAATCAGTAGTTAACATATGATCCACTCCAGAGAATTGAAAATTAGATGTTCAAAATATGTATACATATACATATGTGTATGTGTTGGATGGCTGAGGGGTTGAAAGTTGAAGAAGGATTTACTAAGAATGGGGTCTTCTAGTGGATATTACATTTGAAAGAGAAATCAAAGAAGTACTTAATTATTTTAAGGTTAAATAAGTAAATGGAACAGGGAATTTTCTTAATTTACTCATGTGAATGGCTAGATACATCTTTTTTATATAATGTGCACATTTTATTTGCTTCACTGATACATATAATCATGATTTTGAGTTATACAGAAAAAAAAAATCATTCTTTCTTTGCATAAGGTGGGGAATGATTGAATCAAGAGAGTAATTAAATTTTAGCACTTTGTGCTTTTCTGATCAAGTTGTAACTTTGAGAATGATGGTGTGTGGACTTTGTGTTTCTACCTCCTCTTTTGTTAGAAAATCTAGGCCCTGAAAAGAAATAGAAAAGAAGATATAGGGTTTTAGGAAACTGGAATGTATCAATTTGGCAAGTGTGCTGTGTATTTATAGTGGGGGAGGATAAATTTAAAGGGAAAATGAAATTCAAATTAGTGCAAGAAAAAAAATTGAGGAAGGTATGTATCTTTGGCTTTGTCATTTTATATGCAAAACATCCCATAAAATTATGTTAAGATTACAGATTCTATAAAATTTCTTCAGGATTCTATTTTGTCATGTCTACTTCACTGACGAAGCTAGGGGAATTAAAATGCAGTCTTTTGTGACAGCAAAAATAACCTTTCTTCTTTCATTTCTTCATTTCCTACCCTAGATAGCCTTATGGCAGCTTATTGGTCAAATTTTATATTGCACATTTTAGTTTTGAGCCTCTTTGTTAACAATATATCAAATAATGCCTGTGCCCTACATGGCCTGAAATTTGAAGATGCCACAGCTTTCTATTTATAAGACACTTTGCAATCTGCTTCAGACTGCTAATTACAAATACGGTGAACTTGTTGCCATAGTTTTTCTTCAGATGCATCCCAAGTATTTGATGTGCCATTTCTGTTTTCTATAAGGTCATGGGTCACTGAGAAGTTAACTTAGTAGGAAAATTACCATTTATTCCACAAGCTTACTTAGATAAAAGTTATTTCCAATAAGAAAGACAGTAGAATGAATCAGACATAACTTTTCTATGTTTATATATGAAGACATGACCAGTATAACTTCACATCATGTACAACTTCAATAATGGAAAGTTATATTCCATGTATGTATAATATGTCAAAATATACTGTGCTGTCATATATATCTAAAAAGTAGAAATACAAAATTTAAGACACATTCAAAAAAGTTATTTTAAGTTCCATATTCTTATGTAACAGCTATTTAAAATGTTTCTTCATAGAGAAGCATAAAGAACCATTTCTTTAATCAAGTGGTCAGGCAGTGGCTAAAATGTTTTAATGGATCATATTTTGCACAAATGATGTTGGAAATAAAAACTAGTATTTATTCTCTATATAATAATTGACATTAAAAACAGAAAATATGGGGCTGGGGATGTGGCTCAAGCGGTAGGTAGTGAGCTCTCCTGGCATGTGTGGGGCGCTTGGTTCCATCCTCAGCACCACATAAAAATAAAATAAAGATCTTGTGTCCACCGAAAACTAAAAAATAAATATTAAAATATTCTCTCTCTCTCTCTTAAAAAAAAAAAAGAAAATGTTTAATATGTCTTCAATTTAGAATATTATAATCTAATGCAAATACTAATTGAAAGTGGACTATTGATTTTAGGATATTTGTCAATAAGATTTGTTATGTTATTTCAATTGATTAATAAATTAATTACTTTTACCCTTTTGCCATGCTGAATTAATGATGTAGAGAGAGTGAAGATGTACAATAACTAAATGACATTCTAAAGACATACATAGTTTAAATAAAAAAAGATGTTTCAGGATTGTGGCACTAGGGGTCTAGGGGATATTGTGGCTGCCCAGCCAAGTTATGTGAACATCAGTTTCTAAGAGCTCACCTCTAACCCTTTCTATAGACAGTTTCTTGTTTAAAGTCTGAATGGGAGCCTGGTTGTCATGTAAATTGCAACCCGCTTCTGATCTCAGACATAGCCTACAGTCAATACTGACTCACAAGACTTAAAATGGTCCACATTCTGTTAACTGAAGAGACCAAGTCAAATTTCCTGATGCAGTTCATGCTCTGGAGCTCCCTATGAAATCCTATCAGAACTACTGTCTTTTTGGAACACATCTTTCTTTCTTTTTTTTTTTTTGTGTGTGTGTGTGCACTCTATACTTCTATCTTCACTCACCTTTTCTTGAGATCACTCTCGCAATAAACCATGTACAACAAATTCATTTTTCAGGCTTTGCCCCTAGGGAACTCAATTTGTTGCAATGAATGTAATCAATTACTATGCAAATAAAAACAAAATTTGTTACAAGAATCTGTTTCTGCATGCATATAATGTTACTTTCTTTAGAAGAATTAGTAAATCTTAAAATAGTCATGTAAGATCTACATATAAAACAGTCTTAATTGTTCCTCCTTAATTAGCTATTACTAACCAAACAGTGTCATCCACTCATTTTGTATTTTAATGCTGTTTTCATCTATCCACGGAGCATATAATACTGAATGTATGGGCCTGTTTATTTTATGTTTCTAATGACATAATCATAAAATAAAAAAACAAAAGGTAAAACATTTTTTGAAAACTCTTC
The DNA here is from genome assembly GCF_047511675.1 of Marmota flaviventris. NCBI lineage: Eukaryota > Metazoa > Chordata > Mammalia > Rodentia > Sciuridae > Marmota > Marmota flaviventris. Next base: position 50,478,875 of record NC_092504.1, on the reverse strand, counting down.
AACACACATTTTTTTAATTTCTTGTATTAAAATGACTCCTTTATTAAATATATGATGCTATCAAAGATAAATTTTCCTCATCTAAACTCTGACCTATATTTATCATTAGTCACAAATATTACTCTTTAAGTCCAGAAGTCTACAAGACATAAAAGTCTTGATGTTTGTGATAATGGTATTGCACATAAGATTCTTAACAATTCTTCATAAGTTCTCCCTTGAAATTTTTGGTGATATGGATGAAAAATCACTGTTGCTTTATAAATAATTAAGAACAGAGGTTTGGAATCAGACTGTATTCAGTCCTGATTCTGTATCTTTTTGTATGACCTTGACCAAGTTAAAAATGTTCCCTAAAATTCTAAGAATGGGAGAAATAATAGTGCCTGTGTTATGCTGAAAAGCCCCAAAGATAGCTGTGTCTGAATCCCCAGAAGTTATGTACATTACCCTTTATGGCAAGTTTAACTTTGAAGGTGGAATTTTTAGTGAGTAAATAAAATAGAATTAGTAAGCACCTTGAGATGAGACATTATCCTGAGTTATCCCTGTGGACACTACATATAGTCACTACTGCTCTTAAGAGAGACAGGGAGGTTTTACTGCAGAAAATAAGAATACAATGGGATGGAACTCAAAGAGATTGCAGTGGTGCAGTTAAAGGAGGAAAAGGCCACATGACAAGGAGTATGGGCAGCTTGGAGAAGCTGAAAATCTGAAGACCTGGAACATCTATTCCCTCACAACACCCACAAAGAATTGGACTTGCCAAAACATGGTTGCCACCTAAGTGACACTGATTTCAGAACTGTGACTTCCAGGGATGTAAGAGAATAAAGTTATGTTGTTTTAAATCCCCAAATTTGTGATTAATTGTAATAGTGACAACATGAAACTAATACAGTAGCCAACTATTTTTGTGTGTGTGTGTGGCGGGGGGGCGGTTACCAGGGATTTGAAGAGACTTTTCCCTTTAATCCCTGAAAACAGTGCTTACTATACCATGGGAAGATAAAACATGAGTTGAAAAAAAAAAAAGCCTATTTTAAAATTAGACTTAAGTAACACAGTGTGTGTATATATATTCCAACACCTACCCATGGTATAGTAAGCCTGTTTTTAGAGATTAAGGAGGAAAGTCTATACTTCTTCAGGTTGCATGATGGAATTTTAGATATTTAATGCCCTGTGTTTTGCCTCTGCATATTTGAAGCCTCTGTCACCCCTGATACAGCAGAGCACCTACACACTAAAATAATATCTTGCAGGTTAAATTAAGTGTTGAATTATTAGTATTGAAAAAAAGAGAGAAAGAGAGATTTGTTCCTTATGTTTATATAGAAACACATGCATGCTAACATAAATAAAAGATGATAATTTAAAAAAAAATGTAGAGAGGTTAATACCATTATTGCCAGATTCTAGTAACCTCTGCTAATCAATCAAGCCTCAGTTAAAGTCTGCTCTGCCAGCACTAAAGGATTGCATTTATCAAAATAAATATATATATATACACAAACATAAATTCCTAAAAATCTGAAATATATTGATGTTGACTGCCAGACTGGAGAAAAGTTAGTGGTCTTTCTTTTGTCCCTACTTACTTAGAACAAAAGAGAAATGGTAGCAAAAGACAATTGCTCAAATATTGTAATTATTTAAAAAAAAATTTAGTGCATTATAATTATATATAATAGTGAAATTTGTTGCAAAATAAATAGAAAAAAATGGCCAATTTTGTTCCTCAGTACTTCCCCTTAATTGTTTATTTTTATACAGATCAAATAAAGTCTAAATATCTGTTTTGTTATTTTGTCTAGCACACACTTAATATCATTTTCCCAGAGAATTAGGCATATAGCATGAATCCATGTTTATAGTTACTTCTGTATTAGAAACATTGTACTTATATATTCAGGGAATACCAATATATGATGATGTGAATACAAATTTAGAACCTTATAATATGTACAAGATTATACATGGCTAATAACCTACACATTATCAAACTGAAAGTTCAAGTTCACAAGTTGCAAAATATTTTAAGTATCCAGGGATAGAAAACACATACAAGAGACAAAAGGAAAAAACAAAAATAACATTTGTTACCTAAAATAAGTCTAATATTTATTCTGTACTTATGAGTTTTTAAATCCTTTAGAAAATGAAACATTATGCATTAAAACTGAGAGATATTATTGCTGTCAATATTAGGTATACATGATCACACAGACTCTTCAGGAAAAGTGAAATAGGAAATGTAAGTAAGCTACATATGAGCACTCAATTTCTTCTTAACAAATAGAGGAGGATAATTTGCATTCTCTGTCAATCTAGCTCAGTGTGTGTCTGGGCCTGTCTCAGCAGTGGCAGTCATGTGAGGAGAACCATTTAGATGCAACATTTACTTTGGCACAGGTTTGGTTCCACACTGAGATTTTCCTCCAGATGGACTATCTCCATGTGCACATAGGTTTGCCTCTTAATTCAACTACTAAAATTAGGGACAATCTCTGAGAGAGCACTTGGGCAATAAGAGAAGCAGCAGGAGTAGAAGTGGGTATGAGCAAGCCCTTTCCCCCTCCTCACTTGCTTCCTAGTGCCTGGGTACTATGCAAAGAACCTGCCTTGCTTTGCAATAGAGTCCTGACAACTGGAGTTTTAGAATAAATTATCTGGGCACATGGCCATTGTATCAGCTCTGGTCCTCTGGTTTGTTAAGATTCCTGATGAGCCATCAAAGCATATGCATGTATTGCTAAGAAGCATCAAATAACCAACTGTGTTTCCTGAGGTAAAATACCTTAAGTGATTAAAGTTAATGTCTTTATTCGAAGCTTCTTGAAAAGTAATTTTTGAAAGAAAATGAAAGTATCCTTAGAGTTGGGATGCTGGACTAGCCCCTCAGGGTGTCGAGCCCTGAAAGGAATATGCAGAAATCTAATGCATTAAGACTGCTGCCCATAAGGATAAGATAAACAAATAATGATGAAAATAATACTTGGAAACAATTCGTGATTGGATAATAAAAATTGCTGCAGAGTAAGAAATCGCTGTAGAAATCGCCCACAGTTTAGGTATATGAGAAGTTTGGATTGGGATCTGTGGTAAGCAGAATGATGGCCACCAGAAACGATTTTAATCAAGAGAAACTATAAATATATTATGCTATTTGGCAAGAGAGAATTAAGGACACTCATTCTATAATTTTAAAATGAGGCGATTCTCCTGGATCATGCAAGTGAACATAATAATGACAAAGGTAGTTTAAATGGAATTGTGTAATCAAAATCAGAAAGAGAGATTTGAAGATCCTTGGCTTTTAGACAGATAAAAGATCCACAAACCAAAGAATGCAGGCAGGCATTCAATAGGAACTGGAAACAGCCAGAGAATGGACTATTCCCTAGCTTTTCCAAAAGTATCACATCCCTGTGGACAACTTGATTTTTGTCCAGTGAGATCCTTTTCAGACTTCTGACCTTGGGAATAGCAAGAAAATATATTTGTGTTTCTAAGCCACTAGATTTGTAGTAATTTGGTACAGTAGCACCAACAAACAAATGCTAGGCCTTAGAATAAGCACAGAGCAAAGAAGTTTGAATTTCTAATGTATATTTGGTTACAATAAAAATCGCTTTATAGGTTTTGTGTCAGGATATGCTGAGAAATAAGCATATTTCATAAAAGTGAAGGAAAATATGTAAATATCTTTCAGATGATGTAGGAATATAGAATGGACTATCAATTTTTCCTGCTTTTACAATCCTCTATGAATTCTTTACTGCAAATAAACTTGCTGCTCTATCCTTTCTTTTATTTTTCTTAGTGTACCCCATATGCTCTCACCCAATTCTCATGTTCCAGCATTTTAAGTGCATTTTAATTTCCCTGATCCTCCATGGAAAAGACTTCATTTCCCCCGAGATTACAGAGAAAGGAGTAGGCATTTTTTAAAACTTTATATTCATCAATTAATATGTGTACACATATTGTCAGATACAAATAATAATTTTAAATGTACGTGATTTTAAAAAATCTGACTTTCCTTACATCCTCTAGATTTTTTTTAATGACAAGGGATTAGTAAATGATAATGGAGGATCTTTGAGCATATTGCAGATTGAAAACTAGTATTTCACTAATTTTTATATGGATTTCCTATCATTTGTATAAACAAAATAAAATTTTCAATTATAATAATCCCTGGCTGTTCATGGGGAATGAATTTCAAACCTCTCCACCACAAAGATGCCAAAATTTGCAAATGCACAAGTTATTTATATAAAATGGGGTAGTATTTGCATATAACCTATGCACATATTCTCATGTACTTCAAGTCAACTCTAGATTGTTTATAATACTTAATGCAATATAAATGATGTGTAAATAGTTTTATACTACTTGTTTTAGGGAATAATGACCAAAAAATCTCTACACATTCATTACCAATATAAACACTGTAGACCTGACTACAAAGTACATAATCTGTGATTGAATCTTTGGAGGCAGAATTCCCAGATGTGAAATCCCATGGATAAAGATAACTTGACTATAATATCCATGTAAAAACTTATAAGGTATTTTTTTTATATTTACTATTTTACCTAATCCTCAGGCAATCTGCAATGGCATATATTGATATGCTCATTTCCATAGATGGGATATGTTTCATACTGTTACCAAGGACCTGATCAGGATTCAGCACTGCATTATTGGTACTTGTATTCTGATTCAAGTACCAAAGACTAATTTCATGGGGTAGGAAGCATAGAAGAGTTTAAATAACAAGGATTTGGAAATAAAGACAAAGAGAAAATATATCATGAAAGTTTTTTTTTTTTTAAATCCATTCACAATGAACTATTTCAGTTCTACAACTTGAATCATCTAGAGATCAAGGTTACAATTTCTCAAATCATAGGTTTTTTGGTTGTTGTTGTTTTTTGTTCTGTTTTGTGGGAATGTTGCAAATGGCTGGGAACAGTGTTGTACAACTATAATCTTAGCATCTCAGGATATTGAGGCAGGAGGATTGCAAATTTCAGTCCAGCCACAGCAACTTTGCAAAAGCCTCTATCAAAATAAAAAATAGAAAGGACTGTGGATGCAGTTCAGTGATAGAGCACCTCTGGATTCAATACCTAGTACAAAAAAAGAAGAAAGAAAGAGAGAGAGAGAGAGAGAGAGAGAGAGAGAGAGAGAGAGAGAGAGAGAATGGTTGAAATTGTGTCTTATTACTTTATCATGTATTTATCATATGTTTCCTATATTTAATATTCAAAGTTGAAAGAGGGAATGCTTGTAAAAAAAAACTGAACATGCTTGTCAAATAGTACTGAAAAACTAATATCTATTATTTATACTACTTTTAGTAGATACTCTATGAACTAGATATTAACATTACAGACTATGTTGTAAAATTACAGAAAAAAGAGATGAAATCACTGTCTTGAAATGGACTCAGCAAGAAGAGCTGCCTTTTTTCTTTCTTTTTTTTAATGATTGTACTCCTTGTATATAAAACAATGCCATATTCATAGTTTGGTAACAATATTTTGGATGAATCACAAAATAAACAGATGGCATTTCTTCTATCTCATGATTTATATAACATGCATTTAATTCAGTGAGTTGCAAGTCAGAGAATATTTCTAATTAAGATAATTTTCAAGGGATGGGATTTGTGGCTGAGTGGTAGCATTCCTGGCATACATGAGGTCCTGGTTCATCCACAGAACTCCCCCACCAAATTTTCAGCCACATTACCTCCTTATGTACTATATAATGAGGCCCACTTTTCCTTGAGAAATTAAGTTCACTATAAGTTATTTAAAACAATGTACTTAACCTCACATTTTTTAAAGTTTTTTGAATGATGGTATTAATGAATCAGCCATTATTGTATTCATGTTTGGACTTTCAGGAGCAATATTTCAATTCTCTAATATCGTAAGACAAAATTTAGTATTAATCTGAATTTTGGGGGGGATGAGTCTGTATAGTTTTCATGAGATTGTTAGAGATATTGTGTTTCAAAAACTATATTTAAGAAATAGTGTTGTACTTGGTTGAGGTAATTGATCTTATGACCCTTTTATAAAAATTTGGATTTCTAGAGATTGGAATTTGAGAGATTAAATAAAAGGAAGGAAGCAAGGATGGAGAATGAGAGGTAAGGAAAGAGGAAGGAAAGAAGAAAGATAGAAAAGGGGGAAACAAGGAGGGAGAGAAATAGGATAGATTTGGATTTGAATTCTAATGGAATGAGACAAATAATTTTCCACACAAATTTAAATGTTTCATTATGAATCACTTATTGATCCAACATTTTTTGAGACATTTTCCTTTAAAATCCATCCCGTGTAAAGTATGTAAAACTCTTGATTCCAACAGTCTCTGTAATATGCTTTAAGCCTGAAAATGTTGCAATTTATAGTTAATCATTTTCTGATTTATGTATTTAATATAGTTATATCTTAGCATGTAGTGTTATGATGAAATAACCCAATCTAATTGAGGTGAGATATATGAGAAAACATTCTATTCTGATTCAAATACCAAAGACTAATTTCATGGGGGTAGGAAGCATAGAAGAGTTTAAATAACCAGGACTTGGAAATAAAGACAAGGAGAAAATATATCATCAATATACAAATAACATGCATATGTAAAAAGTTAAAATTATTCTCCACAACAGAGGAAATAGAAATGGTCTGCAATACTTGAAAAATAATGGAATTCTCATTTACTTCGATAAGAAACATTATTATTCAAATACTAGTGTAAGAAGCAATAGGCTATTATAGCTTCTGCCTTGGATTTGATAAGTCTTTTTTTTTTTTCTCTCTTCCTCCTATTAAATTTTTTTTTACCATTTTACTGTTAAACCATATCCTCAAAGTCTTGGATTTCACACTTCTCACTAGGTTGTGGAGTAAAGTAGGCTATAAATCACTTCTATGCAAAACAGTTTTTCTTAATTTAATTTCTTTCTTCTCAGAACCCATTCGGTAATTAGATTAGTGGCCTGTTGTGCCCTGGAATAAGTATATGACTATACTGCTTAGCCTAAATTGTTTTGATAACAAATTTGTAGAATAAGGACACAGTTAAATTGTTTTCTTTTTTTCAAGCACCAGATGCTTGAATCTTGGAATAGCAACTACCTCCCAGTCATTTCCTAAGCCATTTGAGCATGATCACAAGAAATTCATCATAATTTCCTCAAAAAGAGGTGGCCCAAGCTGTGTGGTAGACCTTCCTTGTTTCATTCAGAGCTACTTGTACATGAGATAATTTTTTTTTTTTGTTTACTATTTGAAATACCACCTTGAATGTGCAACACAACATTTAGCAGTCAGAACTTTAGCAAATCATGCACCTGTTGATTTCAACAGCTCTTAATGGAGGAAATTAAAATTAAAATTACAGCTAAAATTAAATTGTTTTTTTAAACCTGTGAACTTGAAAATATTTATTGAATAGCATATTTCTTTATGATTCTATTGGGAATGTCATGAACTTCATTGTATATAGTTTAAACAAATATGTCTGTACTCAAATATTGAGCCTCTAATGAATTGTTTTTAAAAACTTATATAAAGAAAACTCACAGGAATATTTTCCTAAGTATACAAACATGTTAATTTTCTAACTTGGAGGTAGAGAATTTAAGAAGCTTATTTTATTAGTGGTTTTTTAGATCTTCTAATATCGTACATCTAATAAAATTTATTAGTACCAATTTTTAATATTTCCTAATATTTTCAAAGTTTTAATATTTCCAATTTAATCATGTGCTAGCCTAATATTATTAAACTGTGTACTATAAAAAAAAATAAAATGCTAAGGTATTTAGCAAATAAGTCAAGTAACTTTAGCAGATAAAATATTTAATCTCTTTAGAAAATGTTTGTAGCAAGTATTTTAAACTCATCCATTTACCCAAATGATTATATCTTGTTGAGTAACCTTAGATTATAAATATCTTTTTAATAAAAAATTCTCATTGTCTCCTATACTAAAAAATTCTGTTATTACTTTAGTGACTTAAACTTATTTTAAAACAATTCTGAAGTGAGGAATGGTAATTTTCAAAAAAGTTTCATTTAAGTAGTTTCATTTTAATGAACAGTAAGGCAAAATCAGCCTAAACTAAATAAAATATTAAAGTATTTGCAAAATTTTATTTCCCTCTGTTGGTCATTTTTCTGTCACTATAATAAAACCCTTGAGAACATAAACTTATATAGAGAGTTTATTTTAACTGATCTTTGTAGTTTCTAGTCCATAATCAGTTGGGTTCCTTGATTTGGGACCATGATGGAGAATCACATCATGGTGGGAGTGAGTGGTAAAGCACAAATCACTAACACCCAAGCCAGGGCGCAAAGAAAGGAAGAGGAAGACCTTGGGATCCCACAGTCTTCTCCAAGGGCATGTTGCCAATGACCTGAAGATCTGCCATAAGGTCCCACTTCCCAGTGGTTCTACCACCTCCAAACAGTGCCACCTTGAGGATCATGCATTTAGCACATGGTTTTTGGGAGAACATTCAAGATATAAATTAGAGCATTCCATTTAAATGACTCCTTACATTAATTCATTAATTGTATTTATTGAATTTATATCATATGCATGTGTATATATAATCTGTTCTTTTTAGATATACATTACAGTAAAGTATATTTTTACATATTATATATACATACATTGTTATTTTATTACAATATAATTTGTTGAAAAAATATAGCTTAGAGTAAAATAATGATCACTTATACTCTTCTAGATAGTAATTTTTCAAAAATAAACTTACAATTTCTCATAGTATTATATTAGAAAAATCAGTTTAGAGAGTATATATTTATAAGTATTATATTTATGAGACACTACAATATTTGATAGGTGGTTTTATATATTCTTAATTGGAAGTCATCAAAAAAAGTTTCCAGTGTTTTTATTGATTTTATTCCCCACTTTCTATGTTATAATACTTCATATTTTAAAAGTATATTAACAAATGCATTTCCTTTCTGATGTTCAGCAGCTATACAGAATACTACAGTGAACTTCCTTTAAAAGTTTTTCTTAGTGAATCATACTAAATTCTGATTCTAATGGTTATTAAACAATATGTGTAAAAACTAAAAATTCCAAAATTATATTTTTCTTCAAAATAAAGAATGGGCAACTTGATGTTAATGGCTTGAATTGGAAGTGAAAACAAAAAGAATATTAATACAGAATTGAGGTTTTCATGAACAATTACAATAGAAATTCATTATGTAGGACATATATCAGGCAGAAATCAAGTAGGTTTTCTGACTCAGTATGTTTGTTTAATTAAAACATAAAGAATAAATTTGTTGAGGCAAATGTTCAAGTAAGGCTTTTACCTCACTATAAATGCCCATAAATATGGCCTAAAAATATGTGTCTTTTACACAGGTGACAAAATTTATCTCCCATAGTTTGATGGAATTTTTATCTCATTTTTTTTAAATTGGCAGTAAGCAGTGATAACACACAATTGAGCATTAGTACAATTTGAACATTAGTAAAATTTTTGTCCTTTTCCTCTTGATATTTTTGTGATCCAAATTTCTCTTGAAAAATCAATGACCATGCTATGGTCATTGATTTTTTTTTAAAATTCTTATCAATAACATCAGCTTCTTAATTCAAAATACACAAGTACCCTTCATTGCTCTCCATTATTCAAAATGTGCATTTAATTAGTTTGGCCATCTTCTTTAATTCAATTTGCTTTAAACTAACTTTATACAATAATATACAATTTTTTTAATTTTCTTTTTTTAGTTGTGTATGAACACAATGCCTTTATTTTGTTTATTTATTTTTATGTGGTGCTGAGAATTGAACCCATTGGCTCATGTGTGCTAGGCAAGTGCTGTACCACAGAATTACAAACCCAGCCACAAAATAATCAAGATCTAAATTTTGTTTTCTTCTATTATTCATTTGCTGATTTAGTTAGCCACACCTTAATATAATGCTAAAATATAATCAAGCATATGCAATATGACAGTTAAAAATTTTAGAGCGAAAAAGAAAAATAATTTACAACAAAGAACACAATAAAAGAAATAGGAAGAATAATGTGCTTTAGTGAAAGAAGAAGATATTAATTACAATATTCAAATTTCTTTGTTAAGAGTCAATATTTAAATTATTTGGTCATTTATATTTGTTCCTATCTTTGCCTTTTTTTGGGTGGGGGGTAGTGGATATGAGACCTGGGGATGTAAATGTGTTATTGAAAGTTTGGTAAATAAAAACACAACCCTTTATTCACTTGAATCTATAAAGTGTATACAATATCATCATTATATATTAGAGAATATATATATGGTACATCTTATAATTTTTCTAACTGTATTTCACTAATTGACCTAGGAAATTATTTTTTGAAACTATCATTTGCAGATGTTTGAAAGATTTTGTATATTAAGGTGTATCTTTAAGAGCTGGGATTGAGCACTTGCCTAGTATGGGTGAGGCCTGGGTTCGATCCTCAGAACCACATAAAAATAAATAAAAAGTATTGTGTCCATCTGCAACTAAAAAAAAAATTAAAAGATGTATCTTTTAAAAAGTCATTCAAGTCAGAACTATTTTGGATGCAAGTGATAGAAATTAATATAAACTAAATGAAGCAAAAAATAACACGTAGTGGAAAGTTCCTATGGCACATCGAAGAATTAACAGAAATTGGGTACGAATCATCAAAACTTCAGGGACTCCAGCAATGGGACATGTTGATTATGCACATGGAGATTCTCTATCCCTCCCTAATCTTTCTCTTCTTTTCTCTACTTAACTAAGTTCTCTCCTACTACAGTCAATGTTTAACTCTCATAATTCAAGTCCTAATCTATCACTTTTCAGCAAAGGATTATGATAGACATGAATTGGGTCCCTAAGCATAGGAAGATATGATTGACCTGGTCTGGAATATAGGACCAACATAATGCCAGATCATCAGAGCATTATAATTGGAAGTCCTTCCAAATTATATGGTTTGAGCAGACAAAAAACACAATTTTCAAAGAATGAAGGACTATTCATTACCAGAGAAAAGTGAAAAGAGTTCTGGGAAGGTAGAACTTAATTAAAGAGACCTTAATATTTCATATTTTATAAAATCTTTTCCTTTTTCATCAAGCAGAAAACAATAAAGGCAGAATATTAAATTTAGAAAAAAATGTAAATCAAAGGAGATTACCAAAATAATTATTCTTTATTAGTCTATATATTCATTATGCAAGAGACTGCTCTGCAAAGATATAAAGTTTTTCATCTGTAGACATGTTCTTGCATATAGCATATATGACTTCAAACACATTTCCACTTCAACTTATCAAGAACAAGGATGACAAAATAGAATGTTGTAAATTTTCTGCCAAAATCACAACCTTTCTGTATTAAAAACAGCTTGTTTCTACCTATACACCCATTTCTATGTAATGGTGAATCTTTTGAATATCATGGGCTCTAAAGCATGACCACATTAACTATGTGAAAAGTATTACAGTTCATAAGACTGCTGACAAGATAAGCTTTGGATATATTTGTATATCAGCTTCTCATATTTAATTTTATAGTGACTTAGTCTGGTTGAGTCTTATAACTAAAAATTGTGCTTGGAAAATAAAACAAATAAACAAAAATATTCTTTCCAGTTACTGATTTTGTATAATTCTAATGATACTCATGTAATGATTATTGTTCAAAACAAAAATATTAACTTATAGTAAGAAATTATTATTAAATTATATCTCAGCCAATATAAGGGATTCTTCTTATTTATATTTTTAAAAGTACATAAGCTAATCTGGAAATATAATTTTAAATTTAGAGAACAACCTTCATTTAGACCCAGTATAGATAGAGATAAGTCATTACTTTCAACACAGTGTGTTTTTGTAAGACTGTAAGAAGTGGTCATGTACACAGGACATTTCTTTCTGATTTCAAACTTAGATTTCCCTTTATGATACTGAAATGATTTTTAATAAATTTTATATACCCTGCATCATTCAAGCATCTAGTAAAAGCTCATTTTGTTTTGTTTATACCATTTGTGAAGTCTAATATTCACTAAGAATTTGTTTAACCTCAAGATATCTCATATGAAAAAATAGAAAAGCAAAACAATTTCTCAATGTGTGTGGATTTTTTTTTTTTTAATATGCATGAGGGGTATTATTTGTAATAATACTACACTGCCACCTTGTGGAGCAACTGGATGAAAAGCAGTTCAACAAACATCACTGACCAGTTTCCACC